>NC_056729.1:42486482-43111482 GCF_019279795.1 Protopterus annectens | reverse complement strand
ACATTTGCTACTGTCATTGGGATTGTTGTCACAGATACGGTGTGTTTGTGTGTGTGTGTGTGTGTGTGTGTGTGTGTGTGTGTGTGTGTGCGCGTGTGCAATGTGACATCTGCTCATAACATGTGTGCCATTGGCTACTGACAGACATCCTAAGGTTATCATGATACAGTACCTGCATATACAGCAGTCACGACAGCCATGTCACAGCAGAGGGTAGGATAC
Source organism: Protopterus annectens (assembly GCF_019279795.1). NCBI lineage: Eukaryota > Metazoa > Chordata > Ceratodontiformes > Protopteridae > Protopterus > Protopterus annectens. The sequence goes on along the minus strand of NC_056729.1, from coordinate 43,111,260 downwards.
ACCTGTGTGACAGTGCATAACCACAACCAATGTGAACACAGCCACATATGGTACGTTAGCATAATAGTACAGTATATGGACTATCTGTCCTACACCATCCTCTTATGTGCCACTCATAGAATGACTCTACATATACTGGGCTGCTAAACAGTCTGGTCTGATGGCTGTCTGCAGTATGGGCCATGTGTGTGTATGGCCCTACACACATGTAAGGTAAAACAATACCATACAGTGGGGCAGTATGTAACAACAGATAGAAGTGGAGCTAGAACAATGACATCTACCACAGTCTGTACACAGGCCATAGTACATATTAGCAATACACACACTGCCGACATTCATCATCTCAACACAGACCTCAGTACTGTACAAACATCCACAGAATTTCTAGGGTATGGCATTAAGTGTAACCCCCTACTGTACATGACATGTGTAGCACTCTAATATATCAATGTGGTGTTATCAGACATGATGACACTATTTACGGTGTACAGCACATATGCGCAAAGGTCGACAGAGGTGTGGCTGACAGCACATACACAGGGCCAGTAGAGACATGTTGCTGTGATACCTCATTAATCTACCATTGTAATGGGGTTTATTGCAACATATGTCCAATGAGGGATATGTGGTCAGTAACCATCACGGCCTTCACCATCAACAGACTACAATCCTCACACTACCTTCTGCATTCCACGGATAGATGCATCATGGCTAACACATGACATCAAAGGCACAACACTGCCCAGTCTGCAGATGAGCCTGCAGATGGGGATTCCTGATATACATGGAAATGACATGGCAGGTACTGCGACATGTATGACAGGGATATCCAAACAAATACTGTTAATCCAACATTACTCCATATGCAGTATAGCAGCACTTACAATTCGTAGTCAGGTCAGGCACATCCCCATCCTGTTTGTTGCCCTCTTCCCACAGTGTATGTTGTTAGAGGTAAATCCCCAACCCATCTGAAATGCTGTTTGCCAAATGACAGTTCTAGCTCCTGCTCACAGTGACAGACAAGGGCCAGCACCACCAGGATTTTCCTAGGTATTGGAGTGCATTTCCATGCAATTGGCTATGGGAATGTTACCACACATGCAATCGGCTAGGGAAGGGCTGCAATTCGTGCAGGGGCCATCAGCTGATGATGAGCATCACATTAAATACACATGCTGCTGCCCAAGCAATACAGGTGTGGCCCTCCACATCTGCCAGAGAGGGAGTGGGGGAGGCAGACAGAGGCAAATACATGTCAGGGAGGGGTGGGAGGGTAAAACCAATGCATGTTTGTGTCAAACACCTACCAGCACAGGGTATCAAACACCCGACAGCTATGTAGTGCTATCACAGTTCAATGCTGTCATTGGATGCGCTACATGGGTTATCTGGTGGGGTGTACTCAGAACATATATGTGATGGTGAGAGACATCTGCAACAAATATATGGTAGATATACAGTAGGGGACGTACATGTGCCTGTCTGCATGAAGAGGTGCCAGCATCAGCACAGGCATACTCACACATGGACGCACACACTAACACACTTGGCAGGGCCAGGAGTGCAATCCGTCACTTAGTGGTATTGCCACAACATATCAATGTGCAGGTAACACATGCACCACATGGGTGATATGGAGGTTGTATGGGCAGTGAGTATGAGGGGGTGTCAGACATGAGGCGGCATGCTTCACTGTGCCCTGGGGGAGTAGTGCATGTGGATGTGGACATACGCACCATATAACACACACACGAACACACAGGGTCCAGTTCAGACATGCATGGGTGCAGGTTTGCATGGGTGTGTGGTGGCCAACAGTGCCAGCAGGTTATACAAGGGTAGGCGATGGGTATACCTTGGCATCAGCCCACATGACAATGGTCTGCATTGTGGCACAGGCCTGTAGCTTCTGCATTTGCCCGCACAGGTGGATAGTGCATCCGCCTTCCAGTCACCTGGGTGACTATTGTGTGTGGCCAATGCTGTGCATCACTTGCCATGTGTGTGTTCCCTAGTCCATGACTTGGATGGTGTCTTGGATGTGCACACCTCCCACATGCATGTACAGTGACATGTGGAACTGTACCCTAGGGTGTCTGGCCCATGCTGTGAACACAGCTTATCAGATGTGCCATTCTTGCCCACATGTGGCAGGTAGTGGAACTGGTCAGCAGATTTACCCTGCACCTACATTGATAGCATGCTAACAGCATTTCCTGATGTCAGTGTCATCTGCCCATACAGGACATGTTGTCAGGCATGGTATGTCCATTGTGAGTCATATGTGAAGGCACAGTGGGGTTGCTTACTGTGATTGGCAGGCCTTGCTGTCACATATATGGGTATGGCTTTGCACCCCAGCCTCTCAGCCATTTATATCTGTTATCCCTGTATGGTTGACATTGTGATATATAGTAGGGCTACCATAAATGAAATTAGCAAAACCCCTCCACATTGCCCACAGGTGTCAGAAACGCACAACCACCTATACACAGGATACAACACACACACACAGACACACACACACCGACCGACACACACACACACATACACCTACCTAAACAGTTTACTGCAATACGCAGTTATATTAAGCACCACGGACATTACTGAAGTACATCTTCCCCAAAGGTGTATTTCACAATTAATGACATCAGCAGGACAGCCAAAGTAGGGCATTTGTAATGTACAGTGAGTGAGTAGCCTATAATGCATTGCTCCATACACAGACACTGAGACACACACATCATATTCAGAACTGGCATGGATGGAGATGGAACACTACCACTGTTCTAAATCACACTACAGCAGTACACAGTTACAGAATGCGCTACGGCAATTACTGGGCTATCAAATTCCCAGAGGTGTATTTCTAGGTGAGTGACATCAGCAGCCTTGGCAAAGTAGACTATTTGTATTGTATGGAGTATGAGTAGCCTAAAAAGCATTGCTCACTACCCAGTCAGACACACACACACACACACACACACACACACACACACACACACACACACACACACACACACACTTGCCAGGGCTGGGGTTCAAACACCTACCTAACTAGTTTATCATACTACAGCAGTACACAGTTACAGGACGCGCTACGGCTATCACGTTCCAAGAGGTGTACTTCTAGGTGAGTGACATCAGCAGGTGAGTGTCATCAGCAGCCTTGGCAAAGTAGAGTATTTGTATTGTATGGAGTGTGAGTAGCCTAAAAAGCATTGCTCTCTACCCAGTCAGACACACAGACACACACAGACTCGCATACAAACACACACAGTTGCCAGAGCTGGGGTTCGAACACTACAGCAGTACGCAGTTACAGGACACTCTACAGTGATTACTGGGCTATCATGTTCCCAGAGGTGTACTTCTAGGTGAGTGACATCAGCAGCCTTGGCAAAGTTGAATATATGTATTGCACGGAGTGTGAGCAGCCTAACAAGCATTTCACTCTACACAGTCAGAGGGAGACAGGCACACAAACACAAACAAACACACACACACACACAAACACAAACACACTTGACAGGTCTGGGGTTTGTACTACTACCTAACTACTCTTTCACTACAGCAGTACCCAGTTATGGGATGCGCCATGCATATTACTGAGCTATAGCTCTCCCAAAGGTGTAATCCACACTGGATGACCTCAGCAGGCTGATCATACAACTGCTCTGGGGAGGACAGTGTGTGCATGGGCCATACCCCATTCATGTAGGGGTTGACATGCCACATGCGGGCACACACGGGGTCATATGTCACAGGTGCGTGTATACAGCTACTAGATGGCTGCTTCCTTGTACAGTCTTGTTGCACAGCTGGCACATACACCACATAGTCTGTCATGCTGACAGGTACTGGTGGCTAGTATCCGCAGTGGGTTACATTCGCACCTCATGTTTTGGGGGCCCTTTGGCTGTATGCCAGTTTGGACAGGCCAGCATGGCTCCTTGTCATGGCCACCCTATTCCACACATCTATACCCGTGTACCTGTGGCATATTATAGTGTGTTGTCCTTACATGTTTGTCTGTAATCCTATCCACTGTGTGTGCAAGGCAGGAGTGGTGCATACTGACATGTGTCCGCACTGAGAACTGCAACTTCCAGATAAGTCTGGTCCACTGGTGTTTGCAGACATGGCCTTCATGTGTTTAAGTATGTGAGCATGCCCAGTATGGCCATCTGTGTTGCATGTGTGGATCAAGTCCAGGTTGTTTGTACTGCGGTGCTGAAGTTTTGTTGTACACGAACAGGTAGCATGCTGTGTCTGCAGGGTATCCATCTGTCACTTGCCATTGACTGTTGCTACATTTCTGCATAGCGGGGGGGGGTGGACACCTGACTGTTTCTACTGTTCTACACAGAAGTGGGGGGGGGCACACCTGACTGTTACTCTATGTGTACATTGGATGGGGAGGTGGGCCGCACCTGACACTTGTACACATTTGCTAGGACTGTACTGGTATGTCAGGTACTCCATTTCAGTCTGTAGTTTTACCTATCCTGCTGGCTAGGGCTTACCAGTGTAGTACAAATCCTAGCTTTGTTTACCTACATATTAGTGTCTGACTTCCTAGCCTTCACAACTTACATCCGACTGCCTGGCCTGCTGCGGTATGTCTGTGCAGGCCTGGGGAGGAGTTAACCATAGGGCACATTCGGAGGCTATAGTACAGCATTTGTTTGTGTTTGTCTTCTCCTGTCCTGCTGGTTGAGACTGTTGTTGGGTAAGTGATCCTTCCTGACTGGTATGTGTGGCTCTTATGGACACCCCTGTCGCTCAGGCCATTTCCTGCAGTGGGTATTGTCACCCTGTGTAATACTGGCTACTATGGTGACTCCAGTATATGTTACAGATCTCATACTGCCATTATGGGTGTCTACTCTCTACTGCCTTGACATCCGGCCACCCAATTCCCTTGCATGTTCACATCCATACCATAGCTACAGGTAAAAACACATTTTACTCCATTTGGCAATTGGCAGGTTGACTGACTTACCTTGAGGGTGTGCCAGACTTGAGGATGGTGCTGGAGGGCTGCCTATGTCAGATGCACATAGTACATTTCCTATACATGCTTGGGCACAGGTAGTGTCATGTTTGGTATCTCTTTTACTGTCTGTGCGAGTCAGAGAGAGGTGTCATTCCCTGGGGCCCTATTGTATCAGTGCATATGCTATGCGCTGCCTCTTTGCCAAGGCCAGGGCATACTGGGCACGTCCCCTTCTGCCTACTGGGGCAGGCTCAGGTTCCTCCTCCTCCGAGTCACTCTGTACCTGTACAGGCCTTGGCATTGGTGGGGGGCTGTGTGGCCCTGCCCCATGCTGTTCCTGCTGCAGCTGTTTCCGCAGGATCATATTGTGTAGCATAGCACATACCATTACTATTTGGGTACATGTAGCTGTTGAATACTGCAGAACTCCACCGGATGTGTCCGGACACTGGAACAGTGACCTGAGCATCCCAAACACATGCTCTATTATATGTCTGGCCTGTGCATGTGCATCATTATGGCGTTGTTGTTCAGGTGTGTGTGTGCATTTCTGATGGGTATCATCAGCCACGTCTCCAGTGGGTACCCAGAATCCCCCACTAGGTGTGCGTAGGGGATGTCCACATTGGGAAATCTGTGGTACAGCTGCATCAGTTGCCATATGTGTGAATCATCATAGCTTCCAGAGCAGCCAGCACACACGTTCAGTATAATGCCCTGGGCATCACATACAACCTGGCAGTTGATGGAGGGGATGCCCCTGCGGTTGATGTAGGCCCTACCCTGCTCATCGGGTGGTGCTTTGATGCATAACTGCGTGCAGTCTATAACACCCACTACTCCAGGGTAGTTAGCTATTTGGTGGAAGAGATGCATATTGCGGGTCAACACCTCACGTGTGTTGAGGAAATATACGTGCTCACTGGCATGTGCTGACATGGCATCCAGGAACTGGTGGAATACTATGGATGCTGATGCCTGTGAGATGCCCCTGTTATCTCCAGTTGTTGTTTGGGAGGTACCTGTGGCTAGTATACCTAGGCCTACACATACATTGGTATCCACTGGGATGGGTTCCCCTAGGCCAGTGTGGTGTGTCAGGTGTGGCCTGCACAGCTCAACGATTTGCTGTAGGAGGTCTCTGTCCACCCTATACCGCTCCACTATCTCCAGCTCATGTAGCCCCTGATAGGTTACCCTGGGTCTGTACACTCTTCTCAGTCTCCTCAATGTGGGTTGTTTGGCAGCACTGACATCCTCACCACCCTCAGGTGGTTTGGTTTTAAAATTTCCCCACTTGTATACACTGGTGGTGTAGAGTGTGGAAAAAAACAGGGGGGTAGGTGTTTGCTTGGTTTATAGTGGTGTTCTGGGCTGGGCTGGGCTGCTTCCTGTGTGATTACCAGAAAGGCTCATCCAGACTCTGCTACACTTTGCTGTGAAGGAAAGGTTAGTTTGCTGTTATTTTTTGTATTTCTGTATTGCCTTTCTATATTTTGAATACTGTAGTTTGTTTTCTTTACCTTGTGTTTTGCTTGCATTCTGTTTAACAGCATATTAAAACTTCAAAAGAGACCACAGCTCTCTCTGTTCTGAGTCAGGCAGAATTTTTCCCCTCCCTCCCACCTATTTAAGTTGTCTTGTTAAATACCACTGTCTTTCTAGTTGCCTGCCTCTTATGTTAATCTGACCATATATCTCATTTCTCTCTACTTTCACTGGCTTATGTGAGTAATCACAAAACCATCACTTTTGAAATCCCACCCCTTCAATTATTTAAATTTATTGGCCATCCTACAGTATTTCATAGTACCAAAATACAAAAGTAACCACCCCTTTCAGTCCATCTTGCTGTTTTAAAAATAGTAACTCTCCACTAAACCTTAACTTTTTAAACAGGTAAAACTCAAGTTACCTACTTTCATATCTAACTTCTCTAGTGCACACTGCAGAGTGCATTCTTTTCAATCTTACCTTTAAGCATCCCTGTTACTAGCACTTTCTCTAATACCTAAAAGATCATCTCTACTTGACTCCAAGTAGACTTTTCTCTATCTGTTAAACCTAGCACTTGCTCCTACAGTACTTATTACCTTGATACGGCACTCTTATAGATAGCACCCCAAAAGGCAAACCCCATTTCTCGGTCACCACGTCCCGAATCTCTTTTAAAGTTTTTGTCTAGTCCTTCTAGCATGTCGAGGGATCAGTTGCTAGTGTCCTCTCCTGCTCAGCTGGTGAACCTGAATATTGAGGCAATGTTACAATTGCCTCATGTACACAGACAACCCTCTCCTCCTCCCACAAAACACAAATACATGCGAGAGATGCAACTATACAGCCAAACTGGAGGCTGAGCTCTCAACATAGGACTGGCAAGACCAGTCAGGAGGAGAAGGTTACCACACACACTATAGACCCAGTCTCACATAGTACCATCACAACCTCAAATCATACACATAAACACACAAAGACATACTCGGCTCTGATCAAAAATCTACCAAAACAGCAGAGGCCACCAAAGCAGACACCCAAACAACCACCACCTCAGAACACAACACCTGCAACACATAGACCTCACAGTCAGAGTGTCAAACAGTCACAGCCCTTAAGGCCAAACACAATGTCAGACACACTAGTCATTGGTGACTCCATAGTCAGACACACTGACGTCCCGCTCACCAGAATGAGTAAGGAGAAGGTCACAGTAAGCTGCCTGTCGGGCGCTAGAATCCGCCACATAACGCAAGCACTCAGGTCTCTCAACAGCAGGTACAAATATGACTCAGTCATTGTCCACGCTGGTGTAAATGACCTGAGACGTACCTCCTTGAACTACATGAAAAGAGACATTGAGGAGCTCTCTGATTATGTAGCCCAGGCAGGTATGACCCTGACCTTGAGCAGTATCCTACCTTCACCAAGAATGATGCCACAATACAGAGATAAGATGATCAGCTTTAACAATTGGCTTAAACTCTGGTGTCATTCAAAGGGGATCCAATGTCTGTCTGCCTGGGATGACATGCTGGACAAGCCACGCTGCTTCGCAAGGGACGGCTTGCACCTGTCACCCCTGGGATTCCGGATATTGGCAAAGGCTCTTGCCACCCCATAGTGCCTTTTAGGCAAGGCTCAAATTCTAAACCTACCACCCTAGAACACAAAAGGAAAAAACTAAGGGTAATGCTGCTCAATGCCAGAAGTCTAAATCTCAAAATGCACGCACTCGAGGCCCTTCTCAGTATGGAGAACATCGATGTCTGTGCTGTGACAGAAACCTGGTTCAAGGCTCCTGAGAGCACCCCAGCACTATCAGGTTTTACCTCTTATCATGCTCCGCCCCAAAATCCGGACAATACCAAGAAAGGAGGGGGTATCCATATTCATCAAAGACACCCACACCTCAAGACTGGTGGCAACGCACGATGCATCGGAGACCATCCAGGTGCAATTAACCATAGGCAAGACTGCTCTGCAAATTGTAGCATGTTACAGGCCACCCTCACAAACTCAGGAACCTCACATGGCCTTCCTGAAAACACTAGAGGGGATAAATGTATCACCAAACACCATCATACTAGGTGACTTCAATTACCCTAATATAGACTGGGAACACTACTCAAGCCCAAACACCCTAGCCCAAAAGTTCCTGGAATTCATAAACTCAAATGCCATGGAACAACTAGTCACCATCCCCACAAGAGGAGAAAACATACTTGATCTCATCATCACGAACATGGGAGCACAATGTTCAACACCGAAGTATACCCCTCACTGGTGAGATCAGATCACAAACTAATCTCGCTGGAGGTCCTCATCCCACCCCCACCTGAAATAAAAAGACCACAGTAAAGAACTTCAAAGCCGACTTCACACTTCTAAAGACTAGTGTGGTCTCCTTTAAGGCCCCGAGCCGACGGAAAACAGTACTCAAGCCGCTGAATCACTTACAAATGCCTTCTACCAGCACCTGCAGGACTGCATGGATAAGGCAATCCCAAGCAAAACAAAGACTCTTTGTACCAAAGGCAAGCGCCCACTCTGGTGGACCCCAGCCATAAACAAACTCTACAACAAAAGGAGGAAGCTACTACAAGATAGAGCAAAATCCTTAAAAGGTAAGACACCCTTGATCACTATAAGTAAAAACTAAGAGCTCTCATAAAATCATCCAAAGCAAATTTTGAGAGAAAAATAGCTAAAGACTCAAAAGACAATCATAAGGCCTTCTTTAGCTATGTTAGAAACCTGGGAGGAAACTCCCAGATATGCTCAGAACTAGTTCAAAATGATGTGAAGATTACTGATCCTACAGACATTGCCAACATACTGGCTGACAGGTTCAGTGCAAACTTCTCCCCCAAAAGGAGAGATATCTATACCAAGCGATTGCAGCCCCCAAACATCTCCAACGCCCAAGTGAGAACTGCTCTCTCCAAAGCAAAAACACAGCATCCATGGGACCTGATGGTGTCCCCGGCTGTGTGCTCCACGAACTCAACGAGGAATTAAACCCACAGCTAGGACAGCTGTTTAATCATAGTCTTACCTCTGGATACGCACTCCAGGAGTGGCGCACTGCAACTGTGGTCCCACTTCACAAAGGCGGTGCCTCCACCGACCCTGGAAATTACCGCCCATTAGCTTGACAAGCCTTATCTGCAAAGCCATGGAGAGGATCATAATGGACCTCATAAATAAAGACATAGGGAATTTGCAGACTTTGGATCCATCCCAGTTTGGCTTTGTCAAAGGCAGATCATGCCTTCTAAACTTGGTTGACTTTTTCGAAACAGTCACCAAAGCCATTGATGAGGGAAAGGCGGTCCATACAGCCTACCTCGATCTGGCGAAGGCCTTTGATACAATACCCCACTGGTATCATTGAAAAACTCATCAGCTTAAATGTTAACCCATATATCACAAGATGGGTTGCAAACTGGCTGAGTGACAGAACCCACAGGGTCAGAGTTGCTGGCGCCATGTCAGACTCAAAGCCTGTCACAAGTGGTGTACCACAGGGCTCAGTCCTGGCCCACTCTTGTTTGGCATCTACTTTTCCAAGTACAAGCAAACACAGGAGGGTTATGGCTGACAAAGTTTGCAGATGACTGCAAACTGGGCCATAGTAGAAAACACATCTGACACAGATATCCTTCAGAAGGGTCTCACAGAAACGGATAACTGGTGCCAGAGCCATGGCCTAAAGTTAAATGCCAAAAATGCATAGTCATACCCTTCGGGAAAACAAGGTTACCCCTAGCTACCAAATAGGTGGCAATCCACTGAGTACAGAAGAAGTTATCAGGGACCTGGGGACCCAGGTTGATAGTAGTCTGTCATTCGACACCCATGTAGCTAAAGTAGTTAGGAAGACCTTCTACATTGCCCACCTTATCATGAAGGGATTCTCATCTAGATCAAGGGAGGTCATAGTCTCCCTATACTCATCACTCATCAGACCAATGATTGAGTACAATGCCCCATTCGGAATGTATCTGACCCGACACTTGCAGCAGCTGGAGAGGCCACAAAAGTTCCTCACCAAAAGGATAAAGGGTCTCAAACATCTGTCCTATGCTGCCCGACTGAAAGAACTCCAGCTCTATTCAGTCGCCTACGGCTTGCTCAGAGGTGACCTTTGCCTAACATACAAGGCCATGTCAAACCCAGATTTGATGAATATGCTTCACCTCAAAAAATATAGATCCGTCAGAGCCACAAGGGCGGGAGACTTAAACCTCGACACGGCTATTAATAGGACGTGCTGGAGGGATAGATTCATCACCCAAAGACTCCCTATGCTGTGGAATAAAATCCCGGTATATGTGAGGCAGAGCACCTCGCTGGCCTTGTTCAAGAGAAATCTTGACCAATGGATGGGAGATCGCAGATATACCCCAGGGATTACCTCAGTGTCACTGCTCAACAGAGGCACAGCAAAATAATGGGTATAGTTCCCCATACTAAAGGGGTGGCGTAAGCCACAAAACTATGGGCTAGGCTTGTAAATGCCCTCGGGCAGATAGCCTAGTATGAACCTATGAACCTATGAACCTATTAGCTGATTCTGATACATTTCACCTGGCAGCTCAGCTAGTTCTCCTTGATTACCTTCCTACTGCTGTTTTCCCTTCCCACTGCCTCCCTGTTTAGGCCACTGTGCGCGCCGCGCAAACAGAGTGCTCAAATATGCACAGAGCTGCTTTTTCCTGGTTTAACTTCTTTCTTCTTCCTATACAACCTGGTGCGTGGTGCGCACACCCGCTTACACTTTTTGGAGCGTGATAGGCAGCTTTAGACACAACCCTAGCTTAGCTGTGCTACGCTAGGAGCAATCCCGAGCCACAGGTCTCCAATCCACTTACAGTATGCCGGACACCCCCCCCCCCCATGATGTCACTGATATCCTAGTCTTGCACCCAGCTATTTATACTCTTATATTCTTGGGACCTGCCTCACACCCTGGGAAAATCTGGGATTCACTAACTCTTCCCTCATTTGCATAGGATTGCCTAGTAATGCATAGTTACATGTCCCAAACTGAGCCCCCCCCCCCCTTAGCAACAATTACTCACTGGCCAGGTTGTCTTCTGACTGCCACTGACTTGCATGGCAGAATACTGATTTTAGTTAGAATGCTTATTTTAGTTTTCTTTTATTATTTCCCCCGATCCCGCTTGCGTGTCGCTGCCCTATGCTTAACCAGGCGAGATCGGCGAAAAGAAAATTAAAAGTTGTTTATTTTTAACAGTTTGCAATGCCAATGGCCTTTTACTTGGACATTGGCATGCTTCCTCAATGATATGCAGCCTTTATTTGGTGCTGTCATAGCTCTGTTTTGTAGATTGCATAAATGTACTCGGTTACTAACCGAGTACATTTCTGCACACTGCACTCGTCCTGCACGGAAGCCTGCCAGCTTCCTGGATCGCATATTACTCTCATTTGCATGGTTTTCACCTGCAAATGAGGGTAATTTGCATACAGGAGTTCGGTCCGTGCAGGATTAGCCTAAGAGCTCACTTGCACATCCTGGGAGCTCATTCCTGGATCGCACATCGGCTATATTGTCGAAAATAGGTCTTAAACTAATCCTGCATGCTATAAAAGGCTTCGTAAATCCAGGGGAAAATCTCTGTGGAAAAATGGAATAAAATAATATTAACATTTGAAGTAAGACTAGAGTTAAAAATGGTTTTACTGCACGAGATCCTATATACAGCCTTGGGAATACAACTGTTACCAGAAACGAATATACTTAAAGAAACAAATTCATGCCTAATAAACTTTTTATGGTTTCCCAAAAGAAACAGAATAGCTTTAATATAGCATATCAGACAATAGAAACAGGGAGGATTAAATTTTCATGATACAGAAACATATATAAAAGCATCAATATCTAAAACAATCTCAGATTGGATAAGTCCAAATTACTCTGCAAATTGGAAAGAATTACTAACTAATATCAATAAATGAATTTGATTTACAAAAAAAATTTCAAACAAAAGATAAAAACAATTTGCCATGGCACATATTATGCATTAGTATGCAATATAACATAACTAAACCCATTAAAACTCATATGATTAATTATTACATTGACTCATTTAGGAAAATTATTAATGCAAATATAGATTTAAAAATCTGGTTTGATCTTTTAACAGCATTTATAGACACAAAGAACTTTCCACATAAAATAGAGAAATTATTAATTCCTGAGAACAGAAAGGATTTCTTTGTTGGCTCCAATGTATTAAAGAAATAAAAGTTTTAGATATGCAAGTAATAAAAACAACATACAAAATTCCACAACAGGACTGGCAAACTTTACAGAGTATTCTGTCATATTCACAAGATTTAAGTAGAATAATTGACAATTCTACATTTAAAAAATACCTAAATTTACGAAATACATATATGAAATCATATATAATGAGTTTGACATGGGAAACAGTATTTCAAAATGTTACAAAATATTGATAAACTATAAAACAGCACCCAAAACCTCATACTGGAAATATATAACAAAAGGACAATCAATACAGTTAACTGAAGATATTAAAACAAATATCTTATTATTGATAAAATATACATTCTTTACACAATACTGGAAAGTTTTTAATTGGAAATGCTTGCACGGAGCATTTTAACCCAGATAGAATCAATAAAATTAGTTCTTCCATAAAAGGAATATGTTGGAGATGTGAGCAAGTACACAGTGCAGATTGGAACCACATTTTCTTTGTGTTAAAATTAAGCTATTTTGGAAAGGTATTAATAACTTTCTACAAGCTTTATTTAATGAATCGTTTTATTTAACTAAAGCTCTTGTATTATTAAATGTGAATGAAGGTCTTCGTTTGAATTGGTCAAACATGTATCTAGTATGGACTATACTTGCAATTTCAAGGAAGTGTATAACAAGAAGATGGAATACAAACACAATACCAACTTTGGAAGACTTCTAAAGCCTACTGAAGACCACAGCATTACTGGAAATTAAAATTAAAGAACTAAGAATTTATCCAAAGCCATTTATCAACGACCCTTGGGGAAAAGTCTTATCTTTGATTGACACCATACAATAATTGATCAGACACTCTGATAATGGATTGGACATACTTATAAAGTAACTGTATACATTAAGATCTGTTATAGTGTCAGGCTAATGTAAATAGTGTACATAGTTATTTAAGATGTTATGTATAAATACTACGGAATTCATTCAAATGTATTTGAAAAATAAAAAACAATTTGAGAAAAAAAAATAATATCCACAAACAGTTTAGTGAATACGCATGCCTTCATCTACTTTCCTGTGTCAGTGTTTACAGGTTTGGGACACCCATGAGCCTATCCTAACAGCCAAGGAGAGCAAGGCTCAAACTTTTTCTGATCAGGGTGCTGATTTGTCACAGACTGTACATTTCCACTGATTCACACATTACATGTACATTTACAGACAATAATGGAGACTATAATTCACCTACAGGATGGTCTTTGGGAGGTGGAAAGAAACAAGAACACAGAGAGAACTCGCACATCTATTCATGTATCTGCATGTCCAAGGACCATTTTCATTCATGACCCAGGCTATTAACATATACACACAAATAAATGTTAAACATGACTTTAGGTTAAGTCCTTAAAAACATGAAAGTAAATGAAAAGTCACTATGGAAAAGTAAAGTAAGAAAGTAAAGCAATAATAATATACAACATAATAATAATTTATGTGAGTCAAGAAGATAAACAGTTCAGGTAAAAGTACAGTTTTGTACCTACCATAAATGTAGATGTTCGAAGATCCACATTGCTGCAGTCCTTACACTTGGGTAGTCCGCTGTCCTCGGTCGGCCCGAATATCAAAGTATAAGGCTGACGTCGGTCAAGGCGCATTTGACTGACATCAGGACGTCAGGGTACAAATGCGCATGACCGACGTCATATCCTCAGTCTTTTCTTGCCCCAGATGTCAGAAGACCCTAAAAATAAAGGTCAAAACCAAAAGACAGCAAACAACCAACCAACCACCCTTGCACTAACTATATGTACAATATATACAATATACACAAAATGTACAACCCAACCCACACAACCACCTCTAACTACAGAGGGGAAGGAGGGAGGATTGGACTGCAGCAATGTGGATCTTGAACATCTACATTTATGGTAGGTACAAAACTGTACTATGTTCTTCATCTCACATTGCTGCAGTCCTTACACTTGGGTAGAATCCCAAAGCAGAGGTAAGGGAGGATGGCTAACTACAAGGAAGCAGGAGCTGCCAACATGCCCTGCAAAACAGCAGTGGCAAAACCAGCCCTGGATTTAGAGTAAAGTGGCAGGTGATAATGCCTAGAGAAAGTATGCACTGAACTCCAAGTAGCTGCCTCCAAAATATCCTTGGTTGCCACCCCTCAAAAAGCTGTTGAAGTGGCAGTAGCCCTAGTGGAATGAGGCCTAATCCCAGCTGGAACCTCCTTGCCATGATGGGAATAACAGAAAGCAATGCAAAACCCAATCCACTTAGAAATAGTTTGTTTTGACACAGGCTTGCCCTGAGAACTCAAAGCAAAAGAAACAAACAACTGCTGAGAGTGCCTGAACCCTTTAGTTCTGTCTAAATAATAACGCAACTGCCTGTGTACATCTAAAGTGTGCAAAATCTTTTCCCCTTTATTTTGGGGATTTGCATAAAAAGTAGGCAAATGAATAGTTTGGTTTAAAGCCACACTAGAAACCACCTTAGGCATAAAGGAAGGATTAGTACGTAATGATACCCTATCCTTATGGAAAATCAAGAAAGGCTCAACCGCCATAAGGGCCTGCAATTCAGAAACCCTTCTTGCAGAGGTGATTTCCAACAAAAAAGCAGTCTTCCATGATAAATATTTAAACTCAGAAGTAGCTGCAGGCTCAAAAGGTTGTAGAGTGAGTTTCTCCAACACAAAATTGAGATCCCAAGCAGGAGTAGGAGCTCTTCGTGGGGGTCTTATATTCTTTGCCCCTCTAAGAAATTGCTTGAACAAAGGATGAGAAAACAATGGTGGGACACAATCATAGTGAGCCGAAATTGCTGCAGCATGAACCTTAATAGAAGAGAAAGACAAACCTTTGTCCAGTAACTCAGTAAGATATTGAAGAGCCACACTCAAATTAGGCTCAGAAACATCAAAATCTTTTGCTGCACTCCAAAATAAAAATCTCTTCCATTTATCTGCGTACACTTTCCTTGTACTAGGCCTTCTAGCTTCCAAAATCACATTCAAAACTTGTTGTGGAAGTTGAGACCCTCTATGGTTCAAAACAGAATATGCCAGGCTGTTAGGTGAAGAGAGTGAAGTTTGACATTCAGCAAATGGCTGTCCTCCTGTGACAACAGGTGTGGAATCAAGGCAAAGGCCATGGAGGCTTCCGTACCAGACTTCTCAGTAATGGGTACCAGTGCTGTCGAGGCCAATCTGGAGCTATTAAAATCATCCTTGGCTTGTCCTGTCTGACCTTTAGAAGTACCTTTGGGAGGAGAGGCAGAGGAGGAAAGGCATACACATGAAGATTGCTCCAATTGAAAGAAAGAGCATCCACTTTCCAAGCTGTGGGATGAAACCTTTTCTGCAAAACTTTGGCAGCTGATGGTTTAGTGGAGAAGCGAACAGATCTATGTCTGGAGTTCCCCATGTCACTGTCAATTTCTGAAATACATGAGGATCCAATTTCCACACGTGGGGATCCATAATTCGTCTGCTCAACACATCTGCTAAGGAGTTCTGTGCTCCTGGCAGAAACCTTGCCTGAAGATTGAGCTGTAAACTGAGAGCAGTCTCCCACAAAATCATTGCTTGCCTGCATAGAGGATAAGAATGCGTTCCCCCTTGCTTGTTGATGTACCACATGACAGTTGTGTTGTCTGGTAGAATCAACACCTGCCCTGGAAGAAGTAAATCCTTGAAAGCTATTAATGCAAACTGGACTGCTAACATCTCCTTCAGGTTGATATGTAGATGTTGTAGTCTGGCAGGCCACTTGTCTTGTATCCACTTTCCATTTAGATGAACTCCACAAGCTTTGTCTGAGGCATCTGTCGTTAAAATCTGACTCGCCTCTGGCCGGGTCACAGAGAGTCCCTTGTTTAGGTGACATTCCTGAGCCCACCACAAAAATTCCTTTTGAATGCAAGGTATTATTTGAATGACAGTGTCTAGATCCTGGCAGTGCTGTGTCCATACATTTTGAGATACCATTGCAGCTTCCTCATATGCAGTTTGGCATTGGGAAGCACCAGAATACAAGATGCCATGAACCCTAAGGCTTGAAGGACTGTCCTTGCAGTCAGCCCGGACTGATGAGATAGCTGATGGAAGTAAAGGGATAGACTCTTTTGTTTGTCCGGGGTTAAAAAGGCCATCTGGGATGCTGTATTCAGTCTCACACCCAGAAAGCACATGTCCTGAGAGGGTACTAGACTGGACTTTATTTCGCTCACAGAATACCCCAGGCATCTTAGCACTGCTATCACATATTCCAAATGATGGAGAAGCTCTTCCCTTCCTTGAGCCAGAATCAGGCAGTCGTCCAAATAAGGATAGATCTGTATTCCTTTTAGCCTGAAGAAAGCTATCACTGGAGCCAGAACTTTCGTGAATACTCTGGGCAGTAGATAAGCCAAAGGGCAATGCAGAGAACTGATAGTGAGAAGTCCCAGCTCGAAAACGCAGATACTTCCTGCAACTTAGTCTGATAGGAACATGAAGGTAAGCCTCCTTGAGATCCAAAGTTACCATCCAATGATCTTTGCCCAGCAGAGGTAAAAGCTGCTGTAACGTCAACATTTTGAACTTGGGAATGTCCAGATAAGTGTTGAGGGTAGATAAATCCAAAATTGGTCTCCACGTGTTCCCCTTCTTTGGTACTAGGAACAGGCGAGAATAAAATCCTAGGCCCACTTCTGGCATAGGGACCGGCTGTATTGCCCCTATTTGGAGTAACAGAGAAACTTGCCTGTGAGCCTCTATTCTTTGTTGAGGAGGAACGTCTGGCATGCCTTTGAAAGGAGGCAAGGTATGGAAATAAAACCTGTAACCGTGGTGTATGATATCCAATACCCATCTGTCTTGGGTAATTAAACTCCAATTTTCTTTGAAAAGTGCCAACCTTCCTCCCAAAGGTGCTGCCAGACGAGAAGGCTCTGGCAGCTGAAAAGGTAGGTCATTGGGTCTGTTTACGAAAGGACTGACCCCTGCCCTCACCAAGACTGTGCAGGAGAACTCCCTGTTCTAGGCCTGAAAGAGCCCTGAGCTCTGCCCCTACCACGCCTAGATCTACCCCTAGACTGGGAATCATAAGAAGGATACGTCCACCCCTTAGTAGGCCAATTTCTACTAAACTTTGGAGGCTGGACCTGCAAAAATCTTTAACAGTCTGCATAGACTTAGCCTTGTCTTCCATTTTCTTTAAAACTGCCTCAACAGGAGGACCAAACAACACATCAGATTGTAAAGGAGCATCTAAAATCCTTGTTTTAACATGTTCAGACAAATTTTGATCCCTTAGCCAGGCGTGCCTGCGAAGAACTGACCCAGTGGCAGCCACCCTAGACGAGGCCTGTACAGCATCAAAACCACATTGCAAAGAATGCTTACCCACCTGTTCAGAAACATGCACTAAATCTTGCAACTCTTTACAATCAATACCCACTGCCAGAGCATCAACCTTAGACTTTAATTGTGAAAGGAGATAGTTCTGGTATTTCAACATGTGAAACTGGCAATTCAAAGCCCTCATAGCAAGAGTGGAAGAAGTATAAACTTTCTTTCCCCATCTATCCAAGGCCCTAGCCTCTTTGTCTGCAGGAACCGGATTCTTAACAACAGAAGCCTTAACACCCTTAGGCCCCTGACTAACAGTTTCTGGGTCAGCCCTAGGACTCTTAAAAGATACTTATGAGCTTCAGGCACCCTGTAATACCTATCCGGCTTAACAGGAGCAGGAGGCAAAGAATCAGGATTAAGAGAAGCCTCTGTAAAACATCTTCTACTACATCCAAAACAGGAGGTATAGCCAAAGGCCTATGCTGGGTAAAACAAAAATTCCTAAGCCTTTTCCTGGAATCAGAGAAGTCCTGACCTTCCCACTTAAAATGCTCCCTCATGGAATGAAGAGTTTCTGAAAAGAAAAATCCTCAGGAGGAGAAGCAGAAGGAGTAGAATCATCCACATCAGAATCAGAATAAGGAGAGTACTCCTGCAAGTCTTCAGCCAAGACTCTGAAACATCTGAAGCCTGCTCAAAACCCCCAGCTCAGGCTCCAACCTAGGTCTCTTATCAGGAGGGGCATAGAACCCCTAATTAAAGTAATCAAATCTTCTGCCATTTTAAGCATATGCTTCTTGGGCACAGTACCTGAAGAGCTAGGGGTAACACCAACTGAAGCCAAACCTGGCCTGCCCTGGGAGAAGCCTTTGAAACAGAAGGAGAGGGCCTAGCCACCCTAGGAAGGGAGGGAGTATAGTAACCTGAGAAGCCCGCTCAGCCTGACTTGCCTCCTGAGAGGCCACATCTTGCAATAATAAGGTCACACCCTGGGAACACAAAGAAACCTCCGGCGGAGCCACCGGCTCCACCGACACCTCTAAAGAACCGGCGTCCGGTACAGACGGTTCTTCTAGCCTAGGCTTAACTGCCTTGTCCTTGCGCTTCTTCAAAGAAGCGGGCGTCGGAGCATCCGACGGCATTTTATAATTACACCGCTTCCCAAAGACTAACCTTGCACAATCCAACCTTCTCTTTATAGTGCGTTTATTAAATCTAGCACAAGAGCGACAGCCAACAACGTCGTGCTCAGGCCCTAAGCAAGGAATACACAAAGTATGATAATCTCTATGCGGTATCTGTTTCCCACAAGAAATGCAATTATTAACTTTTTCTGACATCCGTAAATCACTGAGGCAAGAAAAAACTAAAATATTCCCCAACGGGGTACTTAGCCAACTTTGAACTCGGTCTGAAACTTCGAAATCAAAAAATCTCAGAACGCCAACCGGCACTTGCAATGCTGCTTCTGCATCGGACCATGCGGCAAAAAAGACTGAGGATATGACGTCGGTCATGCGCATTTGTACCCTGACGTCCTGATGTCAGTCAAATGCGCCTTGACCGACGTCAGCCTTATACTTTGATATTCGGGCCGACCGAGGACAGCGGACTACCCAAGTGTAAGGACTGCAGCAATGTGAGATGAAGAACATCAGCACCGTTTCAAATAAAATATAATACATCTAACAATGATGCATATTAAGGCAAACGGCTAATAGTGCAAACTTATTTTTCTGCTTTAATCTTGAATATTAACTCAATTAACTCATGCAGCTAATTTACAAAATACAGGCAAAGGAAAGTGAACCAACTAGTTTAGGAATACAGGCTGATTTGGCAGAATAGAACTTAAATGTAATAAGACAGGCAAGTAAACTGCTATGAAGGCCCATTACCAATAAAGGTTCTTAGCATATAATAGAAAGAAAAATACCCGAAGGGCTTAGATTTAATTCCTTAAGCCATTACTACATTTCTTGAAGCAACATAAGTTAAGTCAAGCAGGCCTGAAGAAACCAATGCACTATTTCTCTAGTGTGGCTGACACATTCAAGGCTTAAACTAAAAGAAACTGTTAATCTTCTGAGGTAACTGCAGGTCAAGGACAGTGTACAGTAAAAAAGTGAAAAGAAAGGAGATGATCACAGCGTTATGAGCAGCCACCAAAACTAGAACAAAGCAGTGGTCAATGGAGCAAAGAATTAAACTAAAGGACTAAAATGAATGAGAGCAAGATGGGAATCACCACCTATATACAAGGCATTTAAAAGACCATCTAGAATAGATAGTATAAGGCTAACTACTGCATACTCTATCACAACCAGACAACTACTGTAAAAGGAGACACCAACCTAGACCTAACTACCTGTCACCCTATTAAAACCTTCTTCAACATCTTTTTTTATTTTATACTGTTAAACAAACACTCGTAGACATCACAATCTGTGACACTACTTAAGAAGCACATGGGTGCAGACAAAACTACAGTCCCCTTCCTTGACAGCTGTCATCTTTCCCAGAGTAAGAACAATGGTAATAGTAAAAAGAACACCTCTCAACATTTTCTGTAATTATTTCACTGGTAATATGAACCTCACAGGTAATGTAGCAGTGAGGCCACTCTGAAAAGCTGCCGTTATAACAGAGGGAGCGTTTCTACAAAGGATGGGAGGTTTTCTGCCCAGAGCACAGGAGGACGAGGAGAAGCTACACACAAGTTCCATCAGAATTAAACCTTAAAGGGTGTCCTAAATTACTCAGTGGACTTTGGCTGTCTTTTAAAATGTAAGCTTGAGTTCTGCTTCTGCCATTACAGCCCTCAGTATACCAATAAGGGATTAGGTTATTAGTTACTTTGAATGTTATCTGACGTTAGGACTGTACAAGCTACAAAACGAGGGTTTCAGTATGCCAGTGCAGTTTTTACACTTTACAGCTTGGATACACAAAACTAGGTTGTTCAAGTACAACAAAACAGCACAACTTTTTTTTTTTTTTTTTAAACCAGAAAACAAGAACATTTCTGGCTCACATGCTCAAGTCTTTTCTTGAAAACAAAAAAAAAAGAGAGAGAGAATACAGATGAAATAACATCTGGAAGTTAACTACAGATTAGAGAGGACAATGCAAGAACAAGGTAAAAGAAAGTGGGTGACAAATGTGATTTAAAAAGTGAAAGCGTTGAGTGGGTAGATGGAGTAGGCTAATTAACAGTATTCATAAATGCTACTCTTGAGTTGCAGTTAAAGTAATGCAGTAGTCTCCAAATGGCTATGGTCATGGGATATCTCTCTAATCTGGATTTGAATTTTCTGAGAGTTGGTCCAGTTCTAATAGTGGAATTTCCTGACAAATGAAATCTTTCAACATATGCGAAGAAACGTTACTCTTTGTGTAACTTCTGAATTAAAGATCCAACTTGTCTGGCTTGAGAATATAACTGTGTTAAGTTAGTCATGGATAGACATCAATTCATATTAAAAAGGATGTTATGGACTTTTTTTTAAGCTGCAAGAATGTTAGCACATTTTGTAGATCCAGTCAGCCAAGTTTCTTCAGTACAGTGCAGTTGTGTATTCTGTTTTGTAGATTGGTTGCAAATTTAGCTAAAATATTGCACCTTTGTTGTAGCTTTTTATCTGGGTTTGGTAGTTGTTTGTTAAGATAGCAGGGGGTTAGAGGAAACTATGCAAAGAAAGATCCAGCAGTAGTGAAACAACTGTGTAGCTGTTAAAAGTATGGCTTGTATGCTGATCCAAGCTTTTAGTTGTTCTTTTTGTTGAGTTAATCTACGTACAAGCTGTAGCTTGATGTTTTCTCAGTTATGACTCCTAGTAGGTTAGCTTCAGTTATTAGTTCATTTTGGGTACTGTTTAAGTGAGGCAACAGTCATATATTAAGTTTTCCTTTTTGTTAAGGGCAAACTGTACTAGGCTTGTTTTCTTAGCATTCAGTAAGTTTTGTGCTAATTCTCCAGTGAAGAAAATGAGCTGGTCTTTGGAATTGTGAGCCATCAAATTTTAAGGATTACCCTAAATTTACAAGAGATGCCCTTTTGTTCTCTTATGTCATTTGTAAATAATGCCTTTTGTGACAGAAAAGTAGAAAATAAGAGACTCAAAACATTGTTAAATATTAAAGTCAGACTTTGACTTTCGCAGCCTGTTGTTCTGCATTGGAAGGCACTGTTTCGGGTTGTGTCACTTGCAAACACACTTCTGTGGACATCAAAGCATCTAACAGTTGTGGCAGTCTTGCTAGCCTCCATGAGATATCATAGCACAGTGAGTAAAGAAAGCAGAAATCATAGCACACTCACGCTCTTAAAGGATACCAAGGACTTGTTTTCACTGTTGGTACATGATACGATGTCTTACTGCTCTTTAGCTCTTGTCCTCAAACCATACATCAAGCTGCAATAACCCTTATGATTTTTTTCTCCTCTGACAAACATATTTACTTAAATGAGGAAGCAAGCTGGTCTTTTTTATGGATAAAGACCATGCAGATGCAGAGGGAACATGCAAATCTACACAAAAAACAGTGACTGGCAGTCTGGAGTGAATTATGGGCCACGCAGCTGAAGGCAGGACTTTTAAATTACCACACTGAGCCACAGTGCTGACCAGTGAATCATACAGTGCTGGACATGCCAAGGTACTAATAGGACACAGCTCATTCTACAAATAATTCATTTTTCACCAAAGGTGGCTCCATCTAGACTAAGCAGACAAGCAATTCCTGAAAAAATGGGAGGAAAATCCACCAGACCTCCAATGCAGGAAGCAATGACCAAGTATCCCCCCCCCAAATAAAAACTTACTCCAAGGGTGGAAGACCTCTGGGAAAGTTATAAAACATTTCAGCATTTCCTATAAAGTTATAGGGGTCAGCAGATCTGTCTTTACTAAAACAAAAACAAACAAAAAAAAAAAAAAAAAACAAACAGCTACCAAAAACCTACCAGTAGAAAAAGCAAATGGGTAAAGCCAATAAAGGAAGACATAGATGCCGACAGACATAAAAAGTAGGAAGGAAGGAAGAAAGACAAAACAAGGCAATAGCTATTTTTTTTTGGTTTGTTTTTTATTTTATTTTATTATTTATTTATTTTTTGATGAGACGTCTTTACATTTCTAATTTACAGGTGTGGAATCTTGCTAGTTTACATGATACATGCTACTATACATCTGTGAATAAAATATTACTTTGAGGCTCCCTTTATATACAAATATTTAAACAATGTTCCTTTAGACTGCGGCACCCATTCAATATCATCTTCATGCACAGGTGCTCCAAAAAAGCGATAACGTGAACAAACATTAGTCCATAACAAAGTACATCTTCATTGATTATTCATTTTAAGGGATAAGACAAAATGATATAACTGCTGATGTGAAAGACTGGTATGGTCGTTACCAAGTGCATGCTTTGGGTTATTCTACTTTCATTTCCCTGTGAGTGAAATAGGACAATGTAAATTATGCAAGTGTAGCAAGAGTGGAGTTTCCTTAGATCTTTTAATGCAAATTGAAATCCTTTGGTGGGTCCTCAATTCTCCTCATTAATTCACTGACAGAAAGATACTGTCCACAACTAAAGAAGTGATCATAATTCAGATATGGATAAAGGATGCCAGGACATTTTCAAGGAATCAAAATCCCTAAAATTTATCAACCGTTTCCAACTTGTTTGATAAATGTGTATAATATGGTCACCTTGTTGTGCACATCATCATCAACCCCTTTCCCCCCACTTTAATGCATGGTGTTGCAGTGTCACATCAACTGTCATGACCTCTCTAGATTAAGTGCCTGACAGATGCACATTAACTTACACAATCCATCCATCTCTTGACTGGATGTCCTTATTTCCTCTTGCCTTGTTCCGGTCTCTTCCAAATCTAATTTATCAGACTGTCTTCTGCATTCGTGCACATGCGAGCAAACCACTGTAATTTGCTCTCCTTGACTTTCTCTGCAATGGGATTACTTTTGCTTCTCCCCTGATGCCCTAATGTCTTCATCTGTCCCAAAGTGTATGTCCAACCACGAGTCTCATGCACTTCATCTCCATCACCTCAAGGTTCACCTACTCTGCCTTTACTTCCCAGGTTTCTGATCACTGCACACATTTACACCTTATTTTTCAGCATCTTTGGATTCTTTTGTCAGAAACTACCCCGATGTGCTGAGCCAGATGGCTGCTGCACCACTGATATTAGCTTTGTCCTCCTCATTTAGACTTTTCTTCTCAACACCTTCCTGGGTATTTTAAGCGGTTAACCTGGTCCACTCGTTTCCCTTTTACCCCCTCTATCTCAGTTTTCATCTTCTTCTGCTTTCCCTCATTTGTTGTCATTACAAAGTACAGTTGTGTACACTTACCTTAAATGTAGACGTTCAAGTGTATTCACTGTTGCAGTCATTACATTTGGGTAATCTGCTGGCAGGTTGCCCTCAGTCGGCCTGATTAACAAAGTCTTGGGTACTACGTCAGTTGCTGTCTCTTCTTCCGTGACGTCAGGTCGTCAGTGGTATAAAATATGCAGCCAACATCATTACATCAGTTTTTCTTGCCCCAGATGCCAGGTGTCCCCCTAATGGGAAGCAATTAAATGTATAAATATACAAGGTTATACCCTCAAACAAAAAAGCAAATACGCCAAAAAGCTTTTAAGCATTGAAAAGCAGAGAAGAGGTATAGCCAAAAAAATGTCAGGGGCCTGGAGGGAGGGTAACCAGGACTGCAACAGTGAATACACTCGAACATCTGCATTTATGGTAAGTGTCCACAACTGTAATATGTTCTTCGTGTTTCACTGTTGCAGTCATTACATTTGGGTAGATTCCCAAAGCTAAGGATGGGAGGAGGAATTTAGATAGCATTAGGACCAGCTATAAGGGCCTGTAATTCAGATACCCTTCTTGCTGAAGAGATGGCTAAAAAGGAAGCTGTTTTCCAAGAAAGGAATTTTAAATCTGCAGTAGCAGCTGGCTCGAAAGGAGGAAGGGTGAGTTTCTCCAATACAAAGTTAAGGTCCCAGGCTGGAGTTGGAGCTCTCCTGGGTGGTCTTAAATTTTTGGCCCCTCTGAGGAACTGCTAGAGCAGTGGATGAGAGAAGAGGGGAGGTTCTGTGTTATAATGAGCTGAAATGGCTGAGGCATGAATTTTTATTGAGGAAAAAGACAGGCCCTTGTGAAGCATCTCAGTTAAGTATTGTAAAAATTGGGCACTGCTGTGCTCATCCCTTGAAAATGGTTCCAGGCACAGAATCTTTTCCATTTTTCAGCATAAGATTTTCTAGAACTAGGCCCCCTCGCCTCTAAAATGACATCCATCACTGGTTTACTGAGGGATGGTAAAGGAGAGCTTAGATAATTAGGCAGGCTGCTAGGTTCAGTGTTTGAAGCAGAGGGTGTGGAATCTAGTTCTCCTGCAGAGACAGCAGGGTAGGAGTCTGAGGCAGGTGCCATGGGGCCAACAGCGACACACTGTGCAGGAGGGGGTACCAGTGTTAGCATCACCCGACTGGTGCAATCAAAATCATCCTTGGTTTGTCTTGTTTATCTTTAGTAGTACTTTGGAGAGCAGAGGCAAAGGAGGAAAGGCATAAACTGATAGGATTTTCCAGCTGAAGGACAGAGCATCCACTTTCAAAGATTGTCTGTGGGGATTCCTTGCTCAAAATTTTTCCAATTGATAGTTCTGGGGGGAGGCAAACAGGTCTATATCTGGGCTCCCCCATTTGCTTGTCAACGTGTTGGAAAATCCTTGGTTCCAGTTTCCACTCATGTGGGTCCATGAGGTTTCTGCTTAGTATATTTAGTTCACTTGGCAGGAATTGAGCTTGTAGATGCACTTGGTAGCTCAAGGCTGTGTTCCACAATGCCATGGCTAGTCTGCAGAGGGGGTAAGAATGTGTACCCCCCTGCTTGTTTATGTACCAGATAACAGTGGTGTTGTCTGTCTTTACCATTAATTGTCCTGGAAGAATGTGGTCTTTGAAGGCTGTCAGAGCATTCTGTACAGCTAACATTTCTTTACGACTGATGTGAAGGTGCATTTGAATTGGGTTACATTTGCCCTGAATGCACTTCCCTGCCAGGTGCGCTCCCCCATGCACAGTCTGACGAGACTGTTAGGGTTTGGGTGGCAGGGATTAGTGTGAATGGTAGTCCCTTGTTTTCGTGGCAAGCCTCTGCCCACCAAAGGGACTCTAGGCATAGACAAGGAATTGGGGACTCTATTGTCCGGCACACTGACGTCCCGCTCACCAGACTGAACAAGGAGAAGGTCACTGTAAGCTACCTGTCGGGTGCCAGGATCCGCCACATAACGCAAGCACTCAGGTCACTCCAAAGCAAGTACAAGTAGGACTTGGTCATTGTCCATGCTGGTGTGAATGACCTGAGACGTACCTCCCTGGACTACATGAAGAGACATAGAGGAGCTCTCTGATCATGTAGCCCAGGCTGGTATGACCCTGACCTTGAGTAGCATCTTGCCCTCACCAAAAATGATGCCACAGTATAAAGACAAAATGATCAGTTTCAACAACTGGCTAAAGTATTGGTGTCATTCAAAGGGGATCCAATGTCTGTCAGCCTGGGATGACATGCTCGACATGCCATGTTGCTTCGCTAGGGACGGCTTGCACCTGTCACCCTTAGGCTTTCGTATACTGGCCAAGGCTCTTGCCACCCCCATAGTGCCTTTTTAAGGCAAGGCTCAAAGGACAAACCCACCTCCATAGACAATCCAAAGATAAAAAAACTAAAGGTGATGCTACTCAATGCCAGAAGTCTTAACCTCAAGATGCACGCACTCGAGACTCTCCTCAGTATGGAGAAAATCGATGTCTGTGCAGTAAAAGAAACCTGGTTCAAGGCTCCTGAGAGCACCCCAGCACTACCAGGTCATAACTCATACCATGCGTTTCGGCCCCAAAACTCGGACTGAAGCACAAAAGGAGGGGGAGTATCTATATTCATCAAAGATACCTACACCTCCAGGTTAGTGGCACTGCAGGAAGTTTCGGAAACCATCCATGTGCAACTAACAGCAGGCAAAACTGCCTTTCAGTTTGTAGCCTGCTACAGAACACCCTCCCTATTACAGGAACCCCACTTGGCATTCCTGAGAACACTGGAGAATATGAAGGTCTCTCCAAACACTATGTTATTGGGTGACTTCAACTACCCAAACGTTGACTGGGAAAACTACTCAAGCCCAAACACCCTCGCCCAACGGTTCCTTGAATTTATAAACTCTAACGCAATGGAACAACTGGTCACCACTCCCACAAGAGGGAACAACATATTGGACCTGGTCATCACCAACATGGGGACTCTATGTTCCACACCAGAGGTAAACCCCTCATTGGTAAGATCAGACCATAAACAAATTTCCCTGGACATCCATATCCTGTCCCCCACCCCCAGCCAAGGAAATCACTGTAAAGAATTTCTCAAAAGCCAACTTTGCACTTCTCAAGACTGAGATGGAATCCTTCAAAGCCCCTGGGCCAGAGGATAATACAGCCCAATCCGCAGAATCCTTTACAAATGCATTCTATGAGCATCTGCAGGAATGCATGGATTGTGCTAGCCCAAATAAAACCAAGACTCACTCCTCCAAAAACAGGAGACCGGTCTGGTGGACCCCGGCCATAAATAAGCTATACAACAGAAGGAGGAAGCTACTACATGACAGAGCAAAATCAGAAAAAGGGAAGGCATCTCTGATCAGTATTAGCAAGAAACTTCGATCCCTCATAAAATCATCAAAGGCCAGTTTCAAAAGAAAAACTGCCCTAGACACTAAAGATAATCACAAGGCCTTCTTTAGTTATGTCAGGAACATGGGTGGAAACTCCCAGATATGCTCTGAATTGTTGCATAACGGTACAAAATATACCGAACCTACAGACATAGCCAACATCCTGGCAGACAGATTCAGTGCAAACTCCCCCCCCCCCCCCCCCAAGGAGCAAACGCCTATCCCAACTGAATGTAACCTCCCTGACAACACAGATGCACAGGTGAAAGCTGCCCTCTCCAAAGCAAAAAACACAGCATCTATGGGACCGAACGGTGTCCCAGGCTGTGTCTTACACGAGCTCCAAGAAGAACTGAACCCTCACATTAAGTCACTGTTCAAACTTAGCCTTACTACAGGATATGTACCCAAAGAATGGCGTACAGCTATAGTGGTCCCACTCCACAAAGGAGGTGCCACAACGGACCCTGGGAAACTATCGCCCCATAAGCCTGACTAGTCTGGTCTGTAAAGCTATGGAGCGTATTATCATGGAACTCATAAACAAAGACATTGGGAGCCGCCAGACACTGGACCCTACCCAATTCGGCTTTGTTAAGGGCAGATCTTGCCTCTTAAACCTAGTTGATTTCTTTGAAACAGTTACAAAGCCATAGATGAGGGCAAGGTAGTCCACACAGCCTACCTGGACCTTGCAAAAGCCTTCGACACAATACCCCACTTGGGCATCATAAATAAGCTTACCAGCTTAAATATCAACCCCTATATCACAAGATGGGTTGCAAACTGGCTCAGAGATAGAACCCACATGGTTAGAATCGCAGGTGCCATGTCCGAATCCAAACTAGTTACAAGTGGCGTCCCACAGGGCTCAGTTCTGGGACCTCTCTTGTTCGGTATATACTTCTCTGAGGTTCAGGCTAACACGGGGGGATTATGGCTGACAAAGATCGCATGACTGCAAACTGGGGGCCATAATCGAATCTCCAGCTGACACAAGCATCCTCCAAAAGGGTCTCACAGAGACGGGATGCTTGGTGCCAGAGCTACGGCCTCAAGCTTAATGCTAAAAAGTGCACAGTCATCCCCTTTGGGAAAAACAAGGTGCCCACAAATTACCACATAGGTGGTAATCCATTACGTACGGAAGAAGTAATTAGAGATTTGGGGACCAACGTAGATAGTAATCTCTCCTTTGATAATCACGTTGCCAAAGTGGTTAGAAAGACCTTCTATATATCCCACCTGATCACGAAAGGGTTCGCATCTAGATCAAGAGAGGTCATTGTGCCCCTCTACTCGTCACTCATCAGGCCCATAATTTAATACAATGCCCCTTTTGGGATGTACCTTACCCGACACCTGCAGCAACTGGAGAGACCCCAAAAGTACCTCACCAAGAGGATCATGGGCTACAAAGAGATGTCCTATGCAGCTCGACAAAAGAAACTCCAGCTCTACTTAGTTGCTTACCGCCTACAGAGAGGCGATTTATACCTGACGTACAAAGCCATGTCTAACCCAGAAATAATGGACATGCTCCACCTCAAAAAATCCAAGTCCCTTAGAGCTACATGCTCCAGGGACCTAAACCTCAGCACAAAAATAAATAGGATATGCTGGAGGGACAGATTCATTTCCCAGAGGCTCCCCTCACTCTGGAATAGAATCCCAATTCATGTTAGACATAGCCCCTCGCTGACCCTCTTCAAGCGAAATTTGGATGTGTGGATGGGAAATCGCAAATTCACCCCTGGGATCTCTCCTGTGTCCCTGCTAGACAGAGGCGCAGTAAACTAATCTTAAAAGGGTACCTTCTGTGACCTACTTTACAGAGGCACAGTAGGCTAATCTAATAGGGAGGCGGAAGCCAAATACACTCAGGCTAGGCTTATAAATGCCCTAGGGCAGATAGCCTAGTATCTACCTATGATAGGAATCATTGCTTCTAAATCCTGAGAATGTTGACATAATAGGCTTTTTAGATACCATTGTAGTTTCCTCATATGCAGTCTTGCATATGAAATTATAAGAATGCAGGAGGCCATGAACCTCAAGGCTTGTAGTATTTGCCTTGCAGATAGCAGGGTTTGGGAAGTTGTATTCAAGCTTGCTCCCAGGAATATAATTTGTTGACAGGGTACCAGGGGTGATTTATTTTCATTTATGGTTTACTCCAGACAAGTTAGTACCCTTTGGACAAAGGCCAGATGATTCAAAAGTATGTCCTGGTTTTCTGCCTGAATTAGACAATCGTCCAGGTGTTGGTATATTTGAATATTTTTTGCCTGCAAAATGCAATAACTGGAGCTAGGCACTTTGTGAATACCCTGGGAGCAGCAGATAAGCCAAAGGGCAGTGCAGAGAACTAATAGTGCGTGTAGCCTGCTTTGAAGTGTAGGTATCTTCTGCAAGATTCCCTGATTGGGATGTGCAGGTATGCTTCCTTTAAATTTAGTGTTGCCAACCAGGCATCTTTGCTTAGCATAGGAAGCAACTGGTGAAGAGTCAGCATCTTGAATTTTGGAATCACCGAAAAGGTGTTTAGGGTAGCAGGTCCAGGATAGGACGTCATGAATTGTCTTTTCTGGGTACCAGGAAAATTCTCGAGTAGAAACCTTGTCCCTTTTCGTCTGGTACCAACTGAATAGCCCCTATGCTTAAGAGAGAGAGTACTTGCTTTTGGGCCGCTGCCCACTGATTTGGAGGTAGATCCGGCCAACTGTTTGGAGTTGGTAACATGTGGAAGTGAAATCTGTATCCTTGGGACACTATATTTAAAACCCATTTGTCCTGGGTAATGAGTCCCCAGTTCTTTGCATGAAGTTCAATCTTTTCCCTCAAAGGGGCAGTTAGTTGAGACGTGCTTGGAAGTTTTAAAAAGAAGTCATAGAGACAGTTTCCCATGGCGGGGGAGTTTTATTGCTCCCAGATTTGGAAGTGGAGGCCCCCCACTGCTTAGTCCTGTGAGTCCCCTGGGACTGAAGCCTGGGTGCTCTGCTGGATCTGGGTTTGGACTGAGAAGGTCTGGAAGAGGCAGGAAAGGACCATTTCTTAGAAGGCCAATGTCTACTAAATCTTGGAGGTTGTACTTGTAAAAATCTTTAACAGTCTGCAAAGATTTAGCTTTTTCCTCAATCTTTTTAAGAACTACTTCTGCCCTGTTGCCAAATAGGTGGTCCTGATTTAAGGGAGCATCCAGTAATTTCGCTTTAACATGATCTGGCAAGGATTGCTCCTTAAGCCAAGCATGCCTTCTAAGTACAGACCCAGTTACCGCAGCCCTGCAAGATGCCTCAAGTGAATCAAAACCACACTGCAATGTACGTTTTCCAACTTGTTCAGCAGAATGCATTAAATCCTGTAAATCCTTAATTTCAGCACAATCAGGAAACAACATACTTTTCTGTTTAAGCAATTCAATAATATGCAGCTGATACTTTAACATATGAAACTGACAATTCAAGGCCCTAATGGCTAAAGTTGCAGAAGTGTACCTTTTTACCCCATCTATCCAGCGCCCTGGAGTCTCTATCAGAGGGGGTAGGATTTTTGGCAGAAGTAGCTGTAATGCCCTTGGGTCCCTGTGAAACTGTTTCAGGATCTGCAGTAGGATTTTTGAAAAGGAACTTGTGAGAGTCAGGAACCCTGTAATATCTATCAGGTTTTCTGGAAGCAGGAGGTAAAGAGTCAGGGGTCATGCTAGATTCAAAAAGGCATCATCAACAATGTCCAGTACAGGAGGTATAGCTAAAGGCCTGTGCTGGGGCAGGAGTAAGAAATCCCTAAGCCTCTTTTTAGAATCAGAGAAATCCTGACTTTCCCAACGAAAATGCTCCCTGAGAGTAAGCAAGGTTTCACCCAAAACAGAAATCCTCTGGGGGGAAGCAGAGGGAATAGAGTCCTCAGCATCAGAATCCTCATAGGTAGATAAGGGTAAATCCTGGTCAGACGTATCATAAGCAAACTCAGTCCTAGGTCTCTTAGAGGGGGAAGGTTGGCTTCCCCTGATTAAAGTAATAAGATCTTCAGTCATTCTTATCATTCGTTTTTTAGGCATAGAGGCCTGACCATTCAGTCTGGGTGTAAGTTTTCTAGGCATAGTTTGAGATTTAGGCCTTGAAGAAGAAGATGGCGTCGGTTTAATATGCAAGTCAGTTGACCGGAATACACCCTCAGAAGCCAGTGCCTGCACAGCGGCTCCGGACCCATCCGAGGTAGAGACATCCGCAGGTTCCACAGTTGAAGCATCTCGCAGCATACTGGACTCTGAATGGGTCTCAGTAGAGGCCTGCGAATCTGAAGTAGCGGGTATCAGGGCCTCACTGAGTGAACTGGGTGGCCTGTCTTTATCTTTGCGTTTTTTTGGGAATGTCGGTAGTCGAATGGCTTACCGAAGATATATCAGGATAATTGAACCGAGCACCAAAATATTTAGAAGTGCAAATATACCGACGACGGATAGTTCGTGATTTAAATAAGGCACAAAACCGACAGTGAGGTACGTCATGGTCAGGGCCTAGGCAAGGAATACAGTACGAATGAAAATCTTTATGAGGTATTTGCTTTCCACAAGAAATGCAATTATTTACTTTTACTGACATCGGATTAGAGCAAGAAAAGTTTCCCCAACGGGGTACTTAGCTTTTAGTCGAAGACTTCGGTTCTGAAACTCTAAAATGAAAATTTCAGGAGTGGGCCGACTGGCACTTGCGAACTGCTTCTGCTTAGGGCAACGCATGGCAAGAAAGACTGATGTAATGACGTTGGCTGCATGTTTTATACCCCTGACGACCTGATATCACGGAAGAAGAGACAGCATCCGACGTAGGACCCAAGACTTTATTAATCAGGCCGACTTGAGGGTTACTGCAAGCAGATAACCCAAATGTAATGACTGCAACAGTGAAACACGAAGAACATCTGGAAGAGGGCTGATGTACTGAATATTATAACATGAGATAAAAGAACTGGAAGAGGGCTCTTTAGAAAAGGGAAGGAACAAAAGTACAGTTGTGTATACTTACCATAAATGTAGATGTTCGAGTGTATTCACTGTTGCAGTCATCACCTGTTGGTTATCCCTGCTGTGGTAGCCCTCGTCTGGCCCAAACACCAGAGTCAATGTTTTTCTGCATTTGCTGCTGTCACCTGCTGCCTGACATCAGGTCATCAGTGCTATAAAGGAAGGCAGCCGACAACATTACATATATGGTAAAGTGGTCCTTGTGGCTAAAAGACATTGTTAGAAACGTATGTCTCCCTAAAGAAAGAAGATATAAGGGGGGAGGAGAGTGGGAAACCAGGACTGTAACAGTGAATACACTCGAAACATCTACATTGTAAGTGTACACAACTGTACTATGTTCTTTGAGTTTCACTGTTGCAGTCATCACCTGTGGGAGGAATGCCAAAGCTGAGGAGAGGGGTGGTAGGATTAGTAAGAGACCTAGGAATGGGTCAGCAAGCCCTGTAAAACTGCAGAGGCAAACCCTGCCCTAGCCTTAGAAAATAGAGGTAAGTGGTAATGCTTGGTAAAAGTATGGACAGAAGTCCAGGTGGCAGCTTCCAGGATGTCCCTGGTGGGAACTCCTCTGAGGAATGCTGTGGAAGTGGAAGTTGCCCTAGTGGAATGGGTTCGAATAGACTTGGGGGGGGGGGTCTCATGCAATCTGTAGCAGAAATGGATAGTGTGGGATATCCATTTGAAAATGGTTTGTTTGGAAATGGGCTTCCCCTCTGCACCTGGAGCAAAGCTAACAAGCAGTTGGTCTGTTTTCCTGAAGGGTTTAGTACAGTCCAGACAGTATCTGAACTGTCTGTGCACATCTAGTGAGTGCAGAATTCTTTCCCCCTTGTTTAAAGGGTTAGGAAAGAAGGTGAGCAGATGTATGGCCTGATTGAAAATTACATTAGATACCACCTTGGGCATAAAGGAGGGATTAGTCCTCAGGGAGATCCTGTCTGCATGGAATCTGATGTAGGGCTCAATGGCCATCAGTGCCTGAAGTTCTGAAACTGTTCTGGCTGAGGGGACAGCTAGGAGAAAAGCAGTCTTCCAGGAGAGGTATCTTAGTTCTGCTGAAGCAGCAAGTTCAAAGGGTGACAGCTAGTTTTTCCAAAACATAATTCAGGTCCTAGGCTGGAGTGGGTGGCCTTCTGGGAGGTCTGATATTATAAGCCCCTCTGAGGAATTGCTTAATCAAAGGATGGGAGAACAGGGGCTTTTCTGTATCAAAATGAACTGAAATGGCTGAGACGTGGATTTTAATAGAGGAGAAGGAGAGGCCACTATTAAGTAGCTCAGCTAGGTAGTCCAAGATAAGAGGGATGGGAAGGTTGTGAGGTACTGCCCCTCTGGACTGGCTCCAGGGGCAAAATCTTTTCCATCTTCCTGCGTAAGATTTTCTGATGCTGGGCCTTCTGGCCTCTGTGATAATGTCTAGGACCTGTTTGCTTAACAGGGGCCCCTTGTTTGCTTTTACAGTATTAGCCATGTTGATAGTTTGAGAGTCTGTAAGTCTGGGTGCACCCCCCCCCCACCTGAGTTAAGAGATCTGAGATCAGGGGAAGCTGTCTGAGAGGCTGTAAGGTCCGGCTGCGCAGTAAGGGGTACCACTGTTATCTGGACCAATCTGGAGCAATGAGGATGGCCTTTGGTCACTCCTCCCTTATTTTGATCAGTACCTTGGGAATAAGGGGCAGAGGAGGGAATGCTTACACAAAGAGGGTGTTTCAGGGGAAGGTCAAGGCATCCGCCTTCCACGCTAGGTGGTGATACTCCCTAGTATAGAATTTTTTCAGCTGATGGTTGAGATGTGAAGCAAAGAGATCCACCTCCAAAATCCCCCACTCCTGAGTGATTTGTAAAAAGGTATTTCTCTGGAGCTGCCATTTGTGGGGGTCCAGTAAGTTTCTGCTTAAGTGGTCTGCCAGGGTGTTGTTGATCCCTGGTAAGGTATTGGGATATCAGGTGTAGTCCCATGGAAGAGACCGTCAGCCAGAGGTTCATGGCTAGCCTGCACAGTGGGGGTAAGATTGGGTCCCTCCCTGTTTGTTGATGTACCACATTACTGTGGTGTTTTCTGTTTTGATAAGGAGAACCCCTGGCTTGAGATGGGGTTTGAAGGATGTCAGAGCCTTTTGTACTGCCCTCATTTCCTTCTGGTTGATGTGTAAGGGAAGGTGCTGGGCATCCCAAAGGCCTTGGGTGCACCTGCCTTCTAGGTGAGTGGCCCACGCTGTGTCTGAGGCGTCAGTGGTAATGGTCTACCCAGTTGGTCGGAGCGTGAAGGAAAGACCCTTGTTCTGGGCACAGACCCCTGCCCACCCGAGAAACTCGGCCCTTATACAGGGGATCAGAGGTAGAGAGGTCTCTAGAGGTTGAGAGTGCTGACACCAAAGGCTTTTTAGGTACCATTGAAGTTTTCTCATGTGAAGGCTGGCCAGAGGAATTAGAAGGATGCAAGATGCCATGTACCCCAAGGCTTGCAGGAACTTCCTCGCAGTGAAGTGACTTCTGGAAGCCAGCTGGGTAAAATAGAGAGGCAGGAAGCTCTGCTTTTCTGGGGATAGGAAGGCCGTTAGGGATGCTGTATCCAGCAGTGCTCCCCCCCCCAAAAAAAACAATATGATCTTCCTGGAGGGTGTTTGCCTTTATTTCTTCTCGTTGATGGTGTACCCTGAGGAAGTTAGGAGGGTTTTGACAAAGAGGAGTTCCTTGAGGAGCTTTTTTTTGCAATCTGCCTGAATGAGGCAGTCATCCAGATAAGGGCAAATCTGTATATTTTTCTGTCTGTAAAAAGCTATGACCGGGGCTAAGCATTTAGTGAATACCCCAGGAGCAGTAGATAAGCCAAAGGGTAGCGCAGAGAACTGAAAGTGTTGTGAGCTTGCTCTGAAGCACAGGAATTTCCTGCAGGATTCCCTTATGGGGGTGTGTAGGTAGGCATCTTTTAGATCTAGGGTAACTAACCAGGCATTTTTTGTCAGCATAGGCAGCAGCTGTTGCAAAGTTAGCATCCTGAATTTGGGGACCACCAGGAAGGTATTCAGAATGGATAGATCAAGGACAGGGTGCCAAATATCCTCTTTTCTGGCAACAAGGAATAGTCTGGAATAAAAAACGTTGCCTGTTTGATCTGAGGGGACAGGTTCTACTGACCCTTGGGATATGAGAGTTTGGACTTGTTTCAATGCCTCTGCCCACTGACTTTGAGGTAAGTCTGGGTACCCTCTTTGGAATTGGGAGTTCGCTGAAGGAGAATTTGTATCCCTGAAGACTGATCTTTAAGACCCATTGGTCCTTTGTTACAGAAAGCCAATTTTCTTTGCAGAGGGAGAGCCTTCCTCCTAGTTTTTGGTGAGTGAAAAAAGGGCAGAGGGGGGAGAGGGAGTCATTGAGAGTTTTTGCCATAGAGGGATGGCTTAGAACTACCTGCCTTTGGAGTGGAAGTGGTCCATTATTTGGTTCTCTGCTGTCCCTGGGATAGGAGTCTAGGTGGTCTGTCCCTGTGGGGCTTACCTTGCCCCTGTCTGCTATGTGCAGGAAAGGACCAGTGTTTTGAGGGAAAATTCCTGCTGAACCTAGGAGGTTGTACCTGAAGAAAACCTTTTACTGTTTGCATAGATTTTGCATTGTCTTCCATCTTTTTAAGCACCTCTTCTGCTTTTACTCCAAACAACTGGTCCTTATCCAAGGGTGCGTCAAGTAATTTAGATTGGACATGATCAAGGAGAGGTTGTTCCTTCAACCATGCAGGTCTCCTAATGACAGATCCTGACACTGCTACCCTGCTTGAGGCTTCTAGGGTGTCATATCCACAGTGTAATGGGTGTTTAACCACTTGACAAGTAGAGTGTAGTAAATCTGCTCTTTCGAATTGACACAGTCGGGAAAGGTTGAAAGCTCTGGCTTTAATAGTTCCAAAATGTGTTGTTGATCTTTTAACATGTGGAACTGACAGTTGAGTGCTCTGATAGCTAAGGTTTGCAGAGGTGTATACTTTTTTACCCCAGATGTCCAGAGCTCTGGAGTCCTTGTCAGAAGGAATAGGATTCTTTGCAGAACTAGCCTTAGCTCCTTTTGGTCCCTGTGTAATAACCTCTGGGCCTGCAGTAGGATTTCTGTACAGGTATTTGTGACAATCCGGTACTCTGTAATACCCATCAGGTTTTCTGGGAGCAGGTGGGAGGGCACCAGGAGTTAAACTGGATTCATGGAAGACATCATCAACCACCTCTAAGATTGGAGTGATGGCCAAGGGTCTGTGCTGGGGCAGGAAGTGTTTCCCCAAAGGAAAGATCTTCTGGTGGGGAGCAGGCGGAATGGATTCCTCTGCATCTGAATACTCATAAGCAGTCAGAGGTTGTTGTTCCTTTTCAAAATCTGAATAATCAGACTACTCAGAATCCCGTTCTGTCAGTATTTCAGCAGAAAGGTCTCTTTTCTTTTTAGAAGGTGTGGCCTGACTACCCCTGATAAGGGTGATGAGATCCTCCACCATTTTAATCATTTGAGCTTGTGGTGGTGGAGTAGGAGTAAAATGGTGGCTAAAGGTAATTTTTCTAGCAGTGGCCTTGCCTCTAGGCCTAAAAGTATCCATCGGTCTGAGAGAAACGGTAGTCGGAGAAGAAGACGTCGGTTTTTGTCTAGATTCGGTAGTGAGAAAAACCTCCTCTGAAGCCGGTGCGTGCGTTGCAGCTCCGGACCCAACCAAGGCAGAGACAACCAAAGGCTTGGAAGATGTAGAAGATTTCTGCGGCATAGCGGACTCCAAAAGGGTCTCAGTAGAGGCCTGCGAAGGTACTGAATCGGGCATCAGGGGCTGCGAACGTGCCTCACTGAATTCCGGAGAACTGATGACCTGTTTAGTGGTAGAGTCATCGGAAGGCTTAGCCTTGTGTGGTCTGCCTCCATCTTTATCTTTACGTTTTTTCAGAATGTCTACAGATTGCTGGCTGATGGACGCCATTTCGGAATGTGAAGATGGAAGACGAAAATACCTGGCTACAAAAAGAGCTGTACGACGAATAGTTCTCGCATTAAAGAGGGCACAGAACTAGCAATGCGGACATCGTGGTCTGGGCCTAAACAAGTGACGCAGTATGAATGGAAGTCTCGGTGTGGTATTTGCAGGTGAGACAAACTTTTTCGGACATCGGTTTGTGCAAGAAAAAAGGATACCCAATGGGGTACTTAGCTTTAGACATTTTCAGCTGTGATTCAAGTTCTGGTAGTGACCGACTGGCACACTTGTAAACTGCTTCTGCTACAGGCTGCACGGCAAGAAAGACAGATGTAATGGCGTCGGCTGCCTTCCCTTAGCACTGACAACCTGACGTCTGTCAGCAAGCGACAGCAGCCGACGCAGAAAAACAATGACTCTGGTATTCGGGCCGGCCGAGGGCTACCACAGCAGGAATAACTCACAGGTGATGACTGCAACAGTGAAACATGAAGAACATTAACATAGACATAAATGTAATTTGTGGGAACGATACATGCAAAATAATGTTCAGGAGGAGTGAGTTTTAAGAAAGGGAAGGAATTGAGTGATTTATTTAACTTTGGATTGAAAACAGTTGTTTTTAACGAAGAAAGAAAACATATATTGTATAATTTGTGTAAATGGGATAAAGTGTTAATATGTTTTTTTCTTTTCTATTGATGTATTTGTGCCTATGTCTTAAATAACTTAATAAAGGTATTTAACAAAAAGTGGTAAAACATAGCTACAATAATATATCTGAAGTTGTCTTTATCTTTATTCATTCTTTAGAGTTAGGACCTCGGTTCCATCCTTGGAACCAATACGGCCACTTCCCAGCTCGCGCAAGCCAAAAACTCTCAGCTAAGAACCTACCCACAATGCCCTTCTCGTAGATATTCCCAGATCTCGTTTGCCGTGTTCCTAGTCAGACGTGTCAGCCATCTCTCTCAAGCTAAGTAGTAATTTGTTGTTTTTATGACAGTTTTTCTTCTGAACTTTAAATTTTTTTAGTCAAGTTAGTCTTATCACTGTCGCCTATATCCTAGGCCTATTTCCTACCCTTTTTCTTGGTGATTTAATTTTTTACCTCTTTTGACTGTCCCTCTCGCCTGTCTTTGACAGGCCCTTTTTACTAGTGTATTCCTTAACATAACTCCACTGGTATTTCTTCCTTAATTTTTTCTACATGAAGCATTGTTTCATTTACCATGTCAGACAAAGCTAAGTTGAGTTTTAAACAGTGTGACAAGTGTGGACGTAAGATGCCTAACTCAGATACACATGTTCGTTGTGTCTACTATTTGGGCGTGGATCATTTGAAAGCTGATTGTGACATTTGTGCTGTTTTTTTTAATCGGACGCTAACAGAATGTAAGAATAAGCTTATTTTAAAAGGTTTACTCAAGACACCTTTCTCGGAGGCTCTATCTGGGTCGGAGGACTCACCCCTTCCTAAGATAAGGAAAACAGAGTCACTCAGTTCCTGCATCTCCGTCAGTTACGGAACCGAGTCAGCTCCATGCTTCACCGGCACCTTCGGTGCAGACCTCTTCGGCACCAGGATCTGTGTCCTCTCCCTTGGTGCCGACCATGGTATTCACTCCTATGTTGGTTCCAAACACATCACCACTGACTTCGGTGCCAACTTTGATTCCTACATTGGCTCCGATGACTGTTCATGCCTCGGCTCCATCCCTGTCTATGGTGCCGACAGTTTCCTTGGCTCCATGGGCTCCAATGACTGTACATGCCTCTGCACCATCCCCTTTCATGGTGACAACAGCTTCTTCGGCTCCATGAGCTCTGATGATTGTACATACCTTAGCACCATTCCCGGCCACGGTGTTGACAGTTTCTTCAGCTCCATCGGCTCGAAAATTTGATTACCTGCCAAGGACAAGATATTCTCCTACTTACGACCCTTTCTTGGGACAGAGGTTTAGTCCCTTTCTAGAAAGACCTGATTCCCCTTCTGCAGCCTCTTTTACATCCACTAGGAGTTTTTCTGAACTAGACCTAGTGCGGGTTGTGGACCAGCTTCTGGTAGCTAGGGGATTGCCCATTCCAGCTAGACCTTCCGTCCCTCCTGGCTCAGAATCTTCTATCTCATCTTCCCCTGCTTATCCTTCCCCAGCACTGCCTCCCCTGTTGGCACCCACCACCCTTGTAGCATCGGCTACGATGGAGCCGATGCCTTCTTGGAGCAGTGTTTGGACTGCCCGTACCTTGGTACCTAATCTGGTGCCTATTTTCTCGCTGGCACTGTCTATGTCTACGGTTCCGACAGCTCCCAGTTCTCTCGTAACCCCTCAACTGGAAGTGGGCTTGGGTGCGCCTGCTGTACAGGTGATGGATAGGGACCTTCACTCCGAAGGCTCACAACCAGCCCCTAGGACACCAGTATCAGAACCCCCCTGTGAAGGGAACCCCTTCCCCAAAGTCCTCCTCAGAAGATCCCACTGGAGAGCCACCCCAGAAGAAACAGTGCAAGAGGAGGCACCTTGACTCCCCGGAGGAATCTATCACAGAAAACACTGATTGTGATGAAGGGGAAGGGTCCCCTCGTCCTCCCCCAGATGACATTTCATTCGGAGACATTCTCGAAATCCTCAAACAGCGGGGGGGAATGGAAGTCCTCTAACCATTGTTCTGAGGAATCAGTGTTTCTACAGGCCTTCCGTGCCTGGCCATCTACTTCCTGGGTGACCCCACCAGCAGATGATCTTGTTGCACTAATTGTGCAGTGTGCCTGGAAGGCCCCAGACAATGTAGAACCTGTCCCCCAGAGGCTGGACAAAATTTTATCTACACCTGAAGACCAGCCCCACTAGTCCAAGAAGCTGACAGTTGATTCTATGGTCGTGATGGCGGCCACCAAGAGGGAACTGGCAGAAGATAGTTCCACTGTCCATCCTCCAAACAGTGAGTCCTGGACCATGGACCAGCTAAGGAAGCGGACCTATGCTTCAGCGACCTTCACCATTCGGTCGCTGAATTATCTGGTGCACTTTACTCGCCTCCAAAGAGACCTAATTTCTAAAATGTCTTCCTCTTTGGTGGGGGTAGTGCCTGATTAGGTGCGTGACATTGTCACTTTGCAGCTAGCTACCCCTGAATCCATTTTGAATTCCTTGATGCATTTGATACCTCTCACCACTGAGGGGGCAGCTTGAGCTGCCGCATCTGGTGCTGTCATGAGATGTAATGCTTGGTTGCGGTTGTGTGATTTCGCAGACCCCTTTAAATCTTCATTCGTTAATGGACCTGTCGACGAATCTGCACTTTCTGGACCCAAGGTACGTGACAAACTTGCACATAGTGAGAAAGACGGAAAGACCTTGTCTGCTGTGGGCATATGCTTTTCCAACCCGCAGAGGCCCTACTCCAGGAACCAGAAGGGGGAAAGGTATGGTTCTCAAGAAACCTCAAAGATCCTTTCATGACACTCGTGGTGAGCAATCCCTCTGGGGCAGAGGGGGCTACTCATATGGAAGATGCCCCTTTTGGGGTAGAGGAGGTCCGTGTAACCAGGCAGCCAGAGATTCTTTCTCTGGCAGACCTTACCAGCACTCCTGAGCAGCTGCCCGATTGCTTTCCTCTGGAAGCAGTTGGGTGTCGTTTCTCTCTGCATCTACCAGCCTGGCATCTTATTACTACTGAT
The DNA here is from genome assembly GCF_019279795.1 of Protopterus annectens. NCBI lineage: Eukaryota > Metazoa > Chordata > Ceratodontiformes > Protopteridae > Protopterus > Protopterus annectens. The sequence continues at coordinate 43,069,722 of NC_056729.1, read as the reverse complement.
ATTTGGGTGCAGAGAATAATATCCAGAGGCTACCAAATACCTCTCGACCCAACTTCCAGACCTATCAAACAAATCCCAGATGTACCACCCAATCAGAGGGGATTAGCAGCCTTAGAAATAGAAAAACTGCTAAGAAAAAGAGTCATTCAACCAGTCCCACCAGAACAGACAGGATCCGGGTTCTTTTTAGTGCCAAAAAAGACTGGAGACTGGAGACCAATCCTGGATATCAGCCTACTGAACAAATTTATCAATCCTCAAAAATTCCGGATGGTCACAGTACAGTCCATTCTTCCCTTCCTAGGGAGGGACAATTAGATGTGTTCTATAGACCTACAGGATGCGTACTACCACATAAAGACGGATCACTGCTCCCGGAGGTTTCTCCGCTTCTGGCTAGGAGATAATCACTACCAATTCAGGGCATTGCCATTGGGTCTCAGCCTCCCGAGTGTTCACCAAATGTATGGCAATTGTGGTAGCTCATCTTCGACTACAAGGATTCCAGGTGTTTCCCTATCTAGACAACTGGCTCCTTATCTCTCCGACCAGGAATCTCCTAGTCCACAGCTTCTCTTACAATCAAGATCTCACTCTCCGCTTAGGGATTACAATCAACAAAGACAAATCTCAGATGTCTCCAACGAAGACACTGGAATTTATTGGAGCAGTCTTCAACAAAACATCCTGTCAAGCTTCTCTCCCCCCTTCACAGGCTTTTGAAAATAAGACACCAAATTCAAGACCTTCTTCCTCACACGTTTGTACCAGCACGTCTTGTACTGCAACTCTTGGGCTCCATGGCAGCTGCCATTACTTTGGTACCACTGGTGAGACTGCACATGAGAATCCTACAATGGCTCCCCTCCGCACAATGATCACTGTTAACCCACTCACTCAACCACATGATACGCCTTACGAACCATTGCAAGGAGGGAATGCTATAGTGGATGGAGCCACAAAAGAATCTTTGATGTTGACCGTTCTGTCTTCCCCAACCCATGGCAACCACAGACGCTTCACTATTAGGGTGGGGGGGGCATTTCCAGGGAAAGATTGTCCAAGGCACCTGGACCCCCCTTTGAGGCCAACTTGCACATAAATGTCCTGGAACTGAGGGCAGTTCTCTTAGCATTGCAAACGTTCCATGCATCCCTGCCTTCGGGGAACATTGCAATTCAGTCAGACAACATATCAGTCGTCTGGTATATCAACAAGCAAGGTGGAACCAGATCTTACCCCCTCTGTCAGGAAGCCATGAGGATTTGGCACTGGGCAATAGCTTCCAATCGCTTTCTTATAGCAATGCACATTCCCGGGAGTTCCAACCTTATTGTGGACAATCTGAGCAAGAACATTCTGATGCCTCACGAATGGTCCCTCAATCCTGTAATAGCAGCTCGGATCTTCCAACATTGCGGCAAGCCTTGCTGCGACCTGTCTGCTTCCCCCCTGAATTACAAATGCAGGAGCTATTCTGCCTTGATCCCCCTCAGGGGGAACCACCGAGGGATGCTCTAACGCACGATTGGCTGCCGGGTATTCTGTATGCCTTTCCCCCATTTCCCCTCATTCCAAAATTTCTCCAGAAAGCTCAGAGGTTGAAAAGCAAATTGATCCTCATTGCTCCCTACTGGCCATGTCAAGTCTGGTTCCCGTTTCTATGGCTTCATCTGACTCACAGCCCGTGGATCCTGGATCATTCCCAGGACCTGTTATCCCATCCTTAGGGATTGATTCATCCGAACCTGCACAGTCTCAAGCTCACAGCCTGGTTCCTCCACTTCCAATGATTGCCAGACTGCCTGACATCCCATCTCCTGTTCGTGAAATTCTTCTGGCCTCACACAAACCTTCCCACTAGAAAGGTCTACTCTAGTAAATGGATTAGGTTGTCTATTTGGGCCAAAGACCCGAACTTAGACCCTTTCAATATGCCCATTCAAAAGATTCTGCAATACCTGACTACTCTCTTGCATGCAGGAGCCTCAGCTTCAATGATCACTGTACATTTAGCATCGACAATTTTCATAATGGTCTTGAAAATTCTTCAATTATGTCACACCACCTATGCAAGGCTTTTTTGACGGGAGTATTACAAGTTAAACCTCCGGTCAAGCCTCCCTTAGATCCCTGGGACTTAACTCTGGTGCTTCAGTCTCTTACAGGCTCTCCCTTTGAGCCCTTTGATTCATGTGATTTGAAATTTTTGTCTTGGAAAACCATATTTCTAGTAGCACTCACCTCAGAGAAAAGAGTATCTGAGCTGCAGGCCTTGAGAGTCGAGTCCTTATTTGATCTTCCACACGGACAGGGTGTCCCTTCGTACTGACCCTTCATTCTTGCCGAAGGTCATTTCTGGTTTTTCCATTAACCAATCTATTGACATGCCGGTTTTCTTCCCAAGGCATTCTAATAGAGGGGAGTACCCTTTGCTTACCCTTGATGTGCACCGACAGCTTTGTTGTTATTTGGACAGGACTAAATCTTTCAGGAAAACAAACCAATTGTTTGTGGCCTTTGCAGGACCCAGACTGGATAAAACTGTTTCCAAAGTGACTTTATCCTCTTGGCTTAGAAACATCATTACCTTTATCTACCAACAGAATAAGCTACCCTTACCTTCCAGAATAAAGGTTCATTCCATCAGATCTATGGCTACTTATGTAGCTTTTCATTCCAGAGCCTCTATGGGTGATATTATGTGCAGAAGCCACGTGGGCAAGACCTCATACCTTCATATCTCATTACAAATTGGATTTGGCCTCCAGGGGATGAGCATCTTTTGGTTCTACGGTGCTCAGGAATATCCTTCCTTAGGGCCACCCAGGACTCAAGTAGCTGGGGACTCGGTCCTAACTGTAAAGAATGAATAAAGATTTACAACTTCAGATAAAGAAGTTATGCCTTACCATAACATTCCATCGGAGTTGTAGATCTTTATTCATTCTTTACATCCCGCCCTCCTTCCCCCTGCCTGGACTCCTGGTGGACTTCAGCTACTCCTGGTTAGGGTATATGCTCAGACAGAGCCTCCTACTTTTTTCCTATTACTACATCTTTATCTAGGGTGGGCAAACTCGATCTGGAGTATTTAAGAGAGGGGCATTGTGGGTAGGTTCTTCGCTGAGAGTTTTTGGCTTGCGCGAGCTGGGAAACGGCTGTATGTGTTCTAAGAATGGAACCTAGGTCCTAACTGTAAAGAATGAATAAAGATCTACAACTCAGATGGAACGTTATGGTAAGGCATAACTTCTTAATTTCAAATTGCTGCTACAGAATGTCAGACGGCAAGCTCAAAAAAATTATTACATAACTACTTTCTGTTGTGGACAGGGTCTGCTGTTATCACTGCCCACTAACCTAATTTCCTGACATAAATTAAAAAAAAAAATGACACTTACCTGCAACAGAATATTTTTTCCAGAAAATCTGTGGCTCCTGGTTAGCTCTCGTCATACATCTAGAGATGGTTTGGAAAGAACTGCAATCAGCTCCTAAGACTGCACAGACATAGGATATGGATTGCCTACTCATGCCCTGTTACCAGGTTCACGGAGTAGAGATGAGAAGTCATGCTAATAAATAGCATGATTGCTCTTTTCTGGGATAAATTTCCCATTGATTTTAAAGGCAAGCTATGTGGTAATTATTTGGCTAGTACAGTATATACCAGTAACCAAATAATTACCTCATGGAAGTTCTAAGCAAGTAAGTTTTTTCCCTTACTGTATGAAGCCAAGTTATCGTGGTACCCGCAGCCAAAGTGTTACTAACAGAAGGCCAAATTTTAGTGTTTGCTCAGTAGTTGGGGCCACATAATAGCCCTGAACTAAAATGAATTAGGAAAATAATATTTTACTGAACATATGGTATCTACAGATATAAATTTTGTGTTTTTTTAATCTGTAATATATATGAACGGATGTCATATTTCTATATAAGTGACCAGAGGAGAAATATACTTTCAGAATTTCTGAAGTTAATTGCTGCACAGCTTCAATACATAATTTTTTTGTATGATGCTGGAACAATGGGAAATGTGAAATAAAAATTAAAATTAGATAAAACATAGAAAACTGTAGATAAACTACAGCGTGTTCACGTCATCATGTGGATGCATGTGGCTGTGTACATCTATTACTCAAGTGGTGAAATCTGCATTATTATTCTGGATATACACTGATCACTCAACCAAACATTCTGATAACTGTGAATAAATAAACCTTACCAATATAATACAACAGTATGCAAACTGAAGGCAAAGTGCCTACAAAACTAACTATTCACAACTCTTGGATGTTTCAAGCAATTATGCAGTAAAAAACAAAGTGTAGCCGTTGTATAAAACTCATTTGCCATAATAACTAATTTTTTCACTTCTTCTATTATAATTTAAAAATGTCAGTCAGTAGTACTGAATCAATTTTCATTTTATTTTTAGGCACAATTACCTTGTCAAAGCTTGAGGCAGAGAGCTCTTCAAAGTCCGTAAGCCACGGATGTACCTCTGCATCTCGCTTTGCCATTTCTTCCCATTCAGCCTGCAGCTTGTCCCAAAAATCTACATCAGACTGTGAAAGACAGAGGAAGATTGTGAAAAAGAAAAATCAGAAGTGCATATTGCTAATACTGTTCTATTCTGTCATCAGTATGTACAAGTGATAACGAAGTTCCCCCATACACAACCCTGAATCTAAGCAGCATTGCAAAAATGTGTTTATGCAAAGGAAGGACAAATGAGATACAATTAAAGAATGTGAGACCCCTCCTCATCCTCTACATAAAGACTGCATTTTTTAACGGTGGCCCTACAGATTGGGTTTTAGTAAGTAGAGCTTTGGCAAAATGGATTATAATTGTAATTGTGATAAAGGTATACTAATATACCAATGTGCAGTGCATACTCCATTAAGACACAGTGTAACATACAAGTTTCAGGTGTGAATGGGGGGACATCTGTAAAAGAAAATACCCACACTACATGCAACAGTTATCAAAGCACACAAACCAAGCACTGATAATAAATTAACTGCAAACGCAAATGTCAGAACCAAAACAGCTTGTTCAAGTTAAAGTAACATCAACAGACAACAAAAGCAGTAAAACACATGAAATTCATTTGCAAAATCAGCAGCTTCAGCAATAAGCAAGACGAAGTACCAACAGAAAATTGAGAGATTACCAAGGTGGGAAGTGGTGCAGACAAGCTGCGACAGGACAGATGGAAACCATAACAGACTCTGCAGCACAGAGCTCAGCATGCCTTATAAGGCTAAAAGCAGTATGTTATTCCCTTAAATGGAAGCCAGCACAAATGGAACCATATGCTCTTCTGTTAACTAAAACTATTAAATTAAAAAATGTGAATAAAAAGTAAGAGAAAATGTTTTAAAAAAGTCTGTTTAAAGGCTGAACTTTACAATTCACAAGCTTTATTTTTAAGTACAAATATAACCAAAGTAAATTAACATGAAAAAGAAACCCATTATGAATTCCAGAGAGCTTTACATTGTATTTCCAGACTTGCATATTACTTTGGAAATGGAGAACACTTTCAGAAATGTTAATTTCAAAGCATTTTGTTTAATTTAATGTTTCTTTATTTAACTGGGGTAATGGATTGACCCAATGAGATCCATCTCAGCCACAGCTCAGCAGTTCTGTCCAGTTAAAGGACTTGCACAGTGTTAAAAAGGCACATGCAGGCTGATAGACACAAAAGTCTTTCTGCATCAAACTGATATCAAAATTCACAATGTGAGGTAGGGAGGAGTACAATATTGCCTATCTGTCAGTACTGCCAGATTTAATTCTAGACTATCACCATTTGAGAAAACCTACTGATTTGTCTCCTTCCTGCATGTAGAGAGACGACTGCCGAAATCCAGCTCCATAATTTGGGATGTCTGACACAGGCAGATGCCTTCTTTGGCTAGAATTCCAAAAGTGGTGTTGATGACCCCCCCCCCCAAAAAAAAAAAACAAAAGATGTATGGTTATCTCTTTGTCCAAGATATGAAACGAAATCCAACTGCAGAGGTTATTGTAGCCTGCGCCATATTTTGTTCAATTTTGGTTGGTAGGGAGCTATCGACAAATGTGCCTATCCCCTTCTAGCTAAAAGGGAAGAGAAGAAAGGGTAAATCACCACTAGCCAGAAGGAAACCCTCCTTCCCTCCTTAACACTCACTGTAATGGAAGCTAGAAGCACATCATAAAGAAACAGTATTACCATACGCCCTAAAAGTTGCCCTTGATGGGAGGGTCCACTTAACTCATAGCAGTCTGTGGATAACAGCAAAGGCAAGAACAGCATCCCACCCATCTTTGGGGATGGGATCGTCATGAAGAGTTCCATTATAATTAGGTGGCAGGAGGATAGTTACTACTGCAGCAATAACCCTTGTACTCAAATATCTGCTGTTACGCTGTGTTCCTCACATAGCTGTACTTTTATCTTCAAAAGGTTCACTGCTGCATCGCTATATACCAGTTCCGTACTACGAGAGAGATGCCAGCTCTGTTGGTATACAAGGATAAAGCCATGACTACAATGCAGGTAACCCAGGTTTGGTAAGAGGCTCAGGCACCTACTAGAACTTGTGTAGAGAGGAAAGGACAGGAGAAGAATGACAAGGCTTAGTCGGATCGCCTCTCTGAAAAAAAAAAAGGAGGAGTGTGTGCTTATGGCACATTTTCTGTGGTAGAATCTCTTATGTAGATTGGATATCACATGGCGGAGCTAATCTACAAGGAGACACATGATTAACTTATCTCTTCACACAGGCAAGTGGCAGACATTTTATTTATTTTATTTTACATTTGTGGACCAGGCTAGTCCAGCTGGCTATATGTCCATTTTCAGCAGAGGCCTGGGGAGAAAAGCTCCTCGAAAACACAGTAAAATTTATACAAAACGACAGTTTACACAGATGCAGGTACAATACATATTTAAGCAATTCTTTACATGACAGTTTTTACAGATGTGTGTGCATTACATATATAAGCTATTATTTTCACTTCAATACATTTCTGGTTACATTGCACTGGTCCACTGCACACCACACCCTGGAATTCTAATGATTAAGTACAGAGTGCTAGAACGTAAAAGAAAAAACACAGTCCTCTTAGAGATGATGATGCCACGCATGGTATGCCCACCGATTGCCTCCAGAGAGTGAATGAGGGCACTTGCTCAAAGGAGAATGAAAGGGTCAATAGAGCAAAAGGGTGGAGGCTAATCTCAATGGCCAAGATGAAGAATAGGGCAACAAAGAATTAAAGAGTAAACAAATAATTGGGGAAGAGTACCTACTAGTAGACAAAGAGGGGGTAACCCCTGAGTCACGTAGGAGGCTACATCATTCCTCTTTGGAGGGTTGTTGCAAAGCCATCCTATTCATTGACTGAAAGTCCAGCTTTCAGAGTTTGGAAAGAAGTGGCAGGAAAACCAAGTGGCTGTCTAGCAAATGCTATGTACTGAAACATTCCTGTAAAAGGCATTGTTGCAGCAGCTATCCTATAAGAATGTGATGAGGATTTGCTACAGTGACCACAACAGTAAGAAATGCAATTAGCTAGCCATTTGGAGAGGGTTTCTTTGGTTACTTACTTATTTTGCCTCTCTGGCATGAAGGAACTATCCGTTTTGTTTACATTGTTAAGAGATGGATTACCATCCCACTCCTCTTAATAACAGTCTGCAACCTGAAAGACTTTACAAGCCAGCTCAAGCAACACCTGATAGATAAATGTCTCTGCACTTGCACCACCCCTCATTAAACTGGTACTAATACAGCTATAAAGATTTGTGCCAAAACTCGCTGCTGCACAAAACTTAAATGTACCATTACCACAACTATACCCTCTCATCTCATCTTCTTTATCTTTCTTGTTCCTTCTCCCCTCATTCCTTTGCTATGGCTGCTCTGACTCTTCACTCAAAACTGTTTATAAATGATGTAACCAGTATCAAGGATATCTGAATAACTGTTGTTCATGAATGAAACTGACTCTAAAGGAGGAAACAATGTAAATGATGTCCAGGATGTCTGTATTATGGAGCTTTTCTTCCTAGACATCTGCTGAAAAAGAGGACTGCTAAGTTGGACCTTCCCAGTAAACACATGCCAAAAAACAAATACTTGCTGCATGTCACATCATGGTGTGTAGACTGGACATAGGTGCTACTGTTCTGAGGCTTTCAATGAAACGCTAGAGGCTGTAGTGGCTGTTCAATTAGTGCAAAAGCCACTCAAACATAAAAGAATGGCTACTGGAGACAAATCCTATACTTGTGGAATAAATTTTATAAACGTTATGGCCAGAAGTTCTGAAAATCCCCTAGCTGAGGTAATAACTATTCAGAAGAACTTTCCAATGAGGAATTTAACTGGATACAATGGCCACTTCAAAGAGTAATTGGCCATCCTCTCTATCAAAGAGTTAAGTCTCAGAGGGTTGTGACAGGCCTCCCAGGAGGCATATGGCACAGCTGTTTCTTTCAGAAACAGTTTAACTGTACAACTTGCAAAATCAGGGGTACCTACATGGTGGGCAGCATGAGACTGCTGACAGATTCATCTTACTAGAACATTACTGCCAACCCCTTGGCAATCAGCTCTGACCGATACGGCAGCATTACTAAGATGCTTACTGGGGATGGACCAGTCCTCTGGCTGGTACATGATGTCCACCTGTTGGGAATCAGTGGTCTCCTGAGTACTCAAGAATCCTCCAAACTCTGAATTAGAAAAAAAATCAACAAATCACAAGTGTATCTATGGAGGCAAGACACAAGGGCTGGGAGAACCACACTTACCTTGGCCAAAAGGGACTGGGAGTATGAGTTGTGCCCTGTCCTTTACCTTTATTAGGAGCTCTGGAATCAGGAAAAAGGGCAGAAAGGCAGAAGTCAACCACAGTTCCCATTATGAAGAAAGCATCACTTGTCCTGGTCTCTTTAAACGGTGCAGGAAGAATAAATTAGATAAATGGTGATTATTCCCTGCTGCAAAAAGTTCCATCTTTGGAGCACTCTATCTCTGTCTCCAGGATCAGGAAATCTCACCTGCTTAAGAAGCATTATGTGCACAACTGTCAGTTTTCTGAGTGAGAGGTTTACCAGGATATTTTGGTTGCAGGAAAGCATACTACTATGAGATGGACGGAGCCTAAGCCTTTTGACAGAATCAAATTATGTCCTCTAATTTCAAACAAATGTTCATGTCTCTGGAACCATAGGGGTTATGAACCCTTCACCACAAACTGTTTTTATAGTGGTAGAATTCTTTGGGTTCTAGGTCTTAAACCAAATTTTATAAGTCACAGTTAACATAGTAACTATTACATTCGTAATATTTTGTAAACAGCTTACAATATCTCAGCAACCACTCCAGTTACACACATACTGTCAGCAACATTGTATTCATCTAGCTGAGTGCTATAGAGTTCTGTCTATGTTATTTGGCTGCTGAGATATTTAGAAAAAATGTGAACATTATATCTATATAAATTAATATCATAAAAACAACAGTTAGTATATATTTGCCTGCACTAGACAGAGGTCAAATATTAATGCATTTGTGTTTGCCATTCTGTAAGCTTTAAGATGCAATCTTTTAAAACCTTGTATATAGCATGGTTTTGGAATTATTGATGCAAATATGAACAAGCAATATTTGACACCTAGAGATGTCAGTAGGAGTTAACTACAGATGCACCTAGAGGCGTCACTCAGATGTAATGAGTTAAGGCTACCTTTTTCCATGTGGAGGGGTACCCTGCATCACAAAAGGTTTACAATGGGTACAGGAAGAAGATCAAAGTGAAGGGAAGTAAGATTAATATGGAAATCTCTCTTAAAAACCTGTTTCTTGTACAGATGACAATAGGGAAGTAAACATCTTTTAAGTCCAATGTAATCAGGAAGGAACCGTTTGAAAGTACAAGAAAAAAGGGCTGTACAATGAGAATCTTAAACTTTAAACTCTTCACACTTTACAGATTAAGATTAGCTTCCAAGAAGAACATCAAATAGTACAAATGACCCACTACTTCTATAGTTTTGCAGTGACTCCTCCAAAAAAGGATGGTTGGGCATGACCCATCTATTCTTTGAAGATGGGAGATATGCCCCTGAACAGAGACTGCTCCCTGAAATCTGCAATGTAGCCTGTGTTTACAATGTCAGTCGCTCAGTACCCTGATGTCAGAAAGATCCATTTCCTTATGATGTGGGAAACTCTCCCACCAGAAAGCTTAGCGGAAAGACATGGAGACAAAGATGGGAAATTACAACTGGCTGAGGCTTAAGGCATCATGGACTACTGCTGTCCTGTCTACATCCTTGGGGACTATCCTGATATCCCCTTTTTACATTCAGTGACTACCTTTTCCAAATTATTTTTTCCTTTTAAGCTTCTCGACTTTGGTGTGCTTTTGGTGGGGGTAATTTCTGAAATACTTTCGGACTGAGAAAGTGAAAGAGCTGTTTCAGTGAGCATATAGCTTTTCCCTTCTCCTGCAGCTTCTTGAAACTCTTCTGGGATGGAGGGCCAAAAAAAGTTACTGTCAAACAGTGCAACTAGAAGCTGCTGCTTCTCTTTTTTGGGCACAATTTAAACAACATAATTTAAAGGCAATAAGAAAAAAAAAAGCAAGGTCAGGTTTATTTGCCTTAGTGTAGAAATTTTGGGCTTGAAGCTGATGCTTATGCAGAGCAAGAAAAATGATCATACCCTCCAGTTCCACAAAGAAATACATAAATAAAATTAAAATACATAAATAAACTGAAGATATCAGGGGTCGTGCTCCTTTTTGCAGCCAGGTTTTGTTGTGTTCAGGATGTGTGGGTAACCAAGCAATGAGCTGAAAACATGTCAGTACTGCTTTGCAATTTTGGCCAGAACAGACATCTGCCTGCAAGAGAAAAGTACAGTTGTGTACACTTACCATAAATGTAGATGTTCGAATGTATTCACTGTTGCAGTCATCGCATTTGGGTTATCCCTGCCAGAGTAGCCCTTGGCCGACCCGAATACCAGAGGCTTAGTATTTCTGCATCAGTTGCTGTTGCTTCAGGACTGACATCAGGTTGTCAGTAGTATAAAAGAAGGAAACCAATGCCATTACATGAGTTTTTCTTGCCCTAACCTGTCAGGAGCCCCCAAGTGGGAGCTAGGTCCTAGTAGAAGAACCACACTAGTAGAAAGTAAATACCAATATGTCCCTTGTAAGGAAAGAGAAGAAAGAAGAGGGGGATGGAGGGAGGGAGACCAGGACTGCAACAGTGAATACATTCGAACATCTACATTTATATTAAGTGTACACAACTGTACAATGTTCTTCATGTTTCACTGTTGCAATCACCACATTTGGGTTAATTCCCAAAACTGAGGAAATGGGTGGAGGCAGTCAATGAAACTAGGGGCTGGTTAGGATGCCCTGCAAGACTGCAGAGGCAAACCCTGCCCTGGATTTGGAGAAGATAGGCAGGTGGCAATGTTTGTTAAAGGTGTGAACAGATGTCCAGGTGGTAGTCTCCAGGATGTCCCTGGTGGGAACTCCTCTGAGGAAAGCTGCAGAGGTGGAGGCTGCTCTGGTGGAGTGAGTCCTGATCCCCTTTATGGGGAGGCTTTCAGTGCTGCTTGTAGCAGAAATGGATGCAGTGTGCTATCCACTTGGAAATGGTTTGTTTGGAGATGGCTTTGCCCTCTGTCCCTGCAGCAAAGCTAAACAGCAACTGATCAGACTTTCTGAAGGATTTAGTCCTGTCTAGATAGAATCTGAGCTGTCTATGCAGATCTAGAGAGTGCAGGATCCTTTCCCCCTTGTTCTGTGGGTTAGGGAAGAAGGTGGGCAAATGAATGGATTGATTGAGAGCCACACTGGACACCACCTTGAGCATGAAGGATGGGTTGGTCCTGAGGGATACTCTGTCAGCATGGAAGATGATGAAGGGTTCCACAGCCATGAGTGTTTGCAGCTCGGAGACCCTTCTGGCTGAAGTGATGGCCGGAAGTAAAGCTGTCTTCCAGGAGAGAAAGTTTAGCTCTGTTGAAGAGACTGGTTCGAAGGGGGGCATGGTGAGCTTTTCCAACACAAAGTTAAGGTCCCATGCTGGGGCTGGTGCTCTTCTGGGTGGCCTCAAGTTGCTAACCCCTCTTAGGAACTGTTTGATCAGAGGGTGTGAGAAAAATGGCTGCTCAGTTGGGAAATGAGCAGAGATAGCAGAGGCATGAATTTTAATAGAGGAAAAAGAGAAACCACTGTGTGGCAGGTCAGCTAAATAATACAGGATGAGAGGGAGGAGGGGCTGTGCCGTATTGGCTCCCTTAGCCTGAATCCAGGTGCAGAACCTTTTCCATTTGTCAGCATAAGACTTTCTAGTGCTAGGGCTTCTGACCTCATGTATAACAATAACATCTGGAACCTGTTTACTGATCTTGGCAAATTGATCGGGGGTTAGGGAATAAGCCAAGTTGCCAAATTGAGGGTCTGCAATTAGGGGTGCATGACTTTTCCTTCCCTCTAGGTCAGGAGGGTTGGAATTTGAGTGAGATGCCATAGTAGCAGTGGGGACAGGCTGTGCAACAGTGGGTACCAGTGCTGGCGAGGCCAGTCTGGAGCAATAAGAATTGTCCTTGGTTTTTCCTCCTTTATTTTGAGCAGTACCCTGGGGATGAGAGGTAGCGTAAGAAAGGCATAGACTGATAGATTGACCCAGGGGAAGGACAGAGCATCCACTTTCCAAGCCATGCAGTGATGCTTCCTGGTGCACAACTTGCTGAGCTGTTGGTTGGTGTGGGAGGCAAAGAGGTCACCCTTCAGGGTGCCCCATTTCTGAGTTATTAGGGTGAAGTCTCTTTTGTCGAGCTGCCACTTGTGTGGGTCCAGAAGATTTCTGCTTAAGTGGTCTGCCAGAGAGTTTTGAGAACCTGGTAGGAACTGTGCTAACAGGTGGAGTTGCATGGCAGTGGCTGTGTGGCAAATGGTCATGGCCAGCCTGCATAGAGGGTAGGAATGAGTCCCTCCCTGCTTGTTGATATACCACATCACAGTGGTGTTGTATGTTTTGATCAGGACAGCCCCTGGGGAGAGAAGGGGGCTTGAAAGCTGTGAAGGTGTGCTGGACAGCTATCATCTCTTTTTGGCTGATGTGCAGATGGATTTACTGTGGGCTCCATTGGCCCTCTACGCACCTGCCATCCAGGTGTGCACCCCAGGCATAGTCTGATGCATCTGTGGTGAGGGTCTGGGCGACAGGAGGGTGGTGAGAAAGGTAGTCCCTTGTTGTGGGAGCATGCTGTTGCCCAACAAAAACATCTTTTCTGAGGCAAGGTATCATGGGTATAAGAGTCTCCAAGTCTTGTGAGTGTTGACACAAAAGGCTTTTTAGGTACCACTGAAATTTCCTCATATGCAGTCTGGCATATGGAATGAGTAGAATGCAAGATGCCATGAACCCCACAGCTTGCAGGATTTTCTTTGCAGATAACTGGGGTCCGGTGGCTAGTTAAGAGAAGCAGGCTGTCAGGAAAGTTTGCTTTTCTGATGTAAGGAATGCCATCTGGGATGGTGTGTCCAAGCTTGCTCCCAGGAATATAATCTTTTGGGTGAGTACCTGTTTGGATTTCTTTTCATTGACTGTGTACCCTAGGGAGGTTAGTAGGGACTTTACAAAGGCCAGGTGCTTGAGGAGCTTTTCCTGGCTGTCTGCATGAATTAGGCAGTTGTCAAAGTATGGATAAATATGGATATCCCTTTGTCTGCAAAAGGCAATGGCTGGAGCCAGACATTATGTGAAAACTCTGGGAGCAATAGATAAGCCAAAGGGAAGTGCAGAGCACTGAAAGTGCAGAGATCAAACAGGGATTATTTCCTGCATGATTCCTTGATAGGAATGCGGAGGTAGGCCTCTTTTAGGTCTAGGGTGGCTAGCCAAGCATCCTTGGAGAGCATGGGTAGCAGCTGCTGGAGGGTGAGCATTTTGAATTCTGGTACCACCAGGAAGGTGTTTAGAATGAACAGATCGAGGATGGGGTGCCAGGTGCCTTCTTTTCTGGGTACCAGAAAGAGTTTGGAGTAGAAACCTTGGCCTTTCTGTTCTGCAGGAATGTGCTCTATTGCCCTCATAGAGAGCAGGGAAAGGACTTGCTTTTGCACCTCTGCCCATTGGTTTGGAGGTAGATCTGGGAACCCCTTTTGGAGTTGGAAGGGTGTGGAAAGAAAATTTGTATCCCTGGGACACTATGTTGAGAACCCAGCGGTCATTGGTAATGGTAGCCCAGGTGCTTGCATAAAAGGAGAGTTTTCCTCCTAGAGGTAAGTGAAGGTGAGCAGAGAGAGGGGGGTGGGGGAGGGAGAGTCATTGTGAGTTCTTACCATAAGGGGGTGGCTTAGAACTCCTTGTTTTTGAAGTGGAGGCAATCCACTGTTTATATCTCTGCATTCCCTGTGGCTGCTGTCTGAGAGGTCTGCTTCCACAGGGTCTAGGCTGAACTGACCTGGTGGGAGCAGGAAAGGACCAGTGCTTGGTGGGGCAATGCCTGCTAAACCTGGGTGGCTCAACCTGTAAGAAATCCTTAACTGTCTGCATAGATTTTGCTTTTTCTTCCATCGTTTTTAAGACCTCTTCTGCGTTAGTGCTAAATAGGTTGTCTTTGTGCAAGGGGCCATCCAACAATTTAGATTTAACATGGTCTGGCAAGGGCTGTTCCTTAAGCCATGCATGCCTTCTAAATGACAGAACCAGTGACTGCTGCCCTGCAAGAAGCTTCTAGGGTATCAGAACCGCAGTGCAAAGTGTGTTTAGTTACTTGACTTGCAGAATGCATTAACTCTTGTAACTCTCTAGATTCTGCGCAAGCAGGAAAGGAAGACATTTTTTGTTTGAGGAGTTCCAGGGTATGTTGTTGAAATTATAGCATATGGAACTGGCAATTTAGTGCTCTGATAGCAAGAGTAGCAGAGGTGTATACTTTTTTACCCCATCTGTCTAGTGCTCGGGAATCCATATCAGAGAAGGTGGGATTCTTAGCAGAGGTTGCTTTAATTCCTTTAGGCCCTTGAGAAATTACCTCTGGGTCAGCAGTATAATTTTTAAAAAGAAATTTGTGTGAGTCAGGGACTCTGTAATACCAGTCTGGTTTTCTGGGTGCAGGAGGGAGGGTATCAGGAGTCAAACTGGATTCCAGGAAAACATCCTCCACAATATCCAGGACTGGGGGAATGGCCAGGGGTCTGCGCTGTGGAAGATTTAAGAATTCCCTGAGTCTCTTTTTACACTGAGGGTAGTCCTGACTTTCCCATTGGAAATGCTCTCTTAAGGTATGAAGGGTTTCCCCAAAGGAAAAATCCTCTGGGGAGAGGCTGAAGGAAGGGAATCCTCTGCATCAGAATCCTCATAAGCAGAGAGGGGTTGCATGTCTTCATATTCAGATGCATCAGAGTCCTGTTCAGACAAAACTACAGGGGACAGAGCTCTTTTTCTTTTGGAAGGGGTAGCCTGGCTTCCCCTGATCAGCATGATAAGGTCTTCCGCCATTTTAAGCGTCTGAGACTGAGGCAAGAAAGCAGGTGCCTAAGATTAAGTCGTCGGTTTCTTGGGTGTTGTTCATACCCTGGGCCTAAGAAACTCGGTAGTTTTCAAAAGAACTGTAGACGTGAAAGAAGTCGTCGGTTTGTATCGAGAATTGGTAGTGCGAAGGACTTCCTCGGAAGTCGGTGCCTGCTCAGCGGCTCCAGACCCATCCAAGGGAGAGGCAACCACAGAATCCTTAGTCGAAGAAGAATTTTGCAGCATACCGGACTCCAAAATGGTCTCGGTAGCAGCCTGCGAATCCACAGAAGTGGGCATCAGGGGCTGCAAAAGGGCCTCACCGATGACCGGAGAACTGACAACTAGCTTAACAGAAGCATCGTCGGTAAGGTTGGACCTGTGCGGTCTGTCTCTGTCTTTATCTTTACGTTTTTTCGGAAGATCTGCCGTCGGATGGCTTACTGAAGCCATATCGGAATTCGAGGACTGTAAGAGAAAATATCTAGCTACAATAAGGGCTAGACTATATACAGTTCTAGCGTTGAACAAAGCACAGAAGTGACAGTGGGAGATGTCGTGGTCTGGGCCTAAGCAAGTAACACAGTAAGAATGAAAGTCTCGGTGTGGTATTTGCTTTCCACAGGGACACAATTGTTAACTTTTTCTGACATCGGTTAGTGCAAGAAAAAAGGATCCCCAACAGGCTATTTATAGCATTAGAAGACCGCAGCTTCAATTCAGAAGATAAAACTCGGGTATCGGCCGACCGGCACTCGTGCAAACTGCTTCTGCTTTGGGCTCCACGGCAAGAAAGACTGATGTAATGGTGTCGGTTGCCTTCCTTTATACTACTGACGACCTGTTGTCAGCCCTGAAGCGACAGCAACCGACACAGAAATACTAAGCCTCTGGTATTCGGGCCAGCTGAGGGCTACCCTGGCAGGAATAACCCAAATGTGATGACTGCAACTGTGAAACACGAAGAACATCCCCATGTTACGGGATCAGATTGCAGCAGCGATCCTTATTTAAGGGCATCTTATTCTGCTTTAGGCTTAGAAGATAGCACTTCAATCTGCTGATTCAGTACAGGACCACTATATTAAACGCAGACGCACTTGAGCACTTCAGCAGTGGAAACCTGCACACCCATTACTCTAAACACAGGTGGTTTACAAAACAGGCCAGCACCTGCACTACTTGCTGCCCTCCATAATGAATCTCTGCTAACAGGACTGCAGTACTGGCAGTATCTACTAGCTCCATTACTGCTGCACATTTCAGTGTAGAAAGTCTGAACAGCAACATTAGTGTGTGTAAAGAAACAGCAACATTAATGTATGTAAAGAAACAACATGTCCAACACACTAGTCATAGGTGACTCGATAGTGAGACACAGTGATGTCCAACTCACTAGGTTGAATAAGGAGAAAGCAACAGTAAGCTGCCCGTCAGGTGCCAGGATCTACCACAACGCACGCACTCAGGTCCCTCAACAGGTACAAATATGACTTAGTCATTGCACATGTGGGTGTGAATGACCTGAGACGTACCTCCCTGGACTACATGAAAAGAGACATGAAGGAGCTCTCGGAATATGTAGCCCAGGTGAGCAGGACCCTAGCCCTGAGAAGCATCCTACCATTACCCAGAATGATACCACAGTACAAGCAGAAAATGACTGATTTCAACAACTGGCTAAGTTTCTGGTGTCACTCTAAGGGAAAGCAGTACCTGTCTGGGATGACATGATTGACAGAACTCGATGCTTTGCCAGAGATGGCCTGCATCTGCCAACCCTGGGCTTCCAGATACTGGCCAAGGATCTTGCCACCCCTATAGTGCCTTTTTAGGCAGTGTTCCAAAGACCAAACTACTACCGTAACAGCTACAAACAAATGCAATCTGAGGGCATTGCTGCTCAACACTAAATGTCTAAATCTCAAAATGCACTCGCTCGAAGCACTCCTTAAAATGGAGATATAGGTTCATAGGTAGGTACTAGGCTATCGGCCCTGGGGCCTATACAAGCCCAGCCAAAAAGGTACCCTGGCTTTTGCCACCCAATAAAATTATTTTCCTGTGCCACTGTTGAGCAGAGCCACAGAGGTGATCCCCGGGGTGAATTTCCTATTTCCCATCCAATCATCGAACATCGATATTTGTGCTGTAACAAAGACCTGGTTCAAGGCAGCAGAAAGCACCCCTGCACTACCAGGCTATAACTCTTCCCACACCTTCGGCCCCAGAACTTGGACTGAAGCTCCAAAGGCAGTGGTGTTTCCATATTTATAAAGGATGCGCACACCTACAGACTGGTAGCCCAACATAATGCATCAGAGATACCTCAGGAACAGCTAACATTGGGTAAGACAGCGATTCAGGTCATAGCCTGCTATAGGTCCCCAACCATGTCCCAAGACTCACACTCGACGTTCCTAAGCACCATGGAAGATATTAGGGTCCAACCTAACACTCATACTAGGCGACTTCAACTACCCCTCCATTAACTGGGAAAACCTCTCATGTACCAATACACTTGCCCAACGTTTCCTGGAGTTCATTAATTCCAATGCCCTGGACCAGCTCATTCTTACCCCCACTACAGGTAGCAATATCCTTGACCTGGTTATTACTAACATGGGTGACCGTTGCTCTACACCAACAGTCTGCTCCTCCCTGGTTAGATACGACCACAAACTAATCATCTTGGAAATCCCCCCCCCCCCCACAAAGTTAACCACCATGAAAAACTTCTCCAAAAGCTAACTTTGGGCTCCTAAAAAAGTACAGTTTTGTACCTACCATAAATGTAGATGTTCGAGGATCCACATTGCTGCAGTCCTTACTATTGGGTAGTCCGCTGTCCAGTCGGCCCGAATACCAGAGTATATGGCTGACGTCGGTCAGGGCGCATTAGACTGACGTCAGTACGTCAGGGTACTAATGCGCATGACCGACGTCATATCCTCAGTCTTTTCTTGCCCCAGATGTCAGAAGACCCTAAAAAGACAAGGCCCAAAATACCTGCACCAAAAATATGTACAATATATACAAAAATATATACAAAAATATCAGCATATAACCTCACCTACACAACCACCCCTAAACACAGAGGGAAGGAGGGAGTAAATTGGACTGCAGCAATGTGGATCCTCGAACATCTACATTTATGGTAGGTACAAAACTGTACTATGTTCTTCGTTCCACATTGCTGCAGTCCTTACTATTGAGTAGAATCCCAAAGCAGAGGTAAGGGAGGCTGGCAAATCATAAAGAAGTAGGAGCTGACAACATGCCTTGCAAAACAGCTGTGGCAAAACCAGCCCTAGACTTAGAGTAGATAGGAAGGTGATAATGCTTAGAGAAAGTATGCACTGAACTCCAAGTAGCTGCCTCCAAAATATTCTTAGTTGCCACCCCCCTTAGAAATGCTGTTGAAGTGGCAGTAGCCCTAGTGGAATGAGGCCTAATCCCAGCTGGAATCTCCTTGCCATGATGGGAATAACAAAATGCAATGCAAAACCCAATCCACCTAGAAATAGTTTGTTTTGACACAGGCTTGCCCTGAACTCAAAGCAAAAGAAACAAACAACTGCTGAGACTGCCTAAAATCCTTAGTCCTGCTTAAATAATAACGCAATTGCCTGTGTACATCTAAAGTGTGCAAAATCTTTTCCCCTTTATTTTGGGGGTCTGCATAAAAAGTAGGCAAATGAATAGTTTGGTTTAAAGCCACACTAGAAACCACCTTAGGCATAAAGGAAGGATTAGTACGTAATGATACCCTATCCTTATGGAAAATCAAAAAGGGCTCTACTGCCATAAGGGCCTGCAACTCAGACACCCTTCTCGCAGAAGTAATAGCCAACAGAAAAGCAGTCTTCCATGACAAGTATTTCAATTCAGCAGTAGCCGCAGGCTCAAAAGGTTGTAGAGTAAGTTTTTCCAACACAAAATTGAGATCCCAAGCAGGAGTAGGAGCCTAACGTGGGGGTCTTATATTCTTTGCCCCTCTAAGAAACTGCTTGAACAAAGGATGCGAAAACAATGGTGGGTCACAATCATAGTGAGCTGAAATTGCTGCAGCATGAATCTTAATGGAAGAGAAGGACAAACCTCTGTCCAATAACTCAGTAAGATATTGAAGAGCCACACTCAAATTAGGCTCAGAAATCTCCAAATTCTTTGCTGTACTCCAAAATAAAAATCTCTTCCATTTTTCTCGTACACTTTCCTTGTACTAGGTCTTCTAGCTTCCATAATCACATTTAAAACTTGTTGAGGAAGTTGAGACCTGCTGTGTTTCAACACAGAATATGCCAGGCTGTTAGATGAAGAGAGTGAAGCTTGACATTGAGCAGATGACCGTCCTTCTGAGATAACAGATGAGGAATCAAAGGTAAAGGCCAAGGAGGCTTCCTTACCAGACTCCTTAGTAGTGGGTACCAGTGTTGCCGAGGCCAATCTGGAGCTATCAAAATCATCCTTGGCTTGTCTTGTCTGACTTTTAATAGCACCTTTGGAAGAAGAGGCAGAGGTGGAAAGGCATACACATGAAGGTTTTTCCAACTGAAAGACAGAGCATCCACTTTCCAAGCTGTGTGATGAAACCCCTTTGTGCAAAACTTTGGCAGCTGGTGGTTTAGTGGAGAAGCGAACAGATCTATGTCTGGAGTTCCCCATGACACTGTCAAGTTCTGAAATACATGAAGATCCAGTTTCCACTCGTGGGGATCCATGATTTGTCTGCTTAACACATCTGCTAAGGAGTTCTGTGCTCCCGGCAGAAACCTTGCCTGAAGAGTTAGTTGCAAGCTTAGCGCAGTCTCCCATAAAATCATTGCCTGCCTGCATAGAGGATAAGAATGTGTTCCCCCTTGCTTGTTGATGTACCACATGACAGTTGTGTTGTCTGTTAGAATCTACACCTGCCCTGGAAGAAGTAACTCCTTGAAAGCCATTAATGCAAACTGGACTGCTAACATCTCCTTCATGTTGATATGTAGATGCTGTAGTCTGGCAGGCCACTTGTCTTGTATCCACTTTCCATTTAGATGAGCTCCCCAAGCAATGTCCGAGGCATCTGTCGTTAAAATCTGACTCGCCTCTGGCCGGGTCACAGAGAGTCCCTTGTTTAGGTGACATTCCTGAGCCCACCACAAAAATTCTTTTTGAAGGCAAGGTATTATTTGAATGACAGTGTCCAAATCCTGGCAGTGCTGTGTCCATACATTTTTGAGATACCATTGTAGCTTCCTCATATGCAGTTTGGCATTGGGAAGCACCAGAATACAAGATGCCATGAACCCTAATGCTTGAAGGACTGTCCTTGCAGTCAGCACGGACTGATGAGATAGTTGATGGAAGTAAAGTGATAGACTCTTTTGTTTGTCCGGGGTTAAAAAGGCCATCTGGGCTGCTGTATTCAGTCTCACACCCAGAAAGCACATGTCTTGAGAGGGTACTAGACTGGACTTTATTTCGTTCACAGAATACCCTAGGCATCTTAGCACTGCTATAACATATTCCAGATGCTGTAGAAGGTCTTCCTTTTCTTGAGCCAGAATCAGGCAGTCGTCCAAGTAAGGATAGATTTGAATTCCTTTTAGCCTGAAGTAAGCTATCACTGGAGCCAGAACCTTTGTGAATACTCTGGGCGCAGTAGATAAGCCAAAGGGCAATGCAGAGAACTGATAATGAGAATTTCCAGCTCGAAAACGCAGATACTTCCTGCAACTTAGTCTTATAGGCACATGAAGGTAAGCTTCCTTGAGATCTAAAGTTACCATCCAGTGATCTTTGCCCAGCAGAGGTAAAAGCTGTTGTAACGTCAACATCTTGAACTTGGGAATGTCCAGATAAGTGTTGAGGATAGATAAATCCAAAATTGGTCTCCACGTGCTCCCTTTCTTTGGTACTAGGAACAGGCGAGAATAAAATCCTAGGCCCCTTTCTGATACAGGGACTGGCTGAATGGCCCCTATTTGGAGTAACAGAGAAATTTGCTTGAGAGCCTCTTTCCTTTGTGGAGGAGGAACATCTGGCATGCCTGTGAAAGGGGGCAATGTATGGAAATAAAACCTGTAACCGTGGTGAATGATATCCAACACCCATCTGTCTTGAGTAATTAAATCCCAATTTCCTTTGAAAAGAGACAGTTTTCCTCCTAAAGGAGCTGCCAGACGAGAATCTACTGGCAGCTGAAAAGGCAGGTCATTGGGTCTGTTTACGAAAGGACTGACCCCTGCCCTCACCAGAAGTCTGAGCAGGTGAACTCCCTGTTCTAGGCCTAAAAGAACCGTGAGCTCTGCCCCTACCACGTCTAGACCTACCCCTAGACTGGGAATCATAAGCAGGATATGTCCATCCCTTAGTAGGCCAATTTCTACTAAACTTTGGTGGCTGCACCTGCAAAAAATCTTTAACAGTTTGCATAGACTTAGCTTTGTCCTCCATTTTTTTTAAAACTGCTTCCACAGGCGAACCAAACAACACATCAGACTGTAAAGGAGCATCCAAAATCCTTGTCTTAACATGCTCAGCTAAATTCTGATCCCTCAACCAGGCATGCCTGCGAAGAACAGAACTAGTGGCAGCCACCCTCGAGGAGGCCTGTACAGCATCAAAACCACATTGCAAAGAATGCTTACCCACTTGTTCAGACACATGAACTAAATCCAGCAACTCTTTACACTCAATACCTTCCGCCAAAGCATCCACCTTAGATTTCAGTTGTGAAAGGAGATAATTTTGATATTTAAGCATGTGAAACTGACAATTCAATGCCCTCATGGCTAAAGTGGAAGAAGTATACACTTTCTTTCCCCATCTATCCAAAGCCCTTGCCTCTTTATCAGTGGGAACAGGGTTTTTAACCACAGAGGCCTTAACACCTTTAGGTCCCTGAGAAACAGTCTCCGGTCTGCCCTAGGACTCTTAAAAGATACTTATGAGCTTCAGGCACCCTATAGTACCTATCAGGTTTAACAGGAGCAGGAGGCAAAGAATCAGGGTTCAGGGAAGCCTCTGCAAAACATCTTCCACCACATTCAACACAGGAGGTATAGCTAAGGGCCTATGCTGGGGCAAAACAAGAATTCCCTAAGCCTTTTCCTGGAATCAGAGTAATCCTGGCCTTCCCATTTAAAGTGCTCCCTCATGGAATGCAGAGTCTCTGAAAATGAGAAATCCTCAGGAGGAGAAGCTGTAGGAGTGGAATCATCCACATCAGAATCAGAATAAGGAGGATACTCCTGCAAATCTTCCGCAGAAGACTCAGAAGCCTCTGAACACTGTTCAAAACTATCAAACTCCGGTTCCACCCTAGGCCTCTTATCAGGAGGGGCATAGAACCTCTAATCATAGTAATCAAATCTTCTGCCATTTTAAGCATATGTTTCTTAGGCACAGAACCTGAAATGCTAGGAGAAGCCCCACTGAAGCTGAACTTGGCCTACCTCTCAAAGAAGTTTTGGCAACAGAAGGAGAGGCTCTAACTACCTTGGGAAGAGAGGGAAGAACAGTTACCTGAGAAGCCCCTCAGCCTGGCCTACCTCCTGAGAAGGCACATCCTGTAACAGTAAAGTCTCTGCCTGAGACTCCAAAGAAACTCCTGGCAAAACCTCTGGCTCCACTGAGCCTTCTAAAGAACCGACGTCCGGGACTGCCGGTTCATCAACCCTAGGCTTCGCTGTTTTGTCCTTGCGCTTCTTAGACGAAGCGGGCGTCGGAGCATCCGACGGCATTTTATAATTGCAACGCTTCCCAAACACTAACCTGGCACAGTCTAACCGTCTCTTAATAGTGCGTTTGTTAAACCTAGCACAAGAGCGGCATCCAACAACGTCGTGCTCAGGCCCTAAACAAGGTATACACAAGGTATGGTAATCCCTATGAGGTATCTGTTTCCCACAAGAAATACAGTTATTCACTTTTTCTGACATCCGGTTAAATACTGAGGCAAGAAAAACCAAAATGTTCCCCAACGGGGTACTTAGCCAACTCTGATTCGGTCTGAAACTCCGGCTTCGGAAATATTTCAGAACGCCAACCTGCACTCGCAAAACTGCTTCTGCATTGGACCATGCGGCAAAAAAGACTGAGGATATGACGTCGGTCATGCGCATTAGTACCCTGACGTACTGACGTCAGTCTAATGCGCCCTGACCGACGTCAGCCATATACTCTGGTATTCGGGCCGACTGGACAGCGGACTACCCAATAGTAAGGACTGCAGCAATGTGGAACGAAGAACATCAGAGGTGGCTAACTTCACGGCACCCATGCAAATGGAGAATAGCTGCATGAGCGCCAAATCATACACCAATGCACTGTATGAACATGTAAACAAATGCATGGATCTCGCCATACCCAATAGAACCAAGACGCTCTCCTCCAAAAAAAAGGAAGCCAATCTGGTGGTCCCCTGCCATAAACAAACTCTACAACAGAAGGAAGAAATTGATGTGGAATAAGGTGAAGTCCCAAGACTGGACAAACTCCCTTATTAGCCTCAACAAAAAGTTGAGATCCCTCATCAACTTCTCTAAAGCTAGCTATAAAAACAGAATTACAGCAGATAGTAAAGACAACCACAAGGCCTTCTATAGTTATGTAAAGATGGTACCTTCTATACCGAGCCAACAGATTCAGTGCCAGCTTTACCCCTTTCCCCCCAAAGGACCAATTACAATACCAGTAGATTGCCAGGCACCCAGTATTACTACTGCACAGGTTAAAACAGCACTGTCTAAGGCCAAGAATACAGCTTCTATGGAACCTGACAATATCCCTGGCTGTGTTCTCCATGAACTACAGAGTGAACTGGCACCTCACCTGTGTGCCCTGTTCAATCACAGCCTCACTTCAGGCTTTGTCCCTACCGAATGGCGCACTGCTACAGTCATCCCTCTCCACAAAGGAGGAGTGACTACAGACCCTGGAAACTATCTCCCCATTAGCCTGACAAGTCTGATATGCAAAGCTATAGAACGCATCATCATGGACCTAATCAACAAGGATATAGGGAATATCCAAACTCTGGATCCCACACAGTTTAGTTTTCTGAAGGGTAGATCATACCTGCTCAACTTGGTTGACTTCTTTGAGTCAGTCACCAGAGCTGTGGATGAAGGCAAGGTGGTTTATACAGCCTACCTTGATCTGGCTAAGGCCTTTGATACCACTCCCAATTCAGGAATCATAGAAAAACTCACTAAGCTAGCCATCAACCCCTATATCACTAGGTGGGGTGCAAACTGGCTCACAGATAGAACCCACAGTGTGAAAGTAGCTGACTCCAAGTCAGACTGCTGACTAGACACGAGTGGAGCCCCACAGGGTTCTATACTGGGTCCTCTCCTGATTGGTATCTACTTCTCTGAAGTCCAGGCCAACAAGAAGGGACTCTGGCTGACAAAGTTCACAGATGATTGCAAGTTGGGAGCTATTATTAACTCCCCAAGTGATGTCGACATCCTACAGAATGGCCTCACTAAGACCAAAGACTGGTGTCAGAACCATGGCCTTAAGTTCAGTGCCAGAAAATGTGTCATCATCCCCTTTGTAAAAAACCCAATTCCCTTGAATTACCACATCGATGGTAGTCCACTGAACAAAGAAGGCATTATAAGAGATCTGGGAACACAGGTTGACAGCAACCTCTCTTTTGACCACTACATTACCACTGTGGTCAGAAATGTGCCACATCTCATTACTAAGGGTTTTGCATCCAAGAAGAGGTCATTGCCTCCCTTTACTCTTCCCTCATTAGGCCAGTCATCGAGTACAATACTCCATTTGGCATGTACATCACTAGACGGCTGTAACAACTGGAGAGGCTACAAATGTACCTCACAAAGAGGATCCTAGGCCTTAAACACTTGTCCTATATGGGCAGACTCAAAAAAACTCCAAATATTCTCTGTCTCATATTGCCTACTTAGAACCGATCTCTGCTTGACTTACAAAGCCATGACTGACCCAGCTCTGTTAAAAATGCTACATCTAAAGAAATCCTAATCCCTCCACACCACACGCTCCAGGGACCTCAATCTCATTACCACAATCAACAGAACGTACTGGAGGGACAGGTTTATAACCCAAAGACTGCCCATGCTATGGACGAGACTTCTCACACATGTCAAGCAGAGCAACTCGCTAACCCTCTTCAAGAGAAATCTTGATGAGTGGATTGGAAATAGAAAATTCACCCCGGGGTTAACTCCAGTGGCTCTACTTGGCAGAGGCACTGGGAACTAAGGTCGGGTGGCATGATGCCAGGGTAATCCTATGGCTAGGCCTGTAAAAGTCCCAGGGCTATCAGCCTAGTACACACCTAACCTAAATCAACAGGATAATAAAAATATTAAACAGAATTTAATGCTTCCTCTCCATTACACAGGAGAAAATTTCTTGCAACCTTAGTGCACCAGACACTTCAGGAAAGCAACTTGCATGAAGTATGTTATATACTTATGTATGTGCAAAACAAACTAACTTGACTTCTCCTGTATGGCATTTAGGGAGGGTGATGTGATAGGAAAGGAGACATTAGCTTTACTGATGCACACAATAATCACATTTTGCTCAATATTACCTCTTTATGCATGACAGGTCTTAATTCGGAAATGCAGACTGGTACCACTTTGTGTCATACACCAGCATACCATCTTCCAAACTGATTTCATTTACTGCATTTTAACTGCATAACCTGTTCCTTACACCTGTTCTTTAAATCCACCCCAGCCTTCCCTGAGCTCTGCTGACAGTAGCCTTCCTGCTCGCTTGCATTTCCTTCTGTATTATTTATCATGTCTTGTACTGGCTGCAATAGTCATTCACTACTGCAGATATTTGTATTAGCAGACCTTCAGAAAAGACACCTTAAAAGGAATGCACTTTTAGGACTCCACCATTAATAACTGCATTATTTAGCCATGCCTACTGGAACCAAACTTCCTCAGTTTCTGCTGGCGGTTGCCAGTGGTTGAGGCTCAATGCACACTTTCCAGCCAAGAATGATGCAAGAATCTTTCTGCAGAACTAAAAGCACCATTTTGTGACCATACTCACCATGGCCTTAGTTAAAAGGTTCAATGGCATCATTCACATCAAGTGGAAATTACAACATAGGTGGACATCTGATCAGATAGCCTGACTTTCAATGGGAAAAGCTTCCTATGTCATCCTTAGATTAGTTTTTTTTTTTTTTTTTAGGTGACCCAGTTTGTCACCAACAAGTATGCTCATAACATCTGAGAATCAAGATAAAAGGTGCTCCCAACCCTGGGGTAAAGGGCCTGGAGCCAAAATGACGACTCTAAAACTAGGGCCAAAGTAGCCTCAAAGTGCAGTATTGGAGTTGCATTACAGAGGGATGGGAGCCGATACTGTTGCAGTGATCCTTATGCTGAAGCACCTGTATGTTACAGTGAGCCTGCTCACATAGCTAAACTATGTTCACATAAAGACCACTGCTGTAGTATCATTCTTAAGGAGTGGAAAGAACATTAAAATTGTACGACAGCTAGTCACAAATGTAGGCAGGAGCACATTCACCCAGCAAAACTGCAGTGGCAAATCCTACCCTGGAAAGAAAGTGTGGATGGAAGTCTAGATAGCTGCCTCATATACTTTGTGTTGAAACATTTTAGAAAAAGGCAGTTGTAGTGGCTGCTACTTTTATAGAACAATACACCTAAAACTTCACAATATTTTTCATGTTTGTCATTGTGGAAAAAATGCATCCTGCCAGCCATTAAGTCTGGTTGGATACCGAATCTGCCCCTTGCCCTGTTGGTAAAAGAAAGAACTGGTCTGCATGAAATCTTTATTTCTACCAATTTAACATCTCAATTGTTTGTGCACATGCATCAGAAAAAGTTTATTTCCCTGAGTATTTGGGAAGAAGTCCAATAGAAAAATGACTTGATTCAAGGCTAGCACTGACACCATGTTGAGCATAATATGGGGTTTGGTCAGAGTACCACCCTTTTGTTGTGGAAACCCATTTAAGTCTATAGTGCCGAGGTAATAACTGCCAGGAAGATGATTTCCCCAGGATAAAAGTTTTATTGGTACAGAGCCAACTGGTTCAGAGGGAAGAAGAGTTATTTTGTGACAAGGTTCAGATCCACGGCAGAGGCACAGGCTTCATTTGGGCCTTAAACAAAGGATGACATTAAAAAGCTGCACAGTAAAAGAGAAAGAAGCAAACAAGGATCCCAGAAGCAAGCAAGCTGAGACAGCAGCAAAGTGCACCTAGACTGAAGCATAAGGTATACCCAGGAAGTCTGGGAGCTAGAGCAGAGACTGTTGAACAGATGCTGCCTTACAACATATGCCACACTCCCTGCACCAAAAGGAAATTCTAGCTCACTCAGTCAAGTAAGAGTTCTTGGTAACTGATTTTAGTTGCCTTTAATAAACATATGAAGTACCTCTGGAAGAAAGGATACATGGTGCAAGATTAGGGTCCAAACTTCCAGGCTGACAGGCTGACTTTTTTTTCTTACATTTGGGCAAATCGCTCTTCTTTCCCATTGGATAACCAAGTTGTGAGAAACTGAGGGGAAAGTGAAAACTCTTCTCTGTGCAAATCTTTCAGCTGAGAGAACCACTACTATCTCAGTCAAAGGGAGTCCTACCAAGACTACATCAGCACCATCTGGCATTACCTTTAGGGGTTCACTGGTGATGAATAAGAAGGGGTAGCTGCATAACTCATACATTGTTAGGGCTTCCTTGTAAGGGTATCGGGTGCAAAAGTCTGGGGTTTGGTGTTTCTGACAGGAAGCAAACATTTCTGTAGTATCTTATAGCATAGTTAACATTTGTAAAGCTTTTGGGCTCAATTTCCATTTGTGTGAGCAAACTATAGGCCTGCTAAATAATTCTGAATTGAAGGAAAATAAAATGCCTAGAAATAAAGGTTTTGCTTAACTGACAGGTCTCATGCTAGCATGGTAAGCCTATAAAGGAGGTGCAATGATGTACCTTCCTCCTCAATGATGTACCACATAATGGTGAATGTTTGTGATCACCCTGAAGGCAACTGGTCTCCAGACCAATGTGGATTCTAGGACAGAAAAATAAAATACATCTCTTTCAGACTAATGTGCCTGGCATTGTGCCTGATGGTCAGTCTTCCCTGGACTTTTGTAGCCTGTGCAAGAGTTTCTTAATAGTAAGCTGGAAATATCTGTTTTAAGGTCTGTGCATTATAGGTTTGGCTATCAAATGCACTGCCATCATCTGACCTCTACATGTATGTCAAAAATGAGTGGTAGCACCCTTTCCAAGAAGTAGAGTTGCTGGTGCCACAGGAATTTCACACACCAATGGATTTTCCTGATGTGCCGCTTGGTCACCAGAACAAGGAGGATGAAGATTGACTTATGCCAGGCCCTTCTGAATGGCCCTTGCTAATATGGTTGTTCTCTCAGTTGCCTGACAAAAAAAACTCATTATGGAGACCTGCTCTACTGGAAGGGACAGCTTGCACTTTCTGATGTCTTGAACAGCTCATGGGAACATGTTCAAGTGAAAGGGAGAGAGCCTAGATTTCTTGTTGGTTAGACATTTCATGGAGTAGTTCAGTGCTCTGAAAAGTTTTTCCTTGGTCTTGACCTGGATCAATTAATACTATGAGGGTAAATGCAAATGTTCTTGACCCTGACACTTGCAAACATTGCAGCTATGCATTTTATAAACGCTATGTATGGAAGCATCAGGTAGCCAAAAAGAGCAAACATATGAAATGCAAATGGTGTGTCCCATCTACATGTATAAAATAGGTATCCATGTCCAGGGTAACCTTGAACAAATCTGATAAGAACAAGGGAAGGTGAGACTGATTATGTTTTTTAGCAACAAACACTTGTTCATTCTAAATAGCTTTGGTATGGGTCACCATGGTCCAATCCTTGCTAGTTATTAGAAAGGAACACGAAAAACAACTGCACTCTGTACTCTATCTGCAAGATTCTTGGCAGGACTCTTTCTACAGCAGAACAAGAGTAACATTTGAGAACAGCCCTGTCATCTAGTCTGAAGATACTGGAGGCATCACCATGATGGTGGGAAGGGATATGAATTTACTCTTGTGACCTGAGGTAATGAGCTCCATTATCCACATGTTTGTGCTTACCTTGAAAGACTTGCTTCTTAAGTAGGAAAGCCTCATTCAAAACTGGTGGCAGGGGGCTTGGATAGTCAGAAATGGGAAAGACCCTATTAGATGGGAGGTAGAGCTACACCTTTGCTCCTGCCAGATTGCCTTGCCTCAGCATCTACCTCTCTCGAATGACCTTTTTCAAACGTTCTTTTCTGCTTCATCTATTTAGTTTGGGATTGCCTTCAATAACAGTCACTGCTTACTTGGGAAGTTTCTGATGTACTGTGGTGCTGAGGAATGAAAAAGAAGTTTTACCGGTTGGACATGCTTGCCTTTACTTCCTTTTTTTTCAAATACTTCCTGTAAGGAAGGACCAAATAACCCTCTATCAAGGGCCATACTTAAAAGCTGCTCTTTAACATTCTTTGGTAAGGGCTGAATTTTAAAACAAATATGTCATGTCTCCTAATTACTATACCAGAGACAAGAACGCCAGCTAGCCCATCTGGTACCCTATGTGCTGATCCTCAAAAGTGCAGTTGTGTACACTTACCATAAATGTAGATGTTAGAGTGTATTCACTGTTACAGTCATTACATTTGGGTAATCTGCTGGCAGGTTGCCCTCAGTCGGCCTGAATTCCAAAGTCTTAGGTCCTGCGTCGGTTGCGGTCTCCTCTTCCATGACGTCAGGTCGTCAGGGGTATAAAACATGCAGCCAACGCCATTTTCTTTAGTTTTTCTTGCCCCCGATGTCAGGTGCCCCCAAAAAGGTAGCAATATCATATTCATATATATATATATATATATATATATATATATATATATATATATATATATATATATATTTCTATATACACGCATCAATATAAACGTTACCTTCATCTACAAGCAAATACACCACATAGGTTGTAGAAGATAGAGAAGGAAAGATAAACTGTAGAATGACAGGGGGATGGTGGGAGGGTAACCTGGACTGCAACTGTGAATACACATGAACATCTACATTTATGGTAAGTGTACACAACTGTACTATGTTCTTCGTGTTTCACTGTTGCAGTCATTACATTTGGGTAGAATCCCAAAGCTATGGTTGGGAGGCTGGAGCTAAACAGCATTAGGTGCGGCTATAAGGCCCTGCAGCACTGCAGTGGCAAAGCCTGCCCTGGACTTAGAGTAGAGAGGCAAATGGTAATGCTTCGTAAAGGTGTGAACAGAACTCCAAGTAGCAGCCTCTAAAATATCTTTGGTTGGTACTCCTCTTAAAGGCTGCTGAAGTAGCTGCAGCTCTGGTGGAATGAGACCTAATGCCCTTGGGCACAGGTTTACCATGGTGTAAGTAGGAGAAATGGATGCAGTGGCTTATCCACTTTGAAATTGTCTGCTTTGAGATGGCCTTTCCTTCTGATCCTGCAGCATATGACACTAGTAATTGCTCAGTTTTTCTTACAACTTTTGTCCTGCTCAAGTATAATCTTAGCTGTCTGTGTATGTCCAAGGAATGCAGAATTCTCTCCCCTTTGTTCTGCGGATTTGGATAAAAAGTTAGCAGATGAATTGTTTGGTTAAGAGCCACACTGGAAACTACCTTAGGCATAAAAGTAGGATTTGTCCTCAGAGACACCCTGTCTGGGTAAAATATGATAAAAGGCTCTACCGTCATGAGGGCCTGTAGCTCTGAAACTCTTCTTGCTGAAGTAATTGCTAGTAGAAGAGCTGTCTTCCATGATAAGAACTTTATATCAGCGGTAGCGGCTGGTTCAAATGGAGACAGGGTGAGTTTTTCCAACACATAATTGAGGTCCCATGCAGGTAATGGTGATCTTCTAGGAGGCCTTAGGTTTTTGGCTCCTCTAAGATACTGCTTTAGTAAAGGATGTGAACAGATTGGTGGCTCTGTATTGTAATGAGCCGAAATGGCACAAGCATGGATTTTGATTGATGAGAAAGATAGGCCTTTGTCAAGCATCTCAGTTAAGTATTGTAATATCCGAGGAATATGTGGTTCTGCTGTATCAGTTCCTTGTGCTTGATTCCAAGCACAGAATCTCTTCCATTTGTCAGCATAAGATTTTCTAGTACAAGGCCTTCTGGCTTCCAAAATTACATCCATCACAGCTTTACTGAGAGGTGTCGTTTGTATGATTACATGATTAGCCATGCTGCCAGGTTCAGAGTCTGTAGTTGATTGTGCAGGATCTGACTGTTTTGCTGGGACAGTAGTTGTGGTCTTTGAGGCAAGGTCCAAGCGGGGTATTAAGACAAGTTCCTTAGGACTGGGTACCAGTATTGGCGGGGCCAGTCCGGGGCGATTCATATAATCTTTGGCTTCTCTTGCCTGACTTTTAGGAGGACCTTGGGTAGAAGAGGCAGAGGAGAGAAGGCATAAACTGACAGGTTTTTCCACCTGAAGGATAGGGCGTCCACTTTCCATGCTTGTCTGTGATGAGTCCTTGTGTAGAATCTTTTCAACTGATAATTTTGAGGAGAGGCAAATAGATCTATGTCTGGGCTCCCCCATTTCTCGGTCATCATGCTGAATACTTGCGGATGTAGTTTCCACTCTTGAGGATCCATCAGGTTTTTGCTTAAATCATCTGACAGAGAGTGTTCTGTTTTCCTGGCAGGAATTGAGCTTGAAGATTTATTTGGTAGGTCAAAGTTGTGCTCCACAGTGCCATGGCTAATCTGCAAAGGGGGTATGAGTGTGTGCCCCCTTGCTTGTTTATATACCACATGACTGTGGGTGTTGTCCGTCTTTATCAGTAGTTGTCCTGGATTAAGTAAGTCCTTGAAGGCTGTTAGGGCATTTTGAACAGCTAGCATCTCTTTCTGCTTGATATGTAGATGCATTTGATTTGGTGCCCATATGCTCTGAATGCATCTTCCTGCCATGTGGGCCCTCCAGGTATAATCTGATGCGTCTGTTGTTAAGGTTTGGCTGGCAGAGGGTAGAGTAAAGGGCTGTCCCATGTTTTGGTGACAGGCTTTTGCCCACCATAGAAACTCCTGTTGCAGGCAGGGGATGAGAGGAATCATTGTTTCCAGACTGTGTGAATATTGACTCCATAAACTTTTTAGGTACCATTGTAGTTTCCTCATATGCAGTCTTGCATATGGAATTAGTAGGATGCAGGATGCCATGAAGCCCACAGCCTGCAGAATATGTCTTGCAGAAGACTGGGTTTTTGTTGCCATCAGTTTGAAGTAAGCAGTCAGTTGCCTTTGTTTGTCTGATGTGAGGTAAGCCATCTGGGCAGTTGTATGCAAGCTTGCACCCAGGAATGTTATCTTTTGAAAGGGTACCAGTTGTGATTTCTTTTCATTTATTGTGTACCCTAGGCATGCTAGAAGCCTTTTCACAAACGCCAGGTGTCGTAGAAGAGTGTCTTTGTTTTCTGCTTGAATGAGACAGTCGTCCAAGTAAGGATATATTTGAATACTTCTTTGTCTGCAAAATGCAATTACTGGTGCCAGGCACTTTGTAAAGACCCTGGTTGCAGTAGATAAGCCAAAGGGCAGTGCAGAGAATTGGTAATGCATTAAGCCAGCCTTGAATCTGAGGTATCTTTTGCACGACTGTCTTATTGGGACATGCAGGTATGCCTCTTTTAAGTCTAAAGTCACCAGCCAAGCATTCTTGCCCAGCATGAGCAGAAGCTGCTGCAAGGTGAGCATTTGAATTTTGGAATGTCCAGGTATGTGTTCAAAAATCGATAAATTCAGTATTGGCCGCCAGTCCTTGCCCTTTCTGGCTACCAAGAACAGTCTTGAGTAAAAACCTTGTCCTCTTTCCTGTTCTGGTACTGTTTGAATGGCCCCCATTATCCATGAGGGACGTAACCTGTTTCTGTGCCTCTGCCCATTGTTTTTTGGCAGGTCTGGCCAACCATTTGCCATTGGCAGAGTGTGGAAATGGAATCTGTATACCTGTTATACGATGTTCAGTACCCACTTGTCCTGGATTACTAATTGCCAATTTTGAGCAAAAAGTGCTAATTTTCCCCCTATGGGTGCTGCCAAGAGATAAGTGCTTGGTGTAGGCAGAGGGAAGTCATTGGGATTGCTTTCTGTAGGTTTGCGCTTTATCTCCCCCAGATTTGGAGGTAGATGCGCCCCATTGCTTTGACCTGTATGAGTCTTGAGCCTGGTACCTGGAACCCTTAGGGCGTCTAGATTTGCCTATTTGAGCTCTGTTTGACAGAAGAAAGGACCAATTTTTTGTAGGCCAGTGTCTACTGAACCTAGGAGGCTGCACTTGTAAGAAATCTTTTAACAGTTTGCATAGACTTAGCTTTGTCTTCCATTTTCTTTAAAACCTCTTCTGCCTTAATACCAAACAGAGAATCATGCTGTAAAGGTGCATCTAGCAATTTAGCTTTAACATGATCAGGTAAATTTTGTTCCTTTAACCAGGCATGCCTCCTAATTACAGATCCAGTAACTGTGGTCCTGCAGGAGGCCTCTAAAGAATCAAAACCACATTGCAAAGTATGCTTTCCAACTTGTTCAGCTGCATGCAATAATTCCTGCAATTCCTTATTTTCTAAACATTCTGAAATCAACATAATTTTCTGTTTCAGCAATCTCATAACATGTTGTTGGTACTTAAGCATATGAAATTGACAGTTTAAGGCCCTAATTGCCACGGTTGCAGATGTATAAATCTTTTTTCCCCATATGTCCAGCGCCCTTGAATCTCTGTCAGAGGGGGTAGTTTTTTTTGCTGTTGAGGCCTTAACTCCCTTTGGACCCTATGAAATAGTTTCAGAATCAGCAGCAGAGAGTCAGGGACCCTGTAACACCTGTCAGGCTTACTGGGAGCCGGAGGTAAAAAGTCAGGGGTCAGGCTTGACTCTGAAAAAACATCATCCACAATGTCTAACACAGGGGGAATGGCAAAAGGCTTGTGCTGAGGGAGGAGGAAATCCCTGTGCCTATTTTTTGATTCTGAAAAGTCTTGACTCTCCCAGTGAAAATGCTCCCTCAAAGTATGCAAGGTTTCTCCAAATTAATAATCCTCAGGAGGAGATGCAGATGGAATAGACTCCTCAGCATCAGAATCCTAAGGAGGTAAAGATAATTCCTGATTAGAAGAGGAATCAGAAGAAATAGAAACCTGATCTGAAGATTCATAGTCAGTGTCTTGCCTAGGCCTCTTATCTGGAGGGGGATGGGTACCCCTGATCAAGGTAATAAGGTCTTCAGCCATTTTGATCATCTGTTTTGTAGGCATAGATGCCTGTGCACATGGCTCAGGCGTCGGTTTTTTAGTTTTTGAAGGTGTCTTTGCCTTAGGTTTTGCAACTTTCGTCGGTTTGATATAAAAATGTTGTGGTCTGAATACACCCTCAGAAGCCGGTGCCTGCTCAGCGGCTCCGGACCCATCTGAGGGGGGATACATCTGTCAGTCCAATACCCTGAGTTTCTTGCGGCATCCCGGACTCCACATGGGTGTCAGTAGAGCCCTGCGACTCAAAGGCAGCGGGCATCAGGGGCTGCAAAAACACCTCACTGAGTACCGGCGAACCGGCGACTGGCTTAGGAGAAGCTTTGTCGTCGGTTTTGGATCTCGACTGCCTTTCTCTGTCCTTTTCTTTGCGTTTTTTATGTACTCTAGTAGTCGGATTGCTATCCGATGATATCTCTGGGTAGTTAAATCTGTTTCCAAAATACTTCAATGCAAAAATATGCAGACGCTTAATAGTGTGTTGGTTAACTCTAGCACACAACCGACAGCCAGGCACATTGTGATCAGGGCCTAAGCAAGGAATACAGTATAAATGGACATTTTTATGAGGTATTTGCTTCCCACAAGTAATACAATTATTAACTTTTTCTGGCATCGGTAAAAAACAAGAAAAAAGTTTCCCCAATGGGGTACTTTGCTTTACTGAAGACTTCGGTTCTGAAACTCAAATGCAAATATTTCAGTAGTCGGCTGACCGGCACTTGCAAAATGCTTCTGCTTCGGGCACCACGCGGCAAGAAAGACTGAAGAAAATGGCATTGGCTGCATGTTTTATAGACCTGACAGCAACAGATGCAGGACCCAAGACCTTGGAATTCAGGCCGACTGAAGGCAACCTGCCAGCAGATTAACCACATGTAATGACTGCAACAGTTAAACACGAAGAACATCTAGTTTTTTCAAACTTGAAATCTCCACAGCTTCAGAAATCAATGGTGTAACTGCACTGCAGCACCATTAGCACTTGCTGACTATGCCAGGGCAGCTGGCCCATCTCACTACCTTAGTTACACCTCTACCAGAGATGGCCATTCAAGCAAAGGCGTCTATGGAGTTACAACCATGTTTGATTGCATGTTTGCACATCTTCAAGGCAGTATGGGACAACATCAAGAGCTTCTGTTTCAAAGGTTCATCAAGCTCAACCTGTTTTATAAGATCTCCTTGGTACGGGATTATATGGGCTTGGCAATCCGCAACTGACTGCCCTAATAATCACACAAAAGCAGAATTATAAATGCTTTTTACCTCAAATCAAATCAAGACTTCTGCATTCTTTGTTGTTCGGTGGCATGCTGCTTTCTGAGCACAGCTTATATATCCAGACTCTAAAACCACACGGTGAACCACTGGATCCTTGTGCAAGTCCTTAATGTCATCTCCCACCCTACATAAACCATCTGGTTTTCTTCCACTGGTTGCCTGTGAAATTAAGCTCCAGACATGGCTCACAAAGGTGTCTTCAAACAACTGAACAACTGGAGGGATAGCTGTAGGTTTGGTTTTCTAGGTGATCAGTAGGTCAAGATAGCTTTTGTGAATCTTAGTGTTCTTGCTCCTTACATCAAATGCCCCTGTGTTAAATTCAGGGCTTCCCCAAAAGAGACACCCTCTTGGGGGAGATCGTGAAAACAATGATTCTTCGCTGCTTGTGTTGCATCTGACTGGAGAGTACAAATAGGCAGAATATTTAAGATCCTCCTCCCTGAAGTCGGAGTCAGTGGACTGCCTGGGAGAAGGATCTCTTCTTCACAGTAAATACTATACCAGGAGTCGACACACCTGAGGTGTGGATGAATTCATTGAAGTAAGGTCTGTTTTCACCCCTTTTCCTTAGGCTGTGTGACCTGGAGTATATATAAGTAGGGAAGACAGGATGTGGGGAGCACAGTCCTCTACAACCACCATAGCAGAATTTTTTTCAGGAAGGAAACAGCCACATTAAACTCATCAGTATGATATTATAACTTCAAGAAGTTGCAATTGAAGTTTCTAGGAAGCTGGTATTGGGGCCTGGACCCCTGCCATACTGCAACATATTCCTTGCCACAACTCTGATGCGCATATACAGCAGAGTTAAGACAGGTGTTGGTGAGACTGCTACCTCACAGCCAGGTGGTTAGTCTGACAGGAAAAGGAGTAGTAGACTTGGTCATAGGATTTTTCCCAAAAAGAAAACAAAAAAAATGCCATTTTAACAACAGGCCCAGCGGGCTCCTAGGCAAAAATTCTAGAGATACTCAAGGAGGGAGAGTGGTCTTTGAAACATGCACCTTATGCTGGGTCTCTGCAGATGACTGGTATCTAGCATGGACACAACTGAAAATCCTGAAGAGGCCTGAGAAGTTCTTAGGTCTCAAATAACAGTGGCAAGAGGCTACCAGACTGCACGGCTTGCTACATTTGTATGGTTATACTAAAAGAATTTGCTTTGACCTTTCTCATGGTGCTGGATTTTGGAACATCATTTTTCTGACTATAGACTGGTCAATAATCATTTCTGTGATAACTGGCGTCACTAATGTCGTTTTGTTTGAGGAAGAAGAAAGATGACAAGAGACGTGTCTTCAGATTGATATTTTAGCTCTCTTCGTAGTGGTTTTGGATGTGGATCAATGGGGTGAAAGTGTTACCATTTTTTATTAGATGGTGGAAAAACAAATAGGGTTGTTTTGCAGCCCACACTGATGTATTAATTCAGTGGAGTGAAAGACTGTGATATTCTGGTCTTTGAAGTTTTACTGGCAATTTTATTTGCAATGCTTGTCATTTGCTATTCTCTGGGCATAATTTGTGGTCGGTAGTTTATCTGAATGCTCATCTGTGATTTTTTACAGCTGTTTCACTTGGCGAAATTTGTAGGCTGAAGACGTTGAATCAATGTGTTGTTACAGCCCTTGGACTCAAATGTTTTGTAAAACAGAACTCCTTTTGAGTGACTGGGTAGCACTAGTTACATTGTTATATTAATATATAACTCTCTTTTTTATAACAACGTTGTTTACTTAATGTAATTTTTTTTTTAGTGTTTGGTTTTTACTGAACTCAAGTTTTGTTTTTAGCAAATTACTATGCATCTTACAGTTATTTGTTGCTAATAGACTTAAATCTGTTTACACTCGGAGTGACAGTTTTGATGCAAGTGCTCAGGAAATAAGCACAATAACAAACTTGAACTTGAGACACCTGTATTCTGCCTCTGGTCTCCAAAAGGCTAGTAGCAACTGGGGTTCTAGAGAAGGAAACTATTGCGAGGTACAGGCTTGCCACCCCAAGTTGGCAGAACATCCCCAAGGTCTCTTCTAATTTATTTGTCCTTGCCCTTGTAAACCACCATTCCTTATGGTAATATCTGCATTATTACCTGAGATTTTCATTCTAGGTAATGTTCGTAGACTGCAGACTGATGTTATACAAGTCCAGTTAATATTTTAAATAATCTCCCTGGTGTCATCTAGTGTTTCTTCTGGCTTTGTACTGAAGCCTCCCTCCCTCCACCATCCCTCATAACTCACATACTGTAGTAATCTTTGGATCACACCAGACATTAAAGCTTCACATTTAGTATTATTATGCAAAAATGCCAATTACACTAATAGATTATTTTGCATATTGAGTTAATGTTCCAGCTTTCTGTGTATTTTTTTTTTTTATTAGAGACTTTGATAATAATTACAAG
Organism: Protopterus annectens; assembly: GCF_019279795.1. Taxonomy (NCBI): domain Eukaryota; kingdom Metazoa; phylum Chordata; order Ceratodontiformes; family Protopteridae; genus Protopterus; species Protopterus annectens. The sequence continues at coordinate 43,031,130 of NC_056729.1, read as the reverse complement.
TATCCTTGGTGTCTAGTGGTGGTGATAGGAGTAATATCTTCTGTGAAATGTGGGGAAGTACAGGTTTGAATCCTTTTTAGTGACTTTGAGGTACAATACAAAGAGTATCCCTGGCGCCCAGTGTCTCCTCAACAAAAGTTTTTAAAGGTGCCAATAATGCACAACATGAAGTTCTTTCCCTTGTGTCTAGTGGTTCCTAGCCCCACAATACTACAGGACTTGCTCATTAGTGTAAGGCAGCACTGAGGTGTGACAGTACACAGACACACACACACACACACACACACACACACACACACACACACACACACACACACACAGGCACAATAAGTGGCATACCCACCTTTGGTGCTGGCAGACCAGAAGGCTATAGGTTCTATTCCCATTACAGATGATTGGATAAGAGACAGTGCAGTAGAGCCTTAGGGAGATGCTGCACTCCTTAGTGCGTTGCCCTGCAGATGAGAATTTTAGCTGATATCCCATCTGCTCGAGTTGGTGGCAGCTCAGCTAAATGTAAAAGATCCTTTACTATTTTTGATAGGTGCTGTGGGAAGTCCTCCAATAGGCTGACCAAATTTCCCCTAGTAGTAGGAATACTACCTCAGGTCTCCCCTGAAAAGCAGATACTAGCCTAGTCGACTAACCTAGCCAACAAAGGATAAACAAATAATTATGCAACCCTGCACAAACACACAAACACCTCCTCAACAACTACTTGTCTGCTGAACTCCCCACAGCACCTACCTCTACCATGATGGGTGAACACAAGCTTTTGGCTGTGTTCAATAACATGTGGCTCACTGACAGAACCCACACTGTAAAAGTTGCAGACTCCACATCTAACTTCAAACCAGTGACAAGTGGAGTACCACAGGGTTCAGTCCTGGGACCTCTGCTGTTTGGTATCTACTTCTCTGAAGTACAGGTCAACACAGAAGGCCTCTGGCTAAGAATCTCACAGATGACTGCAAACTAGGAGCTATAGTCGAGTCCCCAAATGATGTGGACAATCTACAGAAGGGCCTCACTGAGACAGATGCCTGGTGTCAGAGGCATGGCCTCAAGCTCAATACCAAAAACTGCATTGTCATCCCCTTTGGTAAAAACTCTGTACCCATGAACTACCACATAAACGGCAGTCTACTTGATGCTAAATGTGTGTTAAGAGACCTTGGGACCTAGGTAGACAATAGTCTCTCCTTTAATAAATAATCACATCGCCACAGTAGTCAGGAATTCCTTTTAAGTGGCACATCTCATCACAAAAGGGGTCTCATCCAAGAAAAAAGAGGTTACTGTTCCCCTCTACTTGGCACTCATTAGACCCATTATAGAGTACAATGTCCCTTTTGGAATGTACCTCACAAAACATCTGCAGCAGCTGGAAAGGCCACAGAAGTACCTCAAAAAGAGGATTACTGGCCTCAAACAGATGCCCTACATTAACAGTCTCAAAAATCTCCAGCTTTACTCTGTAGCATATTGCCTACTCCAAGGAGATCTCTGCCTAACATATAAAGCTATGTTAAAACCAGAGCTGTTGGACATGCTACAACTAAAGAAATCCCAATCCCTCCAAACTACACGCTCTGGGGACCTAAACCTCGTCACCACAATAAACAGGACATGGGGGAGGGATAGATTCCTGTCCCTGTGACTTCCTATACTCTGGAACAAGCTATCCATCTATGTCAAGCAAAGTTCCTCATTAGCACTCTTCAAGAAAAATCTTGATGAGTGGATAGGAAATAGGAAATACACCCCTGGGATCACCTCTCTGGCTCTGCTCGACAGGGGCACAGGAAATGAACTTTCTTGTGTGGCATAAGCCATTGAACCTTGTTGGCTAGTCTTACTTAGGTGCTTGGGTCAATAGCCTAGTACCTACCTAGGAGTGTCAGTGAGCTGCTATGTAAATTTATGCAGCCAAGCAATTCTCTGAACTGCTCTGCTGCATAACTGACTACCTAGGAGTGTCAGTGAGCTGCTATGTAAATTTATGCAGCCAAGCAATTCTCTGAACTGCTCTGCTGCATAACTGACTTACCTCAGGTATTTCTAGGAGACAACATGTGGATAATTAGCATATGCCTCTCTCCCAGAATGACTCATTACTATTTAGTAAAGCCACTCAGACAGCCTCACCACTGTGCTACATGTCTTTGTCCTAAAGCACCATGGCAGGGTTGTCTAGGAATCCAAAATGTTTCTGTGAGGCGAGATCCTCGTATATACCTCGTGGCAACCATTTTAAATCCCCCTCCCCCAACATTTTGGATTATCTTCAAAGCAGGGTCTACTTTGTTAAATAAAGTACAGTAATTGCACTCATACTTCATGGTTTTTCACATGGCAGATTAAAAAACAAATGTGAATATCCTTTTTTGGTACCAGTCAGCCACAAATACGTGTGTTTATGATCTTTAGGGACATTATCAGTCTCAGAAGGATGTCTAAAATCAGACTCAACAACATTAAAAAACATTTTTCAGAGAGACATGAAAAATCAGTAGCAGTTTAATGGCGAGAAAACAGGGAAAGATGTATATTAGCACATTATTCCTACTTTACATGACGTGTTTTCTACATGGAGAAAACCTTGTGCAGCACTGTTCTTTTGTCATGTTACGGTCTGTGGTGGCCATCACTGCAGCAATGCTCTCTCACTATTAATGTCTTGGTCCAGTAAGGTTGCATTATGTTTATTCAAGGCATCTGACAGAGAACTTTAAAACACAGACAAAGAAGTGTCTAGATCAAAATCAAAATCCCAATCCCAAAGCACTTCACTGCCCCAAGGATGTAACCTCATATCTCCAAGCATGTTAATAAATTGCACTAAAAACTGACTACCCAAAATGAAGAGGACAGTTCCAAAGAGGAACTGGCAGTTCAAGACCTTTACAGGATGCATAACTGCTTTAAATATGAATGTGTACACTGTAAAAGACTCCAACAACCTTGTACTGTCACCTCATCTAGGGGAGCATTTTAACATTCAGGAAGGCATTTAGGGATGACTATGCTAGACTCATAGGAGGACAAAACAATGGGTGCACACAAAAGGGGATTATGAGGAGCTTATCATCAAATGCAACCACTTGTAAGTAGAAAGGGGTAGAATGGCACAAAAAGAAACTTATGAAAGATCAATGGTTTTGTAGCCATCAGCAGACTATTACAACAACATATGCACATACAGGTAGGTTAAAGGGATAAAGATGTGCTGTGATCGTGCCTTTCAAACAAAAGAGAATGCAAGTCTGCAATTGTCTCTGGGATACCTATTCTGCCAGCAGACCTGAGACATTCTTGGAGAGTAAAGACACAAGAAAGGGTCAGAAGTCATCTGATAAAACAGGCGGTCCTGACAAGAACATCTATTTTATGAAGATACTCTGAATGGACTCAAAGAAGTGTCCAAAAACAGTCAAAGCAGTGAACTCCTCCCCTTGCTAGGGTTGCAATCATCCAGTCACTGAAGTACAGGAAAACCTCCAGCACAAGCATCACAGCAGCTCTTCAGAACATACATGTTCAAAGATGTGGTGGCCCATGTCGACACGCAAAGCCCACTAGCACTAGGATGAAGTCCAAGAACCACCCCCATTCACAACTGAATGAACAGAGCTGCAAATGCCAGACTAACACCACCACACTTTTATATCGCTTGGGCGGCATGGCACAACATTTAATACACCCACTTCAGTTTGTCACGTGGCTTCTTCCTTGGTGGACTAGGCTGGAAGAAGCCACAGAGGACAGTGGGATAATACAAGCCTATCAATGAGGTAAGGATGTGTTTTCTTCTTTGGACATATTTTACTAAGTCCTGAGAAGCCTGTAAAAGTGAATGTTTGCCTAGAAGAAGGCATCTAAAATGGTTTGCCTGACCTCATATTTAAATAGGCGAGCCTCAGTCACATTGCTGCCTTACCTGTAGTATCAACACAGTCCAACATATATAGGTCTCAAGGAAGTCAACACTGGAGCCATGGTAAGGGTGTTACCCTGAGCTTTTACCACTAGGGACTGGAAACTGAAAAAACAAGACAGAGATGAGGGACTTGAGACCAAAAACAAACAAGGAAAATACTCCTGTGTTCAAACCATCCAAATCATTAGGCTTCTTATTAGATGGGAGGGTCAAAAAGGTGCTCTGATCAATCTGGCCTATGCTGCACCTCAAAGACCACTAAAGTCAATTTTAAGATGCTGAGATAAGCCGTCATGTCACATGGCCAGGGACTTTTAGAGGGAGTTTGTCTTTTGGAGAGAAGACAGAGGGAGTTTGTCTTTTGGAGAGAAGACAGAGAGGTATCTGGATGTTCCCAGGTTGCAAATATAGATTTCTTAAGCACAGGCTCCAAAGGTGGGATAACCCAAGCCTCCTCTCTCTTGTTTGACATTTCTGGGTGGCACACAAAGCCGAGTTCATGCAGGACTCTGTCAGCCTGAGGGATGCTCTAGAAGAGGGGGTCATATGATGGCTAGGGAGGAAAGGTTTTGTTGACGTTATCTAGCTCATAATTAAGGGTCTCTGGATTCTTTAATAATCTTCCCATGTCTGAGAGGTGTGGGGGGGGGGGGCAGCTAGAAGAAGGAACTCTCAGTTCCTAGTTTTAGGATGGCAGGGCGCATCAACAGATGTGGAAGGAGTCCAGTGTGCACCAAGCAACAGCTGGAAGTCCAGCTATTAGGTACCAGTGTTCATGGATGTACTCACCAAATAAGGGAACTAGTTAGGTCTCACTTGAATGTGGAATGGCTTTTAATGAGGCCTAAATGGAGATCCTTGACTAGTGAGGCTGGAAAAGTGAAAGAAACTATCAGTTCATGTTCTCTGACCCACCCCAGAAGGCAAATCTCATAGCAATTCAAATAAATGAGGTGAATCAAGATCTCTTTTGACTTGGAGGGTAGTGACATCAATCCAGAATGGAACACTTAATGGAAGTGCATCATAATTCTGAATGCTACTTGTCTGGTTGTCAACGGTGCAAAACCTTTATTGCTGAAAATTACTTTCAGCAAATATATGGTGTTACCCCTTCTTCAATGATGTGAGACTGTGGAGTTGGCACATATAACTTATGGGGTGGTGGGGGTCTTCCCCCTACACATAGGGAGTGCAGGGGGGTTTGACCTTCCTCCAAAAAACTTAAATTTGTGTTCGCTGAAGTGGCTTTCGGCAAATGTTTTTTTCAAGTTTTGTCTGTTAGGGAAAAGACCTACAAAGAATAATGATGAATCCCATGTAAAACCTGCTACGACTCAAGGCTCCCTGGATCCAGGCTGGTAGCAGGTAATATCTGGCCACATTATCATGGCAGGATGGTATTAACGCTACCATCTAAGAAGGTTGCTGGGGTGCATTTTCATGGGTCTCTTGTCATTCAATACAGTGAAGAAAGTGGAGATCATTACGGAAATGGTAGAGGCTCCAGGAAGGTACAGCTAGTATCAGATTTCCATATCTTTCAACTTCACGTGGTGCTCCAACATTAGCGTGGAACTATGTGAGGGACCCTGCTGTTACTGTCTATGCTAGAAATGGCCAACTGTCATCATCTTTTCAGGCATAAAACAAGCCTGGAGCTTCTATCTTCAACATCTCTTAGTGCTTGGGTTCAAATTCTGGCTCTTGCAGTAGTAGTTTATGTTGTGCTCCTCCATCCCAGAAGTAAAAGATAATGCCAGGATAGGGACTGACTTATGATGTGGAGGTCACAAGATCAGTTTTTGGGGTGACATACTTCTGAGTGGTGAATGTAGGATTTTTTCCAGCCAATAAAAGCTGGCAGGTGCAGCGGTAATCCACCCTTATAGGAGGTGCCAGAGTCCCATTCCGTGTAAAATGAACAGACAACAGAATGGGAGTGCAAAACTGGAAATCTCAAATGTAAATCCTTTGTAAAAAAAAAAAAAAAAAAAAAAAAAAAAAATGTTTATACCAGTTTTAACGGGTACCTAAAACAGCTGGTGAAATTACGTGGCTGACAGACAGAACCAGCAATGTCTCATTCTTGGCAATGTAAGTTTAGATTAATTTTATGCTTATTTCCTAAGCTTTTTAAAGAAGTTGAACATGATAAAAAAGAAAACCAATAAGAAATTAAAAAAAAGTCAGAACAAAGGTTAATGCAATCAACCTGACAGGACAAGAACAGGTAATAAACAGTTATGCAGTATGAATAAGTTGAAAATCCAGAATCATACAGAATAAAACCTGTCAAAAAATTAGACAGAAGTCACCTTTATCAAGAGCAAACAAATCACAATGCAAGTCTGCAGTTCCTAGGCAGAAAACCATAGTGTTCTGCAGTGTCATTCAGCAGTTTACAATGGTATTTGACCTTCCTCAATACTCCAGACTTCAAAAAATTCCAACACAGTACTCTTTGGTCACAGGTAAGATTAAAATGGCCGGTCCATACAACTGAGCTTAAAAGACGTCGGCTAACACTTTGTGCTTGTCAGTTACATGATGGAATTACAGGCAATCATGTTAGTCAAACATTATAATTGAAAGTACACCTTCCAAACCGTTGAGAGAAGAAACAGGAAAATAAGACGCTCAGCTATACCTACAGACAAAATCCACACTGAACAGAGAGAAAAATAAGCAAGTATTTTTGCACCAGTTCTTAAACCAACACAGTAGTACAGAGGTAATTAAATAAGTAGAGATGCCTATGCAGCAAAGCAACTTGCAACATGTAATATCACTGCAAAGTTTACATAACTGAAATACACACCCAGATTACCCTATTGGAAAACATTGTAAAATTAATAAAACACAACACGTATTAATATAGAAGTCCAAGTGAGCAGTTATGACAGGCTGACTGATAATAGTTAATCCAATAAAATCCATACTGCTTCCACAGGCAGCCATCTGTTGCCATTGTTGGATTAAAGTAACTGGTAACCAAGTGATTACTGGAAGGCTTAGGCTGTTACTTTTTTGAGGAGACTAACACTACATAAGTTGCAGAAAGAATTTGAGATAATACAGTAAATAGGAGTCCTTCCTGTAGGTACAAATAACTCACTAAAGAAGGCAAGTCTTCCATGATCTAAGTGCTGAAAGAGTCTGTGTCAGTTTCTATCGCTTCCACGGGGAGGAGTCATAATGACACTCATTCGCAGCAGCTATTCCCTTAAAATAAGGAGTATATTTTCAGGAACACCTCTCAAAGAAGTGTTTCAAGGACTTTTCCAATAAATTACTAAAGATGACACCATGGAAAGGTACAGGGAGGGAGAGAGATGGGGGAGAAGACATGCATTAAAATGATACACAGCAAAAGCAGCATCCACACATCTGGAAAAACAAGCGAAATCTGACATGCAGGTTGACACACATAAGTAAAACATGCACTTATAAGAACGTGTTGTAGAGCTGCATTGTAATTGCTTTTATATACATTGGTTTCTGCCTCAACTCTGGTGAGGTTAGGCAGTGAAAGTATCCCTAGAGCAGTCAGAGTCCTGACCACTGCTGCTAGGCAGCAAAAAAGGACAGGGACATAGAACTTTAACAATCATGGAAATAATAGCAGGCTCCAAACAGACGTCATAGCTACAAACAGAACCCATAAATTAAGAACTGATTAATTCTCATTTCAAGTGCAGCTACTCTTTGCCCATCCAACCCAAGTACTTAAAGATTAGCTCCATCATAACTAGCTATAACATCTACAAGCTCCCGGGTGACACAAGTAACTCATTATGTCATTAACAAGGACAAATACTTTTGGACACTCAGATGCCAGTTTTTTTTTTAATTGAACTACCACTCTCAGCTCTTAATGACGGCAAATTGATAAGAAAATGATATAATGCATTTCGGAACACTGTCGGCATTAAGCTTTGATTCCATATTCTAATAATTAGTGCTTTACACTGTGGTGTCCAAAGCATAGGTATATAAAATCATCAGTCTAAAAGAAGTGATACTGAAGTTTTGATAAAGTGAGAGTAATACAAGGTACATACACAAAATGTCTGGTATTTAAACACTGATGGTCAAAAGTCAACCTGTATGATTAAAACAGGCATAGGCTGAGGAAACTGAAGCAACAAAAATTTAATGGCAGAGCAAAGGGATCCTGAACAGGATTTTAACCTTTTACCTTAGGCAAAAGGTTACCCACAAAGAAACATGATCTGCATGCGACTGAGGCACCTGAACGAAAGCGGGCTGAGCTCCCCCACCTCGACGGCTGCCTTGGCCTTCTGGTACTCCAAGTCCATGTTGAGATTGCCCCTCTTGGCAAACTCGTCAACCCACACATCCGATACAGCCTAACCAGAAGAAGAAAACATCACAGTGAAATGTGTGGAAAGACAAGCTAGTGCCAAGTAGGTAGGAAAGCAGTTAGATTATCCAATATTATTAGCTCTAGCTGGTGGCAGCTAGGGCAAATAGTACAAATGCTGATTCTAGTACTGAATAAATAAATCCAGTTACAGACATGCTCATTCAGTTAATAGTAATAAAGATTAAAAAGGACTTTTATGAACTGGTCATGAAATAAATATAGTTGTTTTTAAACAGTACCTCATGCATAGGTATCCTGTTAGCCGATACACTACAGAAAATGTTTAAAAAAAGCAGCAAGTACTGGTTTCCAATCAGTGCATTTTTTGCACGGAAATCCTTTTTTATCTGAACACACATTTTTAGTCTGAAAGGCAGCCAACATTACGACATCACACAAGTCTGATGTAACATGAAATAAAGTACCCATAGCATATTTTCATAACATAGCACCATACTACCTTCAGACGGCATACAATGGAGCTCAGAAGAACTGCTGTGGGGAGGCGTCCACCAAGGGCGAGGGTTGGGTGCCCCACTAGACAAGCAAACTGGTCCACTCACTACCATCCGACTGTCACCATGCAGCATACAAGCCCAGGCAGGAACAAATAAGCCATATGGCTTTCGCCTTACTACAGACTCCCGGTTTCTTCTGCTGCAGAATAAACAGGCATACTGGTTGTATGGAGAGTTGTTAATGGGCTCAGTCCAGTGACAGCTTTTTTTTTTTTTCTTTTTTAAAAAGCAAGATTACAGAATAGAGTTTTTGCCATCACATTTAATAAGTGTCATCTTGGAGCTAAAAATATACACATAGCGGACTGTAGGGGGCAAAGGTCCAAATTTGTGTATTACAGGAGATCTTCCCCAAGGAAAAAGAAAATACTGCTAATGTTACATTTGACCTTTCTAATTTTGTCCAATACCTATTTAGCAATCTCATACAGAAATAATAACTCTTACAACTAAATGGTTTCATCGATCGTCTTGGGTTACAACTGTTAATATAGATAAGAACGCTTCTGCAGTAGTCATAGAATGCAGCAGCAGAATCAAGGTCGGATACCACTGGCTGACTTCACTCAATAACATCACTGGTCACAGCATTTAAAATAAAGTACAGCAAAGATAAGTCAAGGAAAAAAGTGAACATGAACAGCATGATTTCAACTGTTAAGGTTAACCTCTGTAACCAACAAAATTCAGCGACACAGACTCGTCTCGTTTCCCAGTAAAGTATAGAAGTCATTTAATTTGTTTTGTAAGCTGAAGCACAGTTTTCTGCACCTTCTACTTCTGTCGTCTTGCTAGAACACTCTACATTTTACTGCATATTATTAACTAGTAATTTGAGTTCTGCAGATGAAATACAGGCTTCATCAAAATCTGGAAACAACACACACATATTATGGACTCTTGACACATTTTAAACAAGCAACAGACATCTGCTACAGCCCACTGCTGTCCCCCAAGGGACTAACCCTGCCAGCTTAGGCAATGATTAATCTTAATGCACATCTGGTTTCCTACCTTTTGTGCAATGGACATCTGCAAATGCACCAGTATAGTTTATTTAGCATTACTTTTCTGTAAATGGTTTTATTCAAGAAATCTAAATAAACCATAAAACAAGCATTGTATGCATCAACATTCCAAAGTAAATGTTATCAAATAATAATAAAACATTTTAGCAACTTAATTTTTTTAAACAGATGAAAAAACATCTTAAGTTGAGAACCAATACTTCAAACCCATATAATATAAATGCATAAATCCTGCATGATCTTTTATGTATGTATTTATCTCTAACAACATTTGTGCTTACTACAAGCCCAAGTCATGACTGACATCTACTTGGATCTGATTACAGAACTTTCCCAGCTAAAAATAGATGAAAAAAATGTAGCGAATGACCAGACCTTATAATCCGGGAGCACATACCAGCACACAAAACTTAAGCTCATGACTTGCATCTGGTGCAAATTTAGGAAAATACACAAATCACTTAAGACACAACAACAACAACACAAATCACTTATTTATTTATTCGCATTTGTTGACCGGGATAGTCCACTGGGCCAAGGGGAGCCCATTTTCAGTTGAGGCCTGGGAAGAAAAGCTCCATAGTAAAACTAATACACAGTACATAAATAGAATTATATGGTAACACATTACACATAAACTATAAAGTAATATGGTAACACATTATACATATACTATAAAGCAGTACATTACATGTGAGCAGCACAGCAATACATTATACATGAACAGCATAGTACAATCCAATACAGCAACATACAGTAAACTAAGTAACATATAAAAAATGCTGACCAAATGCAACAAAACTATGGTCTGATACACATGTGTTGCAGCTATCCCCTACAGCTATACATCTCCCTGATGAGCTCTTTCTTCAATTGTTACATAGAATTCTACTGCAAAGTGCTGCTACCCCCTCTATGAAGCAGTTTTTCTCTAAATGAGTTCTGGATAACTCCAATGTCTCCTTTGTCCTCCTCTGCTCTTCTTCCTCAGTTCAATGTCTTCCAGTTACCCCCACAAACAACCCAGTATATCCAGAGCAGTACTCTTGCTCTTCTCTCTGCCCCTGCAAACATGCAAAGCTGCCTATATCTTTCCTCACACCTAAAGTCCTCTACTCCCCCTCAACATTTAGCAGCTACCTACTACACATTTCCTACAAGCCTAACCCTATTCTAAGCAAAGACCATACTCCACATGTGGCCTTACAAATGCTCAGTAAAAAGGAAATATGACATCAATGTTCTTCAGTATTTGTACAATCCACTCTTCTAGCTACATATCCAAACATCCTGTTGGCATCTACTACTACCCTTTCATACTGCAATCCATCAGTGAACCTTGTGATGAAGGTGGGCAGTAATCTGATTATTTTCCTCTTCTGGCATTCCAAGGGACACTCTCTAAATGCACCTCACTGGATACCCTGCATCAAGTCTGAGGTGCCAGGGCATTTGAGTCTAGCCTTTGCATCCTCGAGTACCACACCAATCATGGGAATCGACAGCAAGCACACTGACGTTGTGCTCCACATTCTGTGGAATACCGGACATAAACACATAAATTAAACAGGACCGATAACAGTACGGAATCCTGTAGCATTCCACAATTAATACAACTTTTCACAGTAAGTGTCAACACTTTTTTTTTCAACTTTTGAGGAAATATCAATAAAGGACATGCTTTGCATATCAATCTTTTATCAGATGTTTGCCTGTTTTGAAAAAAATACCTCAACTTAACCCCACTCTATATGGCATTAAGACAGCCAACTCCATAGTATTATGGACTGTAAAAGGGCACCGGCAAAATCCAGGAAACTCCTACCTTCTAGTGCTCACTCAGTGCACAGACAGTGTTTCACAGATTTCATACAAAGCCATCGAGTCTTATGACCATTTATATCTTGCCAGTACACTCCCCTCAGGAGTTTATTTATTTATTTGCAGTTTGTTAACCGGGAAAGTCAACTGGGCCAAAATGAGCCCATTTTCAATGGAGGCCATGCAGAAAAGCTCCATATACAATTATTACAAAGCTAAAATCAACAAAGTTAAGAACAATATAATTTTCAAAACTTCTAAAAACACAGTAATATAGAAGACAGAATAATAACATTTGAGCAAGGTGATGTAACAAAGCATTGAATGAAATTAAAACAAGTATTTTGGAGTACATAAGTATAATTCGGAGTGCAGGCACTTATGCACTCAAAGTTTCATGAGGTGAGGGGTAGGAAGAATTAGAGCAAGAGAGTAGAGCAGTGAAAGGTGAATAGGCTGAGTTATGAGAAAGGAGAAAAGGGAGAGAGAGTGGAAATGAAATGAAGGGAGTCACTAGGCTGAGTTATGAGAAAGGAAAAAAGGGAGAAGTGGGAATGAAATGAAGGGAGTCACTAGGCTGAGTTATGAGAAAGGAGAAAAGGGAGGGGGAGTGGAAATGACATAAAGGGAGTCACTAGGGTGAGTTATGAGAAAGGAGAAAAGGGAGAGGAAGTGGATACGAAATGAAGGGAGTCACTAGGGTGAGTTATGAGAAAGGAAAAAGGGAGAAGTGGGAATGAAATGAAGGGAGTCACTAAGGTGAGTTATGAGAGGAAAAAAGGGAGAGGGAGTGGAACTGACATAAAGGGAGTCACTAGGGTGAGTTATGAGAAAGGAAAAAGGGAGAGGGAGTGGGAATGAAATGAAGGGAATCACTAGGGTGAGTTATGAGAAAGGAGGAAAGGAAGAGGGAGTGGAAATGAAATGAAGGGAGTCACTAGGGTGAGTTATGAGAAAGGAAAAATGGAGAGGGGGTGGAACCGACATAAAGGGAGTCACTAGGGTGAGTTATGAGAAAGGAAAAAGGGAGAGGGAGTGGAACTGACATAAAGGGAGTCACTAGGGTGAGTTATGAGAAAGGAAAAAGGGAGAGGGAGTGGAAATTAAATGACGGGAGTCACTAGGGTGAGTTATGAGAAAGGAAAAAAGGGAGAGGGGGTGGAAATGAAATGAAGGGAGTCACTAGGGTGAGTTATGAGAAAGGAAGTGAAAGGGAGTTGAAATGAAATGAAGGGAGTCACTAGGGTGAGTTATGAGAAAGGAAAAAGGGATAGGGAGTGGAAATGAAATGAAAGGAGTCACTAGGGTGAGTTATGAGAAAGGAAGTGGAAGTGAAAGGGAGTTGAAATGAAATGAAGGGAGTCACTAGGGTGAGTTATGAGAAAGGAAAAAGGGAGAGGGAGTGGGAATGAAATGAAGGGAGTCACTAGGGTGAGTTTTGAGAAAGGAGAAAAAAAATGATGGAGGAGCAGAAATGATATAGAGGGAGTCAGGTGGGGTGAGAGCATGAGCATTCCCAGTGAGAAGAGAGATGGGAATGCAGCATGCACTTGAAAGCAGAGTGGTTTTGGGTAATTCAAATGTGGGGGGGGGGTGAATTCCATAGAGAAGCAAGGGAGAAAGACAAGAGAAATTGCTCAGGTGCACATAAGTGTTTGTACACTTCAAGAAGGTTCTGGTTACTGGACCCGAGTAGTCTGTCAGGATGATGCAAAGTGAGTATGGAGGAGAGGGAAGGGCAGTTAGAGGGTTTGAAAATGAGTTTGTGAGCAATTAACAGTTGAATGTAAGACAGATAGTGGGGGACTTCCAGCCAGTTCAAGGAATGGAGTGCATCACAGTGGTGGGAGAAGGATTTGGAAATGCATCCTCCCACCTAGGATGCATTTCATTACATAGCATGCCCAAACCAATCAATTCCAGAGTAAATTGATAAATACCCATCCAGTCACCTAGGTTATTTTTAAAGGAAAATTGTGAGTTGCATTGCTCAACATAAAGAGGAAGCTTATTACAGAGGTTTGGAAAGCAAAGGGTTATAAAATATCCCTCTATCATATTTTACTTACCTGTTGATGAAGACTTAGGCCCTTTGTTCTAGCAATGGTGGAGCTATTGGACTTCTGGATATATACAAGGTAGGTCCAGCACAATAGGGTCACTAACGAAGTGGTATGAGAGATAGAAATCTCTCCCTCACAACTTTCTAAGACAATGAAGAAAGAGATAGAGCTTCCAGAACTCTGAAGTATTTCTAATGGCTTCACATGTTTAGTGAGATGCAACCTGAATGATAGGTAGGATTTAATAATTGGTCTGATTAATGCAGAGTATAAAGGATTACCTCTTGAGACCTTGAAGATGCCTCTTTTCAATTAGCTATGCTAAATAAAAGGATTTCCTGATAGCCATTGTCACATGATAGTCAAAATTAAGAGGATTATCAACACAAATTCCTAAGTCCCCGGTGTTTTTGTTTTGCAGATGAATGTTGTCTGTGCAGAATGTTAAGGGGAGGGGATGTCTACCAAAAATGACAATATTACATTTTTGATCATTTAGTTTGTGCCCATTTTTAGTACACCAGGAGTTTAACAGATTCAGTTCATGCTGGAGGCTTTGGGTGTCACAGGGTGACTTAACAACTATCCCCAATTTGAAGTGATCTGCAAACTTTGTCAGCTACAGCTCTTAGCCAAAAAGGACACGTCCTAGCACAGAGCTCTGAGGAGCACCAATTGTCACTTTCTTACATTTTGGTGAGGCGCCTGTAGTTCGCACTGTGTGAGTTCTGTCCCACCTTGCTATCTATCTATGGGCCAATTTTAATGCGTTTGACTTCTACATGACACCAGCATTGGGAATGGTGTAAAAGGCCTCAAAATCAGGTCAAGATACAGCACATGTTCCGCAAGGCCACCATCTACAGACTCTGTAATCCTTTTGAAAAAGATTACAAGGTTCACTAAACAGGATCTACTCTGCACAAAGCCAAGCTGTCCATGGTGAAGTCAAATTATTGCCCACTGACAGCAGATGGATCTTCAATGGATCAGTCTATTAAAACTGGTCAAGAACTTCCTTACATCTGGAGAAGAGTCTATCAGAAATGTTATGGACATTTCCTCAAAGAACTTCCATGTCCTTATGGTCTTCGCTCAGACAGCACACTTGAAGGAGCATGTCCCAGTTTTCTAGTCAGAGCATGTCAAAATACATATCAAGTCCATATAAAAGGATGCCATGAAAAGGCCAGTGTGGATTTTAGAGATACTGGAAACTGTCTCAAATGGTACCTCAGAGTAGCTAGATGATGGCAACACCAAGTTTCTAACAAATAGTTACACAAAATGCACCACACTACAAAAGCTGTCTTCACAGACCTCTTTACTGGTCACAAGAAATCCTTAATGAGATCCCTCCAGTTCAGGATTCACATGAGATTAATAAGAAAAGCATAAGTCACATAAACCTTGAGATGAAGTGGCAACATCTACATCAAACATATACGGTGTGTTATACTTCCAAAGAAAGTCAGCAAATGAACTGTTGAGCTTTCAGTGAACTTTGCTGTAGATACCATGAGGCATATTTGTCAAATGTCAATTAATTTGAATCACCATGTCCTGCAGATACCATATAAGCAGAGCAGAAATATATCTGAGACCATTCACCCACTACAGAATAATTATTTGTAGGCATACCTTGTTAATTATTTGGAGGCTTCAGTAAGGCTGTTAGCAAATAGCGGAAATTCACATGCAGTTTTGTAGCATGCCACCATTTTGTTAAATAGTTACACTGACAGACACAACTGCTTAGTTTTAGAGGGGATCCAAAAATTTGTCCTGGTTAAGTGACTTTCTCATAGCCATTAAATAAGTAAAAAGATATCGTCAGAATCAAACTCAGATTCACAAGATAGTCATTATAAATGCCAGGTTCTTCTTAACATTTGGACTTTAAAGGGAATTAAGAGCTTGAAGCACTAGCATTAACACAACTGTGTAATGTAAAACACAGGCAAGGATTTCTGCAGACTGCTAGAATGCACAGCCAGCTACACCAATGAAGAAGGATAAAGCCATGACTACAACCCAGGTGACCAGAGTTCAACTAGCAACTTGGGCATGAGCTGGAGCTGGTAGGGAGAGGGGAGGGGGCTTGAGCTCAAGGGCACACACTCCAGTCTCTGACAGAGAACTCAGGTCGAGCAGAGGTACTTGTCTAAAGAGGGAGGGCAAGACAAACTGATTCTAGATTGCATAAATGGCATCTTAAACAGGGGGCTGCATTGCTAAGGGAGAACAGAAGGTTCTTTTTCCTTCTTCCCAAGACATTTAAGACATTTCTGAAGGGGGAAAGGAATGTGGCCCAAAAGCCAGTCCCTAAAGAATTCTAAGTTTCACCAAAGGAGGGGGTCACTCAATGGTAGGGTGGATGTACTAGGGAAGAATCGTTGTTCTTTTCTACTTTGGAAATGATGACCTCTGGCCTTCAGCCTCCACAGAGTAAGCTAAAAGGAAAGTATGGATCTCCAGACTACTAGAAGACCCTAGCCAGGTACGGCCTTAATGTCCAGAGAAGAACCGCAAATTTGGATGAATTACCTACCAACTCACTAATCTTTTAGGGATATTAACTGCTAAGACAACAATGTCGCCTTGACAACAATGTCACCTTGTTAATGGCCCAATGTCAGAAAAGCATTAACTCCCCACACAGGTGCAATTCCATGAGCTCCATTGTTTTTTAGGTGCCTGCTTGACCCAATAAGGAGAGGGCCCAAAAGTAGCTCTCTCTCAAAGATCTTAAAGGACAGTTCACTATTCTGAGGTTGAAATGGCTGCTGTGCTGCTCCTTCTCAAAAGCAAACACTCCATGCATCATGTTGCAGTCTAGGTGAGCTCCCCACTCCACAAGTTCTTCATCAAGATGTGGAATGCTAACTGCAAGATGGCCAGTTTCGTGAGATCAGCTGGGACTGTATATCACCCCAAGGTCAGTGACAAGATTTGTCATGATTAGCAGGTCTATGACCACATGGGGAACCTAAAGTTCACATTCCACTGCAACATCCATGTCCTCAAACATGTAAAATATCAGTCTAAAGGCTATGGCAGGTATCAAGCCCAAACCAGGACATTGGATGGAGTCCCCTCAATCACGTGGCCAATGCCATAACCCCCTTCTCCAAAAGCAAGAGCCACTGATATTGCAAACTGTTCAGCTCTGGTCAGTGAATGTCCATCCTCTGAGCTAGGATCAAAGAGAACCACTTCTGATTTATGATGATGCCTAGCGAGTGCATTCACAGTGGGCTACTTCCACAGACTCCCTGAAGAGATTACCAGGAATATGTCAAAGTACAGGATGACTTCCAGATCCATCAACTGTGAAGCTTTTACCATTGCCAATGTCAACACCAAGGAATGGAAAAACAGCAACACATTCTACTGAAGTGATACCCCCCCCCCCAAAATGTACTAAAGGAGTCTTCTAACTGGACTCCACATCTTGAGATGAAAGAAAGTTTACCTACATCCAAGATCCCCAAAGGATAAAAGATAACTACCCAAGCTTCCCAAAGTAGAAAATATAAGATCTCCTGTAGGGGACCATCCAGAACTGAGCTTAAAAGATGTGCTGAAAGAAGTCACTGAGGTTCATGTGAGACTGAAATGGACCATTGCATTTGGGACCTGAAAAAGCCGGAGAAAAATGATCACCCATCTATTAACACTAGGACAACCTCATCTAAGGTCAGTTGATCTGAAGCTGTTCCAAGAACACTGCTGAAACACATTGATCCATTAGTAAAACCCTTTCTGACATTAAATATATGAGCTGCAGAACACAAGCAAAGGTGACCACGTCTAGGACCCACTGATCTTTTGACAGCAAATTCCTAGAAATGTCCCACCCCACATGCAGTCCCAGAATAATTAGCACAGAATTCTTGAACAAGGTGCGACACCCCTGCACTGACCCAGTAATCAACGAGCCTCAATCCTCACCACTAGCACCAGTGAAGGGCGTGCATATTGGGAGGATGACAAGTACACACACTGTAAAGTACAATTTCCCTTAAGAGCACAAAGAGATCACAGTCAGTCTGGGGATGGTTTCTCCCTCATTCTCCAGATCCCCAATAAGACTTCCCACTGGCACAGCTATAGGGTTAAAATCTCAGCTGAGTGGTCAAGCCAAAACCTCCAGCACCCTCTTTGTCCAACCAGTGATTCGTGTCCTTGCCGAAGAAGCTGACACACACACACACACACACACACACTTTGAGATTTGATTTATATACAGACACTCCGAGGCTATTGCAGTGGCTTATACAGTGTCACCAAATACACATGCAAGTACTTTCAGAGCTTAAATATCTCTAAACAAACAAGCCACAATTAAAAGGTTTAAATATACTTAATAAAAAACAATAAAAGAAAAAGACAATACTCAAACAACACAGTAACTACAGAGTTCAGAATCACAGGAAATATTTTGAAACAGCACTGCAGGGCAGTCTCACATAAATACAGAAAACATTTAAACTAATCGTAACTATATTCCTAAGTATATCTTTTCGAGAGATAAAATGCCCTAAATAACTAACTTACAGACCAAGGCAAATGCATACGAGTGGATGCTGTCACATCCAAAGAAATACAAAATGCAAAATCTGTCTCTGAGAGAGTTCTTAAATTACTATCAAACATTACTGCGGGGTCAGCTGGATGACATCACTCTTTGTCACCTGTCTTCAGTTCCAAGGCTAACCAGATACTTAACATAACTTAACACCTGTATGTGAGAAATACACATCTCTCAGAACTGTACAGCTGCCAAGAAGACACAAACCAATAAAAACACTTTACATTTTGAACCTAGTAATCATTTCTGTTTCAAGGCAATAGAAAGAAACTTCTAGCTCTAGACATCCTGTCTCCTTGCTGAAGCTGAGAGATAGCACAATTGTAAACAATTTCAGCTTATTTTCTTGAGGGTTTGCAAGTTAACTCTGTATGTTCCAGCGTCTAGTTTTAAAACACACATTTGCACAGGTATATAGTTTATATACATTTATGTTATTTTCCAGTAGGGTGCACTGTGGTTACATTCTTGAAGCTCAGTAAATAACATACAGTTCAACACACACGTCTGCACCAGTAGTTTAATATACACATAACATATAGTTCTCATACATCTGTAAGACAAGCATATGAATCATATTAATATTCATAAACGACATGATTATTTACAAAATTCCAGACAGCTGGGCTGGCAGTATCACACAAGGCTTATGAATTTGTGTAGCTCTTCCACAGTTCTATACCAGATAAGTCAACAACAGTTTACGTATCCTTTCCACATAACCATTATATTTGAAAAATTCATTCAAGCTCAAATCATGTACGCATACGTTTTACAAAAAAAACATAAATATATCGGCACAAATGGGAGCGAAAATAAAATCCCACATAGTTTATAATTTTTTAAACAACGTATTTAGACTACAGCTTTCAGTGTCATATAATCATTTTACTGCAAATTTAAGAAGTTCCATCTACTGCAAATCTCTTTCTAACACTTCTGTATTAATTTTATCTGGCTGTCATCCAAAACACGTGGGAATCAAGCATATTTGTAATGATACAAATTATACACAGGCTGAAGAGATATCCTACAGGTTTTTAAACAGGGTTATCATCCATCCTTTGTGAGCAAGTCTAGAACACAAGTCAATGCACAATACAGTGAGTAGATAATTTTACAACAAAATTATGACACCTGTCCATTCGCTAGCCAGTTTTTACGTTTGATCCCCACATTATACAAAAACAATGACACCTCCTTAAAGCAATATACTGTGGGGGATCTTTTGTCTGATAAGTGTGATTTTACAGTGAAACACGATGAACATCAAGTCAATTAGGCAACCTCTACCTTTTTACAAACATGAAGGATGGCATACTAATTTAGGTACTAACAATATATATTTGAATATATATTTGAAAATGTGGATGACACCCAAACCCTCAATCTCATTTGGACGGACTTAAGGGCAGGTAATGTCTACCCACCTGATTTTTCTGACAACATCACAGAAGCTTTATAAGAGTGTCAAACTGCCCATACTCACTACCTTTCTCTTGGTATTCCTCATGCAGGCATCATAAGCAAACTCGTCTCAACATTAACCTATATAATTTCCTCTGTATGGATAACTGGCTTATGGATTGAACTCACCTAGTCCAAGTAGAGAGTGAGAGAGAGTGAGAGAGAGAGAGAATATCCTTTATCCAATGAAATGTTACCAGCAGCATCAAACAGGTTCCAGTCGTAAGCTGTATTTACTTCTCAAAAGCACGACTGGGTATCCAAGGTGTATGGGCAATCAACTTTATGGAGGACTTCAAATTGGGTGCTCTAGTAAACTCATCCCATAATACCCAATTCACCAGCAAGGCAGAGACCTTACCAACACATGGAGTACAGGCTCAACCTAAACGCTCAGGTGTATAGCACAGTTACTTTAATCTATCACCTATAATCTATCACCTATGCCTTACTCTAATATTTTATTTGTTTTCCTGGGACAAGCACTGATCTTCACAGCCCTTTTTCGGACTGAGCCTGGGAGTGGTGCTGGACTTGCTCAGAGTTACACAGTTAGGCAATGGAGGCTGAGGGACTTGAACCTGGCACCACTCTATCAAAGGAAACAGCTCATTTACAGCTCCTTAATCCTCTAAGCCAACTACCAGACTTATTCCTCTTTACACAAAGCCCCTTATTAGAGGTTTGCGTACCAACTTCGACAATGATTACTTTTACCACCATAACTCAGATTTGTTTTTTCTGCTTCATGCAGTTCATCTGTCCTGGCACATATTCTAGGTCAAATAAGTCCTTGCCCCCCCCCTCTTTACTTCTCCCTCATCAAACCCATTATCAAATATAAAGCTGCTATGGAATGTATCACTAAACACACTGTAAAAACTGAAAGGCCTCATAGATTCCCCAATTGCAATAATTTCTGGTTTAAGCCACTTAAGCTACCATGACATTTCTATCCTGCTTTGTCTCTCTCAGGGTCCTATGAGGCAATCTTTGCCTAACTTTTCATGTTGATATATTTTATCTTTTCAAATCAAACATTTAACTAATACTTGCTCCAACTGCATAAATCTCCACTTTAAGATCAGCAATACCTGCTAGTGTGAGTTTTTTCCCCAAATCATCCCACACCTTTGGCACAAACTCCCCTACACATCAAGCAGAGAACATCACCAAAAACCTTCAAAGGAAAGCTGGAAAACAGGATGAATAACCATACATAAATGCCTGCCACTAATGTTAATAACCTCCTAGGCAGAGAGAACTAGTCCCTCCATATTACTACAGGGGTGATTGTGGCTATTTTGACAGCTCCCTATGAGCCAACAAGTTTGCAACAGGGGTGAATTTTGCTTTTCGCATATGAAGTTCAGTTCTGGCTGGCAAATGAGGTCACAAGTGTACTAACCTCAATGCCTGAACAGCTGGTTAAGTTGTGTACCTTAATGAAACTAAAATGATAACTAATTACTGAGTGTTATACACAGAGACATTATAAAAGCTGGCTCCGATTTTATGTTGTTCGTACTTTTCAAGCCAATGAAGGGTGTTGGACCTGAAATGTTTTTCTGTTACTATATTGTATTTATTCTAGTGTCACAATTTTTAAATATCTTTATTGAATTATCACTTAAGACACAGACAAACCTGCATTAACAAAAAGAATACAAACCACATTAACACTTTCCCCTTACATACATATCCTTTTCCTTTCTTGATAACCATCATCAGTTCAATTTGCTCAATTTCTGCCTTCCCTTAAGCCTCACTCCTTCTCCTTAAAATTATTCTGCATGTACTGTTCCCACAATTTCCATTTATTTCTATGTAATTTGCTTCTTCACTTTACTAAAGATCCCTATCACAGTTCTTTTACTTATTTTATAATATTCAATACTTCAAATACAGTTGGTTTAGACTGTGATTTCCATTTTCTTGTAATAGCTTTTTTTGCAGTGAACAGAATTAAACTTAAAAAGGCCTTACTATGTCAAGGCAAGTCAGATACTGTGTCCCAGCACAAAATAATTTTCTTAGTTACAGCCATTTACTCACATAATATTTCGGACAGAGTACTCAACAGGGAATTTTTAAAATCTGCCAACTCATTACACTCTCAAAACTGTATGTTCCCAGTTAGCTCATTCTTGCCCATCACACTACTAACATTTGCAATCTGCCTGACGAAATATTCTTTAAAGTCCGTTTGGGGTATAAAATACCTATGTCAAGCACTTCTGACCAAAAATCATAAACCTTTTGGACTTTATTGCATACTTGAGTGCCATACATATGTCCACCCATTGTTCTCTTGTAATTTGCTTTTCCAGGCTCTCTTGCCAATCTTTCTAAACTTCTCTGATGGATTCTTATAGCTACTGTGAAATACTTTATATTTTTACAGCAGATTCAGTTCCAGATTCAACTGCAGGTCTTTCACTTAGGATTCCCCTATCCTTCTTGCTTTGCATATACTCTAATATCAATCCCTGGCAGGGAAGGCAGTCTCTAGCTCGCACTCAAAACATCTTCTAGGCCTCATCCCACTTTATTAGCTTTCTCCCTCTGTAGTTATTTGCTCCCAATACCTTCGTATCTTTGCCAGTTTTCTCCAGTAAATTCTAGTCTCCCTTGCCTATTTTCTGTACTCCTATTTGCAATCATCCCTAATGACAAAAAATTCCCTTCTGCATTCTTGTGTTGGCTTAGTTCTTAGAATACTTTCTTCTACTTTATGAATATTCTATTCTGTGTGGTTATTATTGTTCCACTTAAGAATTTGCATTCAAAACCCCACTCTGTCCTTATTTCTTGACCTCCCCTCTTCAACATCACCCCTTTGTATTTTGAATTTATATATATATATATGGATCTACTTCATAGCACTGAAATTTCATAACACTCAGATCAACACATCTAAATCCCAAAACAGTGAAAACCCAAAACATTGAAAACACAGAACATTGAAAGTGTGCTTCATAGCATTGAAAACTACAATGCATATGTAAATAACATCCTCTTCACCTATAACAACACCTAACTAACAAACACACTTTCTACTACGTTTCTGCAGGGGGCTCTCACCCCCCCACCCCTGTAAATTAAATATACCAACTCCAAGATTGCACTACAGTGGAAAAAAGTTAATTTCCTAACCTCACTGTATCACTATCACCATACACTGAGGTTAGGAAATTTACTTTTTGCCACTGTAGTGTGATCTTGGATTTGGTATATTTAATTTACGGGGGGTGTGGGGGGGCAGAGGCCTCCACATGGAGGGGTGCAGAGGGGCTTGCTCCCCTGCAGAAACATAGTAGAAAGTGTGTTTGTTAGGTGGAGTTGTAGGTGGACAGAATCGTATTTACTTCTGCAATGCAGTTTTCAATGTTATGAAGCACGCGTTCAGTGTTCTGAGTTTTCAATGTTTTGGGTTTTCAGTGTTTTGAATTTTCAATGTTATGGTTTCAGTGTTATGAAATTCAACATTATGAAATTTCAATGTTATGAAGTAGACCCATATATACATACACACACACACACACACACACACACACACACACACACACACACACACACACACACACAGAAGATTAACTGTGTAGCACTAACATAGCCATTCAAATCAAGTAATACTAAACCATCTTGTTCTACTGGAAGGATCAATTTACCCCATCTAACTGTTGGCCTCTTCCTCACCCAAGTAAATTCCTTCAACTCTTCATAAATTACTGTCCACAACTTTTATGGTGGATAAAAAATATACTTGACCCATGTATAAAACTAAAGGGACTAAAAACATTTTCATTGCTTGATTCTGCCTATCCATATCCATACACAATAGCTTCCAGTTTCTCACTTTTTTTTTCTCTATTTTGTTTAGTCTCTTCCCACATATCATTAGCTGACTTAACTAAAGTCTTTTTAATCCTCACTACTAAATACTTCATCTTACCGTTGCCCCATAAATATGGGTATTGCTGAACAAATCTCTATGTGGGAATATAACTTACAGATATAGCCTTTGCTTTATCCTCATCCCCATAAATATGGGTATTGCTGAACAAATCTGTATGTGGGAATATAACTTACAGGTATAGCCTTTGCTTTATTCTCATCCCCATAAATATGGGTATTGTTGAACAAATCTGTATGTGGGTATATAATTTACAGATATAGCCTTTGCTTTATCCTCATTAATTGTATATCCAGAAAAAAATAAGAAGTCTCAAAATGTTCCACATCACTGAAAAGTCTTTCTTCTGGATTAATCAGGTGCAAAAGACCATCTGCAAGGAAAGCCAACTTTTCATGATTACCATACCAATTATATCCTTGAATTTCTGAGTCCCTTGTTTTCTTTGCGAAAGGCTCTTAATATAAAACAAATAAAGGGGAAAGAAGACAACCTTGCCTGGTTCCTCTGTTCAGACAAAAAAACTTATTAGACAGGAACACATCTTAATTCAGATCCTTCATAAATCCTGCTAATTAACCTTATTATTGTATCATGGAATGTAAACACTTCGTTTTATTTTTAGTTATTTAATTATTGCATTTGTTTACTGGGAAGGTCCATTGGGCCTAGGTAAGTCCATTTTCAGTGGTGGCCCAGGGAGAAAAGCTCCGCATACAAATTACAGTACACATACAACAGAAATACAAATACAATTACATAAAGAGCAATCAGGCAATACAGTAACAACCATAGACACAACTTTAAAACAAAGATTTGGGATACAAATACATATTACAGTTAACAGGTATTAAGTAGTAAACAGCTTGGATAGGAGTGGAAATGTTCAGGATGTATATGTACATAATTAAACCACTTACGTTATGTACAAATTTAGCAAACGGTAAAGGACTATATGCGAACAGTAAGTCAGATAAGATATTAAGGACTACTGAGGGTGTATACAAAAGAGATGACAGTTATTAAGTAGTTAACTGACTAGAGTTAGGGGCATGAGAAAGAGGATGTTGTCCAGGGAGGATAATTGCTACAATGGCTAGAAGTGGTGTGGGATAGAGAGAAAGATGGTGTAGGTGGATAGGGTAAGGTAAATTGGTAAGCAGGAGTTGTTTGACAAAATAGAGATGGTAGCTGGAGCACCAGAAGGCCAAAATGAAGTGGGTTAGAGTGGGAGTAGCAGTGTTTAGACAGAGTTATTTTGGCATGAGCATAGCCAGCCAGAGGAGAGAGGGTGTCTAAGAGACTTCTTAAAATAGTGCTGGGTAACTGATAGAAGTGACTGTACATGGGAGGGTGTTCCAAAGTTTAGAGACAGTAAAAGAACAGAGCATTTGACCAGCTGGGAGATTGGGTGTATCTACTTTGAGCAGTGTTTTGTTTTCTGATCTGAGAGGTCTGTTAGGGTGGTACAAGGACAGTAAGGAGGAAAGAGAAGGACACACTGTGGATTTATATATAATTTTATGCTCAGTAGTTAACTGTAGGTAGTTGAGATACAGTGGTAGTTCTAGCCAGCTTAGTTGCAGTAAAGAGGAACAGTGGTGTGCTGGGAATCTTGCATTTGTTGCAGATTTGACGACCTTATTTCAACATGAGTCAGGTTGGGTTTTTAGAATGGATTGGACATTGGTGAGGATAGGGGCACCATACAGTAAGGATGGTAGTAGAAAGGCTGAAGCTAGAGCCTGTTTTGTAGTAAGGTTAAGGTAACAGCAGTGTCTATAAAGGGTGCCCAGTTTCTGATGCGTGTTTTTGATGTTGCTGTGGATATGGAGGTCAAATGAGGTCAAATGTTAGGTTTTCATCACTGACGACACCTAACAGTTTGATGCTAGAGACAACTTCAGTGACAGTATTATTCTGGGAGTAGACTAAGAATTCATTCTTATTGAGGGGGGTAGTATTTTTGGGAGTGAACACAATAAGTTTAGTCTTATTGAGGTTGAGAGCAAGATGATTGCTTGACATCCAGGTTTTAGTGGATGAAAAGGCTTGTTGGGTTAGTAGTTGTAACTCAGAAGAGGATTTGGCAGTGCAGATGATTGTAGAATCATCTGCATATTGGATCAAGGTGCCTTGAGTAAGGGAGTTATGGAAGATATAAAATAGAAAGGGGACCAATATGGATGCTTGAGTTACTCCTGTAATAATGTTGAGGAAGGGAGAACAAGATTGCTGCCATTTTGTTGACTGATGTCTACCAGAGAGATAGTTTGAGAACCCGTTTAGGGTTGGGAAGCGATACCTAGATTATTGAGTTTGGTGAGTAGAAGGGGATGCGATATAGTATCGAAGGCTTTACAGAGGTTGAGGAAGAGTGAAGAGATGAAGAAGCCAGCATCACGTGCCTAAGTTATTGTATGCATAAAGGAGATGAGAGCTCTGTTAGTGCTATGGCCTGGCCTAAAGCCGTGTTGGGTAGGGGAGAGAAGTTGGTTATTAGCTAAATGGTTAAGAAGTTGTGTGTGGAAGGAAGGTGTAGAATGTGTTGATGATTGGTCAGTTGGGTTGAGGTTAGGTGGTGGGAAGGTGGTGGTCAACTTAGCTAATACGTTGATGAAGTATGAATTAAAGAGTGAGGGTATATCGGAGGGTGTTTTGTCAGGGTGTGGGCAAGGATTGTTGTTTGAGCCTGGGTGAAGTACGGAACTGATTGTTCCCCAGAATTTCTTTGGGTTTAGTTTATGCTGGTCCTGTAGTTGATGGAAGTATTTTTTCTTGTTTTTAATAACAAGTTTGGCCTGATTACGTAGCTGTTTATATAGAGCAAAGTCAGACGGATTTTTATATTTTTGCCAGGTTTTCCAAGCTTTGTCTCTAGCGGATATGATTTTTGTGGATTTGGTGAGCCAGTTGGCATGATTAGTCTGGACTCTTTTCCGTTGGGGTGGGGCTACATTATCTAAGATCTTGAGAAATGCTGAGTTGAAGAATTCGACTGCATCAGCTAGAGGGATGGATTTTAATGGTGCCCAGTGTGTACATTGTAAATTTCATTAAAGGCATCTTGTGAAAAGTGGGATAGGTCTGTAGTTTGTTTTAGTTGGTGACTGCTTACAGTTGAGGTGATTTTTATGTATAGTGAAGGCTAGTAAGTGGTCACTAATATTATTTGGTAGTGTGCCGGAGGTGGAAATTTTACTGGGATCAGACACTAGGATCCAATCCAACCACAAGGCCTTCTATAGTTGTGTAAAGAATCTCCACAGCAATACCCAGATTTGCTCTGAGCTACTGCACAATGGTACCTCCTACAGCAAGCCAACAGATACTGCCAATATACTGGCCAACAGATTCAGTGCCAACTTTACCCCCCCCCCCCCCAAAGGACCAATCACAATACCAGGAGATTGTGAAGCACCCAGTTGCAGAGGTTAAAACAGCACTGTCCAAGACCAATAATACAGCTTCTATGGGACCCGACAATATCCCTGGCTGTGTTCTACATGAATTACAGAGAGAACTGGCACCTCACCTGTGTGCCCTGTTCAATCACAGCCTCACTTCAGTTCTGTCCCTACCAAATGGTGCACTGGTACAGTCATCCCTCTCCACAAGGAGGAGCGACTACAGACCCTGGGAACTATCACCCCATTAGCCTGACGAGTCTGATATGCAAACATATGGAACACATCATCATGGACCTAACAAGGACATAGGGAATCTCCAAACTCTGGATCCTACACAGTTTGATTTTGTGAAGGGTAGATCATGCCTGCTCAAATTGGTCGACTTTTTTGACTCGGTCATCAGAGCTGTGGATGAAGGCAAGGTGGTTCATACAGCCAACCTTGATCTTGCCAAGGCCTTTGATACCATTCCCCAGTCAAGAATCAGAAAAACTCAATAAGCTAGGCATCAACCCCTATATCACTAGGTGGGTTGCAAATACTAGACTCCAAGTCAGACTGCAGACCAGTCATGAGTCCCACAGGGTTCGGTCCTGGGTTCTCTCCTGTTTGGCATCTACTTCACTGAAGTCCAGGCCAACACAAAGGGATGGTGGCTGACAAAGTTCGCAGACAATTGCAAGTTGGGAGCTATTATTAACTCCCCAAGTGATGCTGACATCCTACAGAAAAGCCTCACTGAGACCAATGACTGGTGTCAGAACCATGGCCTTAAGCTCAATGCCAAAAAATGTGTCAGCCCCCATGGGAAAAACCCGGTTCCCTTGAATTACCACACTGATGGTAGTCCACTAAATACAGAAGGCGTAATAAGAGATCTGGGAGCACAGGTTGACAGCAACCTCTCTTTTGACCACTACATTGCCACTGTGGTCAAAAAATCCTTCTATACGGCACATCTCATTACTAAGGGTTTTGCATCCAGGAAGAAAGTCATTGTCTCCCTCTACTCGTCCCTCATTAGGCCAATCATCGAGTACAATGCCCCATTTAGCAAGTACCTCCCTAGACACCTGCAACAACTGCAGAGGCTGCAAAAGTACCTCACAAAGAAGATCCTAGTTCTTAAACACTTGTCCTACATGGACAGACTCAAAAACTCCAACTATTTTCTGTCTCATATCGCCTACTTAGAGGCAATCTCTGCTGCACTTACAAAGCCATGTCTGACCCAGCTCTGTTAGAAATGCTACATCTAAAGAAATCCCAATCCCTCCACACCACACGCTCCACAGACCTCAACCTCATTACCACAATCAACAAAACATGCTGGAGGGACAGGTTCATAACCCAGAGACTGCCCATGCTATCGAACAGACTTCCCATACATGTCAAGCAGAGCACCTCACAGGCCATCTTCAACAGAAATATTCATGAGTGGATGGGAAATAGAAAATTCACCCCAGGGATCACTCCAGTGGCTCTACTTGACAGAGGCACTGGGAACTAAAGTCAAGTGGCACGATCCTATGGGCTAGGCTTGTAAAGTGCCCAGGGCCATTAGCCTAGTACACACATATGAACCTATGATATTCGTAAAAGGAAGCGAGTGTGGGATGTGAGAGACGATAGGGTATAGATGCAGTGTTTGGATGACTGACTAAGAGGTGGGACAGGAAACTTAAATGGCAGGCTGGAAGGGATTTAGTTGATAATCTTTAATAGTAAAGGCAGATAGAAGGAGGAGCAATAGGGGTGGGAATATGAAGGTGAGTAGGTGATGGGGTGAGAGGTTAAGGGAGGTGACTAGAGTAAGTAGGGGTGTGGTAGGTAGAGTGAGTGGGTGGAGTCAAGCTAGGTAATTGGAAGAGCTGAAATTAGTGGGTGGAGTCATGTTAGGTATACATGTAATAAAAGTGGGGGTGAGTAGGAATTGGGGTAGGGTAGCAAAGTGAGCCCACGTGTAATGAGGGTGAACGGGGCAGATTTAGCTGATAAAGGTATGAACCTGAGCCAAAAAAGTATCTAAAATGTTAAAATTAGAAAAAAACAGGGCTGAGGGTTAGTTGGCAGGTTAACTGCAGACACAAGGAGTTATCTGGTGGCAAAAATAAAGCATGCCAGGGTGAGGATGCTACTTAACCTGAAGAAGAGGGAGTTGTCTTAGTTTTAGTTTGTTTGTTAGCTACAGAATTCCACTGCCCTACTCATAAAATCCCAGCTTACTCTGACAAATGCATTCTCTGCATCAAGACCCCCTAAAAGCAGCAGTATTTTTCTTACATTCTGCTTCTCTTTGGATCACCACTGTTCTATTAATGTTGTCAAATGTTTGCCTCCCCTTCACAAAACCACACTGATTCATATATATTAATTTTGGCAGCACTGTTGCCATATTTAGATAGTATGGACAAAGACTTCTATAATCAAGGTTTAAAAAGTACAGTTGTGTACACTTACCATAAATATAGATGTTTGAGTTTATTCACTGTTGCAGTCATCACATTTGGATTATCTGCTTGCAGTAGCCCCTCAGTCAGCCTGATTATCAAAGTCTTGGGTCCTGCGTCTGTTGCTGTCTCATCTTCCATGACGTCAAGTAGTCAGGGGTATAAAGCATGCAGCCGATGCAATTACCTCTGTTTTTCTTGGCCCAGATGTCAGGTGCACCCCTAATGGGAAGCAAGTATATATATATATATATATATATATATATATATATATATATACACACACACATACACACACAAAGTTATACCTCCAACAAAAAAGCAAATACACCAAAAAGCTTTTAAACATAATAAAGAAGAGTAGAGATATAGCCAAGAAAAGTCAGGGAGACTGGAGGGAGGATAACCAGGACTGCAACAGTGAATACACTCGAATATCTACATTTATGGTAAGTGTACACAACTGTACTATGTTCCTCGTGTTTCACTGTTGCAGTCATCACATATGGATAGATTCCCAAAGCTAAGGATGGGAGGAGGAATTTGGATAGCATTAGGACCAGCTATAAGGCCCTGCAAGATTGCAGTGGCAAAGCTAGCTCCGGAGTTACAGAAAATTGGCAAATGGTAATGCTTGGTGAAAGTATGTGCAGAACTCCAGGTAGCAGCTTCTAGGATGTCCCTGGTAGGGACACCTCTGAGTAAGGCTGTAGAGGTAGATGCAGCCCTGGTTGAATGAGGTCTAATCCCCTGTGGGATAGGTTTTCCATGGTGCTTATAGCAGAAATGAATGCAATTGCCTATCCATTTAGAAATGGCTTGTTTTGAAATAGCCTTCCCCTTTGCCCATGCAGCAAATGCGCCAGCAGTTGTTTAGATTTCCTTTGAGGTTTAGTCCCATCCAAGTAAAATCCAAGCTGTCTGTACACATCTGAAGAGTGCAGTATCCATTCCCCTTTGTTCTGTGGATTAGAAAAGAAGGTTGGAAAATTAATGGACTGATTATGAGCCACACTGGATACCACCTTGGGCATGAATTAGGGATTGGTCCTGAGGGACACCCTGTCCGCATGAAAGATGATGAAAGGCTCCACTGCCATAAGGGCCTATAATTCAGATACCCTTCTTGCTGAAGTGATTACTAAAAAGTAGGCTGTTTTCCAAGAAAGGAATTTTAAATCTGCACTTGCAGGTATTGGTGATCTCCTTGGAGGCCTTAAATTTTTGGCCCCTCTGAGGTACTGCCTTAACAAAGGATGAGAAAAGATTGGTGGCTCTGTATTGTAATGAGCCAAAATGGCAGAGGCATGAATTTTTATAGATGAAAAAGATAGGCCTTTGTCCAGCATCTCAGTCAAGTATTGCAACATCTGAGGAATGTTTGGTACAGCTGTGTCAATTCCTTGTGCCTGGTTCCAAGCACAGAATCTCTTCCATTTTCCAGCATAGGATTTTCTAGTACTAGGGTACCTGGCCTCCAAAATGACATCCATCACTGCTTTAGTGAGATGTGTGTTTTGTATGACTACATTATCTGCCATGCTGCCAGATTTAAGGTTTTGAGTTGGCTGTGCAGGATCTGATTGTTCTGCTGGGACAGTAGATGAGGTACTTGAGGTAAGGTCCAGGCTGGGCATTGAGACAAGTTCCTTAGGACTGGATACCAGTACTGGCGTGGCCAGTCTGGGGCAATCAGTATCATTTTTGGCTTCTCCTGTCTGACCTTTAGGACTATCTTGGGGAGAAGAGGCAGAGGAGGAAAGGCATATACTGTTAAGTTTTTCCAGCTGAAAGATAGAGCATCCACTTTCCATGCTTGTGATACGTCCTTGTGCAGAATCTCTTTAGTTGGCAGTTGTGAGGTGAGGCATATAGATGTTATCATGCTGAAGACTTGTGGATCCAATTTCCACTCATGGGGATCCATGAGGTTTCTGCTTAGTTCATCTACCAGAGTATTTATCTTTCCTGGCAGGAATTGTGACTGCAGATGTACTTGGTAAGTCAATGCTGTGTCCCACGAAGTCATGGCTAGTCTGCAAAGGGGGTAGGAATGAGTGCCTCCCTGCTTGTTTATGTACCATATAACCGTGGTATTGTCTGTCTATCAGTAGTTGTCCCGGATGAAGTAGGTCCTTGAAAGCTGTCAGGGCATTTCGAACAGCTAGCATCTCTTTTTGATTGATATGTAGATGCATTTGGTTTGTGGACCATGTGCCTTGAATACATCTTCCTGCCATGTGGGCTCCCCAGGCATAATGCGATGCATCTATTGTTACTGTGTGGCTAGGGGTAGAGTGAATGGCTATCCCTTGTTCTGGAGACAGGCCTTCGCCCACCATCGAAACTCCTGTTGCAGGCAGGGAATGAGAGTAATTAGAAGTTATGTACTCACCATAACGTTCCATCTGAGTAGGTGTATTCATTTGTCTGCAACCTGTGGGTTATGGATCCGATATCGGATCCGAACCGGCATGGTTTACCAGCTATGGATCCAAGCTCTCAGCTCCTCCCCTCACCCATAATGCCCTGCTCTACCCTCATGACCTCAGATCGAGTTTGCCAACAGCAAGAACACCCTGAAAAGGGTAACACATAATATGCAGGAAACTGAAAGGCCAGGGGGATAGGAGGGTGGGATGGTTGCAGACAAATGAATACACCTACTCAGATGGAACGTTATGGTGAGTACATAACTTCTAAATCTGAAGTAGGAGATTCATTTGTCTGCAACCTGTGGGACAGAGTCCCCAGCTACCTGAATCTTGGGCGGCCATCATGGAAGGATATTCCGAGCACCGCGAGCCAAAGGATGCTCTACCCTAGATGCAAGATCCAACTTGTAGTGGGAAATAAAAGTATGAGATGAAGCCCACGTGGCTGCTGCACAGATATCATCTAGAGGAATCCTAGCCTTAAAGGCTGCTGAGGTAGATACTGACCGGGTTGAATGGGCGTGTACACCCTCCGGTGCGGGCCTTCCTGAAGCTTGATAAGCCAATAAGATACATTGTGAAATCCAGCGAGACAGAGAGACTTTAGAAATTGGCTTGCCCAAATTAAATTTAGCAAAGGAAATGAACAACTGGTCGGATTGCCTATGACCAGCCGTTCTGTTTAGATAAAATCTAAGTTGCCTGTGAACATCTAAGGAGTGAAGCTTGTATTCACCTTTGTTTTCATATTTAGGAAAGAAAACAGGGAGGTTAATGGATTGATTAATGTTTGCTTCAGAAGCTACTTTAGGAAGAAAGGGCGGGTTGGTCCTGTGGTAAACACGGTCGGATGAAAGACCAAGTAAGGAGGTTTAGCTGATAATGTTTGGAGCTCTGAAACTCTCTTGGCGATGTAATGGCTACTAAAAGGCAGTCTTGAAAGACAGGAATTTGAGATCTACCGTAGCCGCTGGTTCGAAGGGGGGGGGCGGTCAAGGCCTGGAGAACTAAGGAAAGGTCCCAGGGAGGAACCGCTTGTTTTACAGGGGGCCTGAGAAGGAAAGTACCTTTAAGGGAAATTTTACACAACTTGGCTGACATGAGTGGACTAGAGTCATGACCAATGTGATAATGTGAAATTGCCGCAAGTTGTACTTTGACTGTGGAACTGCTGGCACCATCGTTAAAAAGTGGTTAAGAAATCAAGCACTAAAGGGAGAGGAACTGTGAAGGGATTCAGGCCTTGCCGCTCCGCCCACAAAGAAAACCGTTTCCACTTGCTGCGGTAGACTTTCCTAGTGGACGGTTTATGAGCTGCCACCAGGATCGCCTTAACAGGGGACGAAATACCGGGAGTCCTGATCAAGAGTGGAACTGGAGCAGCCAAGCGGTCAGCTTCAGGCTGTCCAGGTTCGGAGGAGATAGGCAGGATGGATGAGATATCAGATCCGGAATGGGATCTAGAATCCAAGGAGGATTCACCGAGTGAGACCTTAGGAAGGGGAACCAGATCTGCCGAGGCCAAAACGGAGCAATGAGAATCATTCTGCAACCCACCCGAGAGGCTTTCTGAAGAACTTGGAGTATCAGAGGCAATGGTGGCTAAGCATACAGAAGACCGGGTGGCCAAGCATGCACCAGAGCGTCTCTTGGGGAACCTCCTGGAGGAGGTATCAGAGCGAAAAAACTGTCGCACTTGGTGTTTGAGGGAGAGGCAAAAAGATCGCATGAAGGAGTTCCCCACCGTGCGAATATGCGTTCCGCTACTTGAAAATTGAGAGACCACTCGTAAGGGGTCAGAATGGTGCGACTGAGCTTGTCCGCCAGGATGTTGGACCGACCCGGAATGTGCGTTGCTATTAGAAAGCGGTTGGTGGAGATTGCCCATTCCCAAACTCTCATGGCTTCTCGACAAAGAGGGTAAGACCTCGTTCCCCCTTGCTTGTTGATATACCAGACAACCGACATGTTGTCCGATTGAATCGCAATTGTTCCCAAGGGAAGAAAGTCCTGAAGTGCTAGCAACGCTAAGAGCACTGCTCTCATCTCTAGAACGTTGATATGCAGTAAGGTCTCTGAATCGTTCCACGTGCCTTGGACGGTCCGGCCCGCAAAATGCCCCCCCCCCACCCGAGGCGGGAGGCGTCCGTGGTCACCGTGGCGAGAGGGGGAGAAGCACAAAATGGGCGGCCCCCGTGGAGATCTGGGGAGTGAAGCCACCACAGGAGGGACCGCTTGCAAGCCTTGCTGATCGCAATGGGATGATGCATAGGAAGAGCAAGGTATGACCACTGTACTAAGAGAGTCCACTGGAGGATGCGCATATTGAGCCTGGCGAGAGGAAGAAGTGCTATAGCAGACGCCATGGACCCTAGAGCCCTCAGGACCAACTCCGCCGGAACAGAACTTGAGTGGAGAATGGCCCGCACCTGGAGCTGCAGATTTTGAACTCTGTCCGCAGTGAGGAAGGCTTTTAAACTCCTTGTGTCTAACCTGGCCCCTATAAAATCTAAGAGCTGTGTGGGCGCCAGGTTGGATTTCTTTGTATTTATAGTAATGCTCAGATTGGGAGCAAGATGGAGAAAGGAGTCTCGCGCCAATAGTAGTAGATGCCTTGTTGGGGTGGTAAGGAGCCAGTCGTCCAGGTAGGGGAAGACCTGCACCCCCTGAAGCCTCAGGTGGGCCGCTACCACTGCTAATACTTTGGTGAACACCCTGGGGGCTGTGGTGAGACCAAAGGGAAGGACCCGGAACTGGTAGTGACTGGCTCCCAGCCGGAAGCGGAGGAACCTCCTGGAGCGCCTGTCCATTAGGATGTGGTAGTACGCATCTTTGAGGTCTATGGAACACATCCAGTGACTTTCTCCCAGAAGGGGGAGAATAGATTGTAGAGTGACCATTCGGAATTTTTCCTTGGGAACTGCCAGGTTTAAGAGAGAAAGGTCTAAAATTGGTCTTAGATCCCCCGTCTTTTTTGGCACTAAAAAGAACCTGGAGTAGAACCCTGATCCGATCTGGTCTGGGGGGACGGGCTGGATGGCTCTTTTCTTTAGCAGATGGCCAATTACTGCCAAAGCAGCCTCCCATTGACCGGGTGGAACGTCTGGGAGGGACTTCAATTTTGGTAAGTGACGAAAAGGGATGCGGTATCCTCTGGATATGATCTGGAGAACCCAGCGGTCTGATGTTATGGACTCCCATGCCGCTAGATGCCCCGAAAAACGTCCCCCGACTGCCTCCAGAGTGGAGCAGCCGGGCAACCCCTCAGGGTTGCTGCGCGGGCCGTTCAGAGAAGGGTTCTCTGGACCCGAAGTTCCTGGGAGCCCCTCTGCCTCTAGGGCGGCGTCCTCCCTGTCCTCCTCTGCCACGGAAGGACTGGTTGTCCGGAGCAGGCTGGGATTGCTGCGACTTCCAGAACCACATCTTCTTCTGACCCTTTTGGTTCCTAGAATAGGGCCTCTGGGGTGCAGAGAAGCGGATTCCGACGGCAGACAGCGTCTTCCCGTCCTTCTCGCTCTGGGTCAAAGTGTCGCGACGGTTTTGCCAAAGAGGGCAGAACCATCAAGGGGGGCGTTCACAACTGACGCTTTGAAGGGCTCAGTGAAATCGCAATGACGGAGCCAGGCCTGACGTCTAGTGACTAGACCTGCCCCTGCGGCTCTAGCGGCGCCTTCCGTAGCATGGGAGAGTAGCCGCATAGAGGTATTGGTAACTGATCTAAGAGTGGCCATGCGGGTGGAGTGCAGCACTTTGTCCTCCTCCGACATGGACTCTGGGGGAGATGCAGCGTATTCTTTAATGAGATTGCGCTGCATCCTAATAACGTGTGCCAGGTAGTTCAGCGCCCTTACCGAGAAGGTCGCTGAACTAAACATCCGCTTCCCCAAGCGGTCCATCATCCGAGACTCCTTGCTCGGGGGATGGACTGAGGGACTCTCCTGAGCAAGTTCCCTCTTGGTGGCCGCCACCGTCAACATGGCATCTACCGGTGGCCCCTTACTCCAATGGGCACGGTCAAACGGTGGGCTGAGGATCCTGTCGGGCCTCTTAGGGATTGGCTCCACGGTGTCCGGTTCCTTCCACGCCCTGGTGGTAATGAGGTCCACCAGGGGGTCGGCAGGAGGGGACACCCAAGAGGTAGACGGGCCCACTTCAAATGCCTCCAAGAACACGGACTCGTCCGAGGAAGACTTGGGGGCAGACCACCCCCCCCTTATACGGAGCATTTCCATGATGTCTCCAAATGAGACATCCTCGGGGGTGACCGTGGGAGCCTTCCCTTCCTCCAAATCCGTGTCTTCCGTGAGAGACTCGGGGAGTCAATGTGCCTCCTTTTGCACGTATGCTTGCGAGGAACATCCTCTGGGGGGCTGTCAGAGGACTCCTCGCAAGCAGCAACCTGTTCCAGGGGAACAGCTTGGGGCACAGAAGCGGGCTGTCCCAAGGGCCGGATGGTGGAAGCCTGACCCAGTGCAGAGGGAGCGTGGGACGGAGCCGAAACAAGTGCCGGGGGTCCGGAGACCCTCAACAGGGCCCTCTCCACTACATCAAAGGCCGAAGGGGAGCCGACCTCGACCAAAGGATCCGACAATAGGCTCCCCCTCGGATCCGAAGAGTGGATCGGAGCCGGCGCCAAAGTGCTCGGATCCGAAGGGACAGTGCGCTCCGACACAGACGGCGCCGAAGGAGCACTGATCCCCCCGGATCCGAGGCTCGGATCCAGGCTCCGAGAGGTCGGATCCGATGCACTCGAGGGCAGGGTCGGATCCGAAGTACCAAGTACTATCGGCGCCGACCCACCCCCGGCTCCGAAGCTGCTCGGCTCCAACTGCTCCGAACCCGGGTAGCGGGTCGGAGAAGGAGCAATTGGCTTGAAAAAGGGGGTCGAGCTCCCTCCCGGGGGGGGGAGGCAAGAGCACTCCCATCTGCATCTGGGCCTGGATGAACCTTCTCATCATCCGGTCCAGATCAGCATCCGATAGGCTGTACGTTGATCTCGACGAGGCTACCGAGGTAGGCCTTGAGTGCCTCCTCGATAGCCTCGACGGAGATCGGGTCTCCTCCTCCTCAGGTCCCGGTGAAAAACACACTGGAGACCGGAGCCGAGGAGGAGGAGATCCAGCCGACAAGGGAGCCGGGGGAGAAGCCCGCTTGGCTGGCGGGGCCGAAACAGAGGTCTCGGCCCGCCGCTTATGGTGCTGGTCCCTTTTTCTAACATCCCTCTCCTCCGAACCAGAAGCGGGAGGTTGAGTCCCAGGAGGAGGAGGGGGAGCCGGAGAGGAAATAACCGTGGTGACGGTTACCCCCGAAGGAGCGGAGGTCGGAGCAGAGTCCGGCGGCAAAAGGCCCGCCAAAACAAGCTTGGACCTCCGCTCCTTCAATGCCCTGGGGTTGAACCCTGCACAAATGGAACATCCAGATGTGAGGTGTTCAACCCCCAGGCATCTAACACACCGAGTGTGGCCATCAGCTGGGGAAAGCTTATGGCCACACTCGGAGCATTTAGAGAAAATAGCCTTGGGCTGCTCAGACATCCCAAGCTAACAAATAAAGTTACTATAACTAAGGTAAAGTAACTAAACAAAAATCACTCACAGGCCCAACACACACTACGCTACCAGCGAGGGGAGGGATATAAATTTAAGATTAAACTCTAAAAAAGTAATAATACAAGAGGGAAACCTACACTTTCACACAAATTAACCAAAAATTTTACTAAATTTTACAATATAAACACTGAATCTATCACTTAGCTGGAGAGCTGGAAAAAACAATCTGGTCACCATGCGCGGCAAACGAGATCTGAGGTCATGAGGGTAGAGCAGGGCATTATGGGTGAGGGGAGGAGCTGAGAGCTTGGATCCATAGCTGGTAAACCATGCCGGTTCGGATCCGATATCGGATCCATAACCCACAGGTTGCAGACAAATGAATCTCCTACTTCAGATCTATTGTTTCCAGGCTGTGGCAATGTTGAGTCCAAACACTTTTTAGGTACCATTGAAGTTTCCTCATATGCAGTCTTGCATATGGAATTAGTAGAATGCAGGATGCCATGAAGCCCAAAACCTGCAGAATTTTTCTTGCAGATAACTGGGCCTTTGTTGCCAACAGTTTGAAATAGGTAGTCAGTTGTCTTAGTTTGTCTGGCGTGAGATAAGCCATCTGGGCAGTTGTATTTAAACTTGCACCCAGGAATATTATCTCTTGAGAGGGTACTAGTCTTGATTTCTGTTCATTGACTGTGTACCCTAGGCATGATAGTAATCTCTTTAGAAACGCCAGATGCTGTAGTAGAATGTCCTTGTTCTCTGCTTGAATGAGGCAGTCGTCCAAGTAAGGATATATTTGTATTCCTCTTTGTCTGCAGTATGCAATTACTGGTACCAGGCACTTTGTGAAGACCCTGGGCACAGTAGATAATCCAAAGGGCAGGGCAGAGAATTGGTAGTGCATTGAGCCAGCTTTCAATCTGAGGTATCTTCTGCGTGTTTGTCTGATTGCGACATGCAGGTATGCCTCTTTTAGATCTAAAGTCATAAGCCAAGACTTCTTGCCCAACAAGGGCAGAAGCTGCTGTAGAGTCAACATTTTGAATTTTGGAATATCCAGATATGTGTTTAGAATAGATAGGTCCAGTATTGGTCTCCAGGCTTTGTCCTTTCTGGGTACCAAGAACAGTCTTGAATAGAATCCTTGTCCCTGCTCTTGCTCTGGTACTTGTTGAATGGCCCTCATGTCCATGTCCATGAGGGATGAAACTTGTTTTTGTGCCTCTGCCCATTGATTGCGTGGCAGGTCTGGCATACCGTTTGGCCTTGGCTGGGTGTAAAAGTGGAACCTGTAGCCTTGTGATACTACATTTAAAACCCATTTGTCCTGTGTAATCATGTGCCAAATTTGTGAAAAAAGGTTTTCCCCCCAAAGGGGCTGCCAAAAGATAAGTGCTTGGTGCTGGAAGGGGAAAGTCTTGAGACTGTTTCCTGTATGGCTGTGATTTTTCCTCTCCGCTCTTGGAGGTAGAAGCACCCCATTGTTTATGCCTGCATGCACCTTGGGGCTGTGATCTGCCTCTGGGGCATCTGTATTTGCCTCTTTGTGGCCTACCGGACACTGGAAAGGACCAATTCTTTGTAGGCCAGTTCCTGCTAAATCTGGGAGGCTGTACCTGCAAGAAATCCTTGACTGTTTGCATAGATTTAGCTTTGTCCTCCATTTTCTTTAACACCTCTTCAGCTTTAACACCAAACAAAGTATCATGCTGTAATAGAGCATCTAATAGTTTTGCTTTAACATGATCGGACAGATTCTGTTCTTTTAACCAAGCATGCCTCCTAATGACAGAACCTGTAACAGCGGCCCTGCAGGAGGCCTCTAGAGAATCAAAACCACATTGCAAAGTATGCTTTCCAACTTGTTCAGCTGCATGCAATAAATCCTGCATTTCTTTGTTGTCTGCACATTCTGAATTTGTTGACATTTTCTGTTAAAGCAATGACATAAGATATTGCTGATATTTAAGCATATGAAATTGGCAATTTAAGGCTCTTACAGCCAAGGTAGCAGAAGTGTAAATCTTTTTACCCCATCTGTCTAGGCCCCTAGAATCCCTATCAGGGGGAATAGGGTTTTTTGCAGTAGAAGCCTTGATGCCTTTGGGACCCTGAAAGATGGTTTCTGGGTCAGCAGCAGGGTTTTTATAAAGAAATTTATGTGAATCAGGAACCCTATAGTATCTGTCTGGCTTAACAGGAGCTGGTGGTAAAGAGTCGGGAGATAGACTGGACTCCGAAAATACATCATCTACAATGTCTAAAACAGGCGGGATAGCAAGGGGCCTGTGCTGAAGCGATAAAAGGAAGTCTCTGAGCCTTTTCTTGGATTCGGAGTAATCATGGCTCCCCCAGTGGAAATGTTCCCTCATAGTATGCAGTGCCTCCCCAAAAGAACAATTCTCAGGAGGAGAGGTTGAAGGGATAGATTCTTCAGCATCAGAATCCTCATAGGGAGGAAGAGAATATTCCTGTTCAGAGGAGGAATCAGAGAAAATGGAAACCTGGTCTGAAGATTCGTATTCTAACTCTTGCCTAGGCCTCTTATCAGGAGGGGGATGGGAACCCCCGATCAAAGTAATTAGGTCTTCGGACATTTTAAGCATCTGTTTTTTAGGCACGGAGGCCTGTCCAGGAAAATGCTGTACTTGTTTCTCTGTCTTTAGAGTTGCTTTAGTCTTTGCCTTTGAAGCTGAAGTAGGTTTCACATATAACTGTGTAGGCCTGAAAACACCCTCAGAAGCCGATGCCTGCTCAGCGGCTCTGGACCCATCTGAGGGAATAGTTTCCGAGTGTCCAATACCTTGAGTTTCCAGCGGCCTTGTCGGCTCCACGCGAGTCGGAAGCAGCCTGTGGCTCTGAGGTAGCGGGCGTCAGGGGCTGTGAAAACGCCTCACTGAGAACCGGTGAAAGGCCTAGCAGAAGCCTCGTCGTCAGTTTTGGATCTCGGATGCCTGTCCTTTTCTTTTTCTTTGCACTTTTTATAAACTCCAGTAGTCGGCTGTTCCGACGGCATTATATAATTAAATCTTCTGCCAAAGTAATGGAATGCAAAACTGTACCGACGCTTAATAGTGCATTGGTTAAATCTAGCACAAAATCGACAACTAGCAACGTTATGGTCAGGGCCTAGGCAAGGAATACAGTAAGAATGAAAATCCTTATGAGGTATTTGCTTCCCACAAAAAATACAATTATTAACTTTTTCTGACATCGGTCTGGAGCAAGAAAAAAGTTTCCCCAATGGGGTACTTAGCTTTAATGAAGACTTCGGATCTGAAATTCGAATTTGAAAAACTCAGGAGTCGGCCGACCGGCACTTGCAAACTGCTTTTGCTTCGGGCACCGCGTGGCAAGAAAGACTGGAGAAAATGGCATTGGCTGCATCTTTTATACCCCTGGCGCACTGACGTCAGGGAAGAGGCGACAGCAACCGACGCCGGACCTAGACTTTGAAATTCAGGCAGACTGAGGGTAGCCTGCCAGCAGGATAACCCAACTGTAATGACTGCAACAATGAAACACGAAGAACATCTGCTTGGGCAGTGGATAAGAGAAGAGGTGGGTTCTGTGTTATAACTAGCTGAAATAGCGGAGGCGTGAATTTTGATGGAAGAAAAAGAAAGGCCCTTGTGAAGCATCTCAGTTAAGTATTGAAGAATCTGAGATAAATTGGGTGCTGCTGTGCCCATCCCTTGAGTTTGGTTCTAGGCAGAGAATCTTTTCCATTTTGCAGTACAAGATTTTCTAGTACTAGGCCTCCTTAATGACATCCAACACTTGTTTACTGAGGGATGGTAATGAAGAAATTAAGTAATTAGCCAGGCTGCCAGGTTCAGGGTTTAAAGCTGAG
The DNA here is from genome assembly GCF_019279795.1 of Protopterus annectens. Taxonomy (NCBI): domain Eukaryota; kingdom Metazoa; phylum Chordata; order Ceratodontiformes; family Protopteridae; genus Protopterus; species Protopterus annectens. The sequence continues at coordinate 42,989,693 of NC_056729.1, read as the reverse complement.
GGTGCAGAATCTGGTTCTCCTGCTGTGACAACAGGGTAGGGGGTCTGAGGCAGGTGCCATGGAGCCAGCAGTGACAAGCTGCACAAGAGGGGGTACCACTGTTGGCCTGGCCAGTCTGGTGCAATCAATATCGTCACTAGTTTGTGCTGTTTGATCTTTAGTAGTACTTTGGAGAGGAGAGGCAGAGGAGGAAAGGCATAAACTGATAAGACTTTTCCAGCTGAAGGACAGAGCATCCACTTTCCAAGCTTGTTTGTGGGGAGTCCTTGTGCAGAACTTGTCCAATTGGTAGTTCTGGGGGGAGGCAAACAGGCTTCCCCATTTGTTTATCAACATGTTGAAAGTCTTTGGTTCGAGTTTATACTCGTTTGGGTACATGAGATTTCTGCTTAGTTCGTCTGCCAGTGTATTTAGTTTTCCTGGCAGGAATTGAGCCTGTAGATGCACTTGGTAGCTCAAGGCTGTGTTCGGCGGAACCATGGCTAGTCTGCAGAGGGGGTAAGAATGGATACCCGCCCCTGCTTGTTTATGTACCACATAACAGTGGTGTTGTCTGTCTTTACCATTAATTGTCCTGGAAGAATGTGGTCCTTGAAAGCTGGCAGAGCATTCTGTACAGCTAACATTTCTTTTTGATTGATATGCAGGTGCATTTGACTTGGGTTCCATTTGCCCTAAATGCAATTCCCTGCCAGGTGACCCCCCCCCCCCATGCATAGTCCGATGCGCCAGTTGTTAGGGTTTGGGTGGCAGGGGGTAGAGTGAATGGTAGTCCCTTGTTGTGGTGGCAGGCCTCTGCCCACCATAGGAACTCTAACTGTAGGCAAGGTATGATAGGAATCATTGCTTCTAGATCCTGAGAATGTTGACACCATAGGCTTTTTAGATACTATTGTAGTTTCCTCATATGCAGTCTTGCATATGGAATTAGTAGAATGCAGGAGGCCATGAACCCCAAGGCTTGCAGTATTTGCCTTGCAGATAGCAGAATTTTTGTGGCAATTAGATTGAAGTAAGTTGCCAAATGAATTTGCTTCTCTGGCATGCGGAAAGCCATCTGGGAAGTTGTGTTCAAGCTTGCTCCCAGGAATATAATTTGTTGACAGGGTACCAGATGTGATTTCTTTTTGTTTATGGTGTACTCCAGACAAGTTATTACCTTTGGTACAAACACCAGATGATTCAAAAGTATGTCCTGGCTTTCTGCCTGAATTAGACAATCGTCCAGGTATGGGTATATTTGAATATTTATTTGCCTGCAAAATGCAATGACTGGAGCTAGGGACTTTGTGAATACCCTGGGCGCAGTAGATAAGCCAAAGGGCAGTGCAGAGAACTGATAGTGCATGTAGCCTGCTTTGAAGCGTACGTATTTTCTGCAAGAGTCCCCGATTAGGATGTGCAGATAGGCTTCCTTTAAATAGAGTGTTGCCAACCAGGCATCTTTGCCTAGCATAGGAAGCAACTGGTGAAGAGTTAGCATCTTGAATTTTGGAATCGCCAAAAAGGTGTTTAAGATAGACAGGTCCAGGATAGGATGCCATGAGTTATCTTTTCTGGGTACCAGGAAAAGTCTTGAGTAGAAACCTTGTCCCTTTTCCTCTTTTGGTACAGTTTGAATAGTCTTTATGCTGAAGAGAGAGTACTTGCTGTTGAGCCTCTGCCCACTGATTTGGGGGTAGATCTGGCCAACCGTTTGGGATTGGTAACGTGTGGAAGTGAAATCTGTATCCTTGGGAAACTATATTTAAAACCCATTTGTCCTGGGTAATGAGTTCCCAGTTTTTTGCCTGCAGTGTAATCTTTCCCCCTAAAGGAGCAGTCAGCTGAAAAGTGCTTGGAAGTTTTAAATTTAAGTCATTGAGACAGTTTACCATAGGGGGGCATCTTACTACTCCCTGATTTGGAAGTGAGAGACCCCACTGCTTAAGTCCTGTGCGCACCCTGGGACCGAAGCATGAGTGTTCTGCTGGGTCTGGGTTTGGATTGAGAAGGCCTGGAAGAGGCAGGAAAGGACCAGTTCTTAAAGGGCCAATGCCTACTAAATATTGGAGGCTGTACTTGTATGTAATCTTTAACAGTTTGCATAGATTTAGCTTTTTCCTCCATCTTTTTAAGAACTTCTTCTGCTTTGTTGCCAAACAGGTGGTCCTGATTTAAGGGAGCATTCAGTAATTTAGCTTTAACATGATCTAGCAAGGATTGCTCCTTAAGCCAAGCATGCCTTCTAAGTACAGACCCAGTGACAGCAGCCCTGCAAGATGCCTCTAGTGAATCAAAACCACATTGCAAAGTATGTTTTCCAACCTGTTCAGCAAAATGCATTAAATCCTGCAAACCCTTATTTTCAGCACAGTTAGGAATCAACATCATTTTCTGTTTAAGAAATCCAATAATATGCTGCTGATACTTTAACATATGAAACTGGCAGTTTAAGGCCCTAATGACCAAGGTTGCAGAAGTGTATACCTTCTTACCCCATCTAGCCAGTGCCTTGGAGTCTCTATTAGAGGGGGTAGGATTTTTGCCAGTAGTAGCCTTAATGCCCTTGGGTCCCTGTGAAATGGTCTCAGGATCCGCAGTAGGATTTCTGAAAAGGAACTTGTGAGAGTCAGGAACCCTGTAACATCTATCAGGTTTTCTGGGAGCAGGAGGTAAAGAGTCAGGGGCCAAGCTAGATTCTGAAAAGGCATCATCAACAATGTCTCGTACAAGAGGGATAGCTAAAGGCCAGTGCTGGGGCAGGAGTAAGAAGTCCCTAAGCCTCTTTTTAGAATCAGAATAATCCTGGCTTTCCCAACAAAAATGTTCCCTAAGAGTATGCAAGGTTTCAGCAAAAGAGAAATCCTCGGGGGGGGGGGGGGGGCAGAGGGAATAGAGTCCTCTGCATCAGAATCCTCAAAGGTAGATAAGGGTAAATACTGGTCATCAGAGGAAACAGGAATTTCAGAAATCTGGTCAGAAGTATCATAAGCAAATTCAGTCCTAGGTCTCTTAGAGGGGGAAGGTTGGCTTCCCCTGATTAAAGTAATAAGATCTTCAGTCAGTCTTATAATTAGTTTTTTTTAGGCATAGAGACCTGATCATGCGGTCTGGGTGTCAGTTTTATAGGCATGGTTCGAGTTTTAGGACTTGAAGAAGAAGATGGCATTGGTTTAATATGCAAGTCAGTAGGCCTGAATACATCCTCAGAAGCCGGTGTCTGCACAGCGGCTCTGGACCCATCCAAGGTAGAGACATCTGGAGGTTCCACCTCTGAAGCATCTCACGGCATACCGGACTCAGAATGGATCACAGTAGAGGCCTGCGAATCTGAAGTAGCGGGTATCAGGGGCTGCGAAAGCGCCTCACTGAGTACCGGCGAACTGGCGATTGGCTTAGGAGAGGCGTCGTTGGCAGCTTTGGACCTAGGCGGCCTGTCTCTGTCTTTATCTTTGCATTTTTTCGGAATGTTGTTAGTGAGATGGCTTACCGAAGACATATCTGGATAATTGAACCAAGTACCAAAATACTTAGAAGTGTAAATATACCGACGACGAATAGTTCGTTGCTTAAATAAGACACAAAACCGACAGCGAGGTACGTCGTGGTCAGGGCCTAGGCAAGGAATACAGTACGAATGGAAATTTTTATGAGGTATTTGCTTTCCACAAGAAATACAATTACTGACTTTTACTGACATCGGTTTAGAGCAAGAAAAAGTTTCCCCAACGGGGTACTTGGCTTTAGTTGAAGACTTTGGTTCTGAAACTCAAAAATTAAAATTTCAGGAGTCGGCTGACTGGCACTTGCGAACTGCTTCTGCTTCAGGCACCGCATGGCAAGAAAGACTGATGTAATGGCATCAGCTGCATGCTTTATACCCCTGACTACCTGACGTCATGGAAGATGAGACAGCAACCGACGCAGGACCCAAGACTTTGATAATCAGGCCGACTGAGGGCTACTGCAAGCAGATAACCCAAATGTGATGACTGCAACAGTAAAACAAGAAGAACATCTGAAATGGGTCTATATGAAGCTGGGTCTGATGAGTCTTTACAGTCTTTTGGTAATACAGCCACAACAGTTTTTTTTTTTTTTTCTAATATGATGGTGCTCCCCTATTTTTAAAATACTGTTAAATAAAATCTTCCAGATCTTTATAAAACTTTCCTCCCTCCTAACTTCCAAACCTCCAGAGAATAACATCTGTTCCTGGAGTCTTTCCTCACAGATTGATTATACACCAATGTTTTTACCACAACTTCTCCTGTCTTAGTTTTTGAGCTTCATCTACCTCTTACCTTGACAATCCACTGGTGCGCTTTCTTGATTTCCACATTTTAAAGCTTTATACAAATGTTCATAAAATTTCTGAAATATCTCTAACATTTCCATAGGATCTCTAATTATTTTTCTTGTTGTAGGCTCCGTAGGTTTGGCAACAGGCCCATTATACTTTCTGTTGTCTAAGTTGTTGTGTCAATAGATTTTGGGCACTGGAGTAGTTGCTTAGCAGCAATCCTTCTAATCTTGTGCATATTATCCAAATACGCTCTTATTTTCTTTTTAACAGTCTGCAGTTGCTCCTTTGTGTTCTGTGAGATTCCTCCTATTCTGCAATATTTTAACAGACATCAGCCCCCTCTACATCATTTCTATTACTTCTTAACCATATATCTCTTATTTCTACCCTAGCGTTGAACTCCATCTTCATTTTATCCCACTCGCTAGCTATCGTAATTCTGAAATAATTTCCAATACCCATTCCTTAAACTGCTCTTTTTTTAAAGGGTAGGTGGGAAAGTTGACGGTCTCTCATTTTTACTTCACTACACTGCATTTTTATCTTTGTTTTTATTAGTGCATGAGCCGAAATAATAACTGGATGTGTGTGGAAGCTCTCATCAAATCTACATGAATCTGTGAAATATAATTTCTATCCAGTCTAGCCCAGTTATTGTACCTTGAGGAATTATAATATGTAAACTCTGGCATAGTTCCTACTACTAAATTCATGTCTTCCATATCAAATATTTTCATATTTTGTTTCAGAAATCTATAGTTTTTTGTTATATTTTCCTTTATAGTTCCGCCTGATACATCCTCTCTACTGCAAATGTCCAGTCCCCATCTACAAGTAATATTCTTTGATGAAAGGTGATTATTTCTCCCAAAACTTTCTTAAGCACCATAATAGCAGTTTTTTGGAGAAATATAAATACATGTCACTTAATACTTTTCTTGTCCATAGCTTCTTATTACCCTAAACCTATCATTATTGTCCTTTCTTCCCTGTATTATCACTATTGGAGCTACTCTAAGAATCAGTACTATTACATTCTCTCCTTCGTCCCTGATATTCTACTGAATATCCATCCTGAAATCATTTATTTGTCAAATTCACATGTTAGTGTCTTTTCAAATGCGTTATACTGCAGCACTGCCATTTGCACTCTTCATTTCTTAAAATAATTCAATATGCTCTCCTTTTTGTGTATACCTGTAAGGCCATTTACATTCTAAGATAATATGGATTGCGTAGCCATTAAGATAAAAAAAAAAAAAAAAAAAAACTTTTTCCCATCTCATATACGTGATAGTTTTTTTTTGAATGTGTACTTCCAACTTTTGTCTTACATGCAAACACTAATGTTTGACAGACTGATGTTTTACACAGTTGTTTATTCTCATCTCCATTTGAACCTATGTCATATTTTCAAATCTTTTTGTTGTAATGAAAACCAGATCCTCTATTAAATTAGAAAAGCACACAAAACTATGCACATCTCCAAAAATGAAGTTTAACCTTCCAGATAGGAACACTTGCCCCAAACTAACAGCTGCACCCAAACGCATTACCAATCCTAAAATTAAGTTTACCTATGCTAAAGCGCCTGTGACAGCCTGTGTCCCCACTTAAACTGATTGCTGTCTGTTCTTTTTTCATCTCTAGTCCCTTCCATTTTAACATTCTTTCTTAGTATCTGGATGTCCTGCTGCACATGGGATTACAAGGGAATGCAGTGATAGAGGAGCTGCCTTACAGTGCTTGGTTTTCCAGTTTGGTTCTAAGATGGGATGGCTTCATTGTGCAGTCTGTACTTCCCCTTCATGCCTGTGCGGGTTTTTGCCAGGTGCTCCAGTTTCCTTCCACATCCAAACGACATTCCATAGGTAAAACGGTGCTCCTCCAAACTTGACCATTCAGTGCTATGGCACTCAATGGTGTGTGTGTGTGTGTCTGTGTGTCTGTGTGTCTGTGTGTGTGTGTGTGTGTGTGTGTGTGTGTGTGTGTGTGTGTGTGTGTGTGTGTGTGTGTGTGTGTGTGTGTGTGTGTGTGTGTGTGTGTGTGTGTGTGTGTGTCCATCTGCTATACGATGGAATAAAGTTTATGATCATTTCCTCTACTTTGTTTCCACTGAGTGCTGGAATGAGCTCTGGCTCCCCTGTCACTCTGAAAAGCATTACGCAGGTAATCATAACAATTAATTAATATGGCACCTGGTTTACTAGTTACCAAATGTCTGTTTTCCACTATTAACAATTGACTTAAGATGATCTTTTTTAATAGAAGATTGTAAATGTTGTAAACAAAGGAATTAAACTCAAATCTGGTGGCACACCCAACTCAGGGGAAAATGTAATATAGCTTTATACATGATATAAAATAATGAGTGCACCCTGAAAGATAACAGGAAAAAGGTTCAAGAACAATGAAGGTTAAATCCACAGATTCTACAAGTGTTAAATAAGAATTCCATGGCCAGCATCAAAAGCTGCCAAACAATTAAAAGAGAAACAAGGTAGAATACAATCTTTGGGGAGGGAGGGTGGCCTAACGGTTAAGGTGTTTGCCTTACAAACACAAGGTGCAGGGTTTGAGTCTCACAAGGGATAATTGGCTAGGCTTACAATGGCACGTAAAGGCAATTAGCCTAGTACTAACGTACGAACCTATGAACCTTGAGTTCTCACCACAAACAGATCATTCAAAGTCACAGTACCAGCAGGATTATTTACAACACAAAGAATGGCCGACCCTCATGTTTAGCATCTATTCAAAATTGGACTGGTAAGAATCTACAAGTCCACAGAAGGAAAGAGAAAATTGTAACTGCATGTAAACTACTGTCTTCACAATCTTTCCTATAAAACATTAGAGACTGGGTAGTAATTTTCCAAATCATACTGACAAAGTTGACTGGGTAGTAATTTTCCAAATCATACTGACAAAGTTGCCTTTTAGAGGACAGTTAATTAAAGCTTTCATATATGAAGGGGGAGACTCTCACTTCTCAGGAAAGACTGCATGATATGGAAAGTAAATGGATTCAGAGTTTTCAGTCAATATGTAATAATCTTGACAAACCTGAGACCTGGTCTGCAAGTTGTCAAATGTAAAGGTAAAACAACCTTCATGGGGTTTGTGTAATCACTACAGAGGGCTGACCAATACAATTCTGGAATTAAGACTGATCATCATGAAGCTCTACTAAAGCAGCAAGAGGAACAGCAATTCAAATCTTACATTTAAATAACTAGACACAGCCTTAACTTATTCTGGGTGGTAAAGACTACCATCTAATTAGACAGGCTGTACTCCACCAAATAAATGGGCTGGATGCTACAAGGATGTATAAATCAAAATGTGAAATCCCTTCATTCTGGAGCTCTCCAAATGGCAAGACTATTTTTTTTCCAGAAAACAATCCTTTCCTCCAGAAGTTACAGCTTCTTCAAATACCTTCCAACCTTAAACTTCAACTACTTATTCAAAGTCCTAAATGTACCCATACTCAAAAGCCATGACAGGCATAGCTCTCATCCTTCCATGTACAAAATGAGGAACACTCTCTCTCATAATGTGGAACAAATGGGCAACACTTACTAACCACGTAAACAACTAGGATGCTCATACAATAGGTAAAATGTGATATTTTTACTTATAGAAAAGTTATTTTAATGAAACAATATAATCAAGTTCTATTCACCATTGATGAGTTAAAAAAAAATTCTAAAACTAAATGTATGGAGTACCCCTTCAATGTGAACTTCAAGGAACAAGAACTTTTTAAGACTTTAAACGAGGAACGTTCCTCGAAATGAGGTACACTTGAGAGATATGACAGGTATGGGTCTTGTTTAACTTGGTTCAGATTATTGACAGCAGCTCTAATGGTCCAAATCTATGCCACTATGAATACAGGAGTTTTACAGAGATTGTTCTCCAATAAAACTGGTAAAACAACAGTACTATGGCACAACTAGAGATGCTAATCAAATTCCTATAATGACAATATTAAGGAAACAGCCTGGTTGTTGGATTAGTGGGTGATAGAGTCAGGCAATATGCTTTTCTTACAGCACATATTCAGTTAAAAGGACAAAAATGAAGTACAGTGGAGAAATGGCTCTCTGACAAAGTTATGTTTAAAGAGAAACAGATACAAATGTCACACAAGAAGAAAGTGACGCAGAAGTATTTTAAAGCAGTTAACCATAGTAGTTAGGCTAATGCAAGTGAGTGAGGGTATTATTCTGCTAATGTAACTGAATGGAAACCATTTATAAAAGACAAAAGGCACAAAAAGAGTCTTAGGGCACTACGCTAGTATAAGTTACATGGTGGTATGAGATTACTGAAGAAGAAAAGAAAATCAGCTAAGCAAGGTTCAAATTTATAAATCAAGAAGAGTGGAAGAACAACAAATTCCAAAACATTAGCATGTCTCAGCTAAGGAGGATACAGAAATCCAGAGGTTCTTCGAACAGATTATTAAAAACTTTTGGTGGAGGGAGGGGGCAAGACGGTGTAGCTGTATAAGTCAACATGTAGTTTGAATGGTTTGAAGCAACTGCAGGAACGTGGGGAACTGCATCATTTATGCAGTATATATATTCTGTGCATAAGACAAATCCAACAAAATGTTAGACAGCTACTTATTTATTAGCATTTGTTTACCAGGATTCTCCGAATGGGCACAAGAAGTGACCCCTTTTCAACACAGTCCTCAAGAGAAAAGCTCCATGAAATAAAGAGAAATTCAGAGAGACACATTTGTAAAAGTGCCATCAGTTATACAGATGCACATTAATACAAATTTATACTGTTACACAGAAATATAAATTTTTAAAGACTCCATCAATTATACTGCTACATAATAATGCAAATTGATGCAGTAGTTTAGTTTTGCAAGGTTTTACAACAGTAGAAAATATAACATATATATATATATATATATATATATATATATATATATATATATATATATATATATATATATATATACACACACACACACACACACACACACACACACACACACACACACACACACACACACACATTGTTTTAACACAAAAACATCCTATAAGGACATTAACTCAGCAAGGAGAAAAGGAGTTATGCACTTACCATAACTTGGCATCTGTGTTATCCTATGTCATTATTCTTCACTCGAGTCATAGGATCGGACATCGGATCAGAGCCGGCAACTTTGCAGACAGCTTCTAGGCTCCAGCTCCTCCCACTCCCATGATCCCTTGCTGCCCTCTAACCCCTCAGATCGACTTTGCCCTAAAGCTAGAAAGCAGCAAAGGAAGACCTTGACCACCAGATAGGACAGCTTCACTTCCTCTAGGTCCTGCAGGACGGGGAGAAGGACGGAGAGATAGTGATGAATAGTGACACAAGGTAACACGGATGCAAATTTATGGTGAGTACATAACTCTAACTGATGTTATCTAAATCACATTTCCTCACTTTTGGGTCAGAGTCCCCAGCTATCCTAAATCCTGGGTAGCCTCACAGAAGGACATGTTGAAGAACTGTGGAGCCAAAGGAAGCCCTATTCCTGGAGACGATGACAAGCTTATAATGACTAACAAAAGTGTGAGGAGTAGACCAGGTGGCTGCCACACAAATTTCATCTACGGAATTACAGGCCAGATAGGCAGCTGACGAAGCCACTGATCTAGTGGAATGAGCTATGATTGGACCTGGTAAGGATAAGCCTTTAGAAGGACAGGCAAAGGAAATACACTTCGAAGTCCAACGAGAAATAGTAACTTTAGAGAACACCTGATCTCGTGTGTTAAGAGAAAATGCCACAAACAATTGGTGAGATTTACGGAAACTCTCTGTTCTATCCAAGTAGAACCGTAACTGTATTAACATCAAGCGTATGCAGCAGATTCTCCCCTTTATTAGAAAAGTTAGGAAAGAAGATGGGCAACTGAAATGACTGATTCAAATTCTCTTCTGTGGCTATCTTGGGCATGATGGAAGGATTGGTTTGAAGAGCCACTCTGTCTTTATGAAACACCATGTAAGGTGGTTTGATAGAAAGAGCCTGCAACTCAGAAACTCTTCTTGCCAAAGTTACGGCTACTAAAAACTGCATATCGCATGTAGCAGCAGGCTCAAAGGGACTCTGTGTAAGAGACTGCAGCAGAAAGGAAAGGTCCCAAGGTGGGGAACAATCTTTGACAGAAGGCCGGAGCTGAAAAATACACTTCAAAAATGCCTTATAGAGGCGAGAGAAAAAAGTAGGTTCCTTGCAAACATGAAAATTGGAGACAGCCGCCAACTGAACTTTGATAGTAGAGATGCTACCCCTTCTTGAAAAAGCAAAGACAAGAACAGTAAGATATCTGGGATGGGAGCAGAGAAGGGGGTCAGATTTCGCTGCTTGGCCCAAACAGAATACCTTTTCCACTTACTCATGTAAGTCTTTCTGGTGGGTGTCTTCTGAGAAGCAAAAATAATGTTCCTGACAGGAGAAGCAAGCCAGGACTGATTCAGGATTATGGGAAGTGAACAAACCACTCCATCAGACAAAGAGTCTGAAGGTTGGGGGTTGGAAGCCGGAAGAGATGGGAAACCAGCTCTGGAAGGGGATCTAGTACCCAAGGGGGGGTACTGCAAATGAGACCGTAGGAGGGGAAACCACACCTGCTGAGGCCAAAAGGGGGCGATGAGGATCAAGGTGGTCTTGAGGCACTGAACTTTCTGAAGCACTCTTGAAATGAGAAGTATAGGAGGATAGGCACAAAGGAATCTCTGAGGCCAATCATGAACAAAAGCGTCCCTGGGGTCTTCCTGAGAGGGGGGAATCAGGGAAAAATACCAGCTGCATTTGTGGTTGTGAGGGGAAGCAAACAGATCGCAACTCAGATGACCCCAGTGAAGGAAAACCTTTTTCCCCACTGAAGAATTCAGGGACCACTCGTGGGACTCAAGATTGCCCTGCTGAGTTTGTCCCCCGAGGACATCGCCCATTCCCACACCATCATGGCCTTGTGACAAAGCAGATAGAGCATGTGCCCCCTTGCTGGTTGATGTGCCAGCACTGCTCCCATCTCCAGTACATTTACGTGCAGTTTGGTCTCTGCCGAGGACCACATGCCCTGGACCGTCTTTTCCTGTTAATGCCCCCCACCCCAACAGAAAAGCATCCGAGGTCACAGTGGCACGGGGGGGGGGGGATGGTCTGCTTGCTAAGAGGTCAGGAGACTGAACCCACGAAAGGAGATGATGCCTGCATACTGAAATGAGACGGATTGAGGCTGTCACTGGATGAGAGAGGGAAGACCACTGGAACTGCTAGAGTCCACTGCAGAACTCCCGCATAGAATCTGGCTAATGGCACCAGACAGACTGCTGCCACCATGGATCCTAAGGCCCTGAGAATAAGGTGGACCCTAGGATGAGTCAGATTTAGAAGGCATTGGACACGAGTTCTGATTGGATGACATGGCGGAGAGGGAGCGCTGCAATCTCTGACACAGTGTCCAGCTGAATCCCGATGAACTCTACATTTTGGGATGGAATCAGATTAGACTTGGTGAGATTCATTGTAATCCCTAACTGGTTAAACAGTTGAAGCATGTACTGAGTGGATGCAGCCAGTCGATGCTTGGTTGGAGCTGTGAGGAGCCAATCATCAATGTAAGGGAACACCTGGAATCCCTGCAGTCTGAGGTGAGCTGCAACCACTGCCATGCACTTGGCAAACACCCGGGGGTACTGTGGGCGGGGTCCTGAACTGGTAATGATTGGCCCCTATGCGAAAGTGGAGATGTCTCCTGGAGCATCTGTCTATTTTTATATGATAGTACGTGTCCTGAAGACCCACAGAGCACATATCCAATTGTCCTTATGCAAAAGAGGCACGATGAAATGGACAGTGACCATCCAGAACTTGGACTTCTTGACAAAGTGATTTAGCATGCTGAGGTCTAGGACTGAATGCAGGTCCCCCATCTTCTTTGGCACCAAAAAGAAGCGAGACTAAGTTCCGGATTTTTGTTGTCCTGGCGGGACCTCCTAGATGGCTCTCTTCTAAAGATGTTTGAGCACTTTTTTCTGAGCTAACACCCTCTGATGGGGGGGCACATTGGTGAGGTATTTCCTGACTAGAGCAGAGACTGTGAAAAAGGAATAAAATAGCCCCTGGAAATGATATTTTGCAACCAGCAATCTTTTTTAATATTTGCCCAGGCCAAAGGGTGCAGGGATAAATGACCCCTGACTGCCTCCAGAGCAGGACAGTCTGGCAGCGCTGGAGGAGCTTCTCAAAGAAACGTTCCCTGGAGCCCTGATTTTGCGAACCACCTCTGCCCCTGGAGCGGTGTCTGCTGTTAAACCTTCTGCCCTGACCACTAAAAGAGGACTCATCCTGAGCATCTTAAAAGGAAGACTGCGACTTGCAAAACCATACTTTTCTTAGACCCTCATTGCATCTTGGAGAAGGAGCCCTGGGGGGGCAGAAAACATCATTCCTACAGCCGACAAGGTCTTGCCTTCCTGCTCACTGCGGGTGAGTGTTTCTTTGATGGAAGGGCCAAAATGGGTAGAACAGTGGTGAAGGACATCTTAAAGGAATCCGCAAATCCACAAAGGCACAGCCAGGTGTGAAGCCGAATAGCAATGCCTGTACTGGCCGCTCGAGAGGTGCCTTCCTCAGTATTAGCAATAAGCCTCATTGAGGAATTAGCCAGGGAAGTGAGTGTAGACAGCTTGGGGAACACCTTACTTAGCTCCCCAGCAGGCAGCAACTCAGAGAGAGACATGGCAAGCTCCTCAACCAAGTCCCGCTGGAGTCGGGTGAAATGTGCCACGTAATTATGCGCCTGCAAACTGAAGGTAGCTGAGGTGAAGACCCGCTTTCCATGGCTGTCAAATGCCCAGGCCTCTCGGTTAGGGGGATGAACAGACGAACTCTACTCCACCAGCTCTTTCTTGGAGGCAGCAGCTACCACAATAGCATCGACTGGCACACCCTCAGACCAGAACTGTTTGTCAGAAGAAGGGCTGAGAAATTTATTGGTGCACTTGGGTACATACTCCACAGTATTCAGCTCCTTCCACACCCTGCTGGTGATAAGGTCTATAAGTTCGTCAGCAGGGGGGGGGGGCCCAAGAAGTAGATGATCCCATCCCGAAAGCCTTCGGAAACACCGACTCCTCAGAGGACGGGGGCAGGGAAGACCATCTGTCTTTAAGCTTGAGGATTTCTATGATGCCCCAGAAGGAGACATCCTTGGGTGAAGATCTGGGGGACCTGTCCCCTTCACCGAGGTCCGTATCCTCAGTGCGAGACTCCGAAGGGGAGTCTAGGTGCTTCCTCTTACACAATCTCTTCAGAGGCATCTCATCTGGGGGGGGGCTCCCACCTGAAGGCTAGTTCAAGAGAGCTGACCAGGAATAAGATAAGAAGAATTCACTCTAGGGGGACTAGGAAGATCCTTGGAAAGCTGGGGAGGAAACTCTACAATCCGGAAAGCCGAATGGCTAGACAATGCCCCATCCACACTCCCAGCAGGCAAGTCTGCCTGAGAAGAGGGACCAGAGTATGCCAGCACCTCCCGGCCTCTGGACAGTACCAGCCCCAAGTTGCTGAGGACCGAAGCTCCAAGGGGAAGGGATCGGCCTGAAAAAACAGGTCTGGGAGCCCCCACCCAAGGACTTCGAGGTGACAGCTCAGGCCTGGGACTCTGTCTGCCCAGCAGCAGGTCGAGCAGAGACAGTCAGGGACTCTGAAGTAGAGACAGGATGGTCTCTAAGGACCCCCGTCTCCTCCCCAATGAATCCCAGGGCCCAAAACTCAGAAACCATGTGAATAGACAAGGAGAAGCCAGTGAAGGGGTAGAGGACAGACTCCTGGTCAGATGGGCAGGGTACGCAAGAAGCCCTAACTCAATCTGAGCCTCGAGAAAGGACCACATCATCCTGTCCATATCAGTGGGGAGCAAGCTCCTGGAGGACCTAGACATGGGCAGAGGACCTAGCTGGGGATGGATGTCTAGACCCCAAAGACCTCTCCTGCTTGTCTGAAGATCGGCTCCTGTATTTGGAAGCAGAAGGGGACTTCCCCAAGCCAGAACCCGATGGGGAGTCCTCTACAATAATTGTGGGATCTGACATGGATCCCAGATCTGACCACCTTGGATCCAAAGGCAAACGGCGATCTGAATGCTTGGATCCCACATGACTCGGATCAGAGGAAGCCAGATCAGTGGCTGGCCCTCATCTGGTCTGATCAAAAGGCTTCGATCCAGAGGCCTTGGATCCAGGAGTAGATTCCAGTGACCTCAGATCTGAGGTCCTCAGAGCAGAAGCCGTGGATCTGGAGGAGTCGTTGTGGGACCTGGGATTCAAGGAAATCGGATCAGACGGGGCCTAAGGTTGGTGTCAGATCTGAGGAACTGGGATCCGACAGCCTGGACTTTGTTAAAGAAGACGACGACCCAGGGAGAGAGGGGGGGGGCCTTCCTCTCAAGACTGGAGGGTCCAGGCTTGGCCGAGGACTGGGCCAATGGAACTCCTTGGACCAAACCCTTTAACAAATGTTTATTCCGGTGCTCAAACAGGGCCCTAGGGTTGAATGCTGCACAAATGTCGCATTCAACCTCCAGGTGGTTGGCGCCCAGACAATAAAGGCACTCCTCATGCGAATTGAACATGGATATCTTCTGACCACATGAGGAGCACCTTTTAAACCCAATATGCTTGTCGGACATGCGGGAACCACGAGAAAACACCAAAGCTTAAGGGATATGCTAAATCGCTAACTGGGAGGAAAAGCTAAGGTCAATAAACCCAGAAGAACCATCAGCAACACTAAATAAAAAGAACTATAACACTAAGGGTACCAAAGGGCCAAAAACAAAAAGGGTGCCAAAAGACACTACAACAACCACAACAACAGACAAAAAAACAAAACGGGAGGGGAGGGTCTAATACTACCTACAAATGAACTAGCAAACACTAAACACTACAAGGGAGAGAAATTGAGAAAAGGCACAGAAAGTATGCTACTTGACCCCACTGGAGACTCGAGCCAAAGAATCTGCGTCTGATGCTGACAGCGGCAAATGAGATCTGAGGGGTTAGAGGGCAGCAAGGAATCATGGGAATAGGAGGAGCTCAACCCTAGAAGTTGCCTGCAAGGTTGTAGTCTCGGATCAGATGTCGAATCCTATGACCCAAGAGTGAGAAATAGTGACATGGATAACATCAGATTACAAAAGATTTATCGGAGATGATGTACTGGTGGTAGCCCTTTTTCACATATAGAAAACATACTATTTAGAGGGCAGAACATAAAAGATGCAGAAAACAACAGATGACAGAAAGAGGGCATCTGCAATGGTTAGGACAGTGAAGGAAGATAATCAGCCAGGGGTGGAGCAGGAACATAGCCAGGGGTCTTCAAGACGCAAGTTGTACTTTAAAAATACTATGGATGCTTATCTGTTTGAGAGTCAGAGGCAGGGAGTTCTACATTTTGGAGATATATTATTAATATACAGAGTCTCCAGCTGAACTGTATGATTTGGTAATTGGTAGATCATGTTCCATAGAATGACTAGACCTGTTTGGGATGCAAAGCTGTAGTATATTAGATAGGGCTGGGCACTCACTGGGCCTGTTGAGAAGTTTATGTGCAAATCCTGCATGGAATTTTTTGTAAACTGGCATCAAAACCAAAAGAAATGATGGGCAAGAGTTGGGACAGTCTGGCAGCAATGTGAAAAATGAAGCCATAGACCATATAAACTTTGCGAGAGCAATACATATAGAAAAAAAGCAACAGATTTCCATCAGTTATTATGTGTCACATGTATTGGTATATGCCATCAGTAAGATTATGATCAACATTCTGCTCATTCTAATGTCCTTCTTTCTTCCCAGGCAATTCCTTTTCAAAAGTTCCTTAACCTCTCTGGATGATCTGACAAATGCAGTCTGCACTTCATCTACTGGCTTCCCCCAATGACCCAGGCTTTCCTTGCTTTCAGTACCTTTTTCATTATGCTAGACTCTGACTCTTCATTATGAAAACGACCAGGCTACCCACAGATGCCGGAATCTGCATTAGTAAATACTCAGAAAGCAACAGTTTCCAAACACAGTCTTTAATCCCAAGACTAATTATAAGCTTACTCCCTCCACTGCAGCTATGCCAGGTGCATCAATGGGAGTGCAGGACAGGCTGCTGCCACAGAAGAGGCAGTGCTATGTCAGAAGCAGCATGCCAGATGCACCAATGGGAGTGCAGGACAAACTGCTGCTACAAAAGGGGCAGTGCTACATCAGAAGCAGCATCCCTTATCCATATTTAAAGCATCCCCTCTACTGTATGTGCATGTACACAGGTATTTATCGTCATCTGGTCAATATGGCTGATGTACACCTCTACACTTCAGTTTGTCCCATTACTTCATAAAATCCAGAAAATAAACACATGTGCACTATTACTGCTTATATAAAAAACACTTTATTCACTGTGAAGCATATGCTTAAAAAAAAAAAAGTAGTAAGTCAGGAGACCTGAATTGTCCCCCAATAACCAGATGATAGGTGCCACTTCTGGAATAACTCCATAAAGGGAATGCCAACGTGGCTTTGTAAACTTTAAACAGTTTTTGTGGCAAATGGCCACAAACAGATTGTAAGTGTCCTACCTGCTGTAGATGTTCTTGCTGCTGCTGCTCCTGCACAAACTCATCTGCCCAAATTTCTGCCTCATCACGTGGAATCGACTGAAACTGGACACTGTTTTCCTGTATGCTCAGTTCTCCCTGGCCAATCTGCCTAATGAACTTCATGAACTGCCAATGAAAGAGAGAGAAACACACAACTTTCATTAGCACTAGGAAAAGGAATTTTGTTCATGAATCATGGAATAGGGAGTTAAGTAACATCATTAAATGTTTAATTTTCCATATAAGGACTATTAATCAGCAGTTCAGGTGAGAGAATTAAGTTAAGAACTGCTGATAAGCTTCATCCTGCATACTGGGTTTGACTTTCTCAATTTCAGTTTGAAAACAGTGCAATCCCAAGCGAGTCACTTAGCCAGACAGTACTCCTAGGTCACACTGAAAGATGCACCTTTGACTAGTGGGCTTATGTGGCCACATTAATATTACAAAATATGTCTTTCTGAAAATTATAAAATCGCCATCTCTAATGTGCTTCAACCTAAGACAAGACCTTTTACCATTAAGATGGGGCTGCATATCCTAATCAGAGTTACTGCCTATGCACTCATTTTATTTAGAGGAAGATTAAAAAAAAAATCATTCACTTCATCATTTGCTAACTAGGTAAGCAGGCTGGTTCACAGTCCCTTTTCCATTATAATCCCAGACAATAAATGGTCAACAATGGCATTAATAAATATTAATATATGGACAACATAGTACATATAGCCAATCAACTGGCACATCTTTGGTAGGGTGGGAGGAAACTCCAATATCCAGAGAAAACCATCACACAGGGAGAGCAGGCGCACTCCACACAGACAGCGACCAGTAGTTACAGGTTCATAGTTTAATACTAGGCTATGAGTCTGCAAACAACTACAAGTCTAGCCCCATAATCAGAGGTCAGACTCAGACTTTGTACATTGTACTTGTGAAGTAAAGACCTTAACCATTATGCCAACAACTCCAGACCCTGGAAGCTGTCCTGCAGTAAGCTTTCCACTGAGCCACAGTGCTGGTAGCATTTAAATTAAATATAATGAAGTTCCAAGCTGCTTTTAGAGGATTAATTAAATGGCAAGACAAATGCCAAGATTCACAGATGTAACGTATTGTGTAATGCAAATCAAGGACTGGTAGTGGCCATACAGACAGCATAGGTGCTAGACAGAGATAGTGCAGTCACACAAGGGGGAAAATAATACGGAATGCAAAACTTGCGAATGACTGCATAATTACATTTAAATAAAAGAACCCATACAGATGATCCACATGGAGTATGCAAACCATGGCAGACCAATTCAAAAACGTATAAAATAGGCTTGCTATGTGGCAGCAGGTACACAATCTGTACAATGGAATTCTTGTAGATGACAACAGCAATTCAAGAAGTAGCAGAAGCAGTGTCAGAACAGCATCAGCTAAGGTCTGACATTGAAATCACTACCAGAGGCATTGTATACCATAGCCATCTGTGCCACCTGAGCAGGTACAGGCCATATCAGACATACTACCAGGTCACAGACCAGCAGAATGTAGACAGCTTCCATGTGTGGACCAAGACACAAACAACCTAGAATAAAATGTGCGCATTGTCATATACACAGGATATGTAAGGCAGTGCATGGACTGACCAGGATGTGCATCAGACAACAGCATATCCAGATATGCTAGAAGTTAGGCAGGGTACGGGCCTTTTCATTTGCGCAGGTGGCAGTGTGTGTGTGTGTGTGTGTGTGTGTGTGGGGGGGTAACACTGACAGGTGACTGTAATGCTATAACATGAGGAAGGTTACAATCATGTAACCTGGATGGTTGTGGGGAGTCAGGCATTACGTTATCCAGTAGTGGGGTCAAGCAACCACATCATGACTAGTGGTGTTAGCTAGGTGTGTTGAGATTGGATGCTGTCTATAGCAGGGAGGGGGTAAAACTACATGACCAGGAGACTGGTGAGATGACCCAGTATTGCTAAGGAGAAGCATTAGCACCAACAACTATTACCATAGGTGGTAGAGATTTGTGGTCACAGCTAAGAGTGACTGGCCACCACATGTCTGGATCATCTCAGCGGCATGGAATACATGGATTGCATATGTAGACCATTACAGGACATTCCCTTTGCATGTAGTTTCACATCATTAACCTTTCAATGTACCTGCTGCAGAGACCTGATATGGTTGCACACAGCATTCACATCCTGCAATACTCCCTGCCAGTGTCCCAATAAGGCTTTTCCATGGAACCTGTGCCCAACAGACATATGCCATATGTGGGGAGGACCTGCTGTAGCATGCTGTCCTTCAGGGTACAAAATGTTTCCAGCCCTCTTCTCCCTCCGACATGTGTATCCCACTGGTGTACAGGTATTCTCTTGACTCTCAGTCAGTGGGTATATATAGTATACTGAATGATTCATATACATATACCTACAGCCTTGCCTTTCCCCTGTTATACACACTATAATCAGCCTCAGCCTCAGGTAATGCTGTACACAGTCTCCACATTTTCATACTGCACCCCTCGCCACAGCTTTGCTACATCCATTTATGCACCTGTATATGGTCTCTCATTAGTGTTCCACATGTCCTGTCCCTCCCTCCCTCTCCAAATAATAAAGCACAGTCATACTTACAGTATGTCCCGGTTTCATCAATGTTCCTTACTGCATAGCCTTCCCTACATATTTGACATCTATAGTGATCCCCACTCCTCGACCTCTAGCTGGACACTAGAGTGTCATGCCACTGCACTGGTATCTGAGTCTCACACACACACACACACACACACACACACACACACACACACACACACACACAGACACACACAGACACACACAGACACACACAGACACACACAGACACACACACACACACACACACACAGACACACACAGACACAGTTACTGCCATCCACGATAGGAGTTTTTGGTGTTGCTATGGTTATTTGGAAGGAGGGTGACTGGCCAGATAATGCCCAAAGCTCCAGGTTTACAGAAAAAGTACTGAAAGTTGTATATCCCACAGCTGTCTGCTCTTAGGCAAACTTCTACAACATGGCACCCACATGCTATACTGTGCCAATAACATCCACTTGGCATGGAGGTTACAATAATGAAGTTATTTAGCAGCACTGATCTGGAATGCTACCGCAATGCAAGGTTCTGCCACACATGGTGCTAGCTGAGAATGGCATGGTGTAAATGAAGCATATAACTGCTTTGTTCCTGCATGTAACCTGTGTAGACCCAGGGCATGAGGCCCTGTGAATGTCTTCTATGCAGCACAACACAATGTCCAAACATGTATCTGTAACTTGAGAGAATATAATTTGGCACCACATGCAGACTTTAATGTAGCCATTACTGCTTGAGGTACTGGGGAGTGTAGTGCTTCAGAAAGGTGTGTCAAAAGAGCAAGGTTTTCCTTTTTTCCTTTTCAGGCACTTTAGGGAGTTCCTCATAAGCCAGCATAATGGCCCACTATGCAAACCAGATGCCTGGCCTGATCTGGATGGGACTGTGAGTGATGCCACTGCCATCACAAACTCCACTGACCACTGCCAGGACAGGTACAGTGACCCAAGATCATAGCACACTAAATAGCTTTGCTAGTGGGAGGCAGAGGTTCAAGGCAGGGAAGCTTGATATGTGTTGTAAGCGCTTTTTTTTTTTTATTCCTGTGCCCCAGTCTACTGCACCTGTTGTACATGTAACAGGTCTTACTTTGTTTTCCAGCAGTGGAGAAGCAACAGCTGAGTACTGCTGGGTGATGAAGAATGCAGGAGTACCTCTCATGTGCATGGCACTTGTGCCACTACATTATACAACTGCACTTGCTTTCTTAGCAGATATGTGCACTAATTATTTTATCTGTGGCATCCTTCTACAAGTCTCGTTGATGATGAGGATGGGATAAACCCATGGTCACCTCAGGCTGTGTTGGTTGACAAATATGCCACTGAGAGACCAGCGTCCACCAAGTCTGCCACTCAATAAGAGGGTGATGATTAACCTGCTTGATGTGACCTGGAAGAGTCAGTGATACTCCCCATGGCCACTTCTTAGGGAGTTTAAAGTCTTCTATTTTGTTAGTGGACCAATATGATCTCCTCTGGTCTCAAGAGATTTGCTGCAGAGGCCGGTGCCTGAAGAAGTAAACCAACAACTGAATGCCTAGCTTGGCACTGTATGGTGCCTTCTGGCAGGGCTTGTGCAGTCTCATGACTGGCCTTTGGGCCACTGGGAGTGCAACCTGCCCATGGCATCAGCAATGACCATGTCTGCTTTGCTGACCAGAGGGTCAACCTGGCATCCAAGTGCACCATGATCCTACCTAATCCCCATCAAGGTGTTTCCCTCTGTTATGTTTCCTTCCCATTCTCTGCTCCTTGTCCAAATCTCCCAGTCGCCATTTGCCAATGTCTTTGTATGTATGTGCCTGTTCGATTTCCTGTCCACCTTTTGCATAGCTACTGCCCCTGTCTAGGTCTGTTTTGTATGCATATCTGTCTGCCTCTGTAACCTTGCCTTCTCCATCTATCCCAATCATGGCCGTCCCTAATTGCCTTACCCACCTACCCTTCCACTGCATAGGACTGAAAAGGGGCTAAAATATAAAAAAGAATCTTCTCCCCACATTTCATAACTTACATTTAACCTTGTGCGTTTCCCCTGCTTGCTGTACTGTCCTCTCTTGCTTTCCAAACTCCCCCATTTCCTTCCACCATATTTGTATTGTGAATAGATCTGGAACTATACTATGGAGAGACACAGGTATCTCAGCATTAATGTAAGGCTGCAGCTATTTGGCACTGCACTGCATGTGTCAGCAAGCATTTTCTCAGCTATGTTAAGTCAGTCTTGGCTATGATATCAGTCACATGCCTTTCTGCAGTGCTAGCCCTCCTGTATCGCAGCCTAGTGCAGTGAGACTAATTCTGCACTATTACAGTATCGCAGCATAGCACAGTGCGACTCTAATTCTGCACTATTATTTTTCTGTGTGGTCTTTAGCTTTTTGCTCCGATTCCATGTACTGCCTGGTATGTTTGATTAGCTTTGGGCCACTTTATTTATTTATTTGTTAACTGATTGACATTTGTTTACCGGGAAAGTCCAACTGGGGACAGGGGTGGTTTTTCAGCAGAGATCTGGGAAGAAAAGCTCCAATCAATATTGGCAATTACAGACATTATAATGCAGGTTCGATGAATACATAGCATGTCAGTATAATAAAATTTGTACTGATATTCAAAAACATTACATTTTACAAGCATTGTACTGAGACTTTACAGATACAAGAGTGGTGTATAAGACAGGTAATTTAAGAAATACAACACAGCGAGGTATTAGAAGAGATAAACAAGTTTGAGTGTTGACAGAGTAGTAATGGAATAGTAATCTGGTTGTGCTAATTAGAAGTGGAAGTACAATAAAGTGAAGTATTAGAAGGGGATAAGTAGGTTAAGTGATTTAGTGCTTTAAAGGGAGTTACAGAAAGGCGATGAAGGGTGTTAGGCGAGCTATGTCCCAGATGAGGTGAAGGGACAAGGCCAGGAGACAGAGGAAGTCTTTTAGTAACCGTTTGAAAAGATGAAGGTGTGTTATAGACCTGACTGATGCAGGAATTTTATTCCAAGTTCTAGCTACACTATTGGAAAACAGACTGAACCCCGCAGCACTTGGTGGTTTGCAGATGGTAAGCAGTTGTTTATTTGACAGAAGGGGACGATCTGAAAGACAGTATTGGAGCAAGTGTCTAATTGCTGGGGAAGTGGATGGGGTATAGATGACTTTATGGGTTAAAGTGATCCGAGTAGAAGATAGGTGGTGAGGAAGCTCAAGCCAGTTAAGTGTTTTTAGTGGTGGGTACAGTGAGTTCTGTTGTAAGCAAATCTGGCAACTTTGTTATAGCACTGTTCAAATTTAGAACTAAGCTAGGGCATTAGGTTGGTCATGACAGAGGCTCCATATGGGAGAAAGGGTGAGAGCTAAGTGGTAGCTAGAGTTACAGCGGCAGAGTCTGTACGGAATTTCTATACTCTATGAAGGGTACCTAGTGTTTGATAGTTTTTCTTGATGCTGCTGTGAATGTGTAAAATCGAATTTAAGACTGCTGTTAATTGTCATGCCAAGTAGTTTGTGTGGCAACTTCAATCATGATATTACTTAAGGAAGAAATTTTTTTAATGGAAATGGGATTTTGGAAAAAGAAGTAATTCAGATTTTATTGGGGGGATACAGTGACAGGATATTATCCTATAGCCAGCTTTCAACAAAGTTAAAGGCTTCTTGAGTAATCCTCTGTAGATGTATTAGGTTGTCAGAAATGCATATTAAGGTAGAATCAGTATATTGTGTGAGGATATAAATTGTTAGTGAATATAGTAGAAGGCCAAGAATGGAGCTCTGTGGCACACCAGTATTGACAAAAAGAAAGGAAGCAAAAGTAGAGAGCCATTTAACAGACTGGTATCTATCAATTGTTAAACCACAGTAGTGTGGATTGTGACAGCCCAAATGAAGACAGCTGGTAGAGGAGGTTTTGGTGACTGACTAGATCAAAAGCTTGAGAGACAGATCAAGGAATACAGAGGAAGCAAGTTCGCCTTCATCTCTGGCTTTGTTAGTAGCATCTATGAAAGTTATTCAGGCTGTGGTGGTGGGCAGGTCTAAAACCGTGCTGTGTGGGGGTCAGAAGCATTTCCTGAAGAATATGTTGATGTTACTGCTTCTGAATACACTTCTCCAGAAATTTTGACAAGGGGGATAATATGGTGATGGATCATAAACTGGTTTTATCAGATGCGATTCCTCTTTTTGGAAGAGGGTGATTAATTTTTTCATAGAGAAGGAACAGGGTTTCAGTTTAAGAAGCAAAAATTTGATATAGGAGGTTTGGATTGGTTTTAGGTTGCTGTCTGAGGAGAGGGCATGTCAAGATTATTTGGTGGAAAATCTTTAGTGAGAGCTTTAATGCCGTCGATAAAATGTGTGTTAAACTGAGCAGCTATTTTGCAGGAAGTGTTATTTGGGATAGGAATAGGAGTGGTGAATGTTCCAGGGTGGAGCATATTAATAGAAGACCAGAATTTTTTAGGGTTGGAAGACTGAATTAGTAAGGAGCTACTGAAGTAGATTTTCTTGTCTGCGATAATCTGTCTTTTAATACGGTTTCTTTCATACATCAGGTGCCTGCTTTGAGTGAATAGCCAAGGAAAATGATTATTCTTTAAAATATTTCCTCTTTAATATATTTTCTCTAGTTGGAGTCAGACTATTGAGGGTTTTCAGGAAAAATGAGTTAAATTTGTGTACAGCTTCAGCAAGTGGAATATTTTCCAGGACAGACCAGTTAAAGGAGCTTAGAATTCTGTTAAATTTATCAGGGTTAAAATTAATGAGGTTACATAAAGTTCTAAGCAAGTGATATGATGGGTAGAGAGTCTGTTTGCATAAACAGGGAGATGATCACTGACGGAATCAGAGAGGATGCCACTGGAAACATACTTAGTAGAATCGGAAAACAATATCCAGTCAAGAATTGAGCCACCTTTTTGGGATAGTTATAACATATGGGGGAGGAAAAGAGATGAGGTAATCCAAATAGGTTTAGGCTAGTCGATGAATATTTTTGGGAGATAATCAGCCAACTGAAATTAACATCACCTACCTGAAATTTAGCTCTGTGCTCGCACACAGCACTCTAGGAACCCAGCCAAAATCTACAATTACATAGTTTATAAGGATTAAATTGATCAGTCACAGCATGAAGTTATGGGAAAGAGTAGTGGAAGCTAGGTTAAGAAGGGATGTGATTATTAGTGATCAGCACTATGGTTTTATGCCGGGAAAGAACACTACAAATGCAATGTTTGCTCTGAGAGTGTTGATGGAGAAGTACAGAGAAGGTCAGAAGGAGTTGCATTGTGTTTTTGTAGACTTAGAAAAAGCATATGACAGGGTGCCTAGAGAGGAGTTGTGGTATTGTATGAGGAAGTTGGGAGTGTCAGAGAAGTATGTAAGAGTGGTACAGGATATGTACGAGGGTAGTGTGACAGCGGTGAGGCCTGCGGTAGGAGTGACGGATGCATTTAAAGTGGAGGTGGGATTACATCAAGGATCAGCTCTAAGCCCTTTCTTATTTGCAATGCTGCTGGACAGGTTGACAGATGAGATCAGACAGGAGTCCCCATGGACTATGATGTTTGCAGAGGACATTGTGATCTGTAGTGAGAGTAGGGAAAAGGTGGAGGAGACCCTGGAGAGATGGATATATGCTCTAGAGAGAAGAGGAATGAAGGTCAGTAGAACTAAGACAGAATATATGTGTGTGAATGAGAGGGAGGACAGAGGAATGGTGAGGATGCAAGGAGTAGAGGTGGCGAAGGTGGATGAGTTTAAATACTTGGGATCAATAGTTCAGAGTAATGGTGAGTGTAGAAGAGAGGTGAAGAAGAGAGTACAGGCAGGATGGAGTTTGTGGAGAAGAGTGTCAGGAGTGATTTGTGACAGACGAGTACCAGTAAGAGTGAAAGGGAAAGTCTACAAGAGGGTAGTGAGACCAGCTATGTTATATGGGTTAGAGACAGTGGCATTGACAAAAAGGCAGGAGTTAGAGCTGGATGTGGCAGAGTTAAAGGATGTTGAGTATATTGGGAAAAAGATGCTAAGGATGAAGCTACCAGGTAACAGGAAAAGAGGAAGGCCTAAGATAGGGTTTATGGATGTGGTGAGAGAGGACATGCAGGTGGTTGGTGTGACAGAGCAAGATGCAGAGGACAGGAAGAAATGGAAACAGATGATCCACTGTGGCGACCCCTAACGGGAACAGCCAAAAGATGATGATGACATAATTTATAAGGTTAGATAATAAAACCAGTATAACATATGCATTTTCTTAAAGTAAAGGGTAAATCCACCATCTTGTCATTGGTTTCAAAGGGAGCTAGGAATGAAGGAAGCTATGTTTATAGGGTACATCACTTATCAAGATTACTGCCCCTCAGCAACCTTTAAAAAAGTGCAGTTGTGCCTACTGGGTCTTGGTTCATTAGTAAATGAAGGGAATAAAATTAAAGAAAACACCAATCTTGTGCCTCAACAGCTTTGCAATAAGGGTGGTGGAGATTAAAAACAAAACATGTGAGGATCACCACATATTAATCAAGCTGTGGCAGTACAGGATATTGCTCCACCTAAAAGGACAGCCTATTTCTCTTAGAACAAGACTGGAAGTTTTAATCTAGATTCCATCCGAGCAGAGGCTCAAGCAGACATTTTCTGAGGTGATGACAGATGTGCCCTAATGAAGGGTGCTGCCTTGTATGTAATGAGACAATTTCCTGTACTCTCAGGACACTAGGAGATTTGGATACTACCACTGTTGTCCACCACAGAGGAAAAAACGATGAACTTTCATCCTTTTTTGCAGAAGCATGCAAGAAGTATTGTAGTGTCTCTTGCCTTGGGAGGGAAGTGTTGTCCACCAAGGAGAGAAATGTGTTCACATACATGTCAAACAGGCTTACTGTTGGAGTGTCCCAATCCTGATCTCTAGAGAGATTCACTTAACCTCAACTCCAGTAAAGGGATAGCACCATGCCAGCCAGACTGCCAGTGCATTCTCTTCTTCTGGGATAAGAAATACTGCAAAAGTGATGCCTTGGTCTATAGCTTACTTCCAAACCACAGTGCCTCTCTACAGTGTGTGTCACCCTGTCTGTCAATATATCACAAAATAGACTTGTTGGCAATCACAGTAAGACAGGCTGTGGTCTCAACACCCCTTCTAAAGCACTGAGGTTAAAAATAACTACTCTTCTCATCAGCTGGTTTATGTGAAGCCCCCTTGTCCTAAAGGTATCATTTTCCCTGCATACGGTAAGAACCCAGGTGGATTTCCCAACCCAGGATCAAAGAATTCCACAGATAATCTGACTAGCTCAGTGCATGAAGGGATCCCCGCACTGTGACAGCTGAGGATCATCCACCACTACAGAGCTTAATGACAGAGATCTAATTATAGCAGCAGGCCCATGAGTTAATGATGGTTTTAAGCCACTGACATCTTACTTTCCATTACAACAATCTTATTCCTCAGGTTACAAACAGAAATGCGGCAACATCGGACAAGGTGAGCAGGCATGTCCAAGGTTGGACCCCCTCTGCTGCATCTTCAACTACATCTCCAAAGCTAAGATTTGTAGCACACAGGATAAGGGAAGGAATGAACACCAATGAAGATTTTTCATCTCTACTTATAAAATCAATCCTTTCAATCAGAACTAGAAAAAAATTCTTCCAGTTTATGGGGACTTCCACAGTCTACAGATCACAAAAGGACCCAAATAAGGGACATTATTAGAAAGTCTCTTGATGTGACTACCAGCATCCAATGAATAAGATAAAGGAATACCTAAAGCTCCTGAAATATTTTTCCACATCGCCTAGTATCTTGATAACAGCATGGGTCTACAGTAGAGACCAAACAGTAGCACTCTGTACAGCAAATTAAGCCTAGCCAAGAAACCTGTGAAAATCCAAGAAAATGATATGGCAGAAGGTATCCATCACATCTAGTGACACCATCCAGATGCCCTGTGGTAACAAAATTACAAACCCTTCTATCACGATCAGGAAGCTAATTCACAGAAAAGCATTAACTGACGTAGGGGATGTCCAGAACAATGGCAACATTCAGGCTCTTCAGAAAAAAGAGAAAGCAAGAATAGAACCCCTTGCCAATCTCTAAAAAGGAAAATCTTCCATGGCTCCAATGCATAGGGGAATATGGGCCTATTTTAAGACGTCTGCTCTGGGTGGGTTATGAGGAAGGAACTAACAATTGTAAGAGAAAATATCCAAACCTTCTACCTTGACTACAGCATCAGTATAAAAAAAAGCTTCAAATGGCTACATGAAAGCTGACTGAAGAAGTTATTACACAATATTTTCCCAGAGATTTTTGACAACAAGGAAAGAACTTTTCAATTATTTATTTCAGGACATAGATCCAAACTGAGTGGCAGACAGAAAAGCACTTTGAATACAAGGGCTAGAGATTCCATTTGAACAAAACATGAGTGCTATGCTAAGCTGGGGATAGAACATTTGAAACCCAAAAATTAACTACTGAAGAGGACCTCTGAAGTCAGATCAGGTAGAATGCAAAGGTAAAACAAGAAATATCCCAATAACTAGAAAAACATGAAAATCTCAGATGAAACTACAAAAGATGAAAGCATAACAAAGAAAGCACCATGAATTTAGTCATAAATGCATGCATTTTGCCTAAAAAGGGAAGTTTTCAGGCAATCCTGCTAAGACTTTTGATTGGAAGGGTGAGATTACATACACCAAGCCCTGATATGAAGGTATGCAACAGTTGTGCTAAAATTACAGAATGTAATAAGAATGCCAACTATGCCTTAGCAGCTTGTAACATGTCATATATCCATATTCTGGCACTGCATATTCAATCACTAACACAAGCTCACTGATCACAGCATACAAGCTGCAACCCTTTACTGACTATACAATGTGTTTTGTGAACAAACTCTCAGATTCAGGGTTTCTAATAAGCTACAGGGGAATGCATAAACAACGCAAAGGTGGTAAAAGTATTACAATTTAACCACATTACCTTCAAGTGCTCAGTGTATTCTCTGTCAAATGCATATGCAAAGTTGTCTGTCTTGTGTACAGTGCCAAGGTAGAAAGATAAAGGAAAATAAAGGAAAGCTATGTATTTACCATAATGCTAGATCACTGTCGTCTATCATATCTGAACAGAACTTACCTTGGCACTTTTAGGAAGCTGTGAATAAAGGACTCTGATTCATCTTTACCTATAATTCCCTCCATTCTTCCAAAATACCTCAATCAAGTATGCCTGCTCAAAACCATAAAATCAATTTATGATCAACGTAAACAAGCTAGTCTAGAAGATGGACTAAGAAGGGACTAAGAGATGAGAAACAGGAACCAAAGACTGTTCAAGCACAAGGTCCCTGGTGAGGTCCATCCAATGAAAAGCTGCACTAAGTGACAATTTCGGAAGGGGGACTGAGGAAGAGAGGGAGGGAAGGATGCTGAACAGGACAAAAGCAAGAAAACATGAATCTAGCATTATGTTAAGTACATTACTTTCATATCCAATGTTTTTTCTTCCAATTCAACCTTTGGGACAGATTCCCAAGTACCAAAAAAGGGTGGGATCAAGGAAGGATATTCCTGAGAATGGTGGAGATAAAGGATGTACGGGATCTGGACAGCACATCCAGCTTACAGCGAGATCCAAACATGTGAACAGTCGATCAAGCTGCTGCACCACAAATCTCGTCAGTAGGAGCTCTGCACATGTAGGCAGTAGAGGTAGTTATCACCATTGTAGAACGCGCTTCATTGTTTTTAATGTTATACCCATCTTTTCATACACAAAGATTATACAACAAGAAAGCCACATAAAGAATGACCTTTGATACTCTTTTGCCCACTTTCGCTTTGGAGAAAGCCACAAACAACTGATCAGATTTTCTAAGGTCCTTAGCCCTGGGTAAATAAAATCTGAGTTGTCTATGAATGTCTAGTAAATGTAAGTATACTCTTCTTTAAAACTTTGGGAGGAATACTGGCAGATTGATACTCTGATTAAGGCTCATCTGGGATGCCACCTTTGGAAGGAAAGTAGGTTTTGTACTCAGATATTAACCTAATGGAAGACCATATATGGAGATTTGCAGGACAAAGGTTGCAATTATGAAATCCTCCTCTCTTAACTAACGGCCAACAGGCACAGAATTCTTCTGGAAAGATATTTTAAATCCACTTTGCAGTTGGTTTGAAAAGAGTTCACGTTAAGACCTACAAAATAATGGTGATGACCCATGGAGGAATTGGGTCTCTTATAAGGGGCTTCAATGGGAAAGTTCCTTTCAGAAAGACCTCTGAAATCTTCAGTGACCTATTCCTCATTAAATTTGTGGTTTTCTGGCAAATTGTTAAAAGACTAAAGTCACTACATTATGACACACATTTGAGGATTTCACTTCATATCCTTCAGAAAATGCCTGCTAATGCAAAACTTGTTATTCTAGGAACTTTTTAAGTTTATAAGACCAATATATATAAAATCTGTCCCTGTTTTGGGGCCTTTGTCCCCCATTATTTTTAGCTTTGTCCAGATTTCTTGCTGTAAGAGGTTGATCGGACATGGCTGCTAAATGAACTTTGACTGATGAAAAACTGGAGCCTTTTTTGAAAAGATCTGACAAGAAGTCCAGAATAGATGGAAGAGGAGCTGAACATGGATCTATTCCCTTAGAGGATGTCCAAATAGTAAATCTTTTCCATTTGCTATAGTAAACTTTTCTAGCATTTGGCATTTGTAAAGCTGATAAATTGTGAACCACCAAAGTAGATAGCTTGGCATATCTGGCCACCATTAAAATTGGAGGAACCATGAAGTTAATTTCAAGGTTTTTGGATCTGGGTGAGGCTGCCTGGATGTACAGCTCAGTAAAACTGGATGGTACTCCAACATCCAGGGTGGATGTAAAAAATGAGGAAAGAGGAACAGGAACCAAACTTCCCAGTGCCAAAAGGGGGAATGAAGATTACTCTGGCCTTGCACATTCTGGCTTTCTGAATAATTTTCGTTATCAAGGGTACAGGGTGAAAGGTATACAGAACACCTGGGGGCCAACTGTGGACTACAGCATCCCTCAGTGGTTAACCCTGCAAAGGGGTCAGAGCAAAATAACTGTTGCACTTGTTGTTTAGGTACAAAACAAAAAGAATCTTAGCAAAGTTGGCCCCAGTGGATGAAGTTTTGCATTGCACTGCTTGATTAAGATACCACTTGTAAGGACATCAATCTGGAAAATCAAATGAGAAAACAAAGCACAGTTTCTTAAATGGTAAGGCCATCTTCCCTGGGGAGGACCATGCAAGTTTTAGAGAGCAACAAGCAAGTTTTAAAATACTGCGTTCTTATATATAACATTTTTTTGTTGTTGTGTCTTTTGGCTTATCCCGGTTAGGGGTCACCACAGCAGATGCGTTCTTATATGTAACTATACAGTATTATTGTATTTTTTATGTAGGGTGAGGCTAAATGGAAAAAGATAACAGTCAGTGAATATGTACAGTTGTCTGCAAACCAATAATAAAATAAATGCATATAGCCAAATCTTGATTGTATCCAGTGTGTGCCTGTGTTGGAGCGGAACAGGATCCATTTCTGTGTGGGCCAAGATATCTTGAAGAAGATCAAGGAATTTTCAGTGGTTTGAGGGAAGCTCACTGTGACATAGTTCAGGAACTTAAATTTCTGACCACACATATCTCCCATGCCTCAACTCAACAGGGAAGTCCCTGCTTGGCAGAGGGGCTTATCTGTCAATTAAATATCAATAGTTTTGAGAACAGTCTGGTTTGAATATTTTTTTTTTCAGATTTCACAGTTAAAGTATTTTCACTTCTTAAGCATGCACAGTTTACTTACGCACAGCTGTTTAGAAATAAACAAGTTATTTTGATCACACGCCTTTTTACCTTTACACATCTTTGCAAAATATTTTCTTTTCCTAGCACAGATTCAGCAAGTTGATAAAATGCAGTACAACTCTTCCCCATCATACTTAAAACATACCAAAATTGCAAGTGTATGAGTATTTGTCTTTCATCCTAGATTCTCCTTCTCATATGGTTCTTTTTTAACACTCTGCTTACTTGTACTCTCAAGTGACATGTAATTTGCACATATTCTACATAAAATGGTTTTCTGACCCAGTCGGACTTTCCCGGTCAATAAATAAATAATAATCGTTTATATCCTTACTTTTACAGTGCATCTTCATTTTATTTCCTATTATCTTACTATTTGACTTGCATATTTTTTTTACTAGTCCCCCTTTCACCAGTTTAATTATTCTAACTGCACACTAGTATTTTCACTCACTCTGCACACACACACATTCTCGTAATATTCAAACCCATGTTTTATACTTTCTCATACCATTTGCTCTTATTAAAAATATCCCACAGTTTACCAAACTGTCGATCTTTGGCTCCATCTGTCAACTCAGTGCATTTGTTTCTACAAATTTCTAACGTATGTGACGTTATTTCTAGGCAGAAATAATTATTTAATTTAACAAGTGCAGCTATTTTGCTTTTTCCCCTAGAAGTAAAGGATAAAAGTTAATACCGTTATAGCTTCATTGCCTGCAACTGGCAAGAACATGGCACACCAAACTTTCAGAATTCTTTTGTATTAATTTACATTCATTCTGCCTCTGAAATTCTATTATGACATCATTATGATTTTAGGACAAGGCACAACCAATATTGAACTGCATTTTTTTAATGGCCAGTAAGACACATTCACAACACTTGTATACCTCACCCTTTTGAAGCCACAGTCAGTATAATCTATGCAATGAATATCAATCAGTTTAAATTCATTTATATGCAAATAATTAAAGTAAAAAAAAAATTACAAGAGCAGTACAAGATTTTTTTTGCTAGTTGACCATTAACATGATAAAAGAGCAGATGCCACTTTCTATTAAATGACTAATAATTTTAATGAACACTTGAACACTTAAAAACATACACTCCCTCAAACCCTCAGTCATAATCCCTTTTTTATTCAACTACCTTTCTCTTTAACAGGTGATTTTCCAACACTTCTAATAGCAATTAAGCACTTAATTTTCCTAATCCCCTTCCAGACAGACCCTTATAATCTCCCTCCTCCCAGGTTTATTCCAAAAGAGCAAAGAACAGCAAAACAGAGGTAATCTGTAAATGTCTAACAATCATTCCAAGCAGCAATGTATTCAATACATTTTCGTCACTTATCTCTGCCACTCTCATCTCCTTCAAGTGGTGCCCAATTACAGCCACCATCAGACCTTAGTTTTATCTCCTTACTTCTACTAATGTCATAACTTCCTCCACCTGCTAGAAAACCTTTAACCAGACATTCTAGGTAATGTACTGCACCAGTCAAAGTTGATTTATATTCAGTTATCTACTTCTCACATCAGGGTTCAAATCTATATGATAATAATAGCAACTGTGTATTCAGTCTCCTACCCAGTAAATGATCCATATAGCTGCAAATGAGTCCCTTTAGGAGGGTCTTAAAAAGGCGAACATTCAGTGATCTTTGAGTGTCACATTTACCAATGAAATCATCTGCCTTTTCCTCTCTGCAATAACTCATACACTCTCTAGTATCTGACACCACCAAAGACAGACTTCCCAGTAATGCAACATTCTCCATATCCACAGACCACATCCTCCAAAATCCCTTTTCAACATTCTGCTAGCCTAGGTCATGTACTAAGAATATGCCAAACATCTGTTAATCTGATACTATTCCTCATAAAGCATATATTAATGATGAGGCTTTGGATCCTATTTTAATAATCCACATCAACAGACCAACCATGTCATATGTACTGTGAAAGTGCATCAAAAAGGTTTGCAGACTGTTACTTGAATATTCTTTCCCCTGGACCAGTTTTTCCACCAACATCCATACCTTCACATATACTTTTTCTATATCCCTATAATAATCCCAGAATATATCAGCGCACTTCTCAGACAGGAACACAAGTCCTGAAGATGTCTCAAAGGCAAAAAAAAAGGATGAAGCTCCAACTGCAATATAGATTACTCAGGATGAAATACTAACCAAGGCAGGAAATAAGGGAGGATGGGAGTGAAGGTGGGCTCTGAGGTGCTGATATCCAAGAGGAAATGTGCCACAGCAAGTTCTCCAGTAGCAAATGGGCTATGAGCCTGCTGTTGCTGAACCTGGGCATGTGCAGTACTGCACGTTTAGGAGGTCAAATATGTCAGCAGCTACTGGGCGCTAGGGGTTACAGCTAATAGAATATCCTGATGGCTGTTTGGATGAAAGCCTTCTGCTAAAGGTTTTCTCACCCAAAGTAGAACAAATGGTCAGCTAAGTCAAACAGCACTAATGGTTAGCAAAGAGTGGGGATAAAATGTGCTAAATAGATCTCCTGGCCGGTTTCCTCTCAATATCTGGCATATCGGTTAATTAGGTAATCGTTTTGCGTCATTTCTACCAGTTCCCCTTTCCATGCCAACAGCATTAAGTTATGAGCAAGAAATAGGCCCCCTGAATCTATTACCATCTGTTTTAAGCAAATCTGCTCCCAAGAAACCCCACTCATTTAAATGTTTTTACAACTTGACCCATCCATAAAACACCTAATTTCTTGGCAGACACAAAACGGAGAAATAGCTACAGTTCTAGCCAAATATCTTCTGTGTAAAATAAGAATCAAGAAGTTAGTCCAAACTCTGTTACAGATCATCTGTTTCAAAAACCCCTCGTCTCAGTTACCCTTCCACATCTCTGCACCAATGGCAGTTTTGTGACATTACTGTCATGCATATGCAGCTTTCCTCCACAACACAGTTACCACCCAGCAAAACAAAAATAATCTACCAACTGTGGCACTGACCCTTAATTCACATAGTCAGGTACCTCCCTCCTACTCCTTCCAAGGAAAGTACAACATTTAACATTTACAACTGAATCCTCAGGGACCTGGCTTTTCAGAAAATCTTTTTTCAATACTGAAAAAATATACTTGCTTCATTCTCGTATGAAATTAGTACAAAATGATGAGCAGCACCTCACATCTTGATCATCCAGAATCTATCCAATAATCTCAGAAGTAATCATCCTAGCCTTCCAACTGCACCAGAGTTTTGACTTCTCTTCTCATATTTAGTATGTATCAGTTAGTGGTTCCACAGACAGCACATACTTTCCTTTGATATCGGTAAATTCAGAAGGCTGTGAGTTCTAGACCAACATCAGATGTTTAGATTCACATTCTAGCACTGACTCTGTACAGCAGCATTATAACAGATATGCTGTACTCCTGAGGTGCCATCCTCTGGCTAAGGCAATAAACAAGTCGCCGCTCCCACCTGTGTTGTTGGTAGGTCAGGTAGATGTAAAAGATTCTATGGTACTTTACAGAAAATTTGGGTTCAATCTTTTTTTAATAAAAATCAAACAAGAACTCTTGCATTCATTTTTTTCTCCCTTTGCAAACAAACACCCATATAACAGTTCTACATAAAACATACATGTTTTATCTCATTCCCTGTTCCTGTTTTTCATAATTTACATTACCTCAACACACCTCTCCACTACATTTCTCTTAGTAATTTTCATCATTCTACATTATATACATTTTAAATTTTCATGTATTTATATAAGTTTTAAAGTTTAACACATTTTACTGCTGTCATAGTATTTTTTACACCGACTCTTCATACCATAAGTTGCCCATTCCAATCCCATCTTCTTCCTAACAATGTCCATGCTATTTTACATGCATGCTTTCCATTAAAAAGTCTGTGACTCAATAATTGCTTAAAGTAAAACCTTTAATTTTCTATCAGTTGAAATTACCCCTTAACTTGAACTACTTAAATGTTATATCTGCCACAACTAAGCATTCTGTTCCTTGAACTTTGTTTCCCTCACCATCTATGTAACTATGAAACTGTTTAGCGTCTTCACTTTATTTTTCTTCCATTAACCCTCACAGATTACAATAATGTAGCTCTAAATATCACTTTCTCTTAGGTTCATAGGTTAAGTACTAGGCTATCTGCCCGAAGGCATTTATAAGCCTAGCCAGAATGTGCTGGCTTTCGCTCCCCCCTTAGATTAGTTCCCTGTGCCTCTGTCCAGTAGAGCCACTAAAGTGATCCCCGGGGTAAACTTTCTGTTTCCCATCCACTCATCAAGGTTTCTCTTGAAGAGTGTTAGCGAGGAGCTCTGCCTAATGTAGATTGAAATCTTGTTCCAAAGCACTGGAAGTCTCTGGGACAGGAATCTATCCCTCCAGCACGTCCTATTTATTGTTGTGGTGAGGTTTAGATCCCTAGAATGTGTGGTTAGAGGGGATAAGCTTTTCTTTAGGTGGAGCATGTCCATCAATTCTGGGTTGGACATGGCCTTGTATGTCAGGCAGAGATCACGTCTGAGTAGGCGGTATGCAACCAAGTACAGCTGGAGTTTCTTCAGTCGAGCTGCATAGGGCATCTGTTTGAGGCCAGTGATCCTCTTGGTGAGGTACTTCTGTGGTCTTTCCAGCGGTTGCAGGTGTCTTGTAAGGTACATCCCAAATGGGGCATTGTACTCTATGATGGGTCTGATGAGTAGAGGGGCACACTGACCTCTTTAGATCTGGATGCGAACCATTTTGTGATTAGGTGGGCCACACAGGACTTTCTAACCATTTTGGCAATGTGATTATCAAAGGAGAGATTACTATCTACTTAGGTCCCCAAATCTCTTATTACGTTTTTCCGTATTTAGGGGACTACCACCTATGTGGTAGTTTGTGGATACTTTGTTTTTTCCAATGGGGATGACTATGCACTTTTTGGCATTTAGCTTGAGGCCATGATTTTGACACCAGGTATCTGTCTCAGTGAAACCCTTTTGGAGGATGTCTGTGTCAGCCAGAGAGTCAATTATAGCCCCTAGTTTGCAGTCGTCTGCGAACTTGGTCAGTCATAGTCCTCCTGTGCTTGCCTGTACCTCTGAGAAGTATATGCCGAACAGGAGGGGTCCTAGGACTGAGTGCTGGGGAACGCCACTTGAAACCGGTTTAGAGTCGGACATAGCTCCTGCAACACTCACCATGTGGGTTCTGTCAGTGAGCCAGCTGGCAACCCATCTTGTGATGGAGGGGTTTATGTTCAGGCTGGTGAGCTTGTCTATAATACCAGAATGGGGAATGCTGTTGAAGGCCTTTGCAAGGTCTAGGTAGGCTGTGTGTACCACCTTTCCCTCATCTACAGCCTTGGTAACTGTCTCAAAGAAGTCCACCAGGTTTAGGAGGCATGATCTGCCCTTAAAGCCGAACTGGGTAGGGTCCGATGTTTGGAGGTTCCCAATGTCTCTGTTAATGAGTTCCATGATGACACATAGCCTTGCAGACCAAGCTAGTCAGTCTTATAGGGCGATAGTTCCCGGGGTCCACTGTGGCTCCAACTTTGTGGAGCGGACTAACCGTTGCTGTGCGCCACTCTATGGGTACGTAGCCTTTGGAGAGGCTGAGTTTGAACAGTGTGTTTAGGTGAGGGGTTAGCTCATCTTTGAGCTCATGTAGGACGCAGCCTGGGACACCGTCTGGTCCCACTGATGCTGTGTTTTTGGCTTTGGAGAGGGCTGTTTTAACCTGAGTGTCTGTGATTTCAGGGGCTCTACATTCTTCTGGTATGGTTATAGGCCTTTTTGGGGGTGAGAGAGGGGTGATGTTTGCACTGAACCTGTCTGCCAGGATGTTGGCGATATCGGTCGGTTCAGTGTATTTCTGCACTAACTCCAAGCAGATCTGAGCATTGCCACTTAGATTCTTGACATAGCTAAAGAATGCCTTCTGGTTATCTTTGGAGTCCTTGACAATTTTTCTTTCGAAGCTCGCCCTGAATGATTTTATGAAGGATCGCAGTTTCTTGCTGGTACTGATCTGGGATGTCTTTCCTTCTTGGGATTTTACTCTTTTCTGTACTAGTTTCCTCCTTCTACTGTATACCTTGTTAATGGCAGGGGTCCACCAGACTGGTTTCCTTTTCTTGGAGGAGTGGGACTTGGTTTTGCATGGGATAGCACAATCCGTGCATTCTTGTAGGTGGCCATAGAATGCATTAGTAAAAGATTTTGCAGCTTGGACAGAGTTATCCTTTAGCATGGGGGCTTTGAAACTTTCCACCTCGGTCTTAAGTAATGTGAAGTTTGATTTTGAAACATTTTTCATGGTGGTTTCCTTGACCTGGGGTGGAGGCAGAATGTGGATATCCAAAGTGATTTGTTTATGGTCAACGAGGGGTTGACCCCCGGTGTGGAAAACCGGTCACCCATGTTGGTGATGACCAGGTCCAATATGTTGTCACCTCTGGTAGGAGTGTTGCCCAGTTGATCCAGGGCGTTTGAGTTTATAAATTCTAGGAAATGTTGGGCAAGGGAGTTAGTACTTGAGTAGTTCTCCCAGTTAATGTTTGGGTAATTGAAATCACCCAATATTAGGGTGTTTGGTAGGACCTTTAGATTTCCAGAAACGCAGAATGGGGGTCCTGGGGCATGGTGGGAGATCTGTAGCAAGTTACAATTTGAATTGCAATTTTGCCCATTGTTAGTTGCACATGGATGATCTCTGAAGCAACATGCTGTGCCACTAACCTGGAGGTGTGGGTATCCTTGATGAATATGGATACGCCCCTGCCTTTTATATTTAGGTCCGGGTTCTGTGGCTGAAATGTATGGCAGGAGTTGTAGCCTGGTAGTGCTGGGGTGCTCTCTGTAGCCTTAAACCAGGTTTCTGTTACTGCACATACATCGATTTTCTCCATATTGAGGAGTGCCTCAAGTGTGGGCATTTTGAGGGTTAGACTTCTGGCATTGAGTAGCATTACCCTCAGTTTTTTGTTACTTGTGCTATTTACAGTGGTGGGTTTCTCTTTTGGGCCTTGCCTAAAAAAAAGGCACTATGGGGTTGGCAAGAGCCTTGTCCAGTATTCGAAAGCCTAAGGGTGACCGGTGCAAGCAGTCTCTAGCAAAGAGTGTGGCTTGTCGAGCATGCCATCAGAGGCGGACAGACACTGGATCCCCTTTGAATGACACCAAAAACTTAGCCAATTGTTGAAATTGATAATTTTTTCTTTACACCATGGTATCATTCTTGGTGAGGGCAAGATGCTAGTCAGGGTCATACTGGCCTGGGCAACATTATCAGAGAGCTTTTCCATGTCTCTTTCCATGTAGTCCAGGGAGGTACGGCTCAGGTCATTCATACCAACATGGACAATGACAGTCGCATTTGTACTTGTTCTGGAGTGACCTGAGTGCTTGTGTTATTTGGTGGATCCTGGCATCCGACAGGCAGCTAACAGTAACTTTCTCCTTATTCAGCCTAGTGAGTGGGACGTCAGTGTGCCTAACTATAGAGTCACCTATTACTAGTATGTTGGGTATGTTATTTAGCCTTAAGGGCTGTGATTGCATGGCACACTGGTTTTGTGAAGTATGTGTTTCATGGCTTTTGTCAGGGGGTGGAGGTTGCTTGGATGGCTGCTTTGGAGGTCTCTGTTGCTTTTGCAGACTTTTATTTAGAGCCTCCGAGTATGTTTTTGTGTATTTATGTGTGTTTTTTGCCGGTGCTGGTTTAATGGGTCTATGTAAGACTGGTGGTGTGATGCAAGTATTTCCCTTCTCCTCTTGACTGTCTGATCCAGTCTTGGGTTGAGGGAGCTTAGCCTCCAGTTTGGCTGTATAAAGTACAGTTTTGTACCTACCATAAATGTAGATGTTCGAGTGCTAATACAGCTGCAGTAATCACAGATGGGTTCTCTGCCGTCAGGCGGTCCCTCAGTCGGCCGAATTCCAAAGTCTAGGTCCAGCGTCGGTTGTAGTCACCTTTTCTCCTGATGTCAGTGAGGCCGGAGTATATATGACACAGCCGATGCCATGTTCTTCAGTCTTTCTTTCCCCAGATGTCAGGTGCCCCCAGAAGGAAGGCAATACATAAATTATGTATATATATATATATATATATATATATCTATATATATATCTATATATATATCTATATATATATATATATATATATATATATATATATATATATATATATATACAAGCAATGCAATATAATCCAAAATCAGTAGTTGCAAGCAAATAAACCATAGAAGGATAACCCAGTCAGGTTGTATGAAGAGGTTGTTAGGCCCCATGCCTTTACCAAGTGGGGAAGGAGGGAGGGAAACCTGTACTGCAGCTGTATTAGCACTCGAACATCTACATTTATGGTAGGTACAAAACTGTACTATGTTCATCGTGCATACAGCTGCAGTAATCACAGATGGGTAGAGTCCCAAAGCTACGCACAGGGTGGTTGGTACTAGGAGGAACTGGGTTGAGCCAGAATGCCCTGCAATATAGCAGTGGCAAAGCCTGCTCTAGTTCTGGAATATAAAGGCAGGTGGTAATGTTTTGTGAAGGTATGTACAGAACTCCAAGTGGCTGCCTCCAAAATATCTTTGGTAGGAACTCCTCTGAGGAAGGCTGTAGAGGTAGCTGTGGCCCTGGTGGAGTGTGATCTGATACCTGTAGGAACAGATTTCCCATGATAGGAATAACAAAACCGTATGCAGTGGCCTATCCACTTTGAAATAGTCTGCTTGGAGACTGGCTTCCCTTGAGCCCCTACAGCATAGGACACAAAGAGTTGTTCTGATTTCCTGAAGGACTTTGTTCTGTCCAAATAGTAACGTAGCTGCCTATGGATGTCTAAAGAATGTAGCAGCCTTTCCCCTTTGTTTTGAGGATTGGGATAAAAGGTAGGAAGGTGTATGGCTTGATTTAAAGCTACCCTGGATACCACTTTAGGCATAAATGATGGGTTGGTACGAAGGGAAACCCTGTCCTGATAGAAGATGAGAAAGGGCTGCACCGCCATGAGGGCCTGTAGTTCCGAAACTCTACGAGCTGAAGTGATAGCCAGAAGGAAGGCTGTTTTCCAGGACAAATATTGCAAATCTGTTGAGGCAGCTGGTTCAAAAGGAGGCAATGTTAATTTTTCTAGTATGTAATTAAGATCCCAGGCTGGAATTGGTTGCTTCCTTGATGGTCTTATATTCTTAGCCCCTCTGAGGAACTGTCTGTCGTAAGAGTGGGTGAGAAAATAAAGGAGGATCCGTGTTGAATACAGCAGAAATGGCTGATGCATGGATTTTTATGGAAGAAAATGAAAGTCCACTGTTCAGCAGCTCAGCTAGATACTGTAATACCTGAGGCAAGTTCAGTTTTCTAGGGTCCTGGCCTCTTTTCTCATTCCAAGAGCAAAACCGCTTCCATTTTGCAGAGTAAGCTTTTCTAGTAGATGGCCTTCTGGCCTCCAAAATGACATCCTGCACCTCCTTGGAGAGTAGGGTCTGTTGTGGTGTTAAGGAATTTTCCATGCAGCGAG
The DNA here is from genome assembly GCF_019279795.1 of Protopterus annectens. Lineage (NCBI taxonomy): Eukaryota > Metazoa > Chordata > Ceratodontiformes > Protopteridae > Protopterus > Protopterus annectens. The sequence goes on along the minus strand of NC_056729.1, from coordinate 42,948,668 downwards.
ATTGAGTGTTTTCAGCTGACTGTGAAGAGTTTTGTAGCTGTGCTGAGTCAGCAGAAGAGGCATTAGAGGCAGGGACCAGGGAGGAGTATGTGTTAGGCTCCTCAGGAGTGGGTACCAGTGTTGCCTTGGCCAATCTGGAGCAATCAGTATCATCTTCGGTCTGTCTGCTCTTGCTTTCAAAAGCATCTTGGGCAGAAGAGGCAGAGGTGGGAATGCGTAAACTGTCCATGCTGTCCAACTGAATGAAAGGGCATCCACTCTCCAGGCCTTTGGGTGAAAGGTCCTCGAACCAAACTTTTCCAATTGATGATTCCTGTGGGAGGTAAAAAGATCTATGTCTGGCCTCCCCCACGCTTGCATTATTTCTGTAAACACCTGAGGATGTAACTTCCATTCATGTGGATCTGTCATATTTCTGCTTAGATTGTCTGCCAGTGTGTTTTCCAATCCTGGCAAGTACTGTGCTTGAAGTTCGATTTGCCATTCCAGAGCCAAGTTCCAAAGAGTCATGGCTAGTCTGCACAAGGGGTATGAATGTGTTCCTCCTTGTTTGTTTATGTACCACATTACTGTGGTGTTGTCTGTTCTTATCAGTAATTGTCCTGGATGCAGGAAGTCCTTGAAAGCTGTAATTGCATTTATTACTGCTAGCATTTCTTTTTGATTGATGTGAAGGTGCTTTTCCTTTTGGGACCATTTGCCCTGAATGCACCTGTCCATCATGTGCGCCTCCCAGGCGTAATCTGAGGCGTCTGTTGTGATGACTTGCTTTGCTTGAGGCTTGCAGAATGGGAGGCCTGTGTTTGCTTGACATGCTTGGGCCCACCATAGAAATTCCTTTTGCAAACATGGTATTATTGGTATTATTGTTTCCAAACTGTGACTGTGTTGAGACCATAGGTTTTTTAGGTACCATTGAAGTTTCCTCATATGCAGCTTTGCACATGGGATTAAAAGAATGCAAGATGCCATGAATCCTAGAGCCTGCAGGATTTTCCTTGCAGTAAGCCTGGTACTTTTTGCTAGTATTTTGAAGTACTGAGATAGTTGCCCCTGTTTTTCTGGCGTAAGGTAGGCCATCTGGGTGTTTGTGTCCAAGTTTGCACCCAGGAAAGTTATTTTCTGAGATGGTGTTAGCCTTGATTTCTCTTTGTTGATTGTGTATCCCAGAGAAAGCAGTAACCATGTCACATATGCCAGATGTTCCAGAAGTATGCGCTTGCTGTCCGCTTGAATCAGGCAGTCGTCCAGATAAGGGTAAATTTGTATCCCTTGAAGTCTGCAGTAGGCAATCACTGATGCCAGGCACTTTGTGAATACTCTGGGCGCAGTAGATAAGCCAAAGGGCAATGCAGAGAATTGATAGTGGATTGAACCTGCAAGAAATCTGAGGTATCTTCTGCAGCTTTGTCTGATTGGGACATGCAGGTATGCCTCCTTGAGGTCCAATGTTACCAGCCAAAACTCCTTGCCCAGCATGGGAAGAAGCTGCTGTAATGTGAGCATCTTGAATTTTGGTACGAGTAGAAATGTGTTTAGGATGGATAAGTCCAAAATGGGTCTCCAGTCGGTTCCTTTCCTTGGTACCAGAAAAAGTCTTGAATAAAAACCTTGACCTTGTTTGTGAGTAGGTATCTCTTGAATAGCTCTCATGCTTATGAGCTTTGAAATTTGCAGTTGTGCCTCTGCCCTTTGATTTTGTGGCAGGTTTGGCATGCCTCTCATTTTTGGAAGAGTGTGAAATTGAAATTTGTAGCCTCTGTTTATAATGTCCAGGATCCATTTGTCTGTTGTGACAATATGCCAATTGCTTGCAAATAATGCTAGCTTTCCTCCCAAAGGTGCTGCCAGCTGAGACATGCTTGGCATGGAAATGAGGGAGTCATTGGGTTTGCTTCCTGTATTGTTGTGCACTGTCTTCGCCACCTCTTGGTGCTGGAGTTTGCCATTGTCGGCCTCTATATGATCCTTGTGATTGCCCTCTGCCCCTTGTGCATCTGTATCTACCTCTTTGGGGCTTTGTCAATGGCTGGAAAGGACCAGTTTTTTGAAGGCCAATTTCTGCTAAAACGTGGTGGTTGGACCTGTAAAAAAGCTTTGACAGTTTGCATAGATTTGGCTTTTTCTTCCATTTTCCGTAGTATCTCCTCAGCATTAGTACCAAACAGCACATCCTTTTGTAAAGGAGCATCTAGAAGTTTAGCTTTCACATGATCAGGCAAATTTTGTTCCCTAAGCCAGGCATGTCTGCGAATGACTGATCCTGTAGCAGCCGCTCTACTTGAGGCCTCTAGGGCATCATAACCACATTGTAAGGTGTGTTTACCCACTTGCTCTGCACTATGCATCATATCCTGTAACTCCTTCAAATCTGGTTTTTCAGGTTGAGACATTTTATTCCTTAACTGTGATAACAGGAACTGTTGATATTTAAGCATATGAAACTGACAATTTAAGGCCCTCATGGCTAGGGTGGCCAAGGTATATACCTTTTTTCCCCACCTTTCTAAAGATCTTGACTCTCTTTCTGCAGGAATTGGATATTTGGCAGTGGAGGCCTTCAATCCCTTAGGGCCTTGTGAAATGGTTTCAGGGTCAGCATTATGGCTTTTGAAGAGAAATTGGTGAGAGTTAGGTACTCTGTAGTACCTATCAGGTTTGACTGGTGCAGGAGGCAGAGAATCCAGGTTAAAGCAAGCCTCCGAATAAACATCATCAAGTATGTCCAAAACAGGGGGTATCGCCAGAGGTCTGTGTTGAGGTAACAGAAGAAATTCCCTAAGTCTTTTCTTGGAATCTGAAAAGTCTTGGCCTTCCCAATGGAAGTGTTCCCTCAAAGTGTGCAAGGTTTCCCCAAAGGAAAAATCCTCAGGAGGAGATACAGAAGGAATGGACTGCTCTGCATCCGAATCCTCAAAAGGGGAGTAAAAGTGCTCCTCTACATCAGAATGTTCTGATAAAATGGATCCCTGATCAGAAGAGGGAGAATCTTCCTCCACCCTGGATCTCTTGTCTGGAGGGGGTTGAGAACCCCTGATAAGAGTAATTAAATCCTCAGCCATTTTAAGCATCTGTTTTTTAGGCATGGGACCTGGAGATGGGCCCTGTGCAACAGGCCTCTTGGGATGCCTGGCTGCTTTGGATTTAGTAAAGGCCTTAATAGAAAAAGAAGATGAGGGTCTAAAGACACCATGGGTGGAAGTGGACCTGTCCACATTAGTAGGCTCAACATTAGCAAAGGCTTCGGTGGTTGTAGTCTGGGAAAGGGCCGAGGTCCCAGCGGTCTTGGGTACAGAGGACACCGCCAAAGGAGTGTCGTCGGTAGTCAGGGACTGCAAAGGCGTCTCGCTGAGAACCGGACCACGTGTAGCCTGTTTTGGCGTGGTGTCGGTGGGGACCGCGGGCCTCGCGTGTCGGTCCTTGTCCTTGCGTTTTTTGGACAAAACGGTAGTCGGAGTGTCCGACGACATTTTATAATCAAAGGCTTTACCAAAATAGTGTTGGGCGAACTCCGCCCGACGCTTAATAGTGCGTTTATTGAAGGTAGCGCAAAAGCGACAGCCCGAGACATCGTGGTCTGGGCCTAAACAAGGTATGCAGAGGGAATGGAAATCCTTATGCGGTATTTGCTTCCCACAAGAAATACAATTATTAACTTTTTCTGACATTGGTCTGAGGCAAGAAAAGTTTCCCAAACGGGGTACTTAGCTTTAATGAAGACTTCGGTTTCCAATATTTCCTTAATTCAGGAGCTGGCCGACCGGCACTTGCGAACTGCTTCTGCTTCGGGCACCGCGCGGCAAAAAAGACTGAAGAACATGGCGTCGGCTGTGTCTTATATACTCCGGCCTCACTGACGTCAGGAGAAAAAGCGACTACAACCGACGCCGGATCTAGACTTTGGAATCCGGCCGACCGAGGGACTGCCTGATGGCAGAGAACCCATCTGTGATTACTGCAGCTGTATGCACGATGAACATCTGCATCTCTCACATGTATTAGTGTTTGGTGGTAGGAGGAAAGGGTTGTCTGTGTACATGAGGCAGTTGTAACATTGCCTCAAAATGCCCAGATTCACCAGTTGGACTAAAGAGTACACCTGAAACTGCCTTTTGGACATATCTGGATAGGTACAGTGAACTGTTTTACTGAATGGCTGGTAAGGTCGAATAGAGAGCCTTGTCCTTCTGTACGGTATAGGTCGGACAGAGAGCCTTGTCCTTCTGTACAGTATAGGTGGGTATAGTGCTAGGGTTTATAAGTGCTTGCTATGAGTTTTGAGCACGTGCCGGGCTGAGAAATGAATGGCTTGAGTGCTTAATTTGAAAGTTTGTCTAGTTCCAAGGGAAAAATTGAAGAGGAGACTTTGTGGAGCCGGGAATAGTTATACCCTAGGTAACCAGTGATGCCCGGCGGGCAAAACCGGGCAAATGTGGCCAATAAGCTACTAATTTCTGGGCTGAAACCACTCCTCCAGGGACAGATAGGCTGCTAAAAGCTCCCCTCTCTCACAGGTGAACAGAGAAGCTTCCTTCTATCCAAGTAAGGTATGGGCAAACACAGAGATTTGTAGCACAGCCCTAAATTCAGCACTAACCTGAAAACTGGACTATACCAACTTAGAAAGGTGGGAAACAAGTATATATATATTTTTTTTTCCAGAAAATAAAACAGATACAATAAAAAAACACATTAAATGCACAGAAAAGGATACTTATTGTTATATATCTCAGATCAGAGTTGTAGTCAAAGCCCCTAGTAATAAAGTAGGAAGAAACACAAATAAAGTAAAAGCAGATGAATAAAGTGCAATATATATATATATATATATATATATATATATATATATATATATATATAAAACAATAGAAAACAAACTGATTTAAACAAGTTACCCAATTAACAAGAAAAAAGCTCAAAACTGAGCCCTGTTCCAGCAGTCTTCAATCAGACAAGTTCTAACCTCACACTCCTGCTACTAGGGTGCAGGGGAACCTTCTCCAAAAAAGATGGCCTGGATCAGTAAGTTATACAAAGACAGATTCAGCAGGCCTGAATCTGGTGTATTCTACAGCAAAAGGCACATCAATTTCAGAAAGAAACAGTTCAATTAAGCCTGTGACCAGAAATTCCCAGCTCAGAAGGACAGAATCAAGCCTCACCTTCCACAAGAGTGCAGACCACAAACTTTCTTAATGTAGAATAACTGGCCTGAAGCCCAAGTGCTTAAACCAGAACTAATACACTTTTAGAATAGCAGACACTGAGCCTTCAATCAGCAATTCCCAGCTTAGAAGGATGTAAGCTACCTGTCCTGCCACAACAGTGCAAACCACAAACCTTCGTAATGTAAAACAACCGGTATGAAGCCCAAGTGCTTAAACCAAAAGACTTAGAATAACAGTTACAATTTAATCAGGCTACTACAAAGCAGTAATAACTGCAGCAGAATAAATAAAATTGAGTACTTTTAAGAAGAGGCAAAGGCAAAATAAAGTAGGAAGAAATACAAATACAGTAAAAGCAGATGAATAAAGTGCAATTTTTTTTTTTTGTTATTAAAGTGAAAGGAGAGAGGAAGGAAGAACCTAAGTGGGTTGGCCTTCTCAAATCTTCTCTCTGTATTAAGTAGAGTGAACATTAGACTCCGAATATGATCTCACTGTACTCGGTTAAGTGAGCAAATGAGATGGACTCAGGAGGAGTGTTCAAATACAGACTCACAGGAGGGACGGGCAATTCCAGAGCCACCAACACTAACACCAAAACAAGAACAGGGAGGGTGGGTGGAGAACTAACTGCAGAGAGACACACATCACACTATATTCAGTGAAGCACACAATTAGGTAACAGAAAAAATGAAATACAGTACTTCTAAAACTGCAAGTTTGTACTTAACTTCAGCTTCTAATGCAGGTGATTGTAGCCAACTAAGTCTCTCAGAAGTTGAGCATTGCCACTTCCTAACACTCATATTCCACTGCACAATGTTTTCACCTATATTCCTTCAATGAAACACCTCTCCCAACAAACTCTACAGTATCTGCCATCCCAAATAAACTATTCCTTATATCCACAAACAGTACATTTTAACTGGCTTCAAGCTTCACCCCCACCCCCAAATTAAAAAAAAAATGCTAACTTAAACTCTGTCCTTTTAACTTCCAAAATACTGCTTTTTTTATCAGCAAAAGCGTTATGAACATCTTAAAGACAAACATCATTTTCACACCTAACACCCATTCTTCCATCTCACTCTCTCAGCTACCTTATAACCCCTTCCCAGTTCATCTCACTCATCCAACCAACCTCTACCACACCTTTAGTATCTTAAAATATACTTCCCTATGTAAGTACATTTTTCACATTGATGCAAAACGTTTGCTGTCCTAATTCATTACCACATTTTTTCTCTCAGAATAGTTGAACTTCTTTATGTGAGCAGACTCCTCATTTCTTATGCATATTGTCACATTATCTTCAGATGCAACCCACCTCCCTACCATCTCTGCTTTAACCTCACTTATGAAACTTCACTTATTTACTCATCGATATAATGCACGTATAACTACGCCTTGAATAAACCTGCAACAAACCCACCTTCCTATTTATGGCTTCCCTAATTATTCCAACTAAAATGTTTGCTTCTCCATAATAAAGCATAATATTCACCACTTTAGTCCCATTCACATTTACTGTCAATCCCTCAATGCTTTTCCCACAACACTCGCACTTCACTGTGAAAACGTTTCTGCTGATCAATCCCCATCTAGGTTTTCCTTACCTCCCAATGTAAACAGAAATTATACTGAGTCTCTAGCAGATACCTCTCTAATTTGCAGTGCAACACAGTGGTGCAGTGGTTTGATTCTCAGGTGGCGTGACTTCTGCGTAGAGCCTGCACGTTCCTCCCTGCGTTCATGTGCGTTTCCTCCCACATTCCAAAGACATGCTTTTGGAGCATTTCGCCCTGGGTCTCCACTGAAAATAGTCTTTGTCCTAGTCAGACTTTCCTGGTCAACAAATGTTACATAAATAAATAAATGCATATGCTTGACTTTTTTTTTTTTAACCATTCCCTGACAGCTTTTTTCAATTCCCATAGATCAACATTCAAGTGCAAACTTATAACTCCCATTATACTCACATGTTTTCTGTTACACAACTTTGCAAAAAATCACCCTTTTTATGAATCCTTGCCATCAGAATACAATTTATACTTCCCACATATCTAATCCTACACAACTCTTGAAAAACTTGCTATAATATTCCATTTGCTTGCCCTTGTACTCCATATAGTTCTACTTCCTTCCCTTTATAAATATACTTTCCCTACATCTTGTTCAGACCATTCTATTCAGACACCTCTCACTCTTTCTTCTCCATACTAACACTTCTAAATAACCCACTAATACACACAACCACCCCTCTCACCCCATCAGACTCCACTTTTTTCCTATACTTGTACTTCATTTAATTCGACTTCTCTGATTTTCTTACCTTCTCTTTAAATATTCAGCATAAAATATATTTTATGAAACTTCTGACTGCAAATATTTTCTGCCTATTCTCAAACTCTCCTTCTCCCCATTCAATTCTCTGTTTTTACATTTGTTTCACTTCCTCAGTCGGTTTCCCATAGCATTCAAGAAATCAACTTCATTTACTTCACATAATCATTATCCTCTTCAGTTGCAATAAAGAATATACTATTTACTCCTTCTATATGCCTCTCCAAGACCCATTTTCTGATTTCATAGATTGTTACCAGGCTAACAACCCAGGGGGCCTTTCTAAGCCTAGCCAGATATTTCCAAAAGAATAATAATGTCCTGTACCCAAGCAGGACACTGAGCGCCAGGCATTTATAAGCTACCGCTGTCCATTAGGGTCACGGGTGTCAGGGCTGGGGTAAATCTCCTATTCCCCATCCACTGGTCTAGGTTGTGCTTAAACTGGGTAATAGACAAACTGTCCATAAGTGTCACGGGTGCCAGGGCTGGGTAAATCTCCTATTCCCCATCCACTGGTCTAGGTTGCGTTTAAACTGGGTAATAGACAAACTCACCTTCACATGGATGGGAAGCCTGTTCCATATGAGGGGTAGTCTCTGGAACACATCAGTCTCTCTTGCATGTTCTGTTTAAGTCAGAGACAAAATTCAGGTCTTTAGATCTTGTATTTACGGTACTGTCTGACTTAAAAATATGTATGAGATTCATAAGTGTGGGGTCTGTGGATGCCTTGTAAGCCAAGCACAGATCACTCCTCAGTAATCTATAGGAGACTGAGCAGAGCAAAAGGGCTTTAAGGCGCTCTACATAAGGCAGGTTTGTTAAGCTTTGTATTATTTTTGTAAAGAACCTCTGAGGTCGCTCTAATTGCTGTATATGCCTGGTTAGGTACGCGCCAAAGGGAGCACTGTACTCTATGAATGGTCAGATAAGGGCAGGATACAGTGGGATAATGACCACTTTGCACCTAGATGCCATGCCCTTCCTTATAAGTTGCACAACATAAAAGGATTTCCTCACCACTTCGGCCATTTGGTGGTCAAAGGTAAGGCTACTGTCTACGTGTGTACCCAGATATCTGACCACTGGATCATCTCTTAGGGGTGTATTATCAACATGGTAATTAGCAGGGATGGTTGACTTCCCAAAGGGTACTATTATGCATTTCTTAGCAATGAGTTTAAGACCATGGCTTTAGCATCATTTGTTAGTCACAGATACTCCTTCTTGAAGAATGCTAGTATCTGCTGGGGAGTCGATGATAACCTCCCAGCCTGCAATCACCTGCAAACTTAGTCAGCCATAAACCTTCAGCATTTTCTTCTATTTCAGAGAAACAGATGTCAAAAAGGAGCAGGTCCAGTACAGAGCCCTAGGGGACTCCACCAGTGACGGGCTTCTTGGTGGAGTTGGTCTCAGCTATTTTGACCTCTTGCATCCTACCAGTGACCCAGTTAGCTATCCAGTAGGTGATAAAAGGATTTATACCTAAATTAGTGAGCTTGTCTATAATCTCCAAGTCAGATATTGTATCAAAAGCCTTGGCCAGGTCATGGTAAATTGTGTGCCAAGGCTTTGGTGACCCTCTCAAATAAGTCCACGAGGTTTAATAGCCATGACCTTCCTTTAACAAAGTCAAACTGTGTTGCGTCCAGCATTTGCAAGTTACTTATGTCCTCATTTATCATGTCCATGATGATTCTTTCGATGGCCTTAAATATGAAGCTGGCAGACTTATGGGCCTGTAGTTACATGGATCAGTGTTTGGACCTCCTCTGTGCAGGGGAATGAATGTAGCCATCTCCCATTCCTTGGGCACAAAACCTGACTGTAGGGCTTCAGTTGAAAAATGATTCAAGTGGAACAAAAAGGTAATGTTTCATGCTATTTATTAAGCATCCTCGAGATGTTATTAGGGCCTACTGATGCAGTGCTTTTGGCACTGGAAAGTGCATTCCCTAGTAATGTTTAAGGGGACTGTAGTATGCGACATTTTCTTTGGACTATTGGGGGGAGGGGATTTGAGCTGAACCTGTAAGCTAAAAGGTTGGCAATGGCCTCTGGTTCAGTGTGGGTGATGCCATTTACAATAACTTTTGCACATTGTTGCTTATTTCCCCTAAGGTTTACAGACACTGTGGCTGTCCTTTGCCTGACAAGCTATTTTTTCTTCAAATTTAGCCCATAAAATATTAATTAATCCTGTTAGCTGCCTGTTTAGATTGGCCAGGGGATTTTTAGAATGTATGGCTTTGTTCCATCTATGCTTGGCCAAGATTTTTTTCTTTTGCTGTATTACTGATTAATGCTGTGATTCCACTAAGGCGGTCTGTCTTTTGAGATTGTCTTATCTTAATACAAGTGGGTACATCTCCTTCCATACATTTATCAAAATCACTATACAGAGATTTTGCAAATAGCTCAGCATATGCTATGGTGTTTACTGGGTTTGTGGGTGCTTGGAATTTAGCCAAGGTGTTGCTGAGTAGAGACAGGTTAGCCTTGGAATAGTTCATAAAGGTTTTTTGTTTCATTGAATCCCAGGATTTAATTTTTATTTCAAGCAATACTGCCTTATGGCCAGATATGAACCAATCATTTTTTGTTGGTAATATGGTATCATCCTTTGAGAAGGTAGTATGCTGCACAGTGTGAGGCTCATACCTGCCTGACATATAATCAGCAAGCCCAATCAGGTCTCGCTTCATATAGTCAAGAGAGGCATGTCTCACGTCATTAACACCTGCATGGACTATGACAGACTCATACTGCTACCAGAGTGCTTGAACAGTGACTTTCTCCTTACCCAATCTAGAGAGAAGGACATCAGTGTGGCTCACTATAGAATCACCAATGAGCAAGAAATTTGGCTGTGTGCTGGTTTGCCTTAAAGGCTTAGCAGTACAAGCAATGGATACAGTGTTGCTATGTGTAGCTGTGGGTGATGTTTTAATGGAGTGTTTACGTGTCTGAGGAGGACCCATTTTTTTTGACTGTGCTGTGCAGGGGGTCTAAGGGTTTTAAGAAGGTTACCTGTGAGTGCCTCAGCATAAGTAGTTTCATGTGTAGGGTCTTTACTCTGTGCAGTAGGTGTGGTGCAAGTGTCACTGACAACCTCTATAGTATTTATATACTTGAAGTTTCAAAATTTCAAACCTCATATGTTCAACACCATATGAGCAAAGTTTGAAACATCGAATATATAACAAAAAAAAAAAAGAAAGAAAAACTTACCTAAATGCTCTGAGCAGGGGGGCAAGCCCCCCTGTGCCCCCCGCTGCTTAAATATACCAACTCCGAGATCACACGTCAGTGCAGAAAAAGGAAATCTTCCAATTCTGTGCCGTACAGAGCCATTTGTTTTAACCTTTGATCTTGTAAAAGTTCGATCATATGGTGTCGACCATGTGACATTCAAACTCTTACAAGTTCGAGGTTATAATAGGAACCTCATTAGGTTTGGTTATATGAGAAAGTTTGGTTTCCAATGTTACAAGTGTATTTACACATCTAGCATACTTTATCTGTTTTATTAAGAATAAGTGGGCTGTCAGTGTACATGATGCAATTGTTACAATGCCTCAGAATAACAATCTCAACCAGAGACAGTCAGGAAGTGCATATTCATGGCTACTGATCAACCAGGGAGAAGTGAGGGAAATCTAAATACTGAACAGGTCAATAAGACAAGGAACTTGATAAGCAATGCTCAGCTGTGCGCAATCTAAATGATCTAGTAGTTTAAAAAAAAATCTGTTTAGACAGCAAGGATATTTTAAGGGAAACCTACACTGGGAGAGATCGATGTCTACACAGATTACAAGGGGGGAATTATGCTGCTAGATATTAGCGACTATACAGATCACTGTTAGGCGCCGCTACGCAGAGAGCAGCAGTTCATACTAAATACAGTAAAAAAAAAAAAAAAAAAAAAAAAAAAAAAGGTCAAAAAGTGCAGATATTCAACACAGAGACACTCTTCTCAAGTACTGTGGTCACCAAATGTCCCAGGCACAGAAATTCATATTTTTATACAAGCTCTCTCTCTCTAGCCAATCAAATAAAGGCACAATAAGACTTAAGACTTAAAGCAGCAAGTCCCAGCTCTGAAGAGCACAGGCTATCCTCTCCTGCCACAAGTGTGTACACCACAAACCTTCTTAATGTAAAATAACTGGTTTGGAGCCCAAGTGCTTAAACCAGAACTAAGAAGCTTAGAATAATAGTTACAATGTACTCAGCCTACTATCAAGCAGTAATAAATGCAGCAGATTAAATGCAAATGAGCAGTTTAACATGCAGGAAAAAGCTAAACAAATTAGACAAAAAGTGCAGATACAGTAAAAGCAGCTAAATAAAGTCCTTTTTTTCAGTAAGTGGGAAGGTAGGCAACAGAATATAACTCAAGTTTAAGAGACTAAGGGGAGGGCCTTCCCTGTTGATCTCTCAGTGCTCAGTAGAATGAGATGATGAGATGAGATTGGAAGGAGCGTCCAAAATAAAGATGTCACTAAGGAATGCTATTTCTCAGCTCCTCCCACTAATTAGCTGGGTGTTATTCACCGTCTGCAAAATAATTATTTTCTAACTGTCTTGGTCAATATCACTTCGACTTGCAATCTTTTAGGGACCACAGTCCTCTGCGTCCACTAATTCCTCTAGCATATCACCTCAATCATCAATAGTGCCAGAAACCTGAAAATCTGAACTGCTGTTGATCAAGTCAATCACCATGCTTTTTTTCTCTTTCTTATAGGTTCACAGATTAATAATGGGCTAACTGTCCTTGTGGGCCACTTTAAGCCTAACTAATTATACCATGTGACAATCAAACCCTGCACCTTGTGTCTGTAAGGTAAACACCTTATCCATTATGCCAGCCTTCCCCTTCTGCTGCATATGCATGTTCTCAGGATTATACTTTGACATCACAGTATAAACAATAATGCAATCTTCACTTACTCTTCTGGAGTTCTTCCTTTTCCCACCACTAAAGAAGATCCATTCAAAAAGAGTATTAGTATTAGTGACTTTGTTAAATTTGAATTAGTTAGCAAAATACCACCTCATGTCTCCCTTGAAAACAGGCAATAGGCTATGTGTGACTAATATGGTGAACCAAGTTGCTGGGCTGAGCCTGTAATTTGTTACAGCTTGATTAATATTCTACCCCAGTAACCAACCAAACAAGCAGTATCTTAAGAAACAAATACAAAGCTCACCTACACAGGAGAATTTTCAGACATCCCATATTACCATTATATCAGTGCAAGAGCCTAGTTTTAGCAGGTTGCAACCACAGACTACCACATTCACATGTGGCACTGAAAACCCTTGTTGCTCTATAGAGTTTCCTTGTGTTACAGTGCATATAGGACTCCCTGAATCACAACTCTCTTGTATATTGTGCAAAGCCACATACACAATGTTATGCATTCCACCTAGTGTCCAAGCAATAGGGTTTGAGTGTTAAATGCTATACTATAACTTATTTGTGTGTTTGTTTATGGGTGTTTGTTTTCCTACAATTGTTAACTTGGGAGAGCTGACTAGGCATTTTCAGCATGGGATCCAGTCAGAAAATTGAACGCTGGGTTAAGGCACCAGATGCAGATGCTTCTCAGACCCCAGAAAAAAGGTGTTAGTTGATATAGACAGCAGGGCGGTGGCCATGGAAGTTGGAATCCACTAAGAAGTGTGTAGCAACTCACCTGCTGAGTCAACCAGCCCTGAAAATGGATGGCGCTGGGGCATTGGGCCCATACCCAGCCAACGCCAGGAGCCAAGGGGGCTACGCTGCGACTAGTAGGAGGGCCACCACAGTGGCACTGAAGTCCAGAGCAAGAGCCCAGACAGAGCTGCCACAGGTGAAGATCTTGGTGGTTGTAGCAAATATTCCAATGAGAGCTTTGAAGGCCAAATGTTGTGGGGATAGTAATCCTGCTCAGTAGGAGAGGAACAGCAGGTTCAGACATTTAGTGTATGTGCCTGGCTGACCAGCCAATGGTGCAAAGCTACCATCTGGGGGGATTATGACTGAACGTCTCTAAGTCAGAATCCAGCCTAAACATAAAGATAATCTTTCTTTTATTTTTTTTTTTTAAATCAGACTTAGGGACCTAAAATCTACCCTAAAAAATTAACAAGACTCTCTGAAGGGACAGGTTCCAAACTCACTGCATACTCAGCCTATGGAATGAGTTACCACTACAAGTCAAACAAAATACTACTTGGGCTACTATTAAGGCTTCGCTTGCTGATCAGAAGGGTAGACAAGTTTACATCAGGGTTATCATGTATGGCACTGCTCAATTTGGGAGGAGAGCACTTTTATGTGCTCAAAAAGCATGTCAAGACCTGCTAAGTGGGTCTACTTTAAAGGTGTACATGGCTAGGCATCTTATCGTCCCCTGGGATCACTTGTCTAGTATTGTTCTTCATTCGTAACTGCCTATAAATCTTTATCCACAGCAATGGCCTGTGCATTTGGTATTATTCTTCATTCGTAACTGCCTATAAATCTCTATCCACAGCAATGGCCTGTGCATTTGGTATTGTTCTTCATTCGTAACTGCCTATAAATCTCTATCCACACCAAATGCCTGTGCATTTGGTATTGTTCTTCATTCGTAACTGCCTATAAATCTCTATCCACAGCAATGGCCTGTGCATTTGGTATTGTTCTTCATTCGTAACTGCCTATAAATCCCTATCCAGAGCAATGGCCTGTGCATTTGGTATTGTTCTTCATACGTAACTGCCTATAAATCTCTATCCACACCAATGGCCTGTGCATTTGGTATTGTTCTTCATTCGTAACTGCCTATAAATCTCTATCCACACCAATGGCCTGTGCATTTGGTATTGTTCTTCATTCGTAACTGCCTATAAATCTTTATCCACAGCAATGGCCTGTGCATTTGGTATTGTTCTTCATTCGTAACTGCCTATAAATCTCTATCCACAGCAATGGCCTGTGCATTTGGTATTGTTCTTCATTCGTAACTGCCTATAAATCTCTATCCACACCAAATGCCTGTGCATTTGGTATTGTTCTTCATTTGTAACTGCCTATAAATCTCTATCCACACCAAATGCCTGTGCATTTGGTATTGTTCTTCATTCGTAACTGCCTATAAATCTCTATCCACACCAATGGCCAGTGCATTTGGTATTGTTCTTCATTCGTAACTGCCTATAAATCTCTATCCACAGCAATGGCCTGTGCATTTGGTATTGTTCTTCATTCGTAACTGCCTATAAATCTTTATCCACAGCAATGGCCTGTGCATTTGGTATTGTTCTTCATTCGTAACTGCCTATAAATCTTTATCCACACCAATGGCTTGTGCATTTGGTATTGTTCTTCATTCGTAACTGCCTATAAATCTCTATCCACACCAATGGCCTGTGCATTTGGTATTGTTCTTCATTCGTAACTGCCTATAAATCTTTATCCACAGCAATGGCCTGTGCATTTGGTATTGTTCTTCATTCGTAACTACCTATAAATCTTTATCCACAGCAATGGCCTGTGCATTTGGTATTGTTCTTCATTCGTAACTGCCTATAAATCTCTATCCACACCAATGGCCTGTGCATTTGGTATTGTTCTTCATTCGTAACTGCCTATAAATCTCTATCCACACCAATGGCCTGTGCATTTGGTATTGTTCTTCATTCGTAACTGCCTATAAATCTTTATCCACAGCAATGGCCTGTGCATTTGGTATTGTTCTTCATTCGTAACTGCCTATAAATCTTTATCCACACCAATGGCTTGTGCATTTGGTATTGTTCTTCATTCGTAACTGCCTATAAATCTTTATCCACACCAATGGCCTGTGCATTTGGTATTGTTCTTCATTCGTAACTGCCTATAAATCTTTATCCACAGCAATGGCCTGTGCATTTGGTATTGTTCTTCATTCGTAACTGCCTATAAATCTCTATCCACAGCAATGGCCTGTGCATTTGGTATTGTTCTTCATTCGTAACTGCCTATAAATCTTTATCCACAGCAATGGCCTGTGCATTTGGCATTGTTCTTCATTCGTAACTGCCTATAAATCTCTATCCACACCAATGGCCTGTGCATTTGGTATTGTTCTTCATTCGTAACTGCCTATAAATCTCTATCCACACCAATGGCCTGTGCATTTGGTATTGTTCTTCATTCGTAACTGCCTATAAATCTTTATCCACAGCAATGGCCTGTGCATTTGGTATTGTTCTTCATTCGTAACTGCCTATAAATCTTTATCCACAGCAATGGCTTGTGCATTTGTTTGCTTTTCATTACCTCCTAACCCAATATAAAGAACAAACTCCTGCAATACGTCACACATGTCCCTTAAGACATGTTCAATGTCTACTCTAAACAAGACCTCAAATGCAAATACTACCTTATTCCAGCACTTTTTCTAAGCTATTTTCTTTCCTCCAGATTTACAAACTTACAGACCAAAAACCTGTACACAAAACATAAATATTGGAGGCTTCCAGCACACATTTCTAAAGAATATCAGAGGAGCAGAAGGATCACCACTAAATTGAAAGCAACTTTCATATATATTTTGCTACAAATATAATAATGGTTTTGGAATATTACTGTATTCCAAAACTTCAAGATGATAGTCATTAACTTTTGTTACAACTCTTTTTCATTAGTTGTTTCACTGTTTGAATAGCTGTTTTGACTGTGTGGATTGGAGATTATATGCATGGATTCCTGTTCATGCACAGATCTTCTGAAGTCCTGAGCTATGAATTGCAAACCATCAGGTATCCTCTATTCTAATACACATTTTCACACGGCATGTATCAGAAGAGGGAATACCTGATGATGGCCTGCGATGTTTATTTCAGGAATATTTGGAATAATAAAACTTAAAAAAATAATCCACATAAAATAAGATGTATAACTTTTCTAAACTAGAACAAATCTGAACCATTTCCTCTGAATGAATGATCTGGAACAAACTGTACCATCATCTCTTCCTTTGGACTGTTACACATTGTAGTCAACATGATTCTTTCTGTCTGCATCTCTTACGGTCTTTGCACTTAATTATTCCCAGATGTATTTATTGCAACTTGTCAAGTATTTGTTTCCCGAGTTGATTAAAGAATGTTGCTTTGTCAGCATTGAGCATATGCCTTGGACAAAATGTATTTCTTCCTTGGAAAAAAAGGAGATTAAATTTCTTTCCTTATCAGTAATTTTTGCTGTGGCTGTCCTTTCATTGTAACATTTTTCAGTGGACGGATTTTAGTGTCACTGTATTATTTAAAGTCTTTCACTTTTTATTTTGTCATAAGTGTGGCATTCACAGTCACTAGTTATTTTTGCAGTTCTTCATGCTTCTGTGGTAATGTGCTGTACTCTGCATGTCCACTAAATGTAATTCCTACCCTGGTCTGTGTACTTCAGTTTCAGATTATACTTCTGTAGATTAAATAGCGTCATCTGTAATCTTATGGGTGCCTTGTGCAAAGATTATAATCCATTTCTACTTGAACTGTCTTTACCATAGAATGTTTGCGGACTTTCTCACATCCATACACTATTGCTATTACTTTTATGTCTGGCTTTATATTTTGTGTACCTGTAAATGCACTTGCTCTTGCTCTGTAGGCACCTTGCTTGTTTCCTTGTAAGATTACATTTGTATATTCTAACTGGCATCTGCATACAAAACAACTGGCTTATTCTCATCATGGTATTTCCATGCTGGTATATCTGTATCTACTTTCCAGAGCATTGAAAGAACTCTTTTTTGGTTTACAGCTCCAATGCTGAATTGCATCTTACGCCAACTGCTTTCTTAAAGGTATAGTTACTTCAGACATATTAGGTACAAACATTGTAAGATGCTGTATAATTCCTAGAAATGTATGTAATTTCTGTGTTTCTTTTGGCCTTGACATTTGTACAGTTACTCAGCTTTTCTGTGGATCACGTTTGAATTATTGTAATGTTAGAATGTGCCCTATTTAGATTTATTTTTGGCTGAATTTGCATTTGCTTCAATTTAACTTTGAATAATGCTGTTTCAGGTCTATATTACAATGTCGAACTAAAACAAGTTCAAACATTGCAATATTGAACCCTAAAGTCCGAGAGTTGAAAATAGCAAAGCCACGGCACATCAACTTTTTTCCCAGGGGAAAAAAAATTGGTGGGCCATTTTTGGGGCTTTGCTATTTCCTCCACTGTAGTGCGATCTTGGAGTTGGTATATTTAAGTAGGGGTGATGTGGGGGGCACAGCACCCCACGTTGGGGGTGAAGACCCCCCCCCCCCACTTTAGTTTAATTTTAAGGTTAATTTTTTTTTTGTCACGGAACAGCAATTTTGTTCCCTGGGGGGAAAAATATCGCTGTTCTGTGTTTTTGGTTTTGTTGGGTTTTGGACTTTAGGGTTCGATATAATGATCAAACTTTTGTTACTTCAATGTTGTGATACAGACTCTGCTGTTTCACTCTATTCATCAGTTATCAGTCTCTCTGTCACGGTCTTCGAAAGACCAGATCTCTAATAAATGTCAACTTATTTTTGGACTGGCCGTGATACTTTATACAGTACACAGACAATGGAGATGTGTGCTAAAGTTCTATGAGTACTACATACCAACTGCTTTCTCCTGAAGGGAGGGTATACTGCATGGCATGCAAATCGGTCTAGATGCCTCAAAGTTGTATATCCAAAAACATTTCCATCTTGTAACGCAGGATGTCATTATCATTATCAGTGTAGTTAAGCATCTTCTTTCACTACTCATTCCAGAAAGTTCAAATGAAAATTCCAAGCAGTCTTCTGAAACAGTACTATTACAGATCTGAAAAGGTTTTTGATTTGCTGATTTGAGAGGTGTAAGAGTTGTTGAGTTAGATGGGATGATTGAGATTTACAAGACAGGGTACAGACTATTGGGGTGTATAAAATGTGAAGATTTTATAATGGGGAGTTTTCCTATCAGTTGAGGCCAAGACTGAGTTACTATCTACCCCTTTGTATTTTTATGTTATGTCTTGTTCACCAGGTTGTCTAACTGAGTGAACTGGGTTGATGCCCATTTAAGTGGAGGCCCAGGGAAACAAAAAGCTTCAATTAATGGTAAATAAATCACAGTACAGCATTTCAAAAATATTTATATATTGATAGGAGTTGAGCAAAAGTACCAGACCAGTAGTATGAATAACAGTGTGCAAAGCACTTGATATAATTTGGGTAAAACCGTTATTATATTTGTAGCAAAAAATATATGAAAGTTGCTTTTCAATTTTCATTACATTCACAGTGTTCTCTTATTTTTAAAGCCCACCTGCTTACACACACATATAAAAAATGTGTTAATAGATTAAGCCAAGGGCATTAATCCAGCCATTCATCTATGCAAAAGTAAGAGAAATATTATAAATCAGTGCATCTTTGCACTCCCATCCCCTATCCCAACAGCCCAATATTATAGCATAGTAACATAAACATGTTTTTGTCTAAGCTTTCTTGTCTTCACACTGCAATGCCTAAATTTCTTAAAACTGAAAAAAGAAAAAATCTTGTTTACTTTAGTATCTTTGTCACAAACAACAGCCACTGAAAATGCTTTACTATACAACATGCAATTTATATCATAAAATGTTTTACAGAAATATAGTTACATTGTTTTGCTTACAGTTCCTTTTTCTTTTAGTCTCCTTCCAAACATTAATGACATAAAGTGGGGTATACGTCTTTTAGTCCCCCCATAACTTTAACAACCACAACAAAACATCTTTCTCAGCCACTTGTTCTTGTAAAGACATACTTCACGAATATAACTGATGCATTATAGTCTTATATCTTCACTAGTTTCAGTGTTGCTGGTCTTCTTCCTGTTCATCTCCATCTTCCAACCCCAAATTCCTGTTCAAATCCATGGCACTCCCGATTATTCCTGTACTTTTTTCTGTATCTCAGGCATTTTCCTTTGGAACACTGAAAAGTTTTCACTGGTACAGTCTCTCTAGGAGCTTTATTATCAGAAGAATGGGAAGCAGAATCCCCTAATGTTTGATGGCTTTTTGAAACAGCTCCATTGAGCAACCTCACGCTCAGCCAGCCTTTTTTTTTTTTTACCTCTGATTTTTGCAGTTTTATCGGCTCATCTTAACAGCTGTTTAAAGCTTCTTCCATTTTTCCAGCCTTTTGTTATTTGAGTTGATATACTGGAGCTTGAACTGTTTTTTTGCTACACTGCTGCAGGATTGTTCCCATTCAGTTTTTTTCTCTTCACCTTTTTCTAGCTGAATTTCTTTCAGGCTTTAACTTGCTTCTTTGCCTGCATCCAGGCAGTGCACTTACTATCAGTAACTGAATTTTACTAAAACTTGCAGAATTACTAATCATCATCTCTCATTTTTTTTCACTCGGGAAGAAATAAATTAAGTTGTTGGTCAGTGTGCAGCTATCATGGAAGTCCCCGTAATGGCAGGCATCACTGAGGTCTGTAGAGCATATCCAGTCATTTTCTCAGAACAGGTAGAATGAACTGCAATGTGCCAAACTGGAATTTGGTGTGTTTGACAAATTGGTTCAATCTGCTGAGATCTAAAATGGGTCTGAGGTTCTTCTTTTCTTTGATACTAAAGAGAGTCCTGAATAGACCCCATATCCACATTAGTCTGGTGGGACCATTTGGATGACAGTTTAGAAGCAGTTTTTGCATTTTCACTGCTGCCTCCCTTCACTTGTGTGGTAGCACATCAAGAAGGAATTTTTGAGAATCCTTTGGACTGAAAAAAAAGGAATTATATAATCTCTGGACACGACTCTCAACACCAAAGCATCTGACATGATACCTTCCCAAACTTCTGGGTGGACAGCCAGATGACCCCCTACTGCCTCCAGAATACAGCAGTCAGGCAACCCTTCACAGGTGCTGGAAGGGCTTCCACAAGAAAGCCAAAGTGAAGCACTGGTTCTGTGGATCATTCCACCCCATTAGTGACATCCACTGTAGCTGTCCCTCCTCCAGTGGTAAGAACCATCACCAGGGGCATCCTGGAAAAGGCTTCTGCAATAAAAGAGATGCTTTCCATCCTTCTGCTTCCTAGAGAAGGACTTCCGTTTGGTAGAAAAGCAAACTCCAACATCAGACAGTATCTTCCTGTCACACTCCTAGTCAGAGTGCCTTTAACCTTTGGGCCAAAAGAAGAATCATCAAATGAAGCACTGATAAAGAATGCCTTGAAGCAGTCCAGGAAGTTGCATGAGAGCATCCAAGCATGATGGCACATGGCAATACTGATGCCTGCTATGAGGAATATTCAGTCAGCTTCACTGGACAATAGCCTCATGGAAATGTTAGGTATAGACTGCATAGTAGACAACTGAGCCATGAGGGTCTTCTGAATGCCTGGAGGCTGCTCAATGTCCATGACCTTTGACACTTCAGCAATAAGGTCCTGTTGAAGTCTTGGTAAATGGGCAAAGTAGTTCAGTGCATGCAAGACAAAAGTGGCTGAAGTGTATGGGCACTTTCCCAAACAATCCAATGTCCAAGAATCGCTGTTGAGTGTATGGACCATGGGACTCTTCTCAGAGATGCCCATTTTCGGGGCCACCCCAACCACAATGGCATCCATCGCTGGATCCAATGGGGTATGTCTCTGAGAGGGATACAAATTTTATCAGATTTCCTTTATCCCTCAACCTCTTTATGCAAGAAATATGGACAAAGCCTAAAATAATAGGGAACAAAGGCCCCAAAATAGGGACAGATTTTAAATACTGCTGTTATAAACATAGGAAGTTGGTAGAACAGGTTTGTGTTGCCATGCCCTTTCTGAGGGTATGAAGTATGAAATTGAAATGTCTGTCATTTAGTGACATCACTACTCAGTGTTTTGCCAAAAAACCTTATGAGTAACAGACTAAAACTATGACATTCTGTGAAAATCTTAACAGTTGAGAGGTATAATGTCAGGTTCTCTAAGCCCTCCAAAACAAGTCCACAACAGCATCCAGAAGGGAGACGAGACCATGCAGGAAGTGGATGGACCCAAGCCAAAGGCCTCCAGGAAAAACAGACTCCTTCAGGTTAGGGGCCTTAATGAGTCAACCCCCACGGTGTTTCAATAATATAAGAACATCCCCAAAGAAGGTGTCTTCATGGGGGGATTATTGGAAGTGCTCCGCTCTGAGATTGTTGTCCGCAGGGGAGTCCAAGTGCTTCCTCTTGCACTTACTCTTCCTCATGTATCTCCTGGGTGGGGAAGGGGGAGGGGACACAGAAGAGATGGGGGCACTGAATGCAGGGAAGCCTGGAAACCCAATGACATGGGCTGTCCCAAAGCCAACTGATGTGTATTCACAAGTGCCAAAAGGGGAAGAGATTGGCACAGATGCACTGCAGCTGAATGGGACAGAATCCTCTCCATGAAGTCGAAAGTCAAAGCCAGATGGCCGGACCTGGCACCCCTCAGACATGGAGATTCGAGAGACACCGTTGCCCATCTCCAATTCAATCAGCTCTGATATTGAGATCACAGCCAAGCTACTGATAGTAGAAGTGTACAGGGGCAGGGATGAATTCAAAACCAGGAAGGTTGAGCCCGACCCCAGGGAAACAGACCCAAGCACTCTGCTCTGAGACGTACTTGGCTCAGACAGCGCTAGAGTAGAGAACACCAAGGTCTGAGCTGTTTTTAGACTTGGCCAATGTTTGCACACTGCTCTTATTTGTAGAACTCCTTGACAAGTTTTGCATAAAAAGTGATGTGATGAAAAAGAGTCCCTCCTGCAGATTCTTTCAAGATACAAGACTGTCCACAAAAAATATGAATATCTCAATGTGATGTAGATTAAATACACAAACATACACAAGGAGTGTGTTTTGTGTATGTTGTGTGTATGCATGTATTTGAGAAATGAGAAGCGTTTGCTGTTCTACGCATTGTAAATATGAATATTTGCAGTATAACTACTGTTTAAATTTCTCTGTAGTTGTTAGATGTATATATGATAAGGTCCTTAATGTCCTATTCTAAATCATAAGCCTTATATTTATCTGTTGGTGTCACAATACTTTGCCAAAACGACCCCAAAGCTATTGTTTATGTTCAAGACTGCACAATTTGCTAACCTGTTTTGCACTTTAGGTACTATAACTGTTGGGTATAATTTGGCCATATACCCGTCCTCTGATCACAACATAGTTAATGTTCTGTTAGCACTTCACTTTTATTACATACCAGCGTCATTTGACTGTACATGTATTTTCTACACAAACATGATGAAATGTAATGAATATAAATGATATGTGTTCATTTTGATTTATTTACATCACACATGAGGGTAACACATTGTATGTTTGACTTCTTACTACACTTACATCCACAAAATCTTCTTAATGCTTTCTAATTCTCACAGTGAAGGAGGAGTTTATTCCAACTACCTGCTTTAATGATCCATTTAAAATGTATTAGGGTTTAATATGCTACTGTGCATGACCCCACCCTCATGTGCTCCTTCATGCTGTGGAAATATAACTTCAGACGCATCCCGCGTACTTCCAGGTACACACTGATATACCCTGTATATCTATAGATGTCAGCATTCACTTTCTAAGAATGCAAGTTTCTCACCTCAGAGTTTGAGAATTTTGGGTCATCCACCTTGGAAAGAAACTCATTCGCTGCCATTCGTAGCTCATCCTCAGGCCGGTACTCCTCCACCCTGAAAAGTAAGACAAGAAGATGTTAAATCAGGAAAAGTAAGTGAATGTATTCAGCAGCTGTTATCAGTTTTTGTTTGAATCTTAAACTAGAACATTGTGATTGGTTCACATTTTATGGATGTGATGACAATAAGTCAGTATGAGACCAATTATTTTAGAATCCATAAAGTGAACTAGAAGAATAGGAGCCAAACACTATCTTAATAATCTGCTCATAAAGACGCTACAAGCTCACTTTCCAAGTTAATTTCCATACATCCTTACTTGCTCTTTACCTTAGAATATGTAGCTACAGATCATCTCTGCAAGACTCTTCTGCAGCATCAAAAAGGAATTTCAAAAGGCACTGCTTCCCCACATGTTTATTATTACCTTTTTTATTTTGTCTGTTAACCAGGGAATAGACCATCCCACTAAAGACCAATTTTAGCCACTGCCCGGGAATACAACATGAACAGAACCAATGTGAAAACCAAAGACAAAACAATATGAAACTGGGATATAAAAATGAATAACTTTTAGATATTTTTGTATAAAACTTATCATTGGGATCAAATGGTCTCAAAATGAGAGCATGGTTATGAAATTCTCTTCAATTAGATATCAGAGCTTCCTACTCTCTATACTTTGAGCATATCTATACAATTCTCTAGAAAGTTTTGAAATGGTAACACACTAGGATTATATGGGCCACCCAAAAGATACCTGGGTTTCTCTTTCTGCCTTGTTTGCATATATTCTGATCACAATGTAAACCAACTTTATAATGATATCAGGTTATAAAGTCCTGCATTCAAAGCTCTAGACTAAACCGATGCACTTTTGGAAAGACATGGAAAGTGGGTCACTGATAAAATATTATTGTCTGATTTCTACTTTAAAATTATGCTTACAAAATAAACTGACTGCAAATGCAATTAGTATGAAGGTAGTTAATATACTTATAAAATAAAATAACTGCAAAGACAGTAAGAAGGCAGTTAACATTTCTGAAACTTACCTACCAGGATCAATATGGGTTTATTCCTGGGAAATGAATGCTCCAGGCAACATATTTATACAGAAGAACCATTGCTTCTTTATCAGTTAAATGAGCAAAGTTAGTCCTTTTTGATACAAAGGCAGGGTATGCCTGCTACCACCTACATTGTCTGTGATATTATTAAACCCTCTTTTATACAGAATGTCAGATTTGTTGATTATTATAAAGACTGCTAACAAAAGACTCAAACTCATAGCACATGCAGGTGATCTCCATTTATTTACTGCTCATTTTCAGCAGTAATTTTTATGTCAGATTTTTATTCCTTAAAGTTAATACAGCAAAATCTCCAAGACTTCTGATGTCCAATGTTGTTCTAGTACAGAGTTCTGAAATTCCCCTGGCAGAGTTCATACTTGTTATACTAAAGTCTGCATATGCAAGTGTTACAAGTTAATGCTGTCAGGGTGTGTAACAGTGACAGCAGTAAGCTGCAGGGCAGGACTTAAGTCGTTTCTTTTTGTCTTTATTAGGAGCTGCCCATCTGAGAAAAACTCGCACATTGCCAGTCACTGTGAAGACATCAAAGTGTATAATGACAACATTTTGATGGAGAGGGAGATTCCCACTTACTCCCTGGAGCATTACAGTACAACCTATCGAATTGTGTGGCTGTCTTTCCAGAGGTGGAGGAATACATAAAATTAAAAGCATTTAGACATTTAGAATAAGTTTACTACATATACATCTAAATCTGATGATAAAGATGATACTTTAAGGCTAGTGACAGTGGGCAATTGGAATATTTTCTATCTTTACAGCTTGGAGTTAATTTTGTTTTGTTTATTATTTTATTTATCTATATTTGTTGACCTGAAAAATCCGACTGGACACAGGTCCTTTTTTGGCAGAGACCCAGGGAGAAATGCTCCACAATAAAAAACAACAATTAAAAATAAAACAACAATTAAAAACCACAATTAATTAATTACATGTTACAAGAAGTGTGGTAGGTTTTGTTTAACAATAGTAGTAAACAGTTATAGTTCAAAATGGAATTAAGTTATATCATTGGTGCCATAAAGATTAGAAAGTATTTTAATAGCTGAGCTAGCAGGTTTTACCCTTGGATAACAGCGGTTAAGATTACAGCTGAGATATAGGTTTACAAGCAAAGTATTTGACTGCAATCTGAGGTATTTAGAGGGTGGAAGAAAGGGATTACAGAGGTTGGGGTAGAGAGGTTTGTTACAGGGGCATGCCCAATGGTCTTTTAGATGAGATTTTAGAGCAAATTTGAAGTTAGTGTGTGATGACACAGAAGTTATAGTGTGAGGAAGGGTATTCCACAATTTTGCTATGGAGTAGGTGAAGAGAGCTTCTCCCGCAGAGTTCCTGGTTCTAGTTACCTGTAATTGATTTTTGTTGCTGGAGTGCAGTGGTCTGGTGGTATGATAGGGTTAGAGTAGATTTTGCAGGGAGGGGACTTTTAGAGGATGATTTAGTAGTTTGTTGGCCTGTGAGAGTTGGTACCATTGAAGGAGGTGAGGGAGTTCTAGCCAGTCTAGTTCAAGTGAGGTGCAGTGGTGGCTACGGTAGCTTGCGCCAGTGGCAAACCATTCTATTTTGTTGTAGCAAGACTCGAGTTTACTTAATTCACTTTGCCTTAGGTTGGTAAAGATTGGAGAGGCGTAGAGTAGGGTGGAGATAAGGTGGCTATTTGCAACTGAAATATTGGCTGATTTGGTGAGGAATTGCTTATTTCTGTATAAAGCTCCTAGATTTTTGTGTACTTTTTTATTGTTAATGAGATGTGGATGTCAAACTTTAGGTTACTGTCAATTTCAACTCCAAGTAGTTTGGTGTGGTCTGTTGGGGGGGGGGGGTAATGGTGTTGTCACTGGCTGTAATATTAAAATGGTGGGTTGGAAGATGAGGAGTTTTGTTTTGTTTGGGTTAAAGTATTAATTATGCATCTGAAAGCAGAGTTTCAACTGAGGAAAAGGCTTCCTGTGGGGTCTTTTGATGTTCAGGTAGGGAGTGGGCTGAGCAGATGATGGTGGAATCATCTGCATACTGTATGAGAGTGGCCTGATTGGTAGCAGAGGCTACATTACTAGTGAATATAGAGAAGAGTAAGGGTCCAAGGATGGATCCTTGGGTAACACCTATTGAGACAGGGAATTGGGAGGATATATCTTTATGCCAAACAACAGACTGATGGCGGTCAGTCATATAGCTCTGGAACCAGTTTGTGGCAGATTGAGAGAAGTATAGAGTATTGAGAACAGTGATGAGTTATTTATGAGACCATGTCGAATGCTTTAGATAGGTCTAGGAAAGTTGCAGAGGTGAAATAACCATTGTTTTATGTTGAAGGATTGTATTAGTCAAAGCAAGTAAGGCAGTGGTTGTGCTGTGGTATGGTCGGAAACCATGTTGTGTGTTAGACAGGAGGTTGCTAGTAAGGAGGTAGTTTAGAACTTGAGAGTGAATGCATCTCTCAAGTATTTTGGATAGAGGAAACAGAATTGCTATGGCCCGGTAGTTGGTGAATTCTGTGGAGGGCCCACCTTTGTGGAGGGGGATAACGTGGGATATTTTCCATTGTGAAGGGACAGAGCTTTCAGATAAATATTGGTTAATCAGGAATGCAACTGGGTAGGCTAGGGCTTCAGCTGCAATTTAGGTACTCAGCTGGGAGGTTGTCAGCTGCTAGTTTTGTGGGCTTTAGTTTCGATAAGATTTTTTTTTATGTTAGAGGTAGGGATAGGAGAAAAAGCAAATGCAGTGGGCAGGTTACTAGGTGGAGCTGGAGGGGGTAGGGGAGAGGGGTTGTGTTGTTTTGCTAGTGATATAACGGTTTGTGTGAAGTGAGTGCTGAAGGAGGTGGCAATGTTTTCAGAGGAGTCTGTTTTGTTTGGTGGAAGGGTTCCTACTTTTCCTGGGTGGAGGATGGAGTTGATGTTTGACCAGAATTGTTTAGGGTTGTTTTGGGTGGAGTTCAGGGCAGACTGGTAATATTGGATTTTGTCCTGTTGTATTGTTTTTTTTTAACTTTGTTACATAATTCACAGAATTTCTGTCTATCAGAGGTTTTTTGTCTTGTGCCAGTGATTCCAGGCTCTATCTCGGTTTTTCATTTCTGATCTAGTGGCTTTTTGTAGCCATGGGGAGGACTGGGCTTTAACTCTACTAAATCTTGTGGGCGCATGGGTGTTTACAACTTTAAGGAAGTTGGTATTGAAAAATTGGACAGCGCCATCAAGGTTGAGGTATTTTAGTGATTGATTTTATTTATTTGCATTTGTTTACTGGGATGGGCCAGAAGTGCCCATTTTCAGTGGAGTCCTGGGGAGAAAAGCTCCACATATAAGACATTTCACATACAATAGAGAATTTGCATTAATAAAGACATTTAGTACATATTATTGGCAGCTTATATAATTGGTGAAAACAAAACACTACATAAGCAATCATAGGTTCATAGGTAGGTACTAGGCTATTGGCCCTAAGGCCAATATAAGCCTAGCCAAAAAGGTACCCTGGCTTTCGCTACCCAAGAAAATTATTTTCCTGTGCCCCTGTTGAACAGAGCCACAGAATTTATCCCCGGGGTGAATTTCCTATTTCCCATCCAATCATCGAGATTATTCTTGAAGAGTGCTAATGAGGAGCTTTGTTTGATATAGATAGGTAATCATTCTCAAATCAAAGATATTATACAAGCAATGTAGAGTATATACATGAGAACATTCCATATGAGTAGTTTTCAGCTAACAAAATTTATATAGGACACTTCATGCAGTGGGTGCAAAGCAGATATAGGAATTATAGACTAGGTACTTAAACTTTTCACACATTTAGAAGGTGTAATAGATGAGCGATCGGCTAGGAGTCCTGTTGCAGGAATCAGGATTTAATATTAATTGGCTTAATAAGTACCAGGTTATAAAATCCTGCATTGTCAGTGTATTAAGTAGTGCAGTGGATAGTATCGTCACCTCTCAGCAAGAGGTGCTCTGGTTCGATTCTCAGCTGGGGTGCAGAGTCTGCATGCCCTCCTTGCATTCTCTTGGTTTTCCTCCAGATGCTTCAGTTTCTTCCCACATTCAAAAGACAGGCAAGAGGCGGATTAGATACTCTAAACTGGCCAAAGCCTCAAGTGTGTGGTGTGAAAGAACTACGGTGGGAAGGCTAGCTACCCAGAGGTATAAACCTTGACTCTAGATGATTGTCACTGTTGAAGTGACACCCCGACCCCATGTGCACAAATGAGAAAAAGGAGGTGTGGATGGATATTAGAATCTCTTTTCCTCTGGTTAAATTATCACAGTAAACAGTTTCACTTTCACAGTATATGTATTTGAGCTAGGCAGAGTTTCCTAGTCAACTTTTGAAAGATTACTTTACAAGTTGATATACAGGTGAGGGCAGATAAGGGTTCTCCACTGGAGGAGATCCATTAGAACAGGTATTTAAGAAGTCAGACAGAACTGGGATTTGATTCTCTCAGCAAGGCAAATGTACCAGACATACAGTTTTGATACTCTGCCATATAGGCTGAAACTGTTTTAAAATGCTTTATGATTCCAAGAATATATGGCATGGAGATCTTTAGAAAAAGGGTAGGAGCAAATTACATACGAAAAAAATGGGAATTGTGGGAACAATACATACAGAGAAGGAATGAGGTTTAAATAAAGCAGGATTTGAATGAGCTATGTAATGTCTGACTGGCAATGATTGAGTAGATTATAAGTGATGTATAATGTTTGCAACTAAAATTATGTCAATATGGTTTGTGATGTATAACGCTTGCAATTAAGATTATGTCACTATGGTTCGTTTTCATTTATATAAATGTACTAAATTATCACTTATGACATAGGCAAAGATGTTTCTTGTTTGAAAAAAATATACGGCATGCAAAGCCTTATATCTTCTGTCTTGAGTGACAGATTACGTCAATATTTAAACAGAAGCATTTTTAATTTTCCCAATAAATCTGTCAATCCAATATTACATTTTAATGGTAATCCCGATCCTCTCTTATAAAACTGTCAGGTAGGGAGTTGTCAGACAGCTGAAAATATTGGCATTGTGGTGAAGTTAGTGTAGACATTGTCCACTGCCCATAAATGTATTCCTAATGTTTTCATAGTAGATTAGAATTACAGAAGTAGTAGAAGCAATACTTGATATACATATTAAATTACAAACAGATCTTTAATGGGTTGCCTTGCATTGGTGACTTTCAACAAGAGAAAAAGGAGGAATTGAAAATAGCAGCCCCCCCCCCCCCCCCCAGTAACAAAGAAGCTGATATTATCAAACTGTAAAATAAATCCATTACCATTCATTTCTAAGACTGGTGAAACTGATTTTGTGAATTTCTTTTTAAGTAAGAATACAATTATTTTTGAGCCTGCTTGGAATAGATAGATTAACTGGCCTGAGGATAGCTTTTGGTTTTCTTCTTTAGGATCATAGGAGGTTAGTACGCTAATGAACCTAGGGCCCTTTCAAGCTTAGCTAAGCATTACTGTTATTTCCACAATCAGCACCTATCACCCCTGTCCAAGAGGGACACAGGTGGAACCCCTGGGGTGAATTTATGGTTACCCATCCAATCGTCCAGACTGCATCTGAAGAGGTCCAATGAGATGCTCTGTTTGACATGAAGCGGGAGTCTGCTTCAAAGGTGTGGTAACCTCTGGGAGACAAATCTGTCCCTCCAGCAGGTTCTACTAATGTCACACACCACGTTATGGCCTTCAGAGCGAGTAACCCATGTACCACTTGACTTACGGATATGCAGCATTTCCAGTAAAGTAGGGACAAAGATTGCATTAATATGAAAGGGAGAGATCGTCTCTGAGTAGTCTGTATGGAACAGAATAAAGTGAAAGTGATTCAGGCAATCTTCATAGGACAGATGCTAAAGACCTTAAATTTTCCTTGAGAGGAACCTTTGTGGTCTCTCCAATTGCTGCAGGTGCTTGGAAAGGTACATACCAAAAGGGGAGTTGTACTCAGTTATTGGCCTGATGAGAAAAGAGTACAGGGAGGTTCTTTTTTTCTGGAGGCAATACCCTTACTTATGAGATGATCAATATAGAATGCCCTTCTTACCAATGTGGAGACATGGTGATCAAACGTAAGGTTGCTGTCAATCTGTGGGCCCAGGTCTCTCACTACTGAGTGTGTACTTAGGGTGTTATTGATGTGGTAGTTCACAGGAACATCGCTCTTACCAAAAGGGATGACAACATATTTTTTTGCACTGAGTTTAAGACCATGACTTTGGCGCCAATCATTTGTTTGTGCAAGACCCTCTTATAGAATCTCCAAACTATGTCAACATCCCATGACTGCTCCCAGTTTGGAGTCATCAGCAAACTCTGTCAGCCACAGACCTTTAGTTTTAGCCTGTACTTCAGAGAAATAGATTCCAAACAGTAGAGGTCCCAGAACTGATCCCTGTGGAACACCACTGGTTACAGGTCTGCTGTTGTAGGTGGATTCCTGCATTTTGACTATATGGGTTCGGTCAGTGAACCAGTTAGCAACCCATCTAATGATATAAGGGTTGACACCTAGCTGGGTGAGTTTGTCAATGATGCCTGAGTGAGGGATTGTGTCAAAAGCCTTGACTAAGTCTAGGTAGGCTGTATGCACAGACTTCCCCTTGTCAAAGGCCTTGGTGACTATCTCGAAGAAGACCACCAGGTTTAACAGGCATGATCTCCCTTTGACAAATCGAAACTGAGTAGGGTCAAATGTTTGGAAATTACCTATATCCCTGTTGGTAAGGTACATGATGATATGCTCCATGGCCTTGCAGATAAGGCTAGTCAGGCTAATAGGTGCATAGTTCCTGGGGTCAGTGGAAGCACCACCTTTGTGCAAGGGGATAACGGTGGCATTTTTCCATTCAGCATGGATGATGCTGATGCTTCTTGTTTGAGCCCATGCAGGACACAGCCTGAGATGGTATCAGGTTCCACAGATGTTGTGTTTTTGACCTTAGAAAGGGCATTCACGACCTGTTCTTTAGAGATACAAGGAAGAGGACAGTTGGTAGGGATGTCATGGGGTACATTTGGTGGGGACAGGGGAGTGAAGTTTTCATAGAACCTGTTAGCTAACAGGTTAGCAATGTCCACAGGCTCCGTATATTTGGTATCATTAACTACCTGTTCAGCACAAATCTGGGCCTTTCCTTTATGGTTATGGATGTAACTAAAGAATGCCTTATGGTTGTCCTTAGTTGAGTAAGCTAATTTGGATTCCTACTTAACTTTGAAGGAATTCACAAGAAGTCTTATTTACTTGTTTATGCTGAGGAGGGAGTATTTCTATTTTAGGGCTTGCTCCCTCTTACTTTTAGAAAGCAATTTTTTCCACTTACTGTACAGCTTGTTAATGGCAGTTTTCCACCAGGCAGGTTTGCTCTTCCTTCCGGAGCTTGTTTTGGTCTTATCAGGCACAGCTAATTCAATGCAGTTATGCAGGTGTTTGTATAAAGCATTTGTGTAGAACTCTGCATAGTTGCCAATTCCATCTGAGGGGGGTAGGTGCAGTGAAGCTATTTATACCATCCCGTAAGAGGTTGTAATCTGCTTTGGAGAAGTTTTTTTTAGTTTAGTTGCTGCTGGGGGTTAAGTCACCGTACTCAATTAGACTGATTTGTGGTCAGATCCCACCAGGGAAAACCTCACAGTGGGGGTGCTATAGTGGTCCCCCATATTGGTAAGCACCAGATACAAGATGTTGGCACACCTTATGAGGGTGTCAATCAGCTGGGTCCAGGGCTCTGGATTTAAAGTCGAGGAATCTTTCGGCAAGTGAGTTTGTGCACGAGTAATTTACCCAGTCAATGGATGGGTAGTTAAAGTCACCCAAAACCACTGTGCTCAGATGTATCTTGATAGATTCAAGTAGATCCAAACAGGCAGAGTGGGTATCCTGATTCATGGAGGGGGTTCTTTAGCTGGCAATGACTTGTATAGGTGTCCTACCAACAGTTCACAGCACCTAAAGTATCTCCAGGGAATCATGCTGTCTAACCAATCTGAAGGTGTATTTATCTTTAATATTAATACACCGCCTCCTTTAGTTTTCACACCTTCAGTTTGTGGTCTGAACGTGTGGAGGGGGTGTAGCCCGATATGGCTGGGGTGCCCTCCACAGCCTTGAATAAGGTCTCCATGACTGTGCAAATGTCTATGACTTACAAGATGAGGACTACTTCCAGTGAGTGCAGTTTCATGTTAAGGCTCTTAGCATTTAGCAGCATATCCTTGAAGTTATTTTTAGATGGAGTTCTTACGTCAGGAATTTTGTCCTTTAGACACTGCCTAAGAAGGCACTATGGGGGTGGCAAGAGCCTTAGCCAGTAGCCAAAATGCCAGGGGTGACAGATAAAGACCATCTCTGGCAAAGCATTGAGGTTTGTCGATCATGTCATCCCAGACTGACAGATGCTGTATCCCCTTCGAATGACAATAGAAACTAAGCCAATTATTCCCCCAATCCCTCTTGATGTTTTCCTTTTTGCATCATCCTCTTTAGCACTAATATTTTTTCTGCCTTTCCTCATCCCTCTTGTATGACCCTAAATGTCTTTGTGTTTAAGTGAATGAGGACACCTTTCATTATTTTACTTATCTGTGTTAATACGCATAATTTAGTACTTAAATACAGCATTCAACATAACAGCTATAAACACAAGTTTTAGGCACTATCTGATAACAGAAGGTAGAAACTCAGAATATTGAACGCAATATCATTAAAAAGAAAAATAACATGGAAATACACAGGTATTGTTGAAGTTAAACAAACAGGGCGGCTGCGGTGGTGCAGCGGTTAGCTTTGCCACCTCACAGCAAGAGGTTCTCCGGTTCGATCCTCAGCTGGGGTGCCTTCTGTACGGAGTTTGCATGTCCTCCCTGTGGTTGCATGGGTTTCCTCCAGGAGCTACGGTTTCCTCCCACATCCCAAAGACATGCTCTAGGTAGACTGGACACTAAATTGGCCCTAGGCATGAGTGAGTGCATGCATGTGTGTGCCTTCTGTGGAAGGTTGGGCACCGGGCTGGCAACTCGACACCATAAAAACTCCACTGCCAATCATGAGCAGACAGGTGATCCGCTGTGGCAACCCCTAACCGGGAAGAAGTAGTTGAAGTTAAACAAACACTGGAAAATAAGAGGAAGTTGAAGGAAAAAAGAAAACCCAGATGGAGGAAGAAAGCCAGGAGTGTAAGACAGCCCTAGCACTTGTATAGCAGTCTTGCACTTCAGCTCAGTGATGACTTTGCAACAGTTTCTTATACATCCAGAAAGAAGCTCCTGAAGTGTTGGCCCAAAAATTGAGTGAAAAAAAAAAAAAAAAAGATCAGTTCACTTGAATGACTGATATTCGCTGCAACACTACAGCTTAATGAAAGTAGGGTCTTCACTGGTAGGAAAACATGCTGATTAAAAGCTTGGAGCTTACTACAGCTGCATAGCCAGTTTAATAATTTCATAGATATTTTTTTAAGAATATCAGATCTAATAGACAAACAGGAAAAAGCCCGTACTCGTGCTGAGGCTGCAAAACACCTATGCCAGCAAAAACTTCTGACTTAGATTTGAGGAAATGGGAGACTCAGAAGCAGCCATATAAGGGCTGAATAATCATGGATGCAAACTGCTTCAAGCTAGGTCACAGTAGATCCCTAGGTATCAGAAGACTGAGAAGGCTCAATATGCTTGCTATGCAAGAAAAATCAGCTAATGTATTGCAGCGGTAACAGGAACACACCTCTGAACTAGAATAAGACAAAAGGAAACTGGTTATTACTACGCAAGTTGTGAAGTTCATCAAGGTCAGATCTGAGCTTTGCTTTAATCTTTTATGACTGATGCAAACTACAGGAACTAAAAGGGGCAAGAATGTACAAATAAACAAGACTAGAGAAGCAGCTGTCAGAAGGGACAGAGTTAATTAAGATGAGTAAGAATGACGTCACAATATGAACAAAAATGATCAACTTCAATAACTGGCTTAGTTTCTGGTGTCATTCTAAGGGGGTACAACACTGTCAGCATGGGTGAATATGGTCAATAGACCACTTTGCCAAGGATGGTCTACACCAGTCTCCTCTAATCTTTTGAATATTGGCTGAAACAATGTCCTCTTCTGCAGTGATTTTTTTAGGCAATGCCAAACTGACAAACTTTCCAACATAACAGAACCAACCTAAGGGAATCTAAAAGTGTTACTTCTCAATGCCAGGAGCCTAAAAAAGAAACCCCATTCCCTCCAGGCTCTCCTCACTATGGAAAATGTGGACATCTCTGCATTTATTCCAAAATGGTCTAAAGCCATGGAAAGCACCCTGGCAGTGCAGGGCTACAATGACCTCCACACATTTAGACCACCTACTGCACAGGCAGGGACCAAAATGTGGAGATATCTATAACAATAAATTCACCTTAAGACTAGTCACACAGGACAACACGCTTGAGCTTCTACATGCCCACATATCCACAGGCAAAGTCCCATATCAAATTCTTGCAAGCTATAGGTCATTCTTGATGACCCAAGAAATCCATAACTCATACTTGTACCTGTACTTTCTGGAGGCTCTCACCATTTAACCAGATCTATATTCACTGGAGTCTTCATCTTCCGAACTACAAACTGGGATACTTGCACAGCCTTAATCTTACAGGCCCAAACATCTTCAACCAGATGGCACACCTAGCGGACGAATGGATTAACATACTTCATAGGTGTGTAAAAGGCTAACGACCACAAGGGCCTTTTAAGCCTAACCATACATCCCAAATCTCTGACAAGTTCTAGTAGCACTGATAAGTGTACACCGGGGCTTGGGAAATTAAACATTTACAAGGAGGGGCCTAAGAAATGAATCATTTACAGGCTTCGTGTCCATTAGAGACATAGGTGCCAAACAAGGGATGAATTTTCTATTCACCATCTAGTTGTCCAAGTTACACTTGAATTGGGTTAGGCAGGAACTCTGCTGCACATGGATGGGGAGCCTGTTCCAGAAAAGGGGCAATCTCTGGGATTTTACCTGTCTCTCCAGCAGATCCTATTATATCACAGGCAAGGTTTAAGTCTTTAGAATGGTAATGCTGGTGCTGTTTGTTTTGCAGTTACGTAGGGGGT
This sequence comes from Protopterus annectens, assembly GCF_019279795.1. Classification (NCBI taxonomy): domain Eukaryota; kingdom Metazoa; phylum Chordata; order Ceratodontiformes; family Protopteridae; genus Protopterus; species Protopterus annectens. The sequence continues at coordinate 42,913,261 of NC_056729.1, read as the reverse complement.
CCATCAGGGTATGGTCTGACAATGCCTTGTATGCCAGGCATAGATCTCTCCTCAATAGCTTGGTAGGAGACATAACACAGGGATACGGCTTTGAAGCAGTCTGTACAGGACATGTTATTTATGCCCTGCATTCCTTTAGTGAGGAACTTCTGTGGATGTTCCAATTGTTGGATGTGCCTGGTTAAGTGCATACTAAAGGGGGCACTGCACTCAGTGATGCACACAATAAATTAACAGATAAGCTGCAGGTTTTGAAACTGTATGCAATCCAAAGAGCGGAATGGCCAAAACAGGTTCTTCAGTGAACAGAAGACAGACAAGTACATCTAAGCAAAATGGAGTCAAAACTAAGCTATATGACAAGTTAAAAGAAGAAGGTGGCCAAGAGACAAGTTTAGAATCACTTGAGAGAAAAGGCAAATACTGTGGTTACATATATGAAGTAAGAGCCAAGGCCTCAAATATACTACAAATGTGAAGACATGTAGATTTTTTTTTGTTTGAAAATGCCACAAAGTATTTTTCACTCCTAAAAGTCATTACAGAATGTACCAGAGTATTACACATTTGCTGGAGTTCAGTTACTGTTTTAATAGGGGATTTTATACACATTATTTGAAAATGTCTTAAATAAGAGCAATTTAATGGGGAAATAAAGAATTTATGTAATGTTACTTGACATGGAAAAGTACCCAGCATCTACACAGACAATTATTTTAGATAAAATAGAGGGAATAGTGAAAGGGGCAAAGGCTTTGTTGAACTTATTTCAAAATATGAAGAAAGCAGTCACCAGAAAGTGAAAAAAAACACAAGACAAAAGATATCAAGTAAATTATGAAGGAGAAAAATGAAATAGGTTCATACTAGGCTATCTGCCCTGGGGCATTTATAAGCCTAGCCCGATTGTGTTTGGCTTACGCCACCCCTTGGTTTGAGTATACTGTGCCCTTTTTAAAGTTTAGTTTACTGTGCCTCTGTCTAATAGTGACACGGAAGTAATCCCCGGGACAAACCTACGATCCCCCATCCACTCATCAAGATTCTTCTTGAAGAGAGTCGGTGAGGTGCTCTGCCTAACATGAATTGGAATTCTATTCCAGAGCGAAGGGAGCCTCTGGGTTATGAATCTGTCCCTCCAGCATGTTCTATTTATTTCTGTGCTGAGGTTCAAGTCCCTCGAGCGCGTGGCTCTATGGGATTTAGATTTACTGAGGTGGAGCATGTCCATTAATTCTGGGTTGGACATAGCTTTATATGTCAGGCATAGATCACCTCAAAGTAGGCGGTATGCAACTGAGTAGAGCTGGAGTTTTTTTAACTGAGCAGCATATGGCATCTGTTTGAGTCCCTTGATCCTCCTGGTGAGGTACTTCTGGGGTCTTTCTAATTGCTGCAGGTGTCGGGTAAGGTACATCCCAAAGGGGGCATTGTATTCTATGATGGGTCCGATGAGGGATGAATAAAGGGGCACGATTACCTCTCTTTATCTAGATGTGAATCCTTTCATGATGAGGTGGGCTATGTAGAAGGTCTTTCTAACCACTTTGGCAATGCGGTTGTCAAAGGAGAGATTGCTATCAACTTGGGTCCCCAGATCCCTAATTACTTTCTCTGTACTTAATGGGTTACCACCTATGTGGTAATTTGTGGGCACATTGTTTTTGCCAAAGGGTATGACTATACACTTTTTGGCATTTAGCTTTAGACCATGGACCTTTTTCATCATATGTCAATATACAAGAAAAATGTTGAAATGCATGCCTTGGACATTGCAGATAGAAGTGGCATCAGAGTCATAAGTAATTTTGATGCAGAGGAAAACCACTCTGGTAAATGGGTTAAATTATTATAAACTGCAATATGTTCCAAATGACTTTTTTATATACATTATTTGATTAACAGCTAAAATAAAACATTGTGCTGTAATGTTGTTTGCAAACTGGTTGTCTCAGTTGTCAAAACTTAAAGTAAAAGTATGTCCTGTCTGTAAACCCCCAGACATCAATAATGCAGAATATTTATATCCCTTACACTCCTGCAGGAAAACCACAGCTCCATACTCTCCAAGACTAAGCCACTGCCCATTAGAGGTAAATGACAAAACTCCAACTTCTTCCCCACCTTTATTAGCTCTCTCACACTAAGGACCTCTAGCTACAATCTTATATCTGTACCTTCCAATGGCCCTCTCATGACAAACCCCTTACATGACAAACCCCTTACAGCAAAGTCACAGCAAAGACCACAGTTTGTTTCTTGCCCATTAACTTTGGGCCCACCACAATTCAACCTTAAGGCAGTCAACTCTTACCCAGAATTCCAACCAAAACTCAAAAACAACCTCCTTGAGAAAGCAAAATACAATTGCTTACAAAAACAACCAGAGCAATCCACCCTTGTACCCTCAATCAGCACATAGAGCCCAAACATCTTTGATGATGCCTTTTGGTGACCACAAAGAAAGCAGCTAATCTGTCAATGGTCAAAATCCCAAGTGCTCACCCCTCCAAAATGTGTGAAAGGCCAGAGAGTTTGTTCAATAAGTAAAGTATGCTTCCATGATTATGTCAGCACATCCTGACGGACTTAATAACAAGTACCCCAGCAGCCATCCAGTCTCCAGTTTCTGGTATTAGCAGGACTTTTAAAAGTTAAATTTTAGCAGAAAGGCTTATGCAGAATGCTTTCTTTTAAAATAAATTGGCGATTGCAAGCCGAAGATGCAATGTGGAAAATGGTAAGTCTTTCTTATATACCTTCATCGCTTAAAACGTTTCTTTAAAAGGCTGATACCTCTACAAAAAGTGAGCTGAACCTTACCTTGCTTCAGAATAGTTGCACAAGGATTAATGCCAACATCAGAAAAAAATGCCTCACATCACTGCTCTGAAAGACTGATTACAGTGAAGGAACTCGCTGCTCTCAGCAGGTGCACCAGTGCATGAAACGGTTAACGGAGAACACATCAAGTGAACAATGTTAGTGCGAGAAGCCAAATCCGTCCTTTACGGCTGTTGCAAGGAGAAACCGCTAACATCAGAAAAATGTCTTGCAGCACTGTTCCTCTGAGGGGAAAACATAAAAGAAATCTGTGCACTCATATGTAGAATCTCGGCAATTAACAGCCCACAGGGAATGTAGCATCTAAACAAGGCTAGTACAATGTATGGGGTGGTTAAGCAATTCTTGTTTTAGGACAACTGCAGTGGAATGATTGCTAACCAGCAGAAAACATGCCTTGCAGAAACGCTCTTCTCAAAGGATACTGTAAAGGAATTCCCAGAACTTAGAAACCTAGCAGTAGCATAAACTGGTTCAAGGAGAAAACAGTGAGTGATCATGGCTAGCACAGGAGGGTGCTGGAGGTGGAGGAGTTAAGACAGACAGGTAAACAGATGAGCTTTATACTTCCTTTCACATTTTTCATCTTTGGTTTATTACAACTGAACAACAATGCTGAAGACAATTAGTGGCATAAAATGTCTGCTCACCTGTTATATTTAGCTTTTCTTGGACGCGCACTTCGAGTTAACTTCTATCACTTTCCAAGGCACACCCTTGCAAATTCCACCCGACTTAAGCTTGAGGGTGCCAGGTCTGTATGACATCCTCCCTATTCCTGTTCTTTCACTGTGCATGTCTAGGGCTTGCAGCCAACCTTCAGACATTAGCCTCCAGCTGCCATTACCATCTTGGAAGCCCTCCGACGAACTCCTTCCATAAGCTTGTTGCCCATTGCTTTTCCAGTGGTTACAAGTGTTTGACTATTGCTGCTCTGTAGATACTAGAATGAAATCTACTTCATTAATGTCCAACCCATGTCCCTACAGGCCATTGAAACAGCCCACTTCCAGCATGTCATATGACATGCGTTTGGTAGTGGCGATCACTCTCAGATGCAGCTGACTCCATGACTGTAACCTCTGTTACTTGGGTTTGATTGAAAAGCATATGATGTTGGCAAACTCTTCCTGGCACTAAATGAGCCAACAGTCTTAGTGTACAAGTACTGTGTTTCAGACAAGCATTACCTCATGCCTCATGTACAAACTAAATGACTCTGGCCTGCCAAGCCATGTCTGTGACGTGCAGCCAGGCCAGTTATGTGCAAACATGCAATCAACTCCAGTATTATGAAATGTGTTTTATTAGCATTCTACACAGTGCTGGAAGTGGTACAGAACACAAGAAAAATCCATGCTGACTCAAATGATGGCCCACCACCACTCCACTCTTCCGTTCGTTGACTGCAGACAATAGTAAGCTAGGATGAGAGATGGATGAGTAAGACAGGAATTTGTGTGGTGAGGTTAGAAGGTCAAACGGGAAGAAACCAAACAAAAATACTCCTACATCTTCATCTCTGATTTTTATAAACCTACTTTCCAAAGTCCATTTATATCCTGTATACCCCCCCCCCATTCCTGAAATGCATACATATTTTAATTGTCTGAAGTTTTAATTTTGCCCCCAACCCTCTACTACCACCACTGCATTAATTCTAGTGTCACTTGTTAAAACAGACTGGCTCAAAGGTGGGGGGGGGGGGGGGGTGCATCAGAGAGTCCAAGCAAGATGGCAGCTTAGGCTCAGAACTCTGAGCAAAAGTTCCAGAAAAAAGTAATCATCCAACCAGTTTCAGGTGAGAAAAGCAAGAAAAAAAATAAGGCAGAGGTCAAGGTGGAAGGCAACAACAGCTGGCACAGTTTAAATCAGTTCCACAGGAAGAACAGTTTTGCAAATTGTTCCAGAAGCTGATGGTCCTGCCAATGCAGGCTTCATTTACTTACTTATTTGTTTATTGACATTTGATTAACAAGAAAGTCTGACTGGACAATTTTATCAGTTTTCAGCAAAGGACCCGGGAGCAAAGCTCCAAAAATAGAAGAACAGAAAGTACATGTACATAGATGAACACTGACATCATGTTACAATATACTGTAAATACCTAGATTTACACATGACATGTGTAACATACATGCTGAGAGAAGAAGGGAGCCACTTTTGAGATTTTAAGTATTTTTTCTCTGTTTATTTGCTAAGTTTTTCTGCATAGCTGCCTAGCTTGAGCATTTTCTGGCTTGTTAAACTTGATTTCTGTATTAGTAGCTGTATTTAGAGCACAACCAAAAGCTGTTTGCTGAATTTCCTGTTTGCACTTAATTTTAAATCGTTTTTTTCTTAAAACTTGCATATTTTCTGTCCTTGACCTAGCACTCTTGTGTGGGGTCATTTACTGCACTGTTATAACTTGATATTACTTGTGAACCTCTGCTATCTCTGTAAAAAACAAAAACAAAAAAAAAATCTTGCTTTTTCCCACTTTTCTGAGAGTTAAAGTTCAGTTACAGGCTTGCTGTTCCTGAACTGTTTGAAAGTTTCTGTGAGGCCATTTTTGCTTGGGCTGAAGGAGGGGCTCTGTGTTCATCAGTGGCAGTGACTAACATTGAGCAGCTTCCCTGCCCCCCGTGGAGGTGGTTACTGACTTGAAACTGTAGTTTTATTGGCCACTAGGGGTCATTTCCATAACTCCTTCATTTGTCCTCAGAGGAGTGGTTTAAGGCAGTAACTTGTAGTTTATTGGTCATTTTGGGTCATTTCCGGTCTTTTCCAGCCCCCTGCTATAAAGCACGCTTTAGCGCGCATTAGCGCGATTTAGCCCGATTTAGCGCGGAGTTGCTACCGTTGCACACTAGGGCAGCGCCGGTTAAGCAGGTTTAAACTATTCGGGCTACCTAAAGTCCACTCTTCAAACTACCTTCCTCGAACTATACTACTGATCTAATCAGCGTATCCTATAATTAAAAAGATCATCTCTACTTGACTCCAAGTAGACTATTCTCTATCTTTTAAACGTAGCACTTGCGCCTACAGTACTTATTACCTTGATACGGCACTCTTGTCATAGATAGTACCCCAAAAAGGCAACCCCCCATTTCTCGGTCACCCACGTCCCCCGGAATCTTTTTTAAAGTTTTTTGTCTATTCCTTCTAGCATGTCGAGGGATCAGTTGCTAGTGTCCTCTCCTGCTCAGCTGGTGAACCTGGGAATATTGAGGCAATGTTACAATTGCCTCATGTACACAGACAACCCTCTCCTCCTCCCACAAAACACAAATACATGCGAGAGATGCAACTATACGGCCAAACTGGAGGCTGAGCTCTCTCAACATAGGACTGGCATGACCAGTCAGGAGGAGAAGGTTACCACACACACTATAGACCCAGTCTCACATAGTACCATTACAACCTCAAATCATACACATAAACACGCAAAGACATACTCGGAGGCTCTGATCAAAAATCTACCAAAACAGCAGAGGCCACCAAAGCAGACACCCAAACAACCACCACCTCAGAACACAACACCTGCAACACATAGACCTCACAGTCAGAGTGTCAAACAGTCACAGCCCTTAAGGCCAAACACAATGCCAGACACACTAGTCATTGGTGACTCCATAGTCAGACACACTGACGTCCCGCTCACCAGACTGAGTAAGGAGAAGGTCACAGTAAGCTGCCTGTCGGGCGCTAGAATCCGCCACATAACGCAAGCACTCAGGTCTCTCAACAGCAGGTACAAATATGACTCAGTCATTGTCCACGCTGGTGTAAATGACCTGAGACGTACCTCCTTGGACTACATGAAAAGAGACATTGAGGAGCTCTCTGATTATGTAGCCCAGGCAGGTATGACCCTGACCTTGAGCAGTATCCTACCTTCACCAAGAATGATGCCACAATACAGAGATAAGATGATCAGCTTTAACAATTGGCTTAAACACTGGTGTCATTCAAAGGGGATCCAGTGTCTGTCTGCCTGGGATGACATGCTGGACAAGCCACGCTGCTTCGCAAGGGACGGCTTGCACCTGTCACCCTGGGATTCGGATATTGGCAAAGGCTCTTGCCACCCCATAGTGCCTTTTTTAGGCAAGGCTCAAATTCTAAACCTACCACCCTAGAACACATAAAAGGAAAAAAACTAAGGGTAATGCTGCTCAATGCCAGAAGTCTAAATCTCAAAATGCACGCACTCGAGGCCCTTCTCAGTATGGAGAACATCGATGTCTGTGCTGTGACAGAAACCTGGTTCAAGGCTCCTGAGAGCACCCCAGCTATCAGGTTTTACCTCATATCATGCGTTCCGGCCCCAAAATCCGGACAATACCAAGAAAGGAGGGGGTATCCATATTCATCAAGGACACCCACACCTCAAGACTGGTGGCAACGCACGATGCATCGGAGACCATCCAGGTGCAATTAACCATAGGCAAGACTGCTCTGCAAATTGTAGCATGTTACAGGCCACCCTCACAAACTCAGGAACCTCACATGGCCTTCCTGAAAACACTAGAGGGATAAATGTATCACCAAACACCATCATACTAGGTGACTTCAATTACCCTAATATAGACTGGGAACACTACTCAAGCCCAAACACCCTAGCCCAAAAGTTCCTGGAATTCATAAACTCAAATGCCATGGAACAACTAGTCGCCATGCCCACAAGAGGAGATAACATACTTGATCTCATCATCACGAACATGGGAGCACAATGTTCAACACCGGAGGTGTACCCCTCACTGGTGAGATCAGACCACAAACTAATCTCGCTGGAGGTCCTCATCCCACCCCCACCTGAAATAAAAAGACCACAGTAAAGAACTTCTCAAAAGCCGACTTCACACTTCTAAAGACTAGTGTGGTCTCCTTTAAGGCCCCCGAGCCAGCGGAAAACAGTACTCAAGCCGCTGAATCACTTACAAATGCCTTCTACCAGCACCTGCAGGACTGCATGGATAAGGCAATCCCAAGCAAAACAAAGACTTTTTGTACCAAAGGCAAGCGTCCAGTCTGGTGGACCCCAGCCATAAACAAACTCTACAACAAAAGGAGGAAGCTACTACAAGATAGAGCAAAATCCTTAAAAGGTAAGACACCCTTGATCACTATAAGTAAAAACTAAGAGCTCTCATAAAATCATCCAAAGCAAATTTCGAGAGAAAAATAGCTAAAGACTCAAAAGACAATCATAAGGCCTTCTTTAGCTATGTTAGAAACCTGGGAGGAAACTCCCAGATATGCTCAGAGCTAGTTCAAAATGATGTGAAGATTACTGATCCTACAGACATTGCCAACATACTGGCTGACAGGTTCAGTGCAAACTTCTCCCCTCCCCAAAAGGAGAGATATCTATACCAAACGATTGCAGCCCCCAAACATCTCCAGCGCCCAAGTGAGAACTGCTCTCTCCAAAGCAAAAACACAGCATCCATGGGACCTGATGGTGTCCCCGGCTGTGTGCTCCATGAACTCAATGAGGAATTAAACCCACAGCTAGGACAGCTGTTTAATCAAAGTCTTACCTCTGGATACGCACCCAGGAGTGGCGCACTGCAACTGTGGTACCACTTCACAAAGGCGGTGCCTCCACCGACCCTGGAAATTACCGCCCATTAGCTTGACAAGCCTTATCTGCAAAGCCATGGAGAGGATCATAATGGACCTCATAAATAAAGACATAGGGAATTTGCAGACTTTGGATCCAACCCAGTTTGGCTTTGTCAAAGGCAGATCATGCCTTTTAAACTTGGTTGACTTTTTCAAACAGTCACCAAAGCCATTGATGAGGGAAAGGCAGTCCATACAGCCTACCTCGATCTGGCTAAGGCCTTGATACAATACCCCACTCGGGTATCATTGAAAAACTCATCAGCTTAAATGTCAACCCATACATCACAAGATGGGTTGCAAACTGGCTGAGTGACAGAACCCACAGGGTCAGAGTTGCTGGCGCCATGTCAGACTCAAAGCCTGTCACAAGTGGTGTCCCACAGGGCTCAGTCCTGGGCCCACTCTTGTTTGGCATCTACTTTTCCAAGTACAAGCAAACACAGGAGGGTTATGGCTGACAAAGTTTGCAGATGACTGCAAACTGGGCCATAGTAGAAAACACATCTGACACAGATATCCTTCAGAAGGGTCTCACAGAAACGGATAACTGGTGCCAGAGCCACGGCCTAAAGTTAAATGCCAAAAATGCATAGTCATACCCTTCGGGAAAAACAAGGTTACCCTAGCTACCAAATAGGTGGCAATCCACTGAGCACAGAAGAAGTTATCAGGGACCTGGGGACCCAGGTTGATAGTAGTCTGTCATTCGACACCCATGTAGCTAAAGTAGTTAGGAAGACCTTCTACATTGCCCACCTTATCATGAAGGGATTCTCATCTAGATCAAGGGAGGTCATAGTCTCCCTTTACTCATCACTCATCAGACCAATGATTGAGTACAATGCCCCATTCGAATGTATCTGACCCGACACTTGCAGCAGCTGGAGAGGCCACAAAGTTCCTCACCAAAAGGATAAAGGGTCTCAAAAATCTGTCCTATGCTGCCCGACTGAAAGAACTCCAGCTCTATTCAGTCGCTTACCGCTTGCTCAGAGGTGACCTTTGCCTAACATACAAGGCCATGTCAAACCCAGATTTGATGAATATGCTTCACCTCAAAAAATCTAGATCCATCACAGCCACAAGGGCGGGAGACTTAAACCTTGACACGGCTATTAATAGGACGTGCTGGAGGGATAGATTCATCACCCAAAGACTCCCTATGCTGTGGAACAAAATCCCGGTACATGTGAGGCAGAGCACCTCGCTGGCCTTGTTCAAGAGAAATCTTGACCAATGGATGGGAGATCGCAGATATACCCCAGGGATTACCTCAGTGTCACTGCTCGACAGAGGCACAGCAAAATAATGGGTATAGTTCCCCATACTAAAGGGGTGGCATAAGCCACAAAACGATGGGCTAGGCTTGTAAATGCCCTCGGGCAGATAGCCTAGTATGAACCTATGAACCTATGAACATGCACCATCATTAAAAGATAACTATAATATCATGGAGCATTGAAGTGTTGACGTGTGATAAGTGCAAGAGTTTGTTACTGACTCATAAAGCAAATGTCAGAGTGGAAACATTCAAACAGTATTTGTTAGAGGTAATAAGTGGGTTATATAAAGTAGGCAGTAGAAATATTGAGTTAAAACAAAACTGAGAGTGGGGAAAATAAGAGTAAGAGAAACAAAAACGAGGAAAAGGACAGACATGATATATAAAAGGAGTAGGAGCTCACATTTTAGCTATGACGGCAGCAAATGCAAAGCCAGGAATCAAAAATGAATTATTTTAGTTGCAGCTTAAATAAACGAATGCTATGTATTGCCCTGACTGGTGCAGGGATCATATTCTAGACTTTTTCTACAAAGTGCGAGTACAGACTGACACAGTTTTTGTAAGGCTTATAGATGTCTAGCAACTTTTTGTCAGAAAATTGAATGTTACAACCTGGGAGGTAGTGGTGGAGAATCATACTTGTAGCTGGGCAGCAAGTGGGATTAAATCAAAAAAGACAAGTGAGTAAGCTGAAAGAAATGACCTAGGACCTGGAAGAAACCAGAGCAGCACAACAGATCAGGAGTACAGGAACACAATGCTACAATGCAAAACAGGAAAAATGGATGACCTGGAAAACAGACCTACAGCAAACAATATAAGAATAGCAGAGTATTAGTGCAAGTCCTGGATACACACCTGGGAAAGAATGCTTCTTATTTCTCTTACCCATGTTACAAGAACTAATAACAGAAAGCATCCACAGAATTGACAGAATAGGAGGTGCACAAGAAGAAGTTGATATGCATATTAGCATACCTGTACAGCTATAAACATAAATAAAAAACGATGAAACATACCAATGCATTTAAACCAATATGCTTAACTGGCAGCCTTATAAAACTGGTGGAGACTATTTTGATTCACTGCCTAAAGTAAGAAAAGACATAGTTGACTTACTGAGGTCACTGAAAGCCCAGGGAACTCATGGATGGATTAACAACCCTGACATCTTAACTGTAGTACAGAGAGAAACAAATCCCAGATTCTACACAGATGGAGAAGCAAAGCTTTTGTTACATAAACTGTGCAGAGTAGAAGATGGACAAAAGGCACAAAGAAATAAAATATCCCACCATAAACGGACAGACAGAAAACTTGTAAAGGGACAAACAGGATTTAGAATTACCAGGGTCACAGACAGCATGTGATGTTGACACACCTCTGAGGGAAAAATTAGAGAGGAAGTAAACAAAGACAGAGTAATATTGACAAGTATGTGGTGTGAACAAGAGCTAGGGCATAGCAGGTTACAGAAATGGAGAAAAAGAACACTAAACACAGGAAAAATATGAAGGCAGAGCACAAGAAAATTACAGTAAGATGAACAAAAAGAAGGTTAAAGCTGAAATCCAGCAGAAGGGGAGAATTAGATAGTATTCTGCTATTCCACATGCTCTCCCAACACCACCCTCAAGGTCACTCCCCAATACACCATACTTCAAAGGAGGACAATAATACCACACTATTAACATTTCCCAGAGTATCAAACAAGTCATTTAGCACACAGGACGACAAAGCATTATGTACCTGTGCATTTCACTCCTTAGAACCTAGAACACCTCAGCCACCTTCCCTGGGTACTGATCCAGTCACCTTAAGACATCTCTTGATACCTATAGTTCATACCTTTGCGGGTAGCTACCCCCACACACAAAATCCTCTATAGCAATAAAGGTAAATAATGTATCCAGTGCCTGCTTCCTTTTACGTTCCTGCTACCGATAGTTCCATTTTTTTAAGGTACAAAGTAATTTCCATCTGCTACTCCCCAACATCTAGAGATTTTTTTTTTCTGAAAACTTCTCAGACCTTTCTCACTAAACTTTAACTCTTAACTGGCTTTTTCCAATCCTCGCTCTAGATGTTTTATCCAGATACATCTCCTATCCATCTCTACGGTCTTATTTCCTCTCTTCTTTTACCTTAAAAAAAATACAATCTTAACTAAAATAAGTGTTTTGGGCACTTTCTACTTTTCCCCTTGGAATTTATACACAGCTTACAGAGGTCTCCATGCCCTTACTTTCTATGGTTACAATAATGCCATCTGCATAACTAAAATAATGCTCATCTGATATGCAAGACTTCCCGTACAAATTATTTAAGACGCACCATCCTAAATACATGGAGCAACTTAAATGTAACCTCTTCGATATGAATGCCAGTGTCACAGCTACTTCTCTTTTTCTGCCTCCTAATAAACACATATCAGTACACCAGCATTCCATTACAATCACAAACTGCAACTACAGATGCTTCAAACGTACAGAAACCAAGGTCTTAGGTGTCCCTTCTCCCCTGTCATGCAACCTTTTGGTACCTTCCAGTAATGGTCCTTTTGCTTCATGTTTGGAAGCATCTACCCCAGCTGAAATCCATTGCTGAATAATCCCTCTCAGAGGGATTAAAACTAAGATCTATTAATAAGCTTCATCCTGCAGTTCTGGCTTTGATACTCCCAGTCTACATTTGCCCGCTGTGCAGCTTTGAGCACGTCACTTAACCAGGCAGTGCTCTCAGCTCACCTTTGAAAAGGGAGCCCTGTGCATAATGGGTTTACCCATTTAATAAATGAACACTACTGGACAACTTCCAGTCCCCCAAAGACCTATCACTTATACCTGTAAAACATTCAGAACCTACTTCCCCAAGTTGCCAGTTAGTACACGTGTGTCTACTTACTAGTACATGGTCTTTACTGTAGCAAATTCTTGGGACTTCCTGCTGTGCAAGTCTTTGGGTGGCCTAAATACCAGACATTCGCTTCTCTCCTCCTAGTCTAGCAGGAACCCTACCCCTTCAACTTCAGGGCATCGGGGTATTAAGTCTCCTCAGCTGCTGCTATTTTCTCAGGTCTTTCTAGTCCCCCTAAGACTACAGCCCCACTCTCCAAGCCTTAGGCCAGGAGCACAACCACCCTCACTGATCCCAGTAGGGTAAAGGCTAGGAGCACAACCACCCTTACTGATCCCAGTAGGGCAAGGGTAAAGAGAGAGTTAAAATGGAGCCCATGCCAACACAGACTCAAGAAGAAGGAAAGGAGGGAGAGAATGGATACCACAACAGGGACACACACAGACATCTACAATTATGGTAAGAAGACATAATTGCACCATGTTCATCATGGTTCACTACTGCAGTAATACTTCATGGGAAGATTCTCAAACCTAAAGGAAGGGTTAAACTGATGACCAGGTGGACACCCCCCCCCCCCCCGATATGAGCAGCAGTGATGGCTGTGGCCCTTGTGTAAGGAGTCCAAAATGCTCAGGCACCTTTTTGCCATAATGTTTGTAGTAAAAGGAAATACACAGAGAGATCCACTTGGAAACGGTTTTACTTGCTGGTTTGTCCAATTTGTTGGAAGCAACGTCCATGAAGGATTGATCAGACTCCGATGTACTTTTTTTTTGTCTTATCCAAGTAAAACCAGAGCTGTCTGTGTACATCCAGGAGTGCAAAGTTCTCTATCCTTTGCTCTCTGGGTTTGGACAAAACAAGGCAGACAGTTGTACTGTCAGAATAAGGGAGAGATGCGTTACCACCTTGAGCATAAAAGTGGGGTTAATTCTCAGACATTGTCCGGGTGAAACCTGAGAAAGGCTTCTTTAGGAATTACTGCCTGAAACTTGGATATTCTCCTAGCTGAGGTGACAGCTACTAAGAAGGCTGTTTTCCATGATAAGAATTTAATGCCGGAGGAGACATGTTCAAAGGGGAGGGGAAGAAGAGTTTCTCTAATATGAAAATAAAGCTCCAGGAGGGTGGAGGGGCTCTCCTGGGTGGCGTTAAGTGGATAATGCCTTTGAAGAACTGTTTCATCATAGGTTGGGAAAAAGGGAGGGGTTGCACTGGCAAGCAAGCAGAGATGGAAGAAGCATAGATTTTAAGATGATTAAGACAGGCCCTTTGGGAAAAACTCTCCCAAATAGGTTAAAACCAAGGGAACAAAGGTTAGCAGGGGTTGTTGGCCCTTTGTCTGGACCCATACCATGACTCTTTTTCATTTAGATGATGTACAATTTCCTGTTACTGCTCCTTTTGGCTTCTTTGATAATTAGACAGTCCATTTCCAACAGCTGGTCCTGACAGATAAGGATCATATATTACCATCCAGGCTGCCAATTTCAATGTGTGTAGACTGGGGTGGATGGTGGCTCCTTTGCTATTGGTTAAGAGGTCTACCTCCTGTAGAAGCATCTGTAGTTCTTGGCTGCTCAAGTTGTACAGCAGTGTGAATCAATGTTGCCCTGGACAGCAGGGTGTAGTTAAGATCATCCTCGGCCCTTCCTCCCTGATCTTTACTAGCAACCTTGAGGTGTGAGGTATGGGAGGAAAAGGATACAGAAATAAATCTGCCCATGGTAAGAAGGTATCCGTCCTCCAGGCCCTGTTGTCTGGAGTCCTTGTACGATACTTTTTCAGCTGCCCGTTTTCTTTTGAGGCAAAAAGATCTACATCTGGCACATCCCATTTTTCTGTGGCTTTCTTGGAAATGTGCTTTTTCAGCATCTACTCATGGGGGGTCAGAGACTGAACTGCTTAGGTGATCTGGAAGGCTATTGCTTTCTCCTGGGAGATCCTGGGCTACTAACTGGAACCAAGAAGATGCTCGCAGGTATGGCACGTGAAATCGTCCAAAAAAGCGGCCAGCACCAAGGTGTATAATGCACACATATATTTTATTAGGTATATTAGATTAAAAGTGGTTCCACCAACATCATATTGGTTTCGGCATCCTGCTTTCTTCAGTGAAGAGGGGTATTAGGAAAAAGAGTGGTAATTAAGAATGTTTTTTTTTTTTTTTGAGAAATTAATAAGTTAGCAGTTTTAAAAATTCCCTACAGAGTACTTTGCCAGAAATGTTGGGGAAGGCAAACTATTATAACCAAGAAAATCTTTCTTTTGAGATACACGATCTGAATTGCCTAAACACAGTAAGCCTAAAGGCCTTAATACCACTGGCCCAAAAAACTATTACTAGAAAATAGAAATCAAAATATAAACCAACTATACCTAAAGTATTGAATATTGTAAAGAATATAAAAGAAAGTGGGAACAATCCATGCAGTATAATGTTCAGGAGGCATGAACTTTAAGGTAAATTTTAGGTAAGGCAGGTATTGAGCAATTTGTGTTGTGTTGGAGTGAATGAACATTTTTGTAAGGAAAATAATAATGAGACATATTTGTTAAACAGGTAGACCAACTGGACACGCAGTCCCTTTCAGGGACAAACAACTCACTGCTTTAACCCTTTGCACCAACTGCCAGAAAATGTAAGTAATAATGGAAATGCTGTTACGGCTTGTTTTTGTTCCTGTTACTGTAGGTGTATACATTTCACATTCATTTTAAAAAAAAGTTTTAAAAAAAGATATCTTTCAATGGAAAAAAAAACATTGGTGCTGCAATCATTTAATTTCATGGGGAAGATTTTCCAGATGCACTGAACTGACAGTGATATATCTACATGCCCAGAATTCTTACAACCATGCACTACAGGAACCATTACCAAATCTTTTGCAAAGATTTGGTTGCATTTACTGGCCATTGTCAATGAAGATGCACAAAGGTAGTTTCTTAGCTTTGGAGCTAAACAGCAGAGCCTATGTTTCACTTGATAATCATGTTCAAGACTAGCAGAGGTAGCGGAGGTAAATGCAGGGAAAGACCTAAGCAGCACCATCTACATAATTTTGCAAATTATGGAAGTAAATGCCTTTGTTAGGTCTGATCATCTTAGAGTTAGAGGACAACGGGTCAACTGCATGACCCTTTTAGCCAGAAAATATCTCCACAAGTGACATTTGCAAACACAGCAAAGTGCCGGTTCTAGCTTGCTAGGATGGAATACATTTTATTTTGCTGGCATGGGCTGTCATCTTGCCATGTAGTATGACCTCTTCAAGTTTATTGCAATTACTTTCATCACACTAGTTCTAGTAAAGACTTTGGACAGTCAAAATATTCAGATCATGAAAACAGGATGGTGGACTTACCTCCTGCAAGTAGATTTTAAGTACCATCAGTAGTTTGTGGTCCAGCAACTAGCCTGAAATGAAGATGCCAGAGGACACTCATGAATCAGCAAGGCCACCTCTTTCACCAATGCCTCAACATGTAGGAGTGCACTGTTTTCATCATGGTTACAAGTCTATACATGCTTTACAAATTTTAGGCAATACTGTTTTCAGCTGCAATAATCAAGAACTTTTAGTTATGTACTTACCATAACGATAGATGTATGTGATCCATCTCACCTACATTCATTACTGACGGGCTCGGAGCCGAGAATCGGCTCTGACTCGGCCGTTATAACTAGCACGAAGTCTCTCATTGGCTGGGCTAACCCTGTATCCCAGGATGCACCACGCCCAAACCCCCAGATCTTGTTTGCCCCAATAATATCTTCCCACACACACCACACCACAAGGGTATATATGTAAGAGGAGAGAAAAAGTAATATCCTCAGAAGGATCAGAATACAAGTTTCCTCCAAGTCCAACAGGTAGGGGGAAGGAGAGCGGGTATGTAAGAATGTAGGCGAGATGGATCACATATATCTATCATTATGGTAAGTACATAACTAAAAGATGTAATGTGATCCTATCTCGCCTACATTCATTACTGACGGGACAGCGTCCCTAGCACCTAAATCCTGGGAGGCTCACTGGAAAACACTCCTGAGCACTGTGGAACCAAAGGAAGCCCGACCTCTAGAGGCCATGTCCAGTTTGTAATGAGAAATAAAGGTATGTGGAGAAGTCCAAGTAGCCGCTGCACATATCTCATCTATGGATAGTCTAGCATGAAAAGCCACTGAAGTTGACATAGCCCTGGTAGAATGTGCCTTAACTGGAAAGGGAAGATGCCTACCCGCTAATGCATAAATAAAAGAGATGCCGTCCCTAATCCACTTAGCTATGGTGCCCTTAGTTACAGATCTGCCAATTCTATTGTCCGAAAAGGACACAAACAACTGATCTGATTTCCTCTCCTGTTTTGTCCTATTTAAATAAAACCTCAGTTGTCTATGCACATCCAACTGGTGAAATTTGTATTCCGCTTTGTTGGAAAACAGTGGAAAAAAGACCGGAAGCTCAACAGACTGGTGGAGACAAAGGGCAGAAGAGACCTTAGGGAGAAAGGAAGGATTAAGTCTCAGAGATACTCTGTCCTTATGAAAAATCAAATAAGGAGATTTAACAGAAAGGGCTTGAAGCTCCGATACCCTTCTGGTTGAAGTTATGGCTACCAAAAAGGCAGTCTTCCATGACAGAAATTTCAATTCGCAAGAGGCTGCCGGCTCAACGGGAGAAGACGTTAAAGCTCTGAGCACCACATTTAAATCCCATGGCAAAACGGGTTGCGAAACCGGAGGGTGAAGCAACCAGGCTCCTTTCAGAAAGGCTTTACACAGCTTATGACCCATGAGGGAAGGCTCATATGCAACATGATAATTAGAGATTGCTGCCAACTGAACCTTTATAGTGGAGGCAGCCGAACCCTGTCTAAATAGTGCTGCTAAGAAATCTAACACCGCCGACACAGGAGCTGTTAGGGGATCAAGATCACGTTGCTGAGCCCAAACTGCAAATCTTTCCATTTACTAGAGTATATTTTCCTAGTAGAAGACTTGTGGGAGGAGGACAGAATATGTACTACTTCCGGGGTAAGGACATGCTGTCTGACTAAGGTCGGAAGTGGAGAGGCCAGGCAGCGAGCTTGAGAGTTCGTAGGGATGGATGGAGCTGTCCTGACTGATGAGTCAATAGGTCTGGAGCTGGGTCCAGAATCCAAGGACCATCCACTGCATACTTCCGAAGGAAGGGGAACCAAACTTGACGGGGCCAGAGTGGTGTGATCAAAATCATCTTGCTTCCCAAGCAGGTAGCCTTCTGAATCATTCTTGGCAGAACAGGGACCGGCGGGAAGGCGTAGAGCAGACCGGAGGGCCAATTGTGGACTAGAGCATCCCTGGGTGACTCCCCCTATGGGGGGGGGGTCAGAGTGAAAAAACTGCTGCACTTTGCATTCAGGGGGCTGGCAAAGAGGTCGCAGCAGGGAAGGCCCCACCTGGAGAAGATCTGAGCAGCCACTCGATCGTTCAGGGACCACACGTGAGGCATCAGAATAGCTCTGCTCAGCCTGTCTGCTATCACATTAGACTTCCCAGGAATGTACGTTGCCACTAGAAAGCGCTGGGAAGCGATTGCCCAATTCCACACTCTCATGGCCTCCCTGCAAAGGGGGTAGGACTTGGTTCCTCCCTGCTTGTTCAGATACCAGACAACTGACATATTGTCGGAAAGAATCGCAATAGTTCCCCTTGGAAGAGAGCTGTGAAGTGCCTGCAACGCTAGAAGCACCGCTCTCATCTCCAGAACATTGATATGCAAGTGAACCACGTGGTCTTGCCACGTACCTTGAACCATCTCGCCCAGATAATGCCCCCCCCCCTATCTGGGAGGCGTCCGTGGTTACTGTGGCAATAGGGGATGGGGGGCTCAAGGATCTCCCTTGATTCAGGTTGGACGAGAGAAGCCACCAACGCAGATCCTGCCAGCATCTCTCCGTGATGAGAATCGGATGGGATAAGGGATGTTCTTGATATGACCACTGGGCCAAAAGGAGCCACTGAAGTATTTGCATGTGTAACCTGGCTAGCGGAACTAGAAGAATGGTAGCTGCCATTGATCCCAACAACTGAAGAACCATCCTGGTTTGGGCCTTTTCCCGGGGTAGTAAAGCCAGAACTTGGGCCTGTAACACTTTTATTCTCTCTGCCGGTAGGAAAGCTCGCATCTCTACAGAGTCTAGTTCTGCGCCGATAAAGGCAACACGCTGTGATGGCAGCAATACAGATTTTGCCCAGTTGAATGAAATCCCTAGTAGATGGCCCATTTCGACAGTAGCTCTCGTGGCTTGAACAAGTAGATGCCTGGTGGGGGCGGTGAGGAGCCAGTTGTCTAGATAAGGAAACACCTGGAATCCTAGACGTCTCAGGTGAGCTGTCACCACTGCCAGACACTTGGTGAACACCCTGGGGGCTGTGGTGAGACCAAAGGGCAGGGCCCGGAATTGAAAATGACTGGCTCCCAGCCGGAAGCGTAAATGATTCCTGGAAGCCTTGTTTATCTTGATGTGATAATAGGCATCCTTGAGATCAATGGAGCACATCCAAACTTCTTTTTCCAGCAAGGGGAAAATGGATTGCAACGTGACCATTCGGAACTTGGACTTCTTTGCAAAGCGATTTAAACGGCTGAGATCCAGAATGGGTCTCAAGTCCCCTGTTCTTTTTGGCAACAAAAATAATCTTGAGTAAGTTCCTAATCCGATCTGGTCTGCGAGGACTGGCTGGATGACTCCTTTTTCTAGCAGCTTTGAGACCTCTATTGCTGCCTGATCCCGTTGACTGGGTGGAACGTTCGGGATTTTCCTTGATGGCGGGGGGGGGGACGGATAAAGGGAATGGTGTAACCTCCGGTGATGATACGAAGCACCCATCGATCCTGAGTGATGGACTCCCAGGCCTTAAGATGCTCCAAAAAATGACCCCCGACTGGCTCCAGAGACGCACAGTCGGGTAATCCCTCAGGGATGTTGGTAGGAGGAACTACGAAAGGACTCGCGGTCTCCTGTATTGCGGGGGCCTCCACCGCCTCTATGGCGACGCCTTCCATTAAAATTCCCCCCTCCTCTGCCCCTGGAGGGGGGGGTCACTTCGATGGGCAGAGGAAGACTTTTGAGACTTTCTGACCCCCATTTTCCCTCCCCTCTGAGCCTTGGGATAAGGTCTAGTGGGAAGCAAAAAACGGGCCCCAACGGCAGACAAAGTCTTACCCTCTTGCTCACATCTAGTGAGGGTGTCTTTCACTTTGGGTCTAAAAAGGGAGGACCCGTCGAATGGGGCGTCTGTGAAAGAAGACTTGAAAGCCTCCGCAAAATGACACAAGGGCATCCAAGCTTGCCTCCGAAGGGCTACGCCCGAACTCGCTGCTCTACCCGCCCCCTCGGCTGCATAAGATATGAGCCTCATGGACGAGTTGACGATGGAAGAAAGGGTAGACAGCTGGGCGTTAACAGACTGGACCAACGCCTCAGGCAAGTTACCCGACAGGGTATCTCCCAACTTCTTTATGAGATCCCTTTGGAGCCGCATAAAATGACACAAGTAATTCAGCGACCGCAAGGTAAAGGTCGCTGAAGACAGGGTATGCTTCCCATACCTATCCATACTCCTAGACTCCTTATTAGGAGGATGGATGGAAGTAGAAGCCTCTGCCACGTCCTGCTGAGTGGCAGACGCCACCACCATAGCATCTACAGGTACTCCCTTCCTCAAAATTTTTTTTCCAGGAGGCGCAGATAAGAACTTATTGGGGCGGCTAGGAACTGGCGCCACAGAATCAGGGTGTTCCAACACCCTTCGACAAATAAGCTCCAATAATTCATCGAACGGTGGAGACACCCAGGAGGCGGAAGGTTGGGCTCCGAAGGCCTTGAGGAAGACCGACTCCTCCTCACAAGGGTTTTTGGATGCCCCGCTGTCTCAAGATCTCCAGGATATCGGAGAACGAGACATCATCATCAGAGGACGACTTCGGGGACCCTTCTGCATCATCGAGGTCGGTGTCCGAGGTGACAGACTCATCTGGGGATTCTACGTGCTTCCTCTTACACAACTTCTTCCTGGGAGGCTCCTCAGGCACAGACTCTGAAGGGCCCTCAGAAAGCAGGGGACCACACATGGAGGTATCCTCAGGCCTAGGAGCCCCGCTGTCCAGAGACAGGGGGGCACCAGAACCTCTAGTCACAGAGTCTGGGGATGGAGTTGCCGATTCAGGTGAAGTCACTATGGACTTGGCCAGCGCGCTCCTCATAGCCTCGAAGGCAGGTCCACCAGAATCGGACGAAAAACCCACCTCAGAGACCATGACCGGAGTTGGGGTACCCCTAGCCGAAGCACCAAGGGGGAGACTCGGAGCCGAAACCTGAAGCCCTGATGTATCCCCCTCGGGTTCGACTGAGGACACCAGAGTACCGAAACTTGTAGAAGGGAAGGAAAAGGTTGGAGCCGAGGTCGGATCCGAAAGACTAACAGGAGGTTTCGGAGCTGACCTAAGGACTTCACTCGATTCGGCAGACTCCGGCTCCGACGACACCGAGGTTGTCGGAGGAGGAAGAAACGGAACCGATATTAGGGCTGGCTCCGGAGCCGACTGGGCTAGAGCCGAAAATAATTTAGTTAACACTGGTAACTGGAGGAGCCTCTGGACCACCCTATCCACATCCGAATCAGACAGCCTGGAGAACTTGGAGGAGACAGAAGGGGGTCGAGAAACCTTCTCTGTCAGAACCGAGACAAGACTGGGGGGGAACGGCTCCGAGTCGGCTCCAAAGGGATCGGAGCCGAAGCAGGCTCGAGAACCACCGCAACCTCCTTTGGTGCCGATGACCGTGGTGTCGAAGAAGCCGACCCCGAAACAGACAAGACTTCCTGCGGCTCCGAGACCAGTGGAACCGAGGAAGGAGACATAGCCTTAGACAGCACCTCCTGCGGCTCCAAGACCAGTGGAGCTGAGGAAGGAGATATAGCTTTTGACCTTTTCTCCGGAGGCTCCGATGAACTAGTCGGAGCCGGAGACTTCTTTTTTGTCTTAGACCTGGATTTCTCTGAAGAGGGAGAAGATGCTAAAGTTTCCTCAAAGGAGGGTTTAATCAAACCCTTAAGGATAAGTTTATTTTTTCTCTCCTGTAAAACCCTGGAAGAGAAGGCATGACAAACACTGCAGGATTCCTGCAAGTGTATGGCACCGAGACAATAAACACAGATGGCATGGTCATCAGTCAAAGACATTTTTTACGTACATTTGGTGCATTTTTAAAGCCAGATGGCTTATGTTCTTTTTGTTCCTTGCTAGACATAAGTAAACACGACCGCACACTCAGCAACACAAGGAGGGAGGGTGGAAAGGGCTCTAACTTAAACGCCCGAACACTAAAGACACAAGATAGGGCAAAGGCCCTCTAACTTAAGCAGGCCTAGCCCGCCAAACAGAAGGATTACCACACAAAACACAAGATAGGGCAAAGGCCCTCTAACTTAAACGGGCCTAGCCCACCAAACAAAGGATTACCACACAAAAAATCACACTCAATCTCAAAAGGGAAACAACAGACAACGTAGCTATTAAAATAGCTTTTTGGAAATAATCAAGCAGTTATTAAAGTCAAAAAAGAGGGTACTTAGCCACAGCCAAGTCGAGACCACGTCGTTACTCTAGGAGTGGCAAACGAGATCTGGGGGTTTGGGCGTGGTGCATCCTGGGATACAGGGTTAGCCCAGCCCATGAGAGACTTTGTGCTAGTTATAACGGCCGAGTCGGAGCCGATTCTCGGCTCCGAGCCCGTCAGTAATGAATGTAGGCGAGATAGGATCATAATACATCAACATGTATATTTACAAATTACTACAATTATTAATAGCTGTGTGTGTATACATATACACATTTGACTAGTTCCAACTATAAATCAATCAATATTAAAGAAACAGGCTAAGACACTATACAGCACACACAAAATGAGGTATGCCAGGTTTTTAACAGTCCTTTGAGACCTTCTTGACAAGTGTGCATGTCTATTTTAATGGCAAAGGCAGTATGACCATTACTGGGCAAACTGGTACTGACTGTACTGGAAGTACCATTACAGGTAGCAATTATTACCAACAAAAAAGAAGTTGTGTACTTACCATAACATTGCCTCTTTCTGTCCATTTCATTCTTCCTCAACGTATGGGCTCAGATCCGACACTCGGATCCAACTTGGACGTTACTCTAGCTCATGGTCACCAACAAACCCTCGAGCTCCTTTCCTACCCACAATGCTCCATGCCTAACATTCCTCAGATCCTACATGCACCTTGAGAGAGAGAGAGAGACAGAGAGAGAGAGAAAGAGACTATAAAAGAATTGCCATAACTGGAATTCAACACAAAGGACGTATGGTGTCCTTTGTGTCCTTAAAGATCTCATTCCATCAGGAGTCATTTGTGAAAAATGGAGTGGGATGGAGTCTGGGGGAGCTGAGGAAGAATGAAAATGGACAACACAGACAGCAAGTTATGGCAAATACACAACTTCTTTATCTGATGTTGTCCATTTTCATTCATTCCTCAACGTATGGGGCAGAGTCCCCATCTACCTAAATTCCTGGGCGGCTTCTAAGGAAGGATATTCCTGAGCAGGGCTGAGCCAAAGGCCAATATTCCCCTCAATATCAGACGCTAGTTTGTAATAAGTGATAAAGGTATGAGGATTTGTTCAACACAATGAGATCTACAAATCAGTCTCCAGTCCCCTCTTTTCTTTGGCACTAAAAAGAATTCATAAAATTTTGAATTCTATCCTGTCTGGAGGGGACCTCTCGGATGCCTGTTTTCTAGGCTTTTGTACTTCCAGTGCTACTGCTTCCCTCTGATTGGGTGGAACATCTGGATGGAAGGGAAAAGGGAATAATACAACCTCTGAAAATGATTTTCTGCACCTAAGTATTCTTTGTTATGTTTAGCCAGGCTTCCTGGTGCAGAGGTAAGAGACCACCCAACTGACTCCAAAGGAAGGCAATCAGGCCTCCCGTCAAGGGCACTGAAAGGGTCTGTCGGAAAATGCATTTCTACAACCTTGGTTTTGCAAGCTTCCTCTGCCATGGGGGCATCTTCTATCGTTATCGCTCCTCATTCTACCTCTGGGGGAATTGCCTCCATGTATGTCCTGGAAAGGACCCTGAGACTTCTTGAACCACATCTTTCAACCTCCCCACTGAGTCGAAAAATGTACACCCACTGCAGACAGGATCTTTCCATCCTTCTCACATCTGGAGAAGGTGTCTTTTACTGTGGCCAAACAAAGAAGAACTGTCAAAGGGAGCACCGATGAAAGATGACTTGGACTCTGCAAAATCACACAGGCGCATCCAGGTTTGCCTCCTGATGGAAATGACTGAACCTGCAGCCCTACAGGTGCCTTCTGCAGCATGCGAGATGAGTCTCTTGAATGAATTAGCGATAAACTGAACGGTAGCCAACCATGAAGCCACAGAAGTTTGAGCAGCTGCAGTAGAGGCCCCTGAAAGGGAGTTTGAAATTTCCTTAACCAATTCCCTTTTTAATCTTGTGAAGTATGCCAAGTAGTTCAGCAACTGAAGAGCAAATGCTGCTGAAACATAAATTCACTTCCCAAATTTGTCCAGTGCCCTAGATTCTCTGTTAGGGGGATGGACAGTGGAACTCTGTTCCGCGAGTTCCTTTTTTGTAGCTGCCACCACAGCCATTGCATCAACTGGTACTCCCTTACTCAAATGTTCTCTACTCATTGGTGGAGCCAGGATCCTGTCTGGTCTCTTCGGGATTGTCTTAATCATATCAGGTTCCTTCCACACCTGCTTGACAACCAAATCAATAAGCTCAGCAGTGGTTGCAGTGACCCAGGAGGTCAAAAGCTTCCAGAAATACTAACTCTTCAGGAGGTGGTTTTTAGGCAGATCAACCACCACTCTGTTTAAGGATCTCAAGGATGTCTCCAAATGAGACATCATTGGGTAGTGATTTGGGAGACCCTTCTCCCTCAAAGTCAGTATCCTTGATGAATAGATTTCTTTACTGCTGGGGGGTGTCCAAATGCCTCCTCTTGCACGTCCTCTTCCTAGGGACTTCTTTGGTGGAATGATTCGGAGAAGGTTTGGAAGAGATGGCAATACCTGGCTGGGTGGTCTAGAAGCTCTAGGCTGGCTGTCCCAGCCAAGTAGAATGCTGAGGATTAAAGTGCAAAGTCAGGTGAGATGTCGAGGGTGGATCTGAGAGGGAAGAACTCACTTGACCTGCCAGAGCAGAGAAAACCCTCTTCAATACCTCAAAAGCTGGCCATTGTGGAGAGAAACAAATCAACTGAGCTGAGAAAAACGAGTTTCTGGCCCACCATTTCCCTCTACTCCAAACGTCGTCTGCCTGAGACGAAAGCCAGAGCTGAACTATCCAACACTGAAGCTCGGAGAGCAAGAGACAGTTCTGAAAACCTTAAGAGTCAATCCTTTTCCCTCAGATCCAACCTGGAAGTTTCAACTCCAAGAGTTATCCTGATCCTAAGACGTCAGAACCTGTGCGCTCAAAGTAAAGGCTAGATCTGAAGACAAAGCTCTCTTCAGATCCAACAGAAGGGCCTGGATTAGAGGACTCAAACCTGACAGGTTGGATCAGAGGAGGAGTTGTTACCTGTGGAGTAGTAGATGGATGGTGTTCCTGACCTGAGGGGGCAGGAACCGTGAAGATTCCCTTCTGAAATTGCTCCGTGAAGAATCTCTGCGGCAAGCACAAATCCTGGTTCCACAACAAAAACGGCCAATGCTACAAGCAGAAATACGTGAAATTCTTTAATTTTAAGTGTACGAAAAATAAAATCCACTTTTCGTCAGGTATAATATCCCAACTTCCTCAGAAAAAACACATGGACATTGTTACATCACATGTCTTATATAGTTAATTAAACCAAGTCACATGATAGACGACTTAATTAGTCCTTAAATTTAAAGTGGTAAAAATAATGAAAACTAAACAATGGACAATGAAAAAGTCCTAACTTCATAGTTAAAACTATATGTTAAACATTTTAAAAAGTTTTTAAAAACCTATTATTAATACATTCCTAAATATTAGTGAACCATATTCTAACAATGTATGTATTCGTGCTTACAACCTACCAACGATTATATTATGCATACTATAGGAGTTTGTGTGAAATGTATAAAAAATGTATATATATATATATATATATATATATATATATATATATACATATATATATATATATATATATCAAAAATTACACTTATCAAACCCAATCTATCACAATGATATTAAAAAGTAATAATGATGAAGAATAATATAATATAATAACTTAAAAACACATATCACACCATTATATCTATCTAGGCAATTATTAAAAAGTATATTTATTTATTTATTTATTTATTTATTTATTAAGCCTATGTCAAGTCACTACTCAACTAGCAAATACTGTAAAATAAAATTGTATAGCAAAAGGTTATTTAAAAAGTGTACACTAAACCTAATAATACCGTAACCTACGTTGACATACTCTAATGCACTTCAATGTAATGCCATCCAAATTATACACTATTGTACGAACACTTATTAACACTCCATTTCTTACCTATTTAAGTTTTTCAGTCTAAGAATACACATAATCGAACACATTTCATTAAGACCAGGGTGTTGACAGGCGTTCACTCTAAGTTGCCGAAGCAGTTCTATTCTTTCTAATTTTAGTGACTCAGGGCCACCTCTTCCGTCATTATTCAATTGGTCAAGGACCCTGAATCTAAATTTATGCCCCTCAAACTCACTTGAGTGTCTAACCAATGCATTTTCTAATTTCTTCTTACTTATACAGCATATATGTTCATAAATCCTCTCGCCCAGCTTTCTACCAGTTTTACCTATGTAGAAAGCTGGGCATGTTGTACATTTCGCCAGGTAAACAACTTGTTTGCTACTGCAATTAAATTTCCCTGTGGTAGTATATCTATTACTGCCCATCATGAAGTTACACCCTGTGTCGATATATTTACAAATCCGACACATATTGCACTTATGCATACCCTTCCTATTAATAAATGGTCTAGGGTTAGCTTCCAGCATGTTCTTCAAGTTGTTACCTCGTCTAAAAGTTATTCCAGGCACTGATGGAAACAACGTTCTGAATTGGCTATCTCTCATCAAAATGTCCCAATTTTTCACAATAATGTTTACTACTTGGTAGGAATCCATATTAAACGTACAGATAAAACTACATGGGTTAAATGTTTTTGTTCTTGTACTCGTCCACGGTCTACCCCCTCTGCTGTTTTTCAAAATTGGGGTGTAAACACCTAACTCTCTTTTATGTTGAACCTCTTTTATGATGTCGTATACAAAATGGTCTGGGTACCCCCTCTCTCTAAAAAAACAATTGTAATAATTTACATTCATCTTCAAACTCGGTGTCCTTAGTAATCATCCCGGCAGCTCTAACCACTTGACCTTTAACTACTGATTTTTTCTGATATGTAGGATGGCAACTGGTATAATGTAAAAACATGTTGGAATAGGTGTCCTTACGAAAGATTTTAGAAACAAAGATCTTTTCATTGTAGTCTTTACACAGTTCTACATTCAAATATGCTATCCTGTCTTTACTGTGGTTAGATGTAAATTTTAAAAAGTCAGTGCTAGAGTTAAACATTTCTAACAATTGTTGTACTTCATCCACAGTACCCTGGAATAGAATAAAAATATCATCTAAAAAACGGGTATAGAACTGAATCTGGTCTTTAAACAGTGGATTTCTTAACACATATTCCCTCTCCCAGTATGCCATTACCAAGTTTGCCAGGCTGGCACCACAGGGGGAACCCATTGCTACTCCAACTTTTTGATGGTATATTTCATCATTAAAGAGGACATAGTTGTACGATAGTACTGTATCAATCAGTTCTCCTACAAGTTGTATCTCTTCTGTAGGGGCATCCAGAATTTTTAACATTTGTACAACCCACTCTATTCCTACACTATGTGGGATTGATGAATATAAATCCTTCACATCAATTGTTACAAAAAAAGTATCTTCGCTAAACTCAAGCTTGTTGATGTTCTCCAGGAATGACCAAGAATCCTTGGAGATTTGTGTTTCAAGTTTTATATATTTCTTTAAAATATTATCAACTACTTTGGCGGACATATAGGTAATACTGTTCCTACCATCCACTAAAGGTCGCATAGGTGGATTATCTATACATTTATGTACCTTTGGAATTCCGAACAACCTTGGGATTCGAGGGGCAGGTTGAGTTAAGTAATTATACATTGATTTGTCAATCCTTGCCTCTATATATAGTTCTTCAATAAAGGCTATGACTTTCCTGTAAGCACCACACATCTCATTTTTAGATGCTTCTACATATGTATGGCTATCTAAGATTTCTGTCATTCTTTCATTATAATCCGTGATATTCATTATAGCTAACCCCTCACCCTTATCTGGTTTCATAATGCGGATGGGGGCTTGACATAGAAATTTCAGGTTATCCCTGGCATCTCTACTAATGTTAAAAGATCGGTCTTTATTGTGTCTTGAAGTTTTTCCTATGTTCTTAAGGCTACGAATATCCAATTCACTGACTTGTTCAAATAAAGTGAGCAAAGGATGTAAGGGTGGATTATACACGCTCGAAACATAGTAGTCAGACTTATTGTTCATATCTCCACCCATTAAAACCATTAAGTTAAGTTTCCTAATGAAAAGTTTAAGATCAATTAAAGTAGTTGCTACATCAAGTTCTACTGTTGGGACAAATGTATGTCCCTTTGCTAATAAATCAATCATTTCTGAACTGATGTCAATGTCAGAATAATTGTAGATCTTAAAGTCCATACTGGAATCATACAAAATTTTACATTTAACATCTTTGTTTATAACCGAAACAGTGTCCATCATTACTGTTTGGTCTTGTTCGTGCTCCTGGTTGTTCTCGTTTTCGATTCTACAAAGTTCAAGGCACGATATCGAAAATTTCTTTGGTTCGTGTTTCTAGTAAACATATTCTGGTTGGAGTTATTTTTATTGTTGGATGCTATCCTTTCACTCCGACGGTTAGTACCCGAATTTACATTGTACTGATTCGGTACAATTTCATTGTTGTTAATAGAAGAGTTAACAAGTTCAACACCTTGGTTCTGAAACTCTTCTGAATTACTTTGAGTGCCATTCTCATCAACCAAAAAACCCCGCTGTGAGCTGGGTGGTTTGGGATAAGCTGTACCTGTCTCATAGTCTTTTAGGTCTCTTAATTTTCTTAATTTTTGTAGAATTCATTTTTGATAAATACTGATCTATACTATCAAAAATTCGATCATATTCAAAGCGGTACCTAGAAAAACACGTCACTCTTAATTTCAGAATCGAGTCTGTTAGTTTCATCAATAAGTCTGTCCACAGTTTGTTGGTAGTGAATACAAAGCACTTCCAACAATTCTAAGCCATGTCTATCAAACAAGGTTCTTAAAGCTTTATGAAAAACGGAACCTTCGGTCAGACCTGTAGGGTACTGCCATAGTCTGAGTCCCTTAGGCACAATTTTCAAATTAATACAGTCTCTGAAGTACGCTATTTCTAGCTGTACTTTCCTTAGTTTGCATAGTTTCTCGTCACACGTATTCAGTTTTGTGGATAAATCCACTCTTACCTCTTGGGCAGCTTCCTGAGTACTGTTTAAGTTTGTTCCGGTAAACGAAAATGCTCTATTTACCCAAGAGTGTAAATCCTTTACAATTGGTAACGTTGTATCGTCGGTTTGTTGTACTTCGTTGTGTGCATTCACTGTAACCGGTTAGTCAGCTGCAACGCTTCTACAAAACCCAGAATCGTTGCACGCTATTGGTTCATTGTCCAAAATAGAAGGCCCATGTTGAGAATTTGAATTAACATGCACAAATCTGTTAGTAGTGTCTTGCTGGCTCACAATTCTTTGGGACTGGATCGTATCATCTAGTCTTTTTGAAAGATTATCAACTTTCTGAGATAATAACTCTATGAGAGCCGTCAAACTGCCTTCACCTCCATGTTGGCTAGATGCAAGGGTCGAACTGAGTGGAGATCCAGGATCCATGGACACATACACAAAAACAAGCTATTAAGGGTAAACTGACTCTCTGCGGCAAGCAAAAATCCTGGTTCCACAACAAAAATGGCCAATGCTACTAGCAGAAATACGTGAAATTCTTTCATTTTAAGTGTACGAAAAATAAAATCCACTTTTCGTCAGGTATAATATCCCAACTTCCTCAGAAAAAACACATGGGCATTGTTACATCACATGTCTTAATTAGTCCTTAAATTTAAAGTGGTAAAAATAATGAAAACTAAACAATGGACAATGAAAAAGTCCTAACTTCATAGTTAAAACTATATGTAAAACATTTTAAAAAGTTTTTTTAAAAACCTATTATTAATACATTCCTAAATATTAGTGAACCATATTCTAACAATGTATGTATTCATGCTTACAACCTACCGACGATTATATTATGCATACTATAGGAGTTTGTGTGAGATGTATAATATAAATATATATATATATATATATATATATATATATATATATATATATATATATATATATATATATATATAAAATTACACTTATCAAACCCAATCTATTACAATGATAGTAAAAAGTAATAATGATGAAGAATAATATAATATAATAACTTAAAAACAAATATCACACCATTATATCTATCTAGGCAATTATTAAAAAGTATATATATATATATATATATATATATATATATATATATATATATATATATATATATACACACAATAGTACAATAAATGTACAATAGTGAATAATTTGGATGGCATTACATTAAAGTGTATTAGAGTATGTCAACGTAGGTTACGGTACTATTAGGTTTAGTGTACACTTTTTAAATAACCTTTTGCTATACAATTTTATTTCACAGTATTTGCTAGTTAAGTAGTGACTTGACATAGGCTTAATAAATAAATAAATAAATATATATATATATATATATATATATATATATATATATATACTTTTTAATAATTGCGTAGATAGATATAATGGTGTGATATTTGTTTTTAAGTTATTATATTATTCTTCACCATTATTACTTTTTACTATCATTGTAATAGATTGGGTTTGATAAGTGTAATTTTATATATATATGTATATATATATATATATATATATATATATATTTTTTTTTTTTATATACATTTCACAAACTCCTATAGTATGCATAATATAATCGTCGGTAGGTTGTAAGCACGAATACATACATTGTTAGAATATGGTTCACTAATATTTAGGAATGTATTAATAATAGGTTTTTAAAAAAACTTTTTAAAATGTTTTACATATAGTTTTAACTATGAAGTTAGGACTTTTTCATTGTCCATTGTTTAGTTTTCATTATTTTTACCACTTTAAATTTAAGGACTAATTAAGTCGTCTATCATGTGACTTGGTTTAATTAACTATATGACTTGGTTTAATTAACTATATAAGACATGTGATGTAACAATGCCCATGTGTTTTTTCTGAGGAAGTTGGGATATTATACCCGACGAAAAGTGGATTTTATTTTTCGTACACTTAAAATTAAAGAATTTCACATATTTCTGCTTGTAGCATTGGCCGTTTTTGTTATGGAACCAGGATTTGTGCTTGCCGCAGAGAGTCAGTTTACCCTTAATAGCTTGTTTCCGTGAAGAATCTCCTCATCATCCTTTCCACACCTGATTCTGTGAGACTTCTGGAGGAATGAGAGGACACCACTGAAGGGGACTTACAATGCCACTCAAGAAAAGGGGAAGGCACCCTGGACAGTACCGGATCCACGGAGGGTGAATACACAATGCGAGGCAATGGCTTCAGATCCAGGAACTTTGGATCCGAAGTGCATCTTTTTGGATCCAATGTTATCTATACAGAAAGCTACTTGCTCAGATCTGAAGGTCGGATCGTGGAAGGCACAGAATCCAATTTTTCTCTCTTTTTCTTTGGTTCAGAGGAAGTCAAAGTAGAAGATTCCACAGTTCTGGAACTTTTTGAAGGGTGCCCAACTTTCACTTCAGGAGGTTGAACTCTAAAAGCATCAGACAATAGAGTCGGAAACATACCCTTTAATATTAATTTGCTTTTCCTCTCGGTTAAAGCCTGTGGATTAATACCGCAACAAATGCCGTACTCCTGATCTAGCTGTTCCGCACGTAAACAATAGACCAAAGTGTGTGAGCATCTGAGAAATGCATTTTATGCCCATATCTGTCACACTTCTTGAATCCTCTGTCAGACATAATGTAAGAAACAATTATATCAAGAAAACTGGAAAGAACACCAGCAAAAAACTTATAGCTGACAACAGTAAGCAGAAAAACCAGAAAAGGTAAGGTAACAGACTTTTATATGTATAAGGACAAATCGGAGAAGTAAAATGCCCTTGTTGGGAAAGGATAAATGGGGGTAGGAAAGGTCTACCAACAAAGGTAGTGTCAAATACACTAGCAAGTGTACAAAGGGAAGAAAGGTTTGGTAAGGGTAGTAAAATAACTCTAAGAAATAAATTAAAGTATCTAACAAAGGTTCGCTAGCTTTTATGGACAAAGTTTCAAAGAAATTTTACTTATCTTAAGCAAACTGCTCACGAGAAGCAGTCAACCATGTCTAGTCACGAAAGCGGCAAACGAGATCTGAGGGATATTAGGCATGGTGGACTAGGGTAGGTAAGGAGCTCGAGAGTTTGTTGGTGACCACGAGCTAGAGTAACAGCTGAATCGGATCAGAGTGTAGGATCCGAACCCATATGTTGAGGAATGAATGAAAATTGACATCAGTTCTGACTTTAAAAATGAGCAATTACTTGTTAAACAGTGTCTTCTATTGAGAACAGTAACAAATAAGCCTTTGATGTCCTACTGCAAAGTTAATGCCAGATATAAGTTTATTCAGTTTTTCATGCTTCAACAGTGTGGCTTTTCTGGGTACTGCATTCTTTGACTTACCTCTAAAAATCAGTACATCTCTCTATCTTGTGTTTTTATTTGTAGCTTTTCTCTCTCTCATCAGACATAACTCAAGTTCTAAAACTGAAGGTATTCACAACTAAACATTTAAGCTGGATAGCATATGCCTTGGTGTATGGTTGGGAACTGTTGATATTCTCTCAGTACACTGTCATTTCCATGGAATACTTTTGATCTTGGCAGTTGTAACAGTTCTTATGTTGACCATAAGTTCTCTACCACCCCATTAACCTGTGAATGATGTAGGGTTAGACTTCTGTGTGGCATTCCTTTTGTGCTACAGAACTGTATGAACTGGTAACTATTAAAGGAAGATTAATTAACAGTTGTCTCCCTTCTGCTTTCTGGTATCCCAAACATGCCAACAATTTTGTAAAGTGATTGCTTCTTCAGAGGTAGCCAAAAGATAAGCATTTACTCAATGGATTTACAAACAGGGCCAAAGGACCCTTCATGATGAATACTTGGCTGGGTTCATCCTTTCCACTAATCATAATGCATTAAAATTTAAAGACGTTTCTATGCCTGGGGCTACAAGTGTTTGTTTTGACCCACACGTTGATATCATGTACCAGATGTAAAAGTAAGACCATTGCTCATACTCCAGTTTATATCCTAGCCAACAAGAGGCGTCATCCTGCAAATCAAAACACAACAATAAAGATTTGCACCTACACCAGTAACAAGCAATACACAGATATATACTTGCCCAAATTATGGGGAATTACAATATTAGAAGATGAGTGGAGGAGATACCCATGCAAACTGGGATCGAAGGAATGCATACTTTATTTTAGGTTAATTATCCTTTGTTGATTGGGTTAGTCATGCTAGGTTAGTGGCCTCTTTTCAGGGGGGAGGTGGTATTTATACTACTAAAATTTGATCAGGGCACTGGGGAACTTCACCTACTCTTTTCTATAGGTGCTATGGGATCTTTTACACCCACCTGAGCTACCATCAACTAAAGCAGATAGCACCTTGTTTAACATCTTATCTGAAGGACGAGATGGTGAAAACAGCAGCACCCCCTTATGCTAAACTGCAGTGTCAGCAATACAGCTATCTAGTGCAGGAATAGAACTCACAGCTTCTGCACCAAAGGCGAGTTGAGTGTGCTACCCGTTACACAACTAACATGGTTATCAATTAAGAATGGTTCTTCTTTGCAATTTCTGCAAAAAAAATTAGGGTTTCTACTACCTAGACAAGACTGAATCCCATTCCTTTGTCAGGTTACAATTAATTTTAATGAAATTAGTATCGCTTCAGTCTTTGATGTTTGCCAAGAGGAATATGGAGTTACCTGTATCAGTAGTTTGAAAATGATATTTTTGGTCCTATTGCTCCCATTATTACTGGAACTATCTGTGCCACTTCATTCCATATTGTTCTAGTTTCTGACTGCATGTCCTGACATTTTGTGACTGCATGTTCTCTCAGTACTGCAAGACATTATAGTCGTTAGGTGTAGCTATTTTGATAATTAACCCCAAGATAAAATATATCCCTTATATAAAACACTGACCACCATCCTTGATGAAGTGACCTCTGTAGGGTTGACCTCTTAACAGTAATAACAGAGTGGAAGGAGCTTAAAGTTTACAAGGTACAGCCCCTCAGTGCTGCTTTTGCCAAAGAAGGCTCAACTCCTAATGATGTCATTCAAACACTCATACTTGATGAATGTGTTCATTAAAGACAATATGGCCACTGTGTAAATGTCTACAACACAAACATTTCTGAAACATGCACTGGAGACAGTCCTCATGCAGATTAAGCACTGACTACACTGTTTTCCAGCAGGCTGCTAGCTGTCTGATGGCTAATGATGGTGCAGTTGATAATGCCCTCAGAAAAAAATATGTCTGCTTGGCAACTGCAAGACTTTTCTTCCCTAGGGTGAAAGAGGCAAATAGTCAACATATGACCTGATGGTGGACACCCAGATTATGAAGAGGACTTTTACGCTTGTTTCACCCCTGAAAAATAAAGCCAGAAGATGAGTGAACTGCTTTAAGGACAACTTAGAAAACAAAGGGAAGTGAGGAATGGTCCTCAAAATAATAGCCTTTGTGAATGATCAGATACAGATCCTTAAATGCAAATTTTTGAAGTTCCAAGATCCCATAGACAGTTGAAGGCTACTGAGAAGAGTCTTCCCCAATAAATTAATTTCAGTGCCCCAGTTCTAAATACAGTCAAATGGCAGATGACCAAGCCTGAATTCCGAGTCCACAAAATATGATGGAGATAAAGCACTCCTTTCAGAAGCTGCTTGAAAAGCCACTGCTGGCCAACAATCTTACCCTCTACAAAGTAATTAGGGACAGAGACTAAGGACATATTCATCCTGACCATGAAAGAGCAGATTCCTATCATACAAGTACCTGAGATAGATCAGAATCAGCTTTAGGGTGACCAATCTGAGGCAGTACAGTGCATCGACCCACCCTGAGAACAGTCTCCTCCTGGAGAAATGAGCAGGAAGAAGGGTACTAGCAAGGTGTAGATGGTCATGAGACTCAACAGTCTTAGAATATCTATAAAACATCTAACATGACATCAAGTTTCATCACTGCAAGTCTTATTTTAATACAAGAAAAAAAAAATCAATAAATTATTTGAGTTACAATTAGGTACATTGATATTAGGCAGATGATAACTATACAAGTAATTGATGTAGATATGAACATAAGTGTTGCAGAGAGTGGAGTACAGATGGAGAGAGGTTGAATGAGAGCTGCAATCTGGTCCCATGTTGTACATTGGACTGACATGTTGTGCAGTGGAAACCTCACTGCATCTCCTTTCTCTTGGTTGCTGCTTGTGTTATGATTGAACAGTTCTCAAGTAACACCAGGGCTTAATCTGTCTATATGAAGGTCTTTGTCCCAACTGAAAAAAAAAATATTTTTAAAAATGCAATCCGTTTGCTCTACATTTTGTTACAACTGATATAATTATTTATTTTCTTTTCACGTTTTACAAAATATATTGAGCCCCCTAACTTGAGCCAGACTTTGGTTAACAAGAATTCTTACTGCTGAAATAGGTTTCCATCTTTACCAATTTAGGCATTAGTTGTCTTCTGGCAAAGTGATTTAGTGCACATAATTAGAGTTTCTTCCCGCTCTTAATTCCTGATTGAGTATGTCCATCCGATCTACTCATTTGTCCTTTCGTGAAACTTAAGCAGTTAGTTCCCTCCAGCTTTTCCAGAATGAGAATTGCAGACATTCTCTCAATCTTCCAGTTCTACAAGTTTCTGCTCAATCTCTTCTTGTGTCAGTTCTTGTTCAGTCTTTCTATCATTTCTACTTCTGACATCAGGATATTCACCAGCTCGGACTGCTTATCCAAAGCTTCTTCAATATTCTAAAGCGGCTTATTATTTGACTTAATATATACTTTTCATATGTTCCACTGATTTTGAATACCTCTGAATACATTCTCTACTGTTTCTTCCAAGATAATGAATAATATTTTTTTCAGTGCTTCTAGCAAGCAAGGCATGATCATATCAAGTACAGCTTCTTTCACTTTTTAACAGGAAATTTCTTGTTGAGTTGTGATTTATTTTCTTTGGAGGCATTCAGATCTTTATTATTAAAGCCAGGAACCAAATTCTTCAAAAACAAACAATTACTGGATTTTTATTTTTTTTTTATTTCTATCAGTTCCCATGTTGGAAAATATATTATTTTGCAGTTCAGGCAACCACAATTCTGGGAGTCTAGCCTTCTAGGAATCCTGCATGGGGAAAACTGGAAAAGAGTGGAATTGGTTTTGAGTGAAAAGATAAAGGGGGATATCCACATAATCATGGTGGCTCACAGGGGGCCTGATAATCCATTGGGTCCCTCAGGCTTATCATTATGGTCTCACCCCCACTTTCTCTCAGTGTTTTTTTTTTTTTGCTCTTCATTGACTTGTCTGCCTTTTCTGCAATAAGTCTCTTAAGTAACATGGTTTACTACACAACATTCTGGGGTGGATTCCGGACAGAATCTCATAGTTCTCTACATCATGCTCTGAGCCGAAACAGAAAACACAATGTGTGTGTGGAAGTCTTTGTGGTAGAATATGCCTAATTACCACAAAAGCATATTTTTCTAATGTCCTGATGTACCAGAACACATGTTCAATATCAGACTAGTTAGGCAGAAAATCTGCTATAAAGAAAGGTAAAATACTTAAATACAAAAAGCAAAGAAGATAAGGAAATTCCACAGCAGGGTGCTCATCTTTCCTTATCTCTGAAGCAGCCCAAATCAAACTGGTTTGTCCAACACTGCAATACATACTCTGCAAAATGTGGGAAGAAAAATTTAACACAGCATGAGTTCATGCTGATTTTATGCTAGAGGCATTCTGATGTCCCGAAGAGGTGGGTGTCTGCCACACCAGAGTGAGGAATGATGAATTCTGGAAGGTGGGTCTTCTGACGCTAATGTTCTAGCAGGCAAGGCTACTGAACAATGTTCTAATCCTAGAACATTTCCTTTCCACAGATTTTCCAGTCTTAGAACTCTAAAGCCACATTACATAAATAAGAAGCACCCATCTAAATAAATTCACAGAATCCCAATCAGAGTGTGGTCAGATCAGTTTTACTCATGTGTCTGTAACCTTAACCCTTCATTACCATTTTTCTTCAGCATTCTTCTCCTTCTCAAAATCTCCAAGCCAAAGTTTCTCTTCTGATTGCTCCAAGTATTGTTCTGCCCACTTCGCTGGTGACCCAGATAAGGGATCTGAAAGCAAAACAGGAAAACAACTGAAACAGAGAATTTGCTTTTTACTGCTACTATTTATTAACTGTATGTTGCACATACAACTGCCAATTCAAAAACTAACTTACGCAATGACATTTTAGCAAGATCATTTTGTCCTATATTCTGAAAGCACTATTCTGTATACCCCCAGATGCATCACAGTGAGAAACTATGTCCTAAGTGGACACATGAGGAGGACCTGCAGCTATAAAGGAGAAAACAGCAGCTGAGTTGGATGTCTGCCATTGAGTGCTGAACGATCTAAGACAAGTGAGCAACATGACTTTCAGGGAGTGGGGGATGTCCCCTCACATGGGGTGCAGGGGAATTTCTTCTTCAAAAACAAAAAAAATGAACCTCTTGTTGTTTGGTGAAAGCCGTTTCATTCATTATTTTTTGTTCAGTACAACAACAACCACAACAACTTGATAATAGTGCTGTTGATTGAGCAACATGCATCTGATGGGTCCATGCTCTTTCCTACTTTCCTGTTTTGACAATATATGCCAGAGCCTACAGAGCCTAGTCATGCTCTGTCCTCACTCATTTTCCCTTCCCAAACTCCATGGGTTTTTGAAATAAAAATAAAATGTACTGTTCTTACTATTTATAGTTATCACACCATACAGAAAATTAGAAAGGTGAAATAGCAGTCAAACAAAGACTGTTTAACCATATCAGGACAAATGGGGACAGCTGACAGACACAGACAACAGCTGTTCTTTTTGTGATGTACTGTGAAATGATGCTTATTAAGTGTTATAATATACTCTATATGACCTGAAAGCATTCTACATTTAAAAAGAACAAAGATGGCAAAGTAAGTTGGCACATTTACATCTGATTTGCAGCTACCAGTTAACAGACAGAGGGGAAACAGTTAAAAGGAGATATTTCATCTATATGCTCCATGCCCTTAACGGTCAATCAATGAGGACCAAGGCACACAAAAACAAGGTAAATCCAGTACATATCCCTCATAGCTAGTGTTACCAAAAACTTAAGCAATCTGTGCACCCACTACATAACTTAAGAGCTGCCATTTTTCTGTACTGGTAGTCCCAAAGTAAACCAATAGCTACTTCACTCTGTCATCTAAAAAGGACAATACATATGTTTACCTTTTATTCAACTATTAAAAAATGGGTCTGCTTTGAAATCACGAATTACCACATGATCGCACCACAGAATATTGAGACGAGAAGGCAGAAGTTTTACTTTACTGAAAGTTTAGAAAGTAGAGTTCCATAACACCAAACTGAACGTAGTAGTTAAATTAGCAATAGTTTAAAACGTCACTATCCCTTAAAGGTTTATGTTGTGAAAGTAAAGAAAATATGGCGGACATTCCTGGAGTTGTTGCAGCATTGATGGTAGCTTGAAACTTTCAGAAAGAAACAGGAGTGTATATATTAGTAGGATATTTTCATCATTTTTGACGCACTGTTACAAAGAAAAAGTACTAGTGGTATTATATGGGTGGTATTCACACAGATGTGGTTGTGCCATAGGCGTTTACCCTTTTACTCAATATACTGCAATCTTGGAGTTGGTATATTTAATATGCAGGGGGGGAGTAGGGGTTGCAGAGGGGGAGGCCCCTTGCAAAAACCTAAAAAAAACACAGTTTCGTTCCAGACTTTTGGGTGGTGGGCTTGCTGTCGGTAGGCATTGCTTTTGTACACTTGGTGGGTCCTTTGTACAGGATAAATGGAATACTGGTGCTGTACATTAATTATCTGTGTGCAGAGCTGTGCAGTAGTTTAAAAAGTGTTAGTAGTGTTATTTTGAAAATGA
The DNA here is from genome assembly GCF_019279795.1 of Protopterus annectens. Taxonomy (NCBI): domain Eukaryota; kingdom Metazoa; phylum Chordata; order Ceratodontiformes; family Protopteridae; genus Protopterus; species Protopterus annectens. The sequence continues at coordinate 42,874,043 of NC_056729.1, read as the reverse complement.
ATGATGTTTTCTTTTTTGGGTGGAGTGTAGGAACATTATGTCTGCAGTTTGTTTTTTAGTACTTTGAAATTCAATGTTATAAACTTTCAGCTGATTTATATATATATATATATATATATATATATATATATATATATATATATATATATATATATATATATATATATATATATATATAATATCAGTTACAGGAACCTTTTCACCACCAATGTGTCAGTTTTGACAAAAATACCCTCAAAGCAACTGAGCACTTTAATTTAATGCAGCACTTCATAAGCACTGTATCAGAGTATGGAAAAGAACTGCAATAAGAAAAGTTAAGAAACATTAATGGAAAAGTGAACTCCTGTACTTTTGCACAATGTGTTAAACACCGATTAGGAAGAGCTCACTGTCAAAGCCACACTAGTCAAATTCAGCGTGCTCTGAATACCAAGTCATAGGTCAGATACAGCATGAAGATGGGGTACAGGAAGTACAGTTGCAACTGAGACTGTATTAAGGAACCTTGCAGCCATATTACAGATGTGCTACACTGAAGAATAGCTGATAATTCTGTGACCACCAATAGTGAGTTAATGAATTAATAGATTCACTGATGGAACCCAAGCAAGACTGGGACACTATCTTGGTCAGCAACCTCAGCAATGACTTTACGTCCAGAGGTGCAAGGCAACAGAATTTGGGGGGAGGACTAATCCCAAATCCCAAAACAATGTGTCTAAGTTTATCAAACATAGTCTAGAAAAGTTGATTTCAATCAACATGGATTTTTATTTAAGAGTTCTGTGGGACTGTTCAGACTGCCACTACTAGTAACAGAAGACAACAAATGAGTAATGTAAAGTGAATATGATGAGAACCTGCAAATGTGAAGGGAATAATTACACAACTATGGAACAGAAAAAGGAAAAAAAAGTGCTTCTAAGTGAATGGATCCAAACTCTGTTTTTCTTTAGTCTGTAAACAGTAAAAACACTGCACCTGTGACTTCTGCAATGAATTCTTTAGACCAGTCCGATTCGTTGAAGTCCTGAGCGGTGTCCACTGTCTGTTCAGTGGCCAAGAATTCTTCAGCCCAGTTCTCAGAAAGTGCTAGATCTGCCACACCTGGGGCTATAAAGAAAGAGGGGAAGCAAAGAGACTATTAATTTAAAAATGACAGTTTTCTAATTAAAAAAAAATCAAAACCTTTTGAAATAATAAATATACAATCTAGCTAGGAAGACTGACTGAACGGAATGTTATATATCCCCACTAAAGAGAAAATGGAGAGGTAGCAATCATTAGAACAGGAGAAGGCTGTAATTGGTTTAAAAGTGCACATATGCAGGCCCAGGGGCCAAGGGGGGGGGGGTCCATATATACAGCTGGCTACACCCAACATCTATCAATGTAACATGATATGTAACTGATTTGATGACAGATGTGCATGTCACCAAAATACTTTAGCTGCAAGAAAAACTTGATAAATAACAGCTATCCATAACAGACATATACTCTACATGTGGACCAAACAAATCATATATACAAATTGCAAGACTTCAACAAAGGGAGACATCACAAATCAGCTCCATGTCTCCTAATAGCAAACCAAAGAAGACCAGGGCTAAAACCAACCCTCCCAATGTTCCCCTATTCTCATAAATATAGCTTTTTTCTGCAGTAAGATATGTAGACATGCAGTTTGTAAGAATTACAACCCAAAACTCTTAATATGAAGGTATGGTCATAAAAGAGAATCTGGTCCAAAAACACTTCTCTTTTTCTCCATGAGACATATTACTGCATCAAGTATGGAATTGAGAAAAACAAAATGTCACCTCTCTGAGGTGCATGGCGAAAGCTTGATTGCTCAATTTCTTGCATTTCAGCCAGGAGGTCATCCATCTTGAAAGTGTGGGGAGCACGTGACAAGAGTGATGCATTCTGGTCCTGCAGAAACTCTGCCACTAGCTGCAAAAAAAAAAGTACAAGTAAAGCACTGAATAACATACCTAAGGAATAGTACACACTAGAGTAAAATGCTATGGCAGATAAACTTAACTAGACTACTGGGATAATTTACATTTTAATAATATCTAATCTGCCTTTTTAGCTGTAAGATGACTGCACTTTAACCAAAAAGTCAACCAAACAGCAATAAGCTATCAAAAATTGGTTTCATCACATAAGAAAACAGTGAGCCATTACTCTGAAAAATCAATCAATCAATCAGTCTTTTAAAACAAATGTGGTGCTCTCATTATGATAAAAAGGTTTGGCATAAATGTAAGGGTCTTCACCTTATAAACAAAGTACAGGATTTGATTCTAATTTCAGGTTATTGGCTAGCCTTAAAATGCCAATTCAAGGCAGTTAACCTAGTAATAAGCTATGAACCTATGAACTCTGCTGGGAGGGGTACTATTCTCAGTGTTTCACTATAATGGAAAATGGCCTGGAGGTTGTCATTTGTGTGGTATTTTCTTTGTGAGCATAAAAATCGGTCAGGACTTCCTTAGCAACTTGCACGCATACCTCTCAACTTCTTAGAGCAAGAAATCTGGCCAAATGGAGGGACAAAGGCCAAAAATTGGGACAGATTTTAAATATTGCTCTTGTAAACTTGTAAAACTGCTAGAACAAAATTTGTGTTAGCATGAATTACCTGAAGGATATGAAGTCTGAAACTCAAATGTATGTAATATGTAATTATTTAGTGACTTCAATCCTCAGATTGACCAGAAAACCACAAATTGTATGAGGAAAAGACCAAAAACGTAAAGCAAAAATCTGGACAGTTGAGTGGTATGGTTATATGTGGATCACTGGTTCTGACAAAGGATCAGATTAAACATAACAGGTCCATTTAATGTGCAATCCTTTATAGAAGGGAAAGCAAGATGTAAAGAATCACAGTTCCTATGGCAGTACCATGGTGAAAGATAGGAGCTAAACAAACTTGCATACAGACCCTTACAGCCTAATATGCTAGTTACACAAAATACAGTTGTGTACACTTACCATAAATGTAGATGTTAGAGTGTATTCACTGTTGCAGTCATTACATTTGAGTAATCTGCTGACAGGTGGCCCTCAGTCGGCCTGAATAACAAAGTCTTGGTTCCTGCGTCGGTTGCTGTCTCCTCTTCTATGACGTCAGGTCGTCAGGGGTATAAAACATGCAGCCAACACCATTTTAATCAGTTTTTCTTGCCTCAGATGTCAGGTGCCCCCCAAATGGGGAGCAAAAAAAAAAAAAAAATTATATATATATATATATATATATCTACATACATGTAATTTAGAACACAAAAAATTTACCTCCAACTAAAAGCAAATACACTAAAAAGGCTTTTGAGCATAGTGAAGGAAAGAAGAGGTATAATAATAGAGAAGATAAGGGACTGGCAGGTGGGTGACCCGGACTGCAACAGTGAATACACTTGAACATCTACATTTATGGTAAGTGTACACAACTGTACTATGTTCTTTGGGTTTCACTGTTGCAGTCATTACACTTGGGTAGAATCCCAAATCTATGGCTGGGAGGATGGAAGTATACAGCATTAGGAGCAGCTATAAGGCCCTGAAGGACAGCAGTGGCAAAGCCTGCCCTGGATTTAGAGAAGAGAGGTAAATGGTAAAGTTTTATGAACGTATGAACTGAGCTCCACGTAGCAGCTTCTAGAATGTCTCTGGTAGGAACTCCTCTGAGAAAGGCTGCAGAAGTAGATGCAGCCCTGGTCGAATGGGATCTAATCCCCTAGGGGACAGGTTTACCATGATGCATGTAGCAGAAACGAATACAATGGCTTATCCATTTTGAAATGGTCTGCTTTGAGATAGCCTTCCCCTCTGCACCTGCAGCAAATGCCACCAGTAGTTGCTCAGACTTTCTTAGAGATTTTGTCCTGTTTAAGTAGAATCTTAGTTGTTTGTGTACATCCAATGAATGCAGAATCCGCTCTCCCTTGTTCTGCGGATTTGGGAAAAAAGTTGGCAGATGACTGGTCTGGTTAAGAGCCACACTGGATACCACCTTAGGCATAAAAGAAGGATTGATCCTGAGGGCCACCCTGTCCGGATAAAAGATAATGAAAGGCTCCACTGCCATGAGAGCCTGTAGTTCTGAAATCCTTCTAGCTGAAGTGACTGCTAAAAGAAAGGCTGTCTTCCAGGAAAGAAATGTTGTCTGCAGTAGCAGCTGGTTCAAAAGGAGGTAGGGTGAGTTTTTCCAGCACAAAATTGAGGTCACATGCAGGAGTTGGTGGTCTCCTGGGGGGGGGTCTCAAATTTTTGGCCCCTCTGAGGTACTGCTTTAGTAGGGGATGAGAAAAGAGAGGAGGCTCTGTGTTGTAATGAGCCGAGATGGCAGAGGCATGGATTTTTATAGAAGAAAATGATAGGCCCTTGTGAGGCATCTCAGTTAAATATTGCAGAATCTGAGGAATATTGGGCATTGCTGCATTTATTCCTTGTGCTTGGTTCCAGGAACAGAATCTCTTCCATTTATCAGCATAAGATTTTCTAGTACTAGGCCTTCTAGCCTCCAAAATGACATCCATCACAGGTTTATTGAGAGATGTGACTGGTGAAATTAGTTGATTAGCCATGTTGCAAGATTCAGAGTTTGGAACGGAGTGTACAGAATTTGATAGTTCTGCTGAGACAATAGATGAGGTGTCTGAGGCAAGTACCACAGAGGAAGGTGTGACATATTCCTTAAAAGTGGGTACCAGTGTTGGCGAGGCCAGTCTGGAGCAATCAGAATCATTTTTGGTTTTTCCTGTCTGACTTTTAGTAAAACCTTGGAGAGCAGAGGCAGAGGGGGAAAGGCATAGACTGATAGGTTTTTCCAGCTGAAGGATAGAGCATCCACTTTCCAAGCTTTTTTGTGATGAATTCTTGTGCAGAATTTGTCTAACTGGTAGTTTTGGGGAGAGGCAAAAAGATCTATGTCTGGGCTCCCCCATTTTCGTGTCAACATGCTGAAGATTTGTGGATCCAGTTTCCATTCGTGTGGGTCCATAAGATTTCTGCTTAGGTCGTCTGCCAGAGTATTTTGCTTTGCTGGCAGGAATTGAGCCTGTAGATGTATTTGGTAAGTCAAGGCTGTGTTCCACAAGGCCATGGCTAGTCTGCAAAGGGGGTAGGAGTGGGTACCCTCCTGCTTGTTTATGAACAACATAACTGTGGTGTTGTCCGTCAGTAGTTGTCCTGAATGAAGGAAGTCCTTGAAGGCTATCAAAGCATTCTGTACAGCTAGCATTTCTTTCTGGTTGATATGTAGGTGCATTTGATTTGGGCTCCATTCGCCCTGAATGCATCTCCCTGCCAGATGCCCCCCCCCCCAAACATAGTCTGATGCATCTGTAGTCAGGGTTTGGGTAGCAGGGGGTAGAAAGAATGACAGTCCCTTGTTTTGGTGACAGGCCTCTGCCCACCAAAGGAACTCCTGTTGCAGGCAAGGAATGAGAGGAATCATTGTTTCCAGGCTGTGACAATGTTATCTCCATAAGCTTTTTAGGTACCATTGAAGTTTCCTCATATGCAGTCTTGCATATGGAATTAGTAGAATGCAGGATGCCATGAACCCCAAAGCCTGCAGAATTTGTCTTGCAGATAGCTGGGTTTTTGTGGCCACTTGTTTGAAGTATGTTATCAATTGAACTTGTTTGTCTAGCTCCTATCTTTCACCATGGTACTGCCACCTGGGCAGTTGTATTCAAGCTTGCACCCAGGAATGTAATTATTTGAGACGGTACCAGTTGTGATTTCTTTTCATTTATGGTGTACCCTAGGCATGTTAGAAGCCTTTTCACAAACGCCAGATGTTGTCCTTGTCCTCTGCCTGAATTAGACAATCGTCCAGATAAGGGTAAATTTGAATGCTTCTTTGTCTGAAAAATGCAATCACTGGTGCCAGGCATTTTGTGAAGACCCTGGGCACAGTAGATAAGCAAAAGGGCAGCGCAGAGAACTGGTAATGCCAATAGCCCGCTTTGAAGTGGAGGTATCTTCTGCAAGATTCTCTGATTGGGATATGCAGGTAAGCCTCTTTTAAGTCTAGAGTTACCAACCAGGCATTCTTGCCTAGCATAGGCAATAGCTGTTGTAGAGTCAGCATCGTGAATTTTGGAATGTCCAGGAAAGTATTTAGAATGGATAAGTCCAGAATTGGATGCCATGATTTGTCTTTTCTGGGTAACAGGAAAAGTCTTGAATAAAAACCTTGTCCTTTTCCCTTTTCTGGTACGGGTTAAATAGCCCCCATATCCATGAGGGACACGACTTGTTTCTGGGCCTCTGCTCACTGATTTGGTGGCAGATCTGGCCATCCATTTGAAGTTGGCAATGTGTGAAAATGAAATCTGTACCCCTGGGATACTATATTTAAGACCCACTTGTCCTGGGTAATTAGATGCCAATTTTGAGCATGAAGTGCTAGTTTTCCCCCCAAAGGGAGGAAACTGTTTACCGTAGGGTGGTGCTTTGCTACTTCCTGATTTGGAGGTGGAGGCACCCCATTGTTTTGTCCTGTAAGGTCCTTGTGACTGAAACCTGGAGCCCTTGGAGTGTCTGGTTTTGACCTGAGTGGCTCTGTTGGGTACTGGAAAGGACCAATTCTGAGTAGGCCAGTGCCTACTGAACCTGGGTGGCTGCACTTGCAAAAATCTTTTACAATTTGCATAGATTTAGCTTTGTCTTCAATCTTTTTCAAAACTTCTTCTGCCTTATTATCAAACAGACTGTCCTGCTGTAAAGGAGCATCCAGCAAATGTAGCTTTAAAATGATCAGGCAGATTTTGCTCCTTGAGCCAAACATGCCTTCTTATCACAGATCCAGTTACGGCGGCCCTGCAAGAGGCCTCTAAGGAATCAAAACCACATTGCAAAGTATGCTTTTCAACTTGTTCAGCTGAATGCAATAAATCCTGTAACTATTTTCCACACAATCAGAAATCAACATCATTTTCTGTTTCAGTAAGCCCATGACATGCTGTTGATATTTAAGCATATGAAATTGACAGTTTAAAGCCCTGATTGCCAGGGATGCAGACGTATAAACCTTCTTACCCCATCTATCCAGCGCCCTGGAGTCTCTATCAGAAGGGGTAGGATTTTTAGCAGTAGAAGCCTTAACACCCTTGGGACCCTGAGAAATTGTTTCAGGGTCAGCAGTAGGATTTTTGAAAAGAAACCTGTGGGAGTCAGGAACCCTGTAATATCTAAACCAGTCAATCGATAAGAGCCACGAACACAGGACACCAAAACCAAATAAATCCAAAAAACGGATCCAGACTGGCAAGAAAATGTCTTTAATGTATTAAAATCAGCTTAAAACAGCTTAACTAGCGTGTACAATTATTTACAATATACGCTCACCAAAATAAATAGCTTGAAATAGCTTAAATAGTGTGTAAATAAATTTACAATATACGCTCAGAAACAAGTAAGTAAGTAAGGGCTTTCGTTTGTACTAAGTGACAAACTTCCTCTGACAAAGTACATCATTTCCTTTTCATTTTAAAAACCATGATGAAATTAAGTATACATTTTCATTCGCCCGTCACACGTATCGACCCCTACACAAACTGCAAGTATGAACTAAGACACTATCAAATAATAAATATAAAGATATAAATATGTATGAAATATATATACAGAAGTAAAAATATATATTATATAATCTAAAAAACATAATTCATGATAATATAATGACAAATAAACCTATGCATCTTTAAGAATACATATGCATATTAAATTCATGTTGAACACATTGAACAGTACATTTAAAATACAAAATATAAATAATTAAACCTAATATGGAAACTAGGCTTTAATGTTCCAGGGCTTTAAGTTTCAAGACACTTCCCAAGGATAGCATGCCATTTAAACCTGGCCAAGAATGTGCACCAAAATGTTGTGCAGCTGTTTCAAGCTATTTATTTTGGTGAGCGTATATTGTAAATAATTTTACACGCTAGTTAAGCTGTTTTAAGCTGATTTTAATTCATTAAAGACGTTTTCTTGCCAGTTCGGATCCGTTTTTTGGATTTATTTGATTTTGGAACCCTGTAATATTGGTCTGGCTTACTAGGAGCTCCCGGAGGCAGGGAATCAGGAGCCATGCTGGATTCTGAGAAAACATCATCAACAATGTCTAAAACAGGAGGTATAGCCAAAGGCCTATGCTGAGGAAGAAGGAGGAAATCCCTAAGCCTCTTTTTGGATTCTGAAAAATCCTGACTCTCCCAATGAAAATGTTCCCTTAAGGTATGCAAAGTCTCTCCAAAAGAAAAATCCTCAGGAGGAGAAGCAGAAGGGATGGAATCTTCTGCATCAGAGTCCTCATAAGGGGGAATAGAAAATTCCTGATCAGAAGAGGAATCAGAAGAAATGGAAACCTGATCTGAAGATTCATAATCAGTGCCTTGCCTAGGCCTCTTAGCAGGAGGGGGTTGGGAACCCCTGATCAAGATAATTAAATCCTCAGCTATTTTGATCATTTGTTTTTTAGGCACAGGGTCCTGGGCATGTGGCTCATGCGTCGGTTTTTTAGACATAGAAGTTGGTTTTGGCCTTGTTTTCGATGATGGCGGTTTAATATACAAATCTTTAGGCCTGAAAACACCCTCAGATGCCAGTGCCTGCTCAACTGCTCCTGACCCATCCAAGGGAGAGACATCTGCGGGTTCAATACTTGAAGAATCTCACGGCATACCGGACTCCAAATGGGTCTCGGTAGAGGCCTGCGACTCACAAGTAGCGGGCATCAGGGGCTGCGAAAGCACCTCACTGAGTACTGGCGAACTGGCGACTGTCTTAGGAGAAGCTTTGTCGTCGGTTTTGGACCTCGACTGTCTGTCTCTGTCTTTTTCTTTGCGTTTTCTGTGAATTCCGGTAGTTGGATTACTAACAGATGACATTTCAGGATAGCTAAATCTACAACCAAAGTATTTAGAAGCAAAAATATACCGATGCTTAATAGTGCGTTGGTTAAATTTAGCACAAAACTGACAGCAAGGCATGTTGTGGGCAGGGCCTAGGCAAGGAATACAGTACAAATGAAAATCCTTAGGAGGTATTTGCTTCCCACAAGTAATACAATTATTAACTTTTACTGACATCGGAAAGGAGCAATAAAAAGTTTCCCCAACAGGGTACTTGGCTTTAGTTTGAAGACTTCAGTTCTGAAACTCGAAAACGAAAATTTCAAGAGTCGGCCAACCGGCACTTGCGAACTGCTTATGCTTCGGGCACCGCACGGCAAGAAAGACTGATTAAAATGGCGTCGGCTGCAAGTTTTATACCCCTGACGTCATGGAAGAGGAGACAGCAACCGACGCAGGACCCAAGACTTTGTTATTCAGGCCGACTGAGGGCAACCTGCCAGCAGATTACCTAAATGTAATGACTGCAACAGTGAAACACGAAGAACATCAGGAACATCGCATCTTGAATGCAGCACAACTCCAAAACCATGGTCTAAAGTACGAAGCATCAGAAATAGATCTATACCATGACCTTTGCAGATATTAGTATGTATTTTATTTGGCTGCTTATCACTACAGTACACAAAAATACAAGTTAATTTTTAGCTACAGTGCCCATGATGCACAGGAATACTGTGTAAATATGTCTCCTTTATTTCAGTGCTACTGTAGTTATCTAGGACAATATATGTTGGAATTAAACTTCCTAGTTAGGTAGTACTAAACACAAGACCAGTGCAGTTTTCAAGATTCTAGCATGTACTTACCTCTTCTTCTGTAGCTACTCCTAGTGGAGGAGAAACCTGTACAAAGCAGATTAGAAACAGAAGTTATAAAAGAGAATGAAAGAAGACATTAAAATCACAGTTTTACACATAGTGCTGCCAAGACACAGTACTGCACAGTGGCTGCAGTCTGTTACCTCTGCTTCTAAATGATTCCTTTTTATACTCCAAACTTACAGTAAACCTTAAGTTATTGAAACATAAATCCCCATTATAACCTCACTAACCCCAAACTACCTACATGCCACAGTCTCACTGTAATGCACTCTCCATACCAGATTGCTCTATACTCTTTACGTCACACTAACAGGGATCCCTGTTAAGTCACTGACCATAAACTGTCCTAAAACCACAATCTAGGATCATATATCATCAGACAAGAATTACTACATCCACAAAAATCATTCAGTACATTTCAACTGAATCATTCAACCTCAGCTAAAATTGCAAAATACCGTATCCCAACTACTCATGATTATTACATGATGCACACATTGAGTACCTGATCAACTGTAATGGGCCTGTAACTCCCACGGAAGTAATGACACTTCTATTCTTACACATACGCAAACCCAGATTCTGTTTTCAGGATTCATGCCAACGTGCAACAATTGTAAGCAAATGTTCTGTTAATGAGTTTTGGACAGATTCCTAAAGTGGTAATCAGAAGTCCTAAATTGCCACCTGTCTGCAAGAAGATAGACATTTCATAACATACACAATTCTACAGCTGTACAACTATGCATGAATTTTTAACAGCTCATACACTTTTTACTTTTCAATCTTCTCTAAGTGTTAGTAAAAATTACATAAGGTATAAATAGCAAGAAAAAAGTGTCCATATCAAAAATAATTATTTTGACATGTTACTCACCACACTGCTTGCCCCACCTGCACCAGGGGGCCAAAGTGGTTGCCGTATGCCTTCTTGAAGCAGTGCCTTGTCCTGGGTAAAGTGGGATGTCAGCTTCATCAGCGGATTTGCGCTGCCACACTCCGCCTCCACCAGCTCCCGCATCGCCATGATATCCTATGCCAGCAACCACTGCTGATGTGTACCTACAGATAGAAGGGAAGAAACAAAGTTATACACTGTACACATTCTTCAAGCACATGTGCACATGTGTAACTCAGTAACAAATACGACTGCAAGTCTAGTACATCGAATATATGGTAAAATTTCAAAATCTGGCAAACGGCAGTCAATCTGCCCCACTCTCAAAAGAAAGCATCTACTATGACTAAAGCAACACGTAAACAAACTGCTTGCTGCTATTTAAAACACAAATGAAAATTAATCTTTTCTGCTTTTTATGGGAATGTGATAAAGGACAATGTTATGTCTGGTAAAAAGAAAAAAATCTCACCATATCAAATGCTGAACTTTTCTTAGAAAAGTTTCAAGAAAAGTTAATGGAAATATATACATATATCTGAAGTGTTTAATCTTTGAAGACAGAAAAAAAAAAAGAAATCATGGTTGCAGCCTATCAACTCCTGAAATTTTTATCCATTTAAATATCACTTTACAAGTTATATCTAGCACTACTTTATCAACATCCCTGTGACACCCCCACTACTGGACAGGTAATCAAGGAGCCTCAATCCTCACCACTGGAGGATGACAGGTACACACACAGTATTGCCAGATGCAGCTCTTTGCATCAATTGCAATTTCCCTTAACAGTACACAGAGACCACAATCAGTCCGGGGCTGGTTTCTTCCCCTTTCTCTAGATCCCCAATAAGACTCCCCACTGACAGAGCTACACATCTGAGTCCTTAGCCAGGGTTCCAAGCCAAGTCCAACAACACTCTCTCTGTCCAACCAGTGCTTTGTGTCCCTGCCCAAACAGATGACACACACACTCTTGGAGATTTGTATTACACACACATGGGAAAGGCTGGCACAGGTTTACTAGCGATGCCCCCTTCTGCTCAGACTGTAAGGTAGTTACCACTGCCACCAGAACCCCTTATCAGCTACTTTAAAATTGGGCACACTTTGTTAAGGGCCTTACTGTGCAATATTGATATTAATACAAATGGTAGTTTGACCAAGGGCAAGGCTATTAGGAGTAGCCATCACAGTGTCACCAAATAAACATGCAAGTACTCTGAAACTGAAATATCTCTTACACAAATCAGCCAAAATGAAATTTAAATATATTTAATAATAATTAATAAAAGAACAAGGCAATACTAAATATATATTCACGGTGACATCAGAGTTCAAAATCACAGGAAATATTTAAAACAACTCTGTAGGACAGTCTCCACTAAATAAAGAAAATTATCTAAAAAGCTTCACTACATTCCTGACTGAATCTAAGAGAATTACTATAACCTATGAATTTACTAACAGAACAAAGCAGATGTGGTGAATGGATCTTCTAGTTGTTAGGTCCAAGACAGAATGCAAAATAATCTCACTAAGAGACTTCTCAAATTAATATCCAACATATTACTGTTGGGATAGCTTGCAGAATGATTTCACTTCTTGTCATCTGACTTCTAGTCCCCAGACCAAAACCCCCATTGCTGAAGCTGGCAGTATTTAGCATCTACCTATAAAAATATACAGACAAGGGTTTCTGCTCAGATCTCTGGCAGATGCAGGAAGTCATAAAACAATTGTATGCTTTCAAGACTAGTAATTAATTCACCCTAAAAACAATACAGTTGTCCACCGTTAAAATATACACATTTAAACAGTTACAATAGTGCACGTACATTTCTGTTTTCATCCAGTAGAGCACACTGTGGATCCATTTTAAACACAAACATTTTACAAATACCTTTTCAACACACACACATCTGTACAAGCAGTTTGATATTTTATTTATTTTATTTATTTATTTTACATTTGTTAACCGGGCTAGTCCAACTGGATACATGTCCATTTTCAGTAGAGGCCCGGGGAGATAAGCTCCACATTAAGTAAATAATACAGATCAGCATAAAAGAAAAAAAGAAGAATTTTCAAATAAGAACTTAATATTGAGAGAAGTGAGTACAGAGTTTATGACAGGAGTACAGTACTATAGAGAAAGAGTACATATTTTAGCACAGCAGTACAGTACTATCGATACAAAGTCTAACACAAAAATACAGTCCTATTTACATAGTAAAGGGTATGACATTAGTGAGTACAGAGTTTAATACACCAATATAGTACTATTTACATGGTAAAGGGTATGATATTCAACATACTGTATGTTAGGAATGAAGGCACAGATTTAAAAAGTGAATTCAGGTAGTCTTAAAAGTATAACTTAATGCACAAGAGAGTTTGTGTATATGCATTTAAAACAGAATGTTATACTCATAGTAAAAAGATAGTTAGTCTGTATACAGATGGTAGAGTTTTGATAATAGCCGAATGAGTATACAAAGATCAAATACAGTGATTATTCCCTGAGAGTAGGAAAGTAAAAAAGGGGGGTTAAGTGAAAGATTACTCATTCCACACTACAGGTTTTGGGTGCGAGGTATACAGTGATGTTGTACTGGGGAGTATCAGTCAGGGTTAGTACAAGGGCATAGCCATTGTGTTTTTAGGATGATTTTTATTTGCTTTTTGAAGAGTGGTAATGATGACTGAGATGCAAGTATGCTGGGAAGCCTATTCCAAGTCTTCCCCACAGAGTTTGAGAAAAGAGAATCACCTGCTCTGTTGTGGGATTTCTGGATGGTGACCAGTAGTTTATTTGCTGAGCGAAGAGTAGTAAGATTAGAGTAGGGAGAGATGAGGCTACTGAGAATAGGAGTATTACTAGGATGGTACAGAATCTTATGCGTAATGGTGAGTTGTTGAAACTCTAGCTTATTTTGCATTTCTAGCCATCCTAGCTGTTTGAGATTTTGACAATGGTGAGTTCTAAATGGGGAGCCAGTAGCAAATCTGGCAATATTGTTATAGGAAGTGGTTAGCTTATTAAGGTTACTTTTGGAAAGATTAGTATAAATGGGGGAGGCATAGAGGAGAGTAGAGATCAGATGGGTCTGGGCAATGGTAGTTTTTGCTTCAGGGGTAAGGAAAGGTTTTATCCTATATAAGGAACCAAGTTTTCTGTTTACTGTTTTAATAGTAGAGTTTATGTGTGAATCAAAGTTAAGGTTGTGGTCGATTATTATACCTAAGAGTTTGGTAGTAGGGTCAGGAGCTATAATTGTACCATTATTGGATGTAATAATGAAATGTAGTGGGGTGGATTTTAGAGTTGGAGTAAATAGCAATAGTTTGGGGTTTTTTGGCATTTAGGAAGAGGCATCATTGTTGGAACCAGTTTTCCACTAGGTTAAATACTGTTTGGGTGATGGATTGGAGTTCAGAAGCAGTTGGGGCTTTACAAATTAAAGTGGAGTCGTCTGCATATTGTATGCAGGTAGCCAGAGGTAGATTTATACTAAGGTCATTTACGAATATAGAGAAAAGTAGAGGTCCGAGGATAGAGCCTTGAGGGACACCCAGGGTAATAGGGAGATGTTTGGACAGTTGATTGTCCCATAGGACAGCCTGCTGTCTATTATGTAAGTAGGACTAGTAATGCCTGTGAGTTAAGTGAGAAAGATTTGAGTATGTTAAGAAGTATTTGATGATAAACCGTATCAAAAGCCTTGGATAGGTCTAAGAAGAGTGCAGAAGAGAGCATGTTATTATTACGATAATGATTAATACAGTCTGTAAAGGACAGGAGAGCAGTGGTAGTACTATGGAAAGGTCTAAAACCATGCTGACAGTCAGAAAGTAGGTTATTTTGGAGAAAGTGGTCAAGAAGTTGTTGATGGATGCATTTTTCCATGATCTTGGCTAGAGGAGAAAGAAGGGCTATTGGTCGAAAGTTAGAGAGTACAGTTGAGTTACCACCTTTGTGGAGTGGGATAATGTGAGAAATTTTCCAGAGAGAAGGAATGTAACCTTCAGTGAATGTTCTGTTAATTAGGACAGAAATGGGATAGGCTAGTACTTTAGCTGCAGATTGAAGGTATTCAGCATGTAGGAGATCAGCTGAGGGAGTGCATGGTTTAAGTTTATGAAGTAAAGTATAGATGAGGGATGTTGGAACAGGTTTAAGTTGAAAGGTCGAGGGTATGCATGGTAGGGAGGGTGAGAGGATAGAAGTAGTAGGAGGTAAGGTGTTTGCTAAAGATTGTGCTGTTTCAGCAAAGAAGATATTAAAAGCATCAGCAATCTGGTTGGCAGTGTGAAGAGAAAGATCTGATGGGGTTGGTGTTTTGGAGTGGCCTGGGTATAAATGTCTATTGATGCCTGACCAGAAGGTTTGTGGATTTTGTTGTTGCTTTTGCTGGAGTTTAAAATAATAGTTTTTTTTTATCCAGAAGTATTGATTTTTTGATCGATATACACATGACAAACTTTTAATACATTTGTAACACAAGCATCTTATATAGATCATTTCAATATTCACCAATGACATATAATTATTTACAAAATTCCAGCTAGCTGGGCTGGCAGCACCTCTTTTTGTCACAATCCCATTAAGCTTTCTTCAGGTACTTAGCTGTGTAGTCAATAAATGAACAAATTCCAATGCAAATACATTTTTGGGACTGACTTACAGTTTGGCCATCACATACTCAAATAAGGACAAACCAATTAATATACAAAGTTCACATTTTCATTTTGAAGTTTTCTGCTTGAACCCTACATTTGTCAGCAACAATTGCAGAGTACGTTAATGGCTGCCTGCACCACTTCTGTCTCCACGGCATATCTTAATTCTGCAAATTTTGCGCTACGTTCACTGCTGGCTCCTGAATCAGTACATTTGGGATACCTCCTGAAGAAGCCATAATAATCTGTGCTGATGCTGCAGATTAATGTGATATCACAGACATTTTGTAGAAATTTTCCAGCACAGATCATTAAAAGATATATACAAATGTGTTAGTTGCAAGTTATAAAGAATTGGGTGTGTATGATAAGCTAGTAAAACTGTAACTTTTCTCTGAACTAATTACCTATCACTTTAAGTGTTTAAATGACAAGACTCAAACTGCATGCTTACTTATTTAGTATAATCTCTAAAACAATCCTGAAAGAAACTATTCTGTCCTAGAATGCAAATACTGGTTGGAGTTATAAACAAAAAGCAACAACTGTGAACAGGTCCCAATTCTGCTATGAGTCAGTTGTACCTGCAAAGCAGTCTCTTTTGCTGTCACTGATGGCTCATCCAATAAGTGAAGAACAAATGGAAAAAACAGCAAATGTCCAAATCACATATTTGTGTTGATGTGAGGATGATTTTTCTGGACTGACCGTGATCCTTCCAACCACCCAACTAAACACTTCTACCTCATAACAGTTTCAACTAGATGATGGATTTTCCCATTTAAGATGTCTGACCTTGAGTGGGATTATACAATGTAAATAGATTCAGAAAGACTGTACATGGAAACAAACCTCTACAACACATATTTCATTCTGAGGAGGAGATACGCTGGTTAAAAGTGTGCTGACAAACTAAATTCTGGTCATTACATAATTGACCCTCTACCTCTAATTGCTGCACTTAATTAACGCAGTAAGTAACATTTATTAATTTCATTAACTAGAACAACAGATACAAGACAAAATGAATTCTTCATTTCATAACAGTAAGTGGGCTAGCCACTTTTCTTGCATGCTGCAGGTCACAAAGGTCATGGTAAACAGGATATAAAATTTAGGACAGCCAATCAAGTAGCTTGTTTTGGGAGGTGGGACTGCTGCCCAAACACAAGACAATGACAGACAGTCCTGGAAAACTCCAACAGGTTGAAGGTGTCAAAATCTCAATAATTTTATACAGCTGCTATGGAGACCACCCCCCTGCAATCACATAAAATGGGGCACTTTTAAGAGCCAGCTAAAACACCTCCCTATATGCAATCTCTGCAGCAGTACATCGATGTTTGCTCTTAAGAGATTTTGTGGCAACACAATGCTAAGTATGTAAAATCACCATCATGAGTGTCAATTTAAGTATGGCAATCTCAGGTTTACACTTCTGTTCCCTGCTGCCTCAAGCTCTCCTATTCTCCAAAAACAATTCCAAAGTGTGTGTGTGTGTTTGTGTGTGTGTGTGTGTGTGTGTGTGTGTGTGTGTGTGTGTGTGTGTGTGTGTGTGTGTGTCTGTGGTGTGTGTGTCTGTGGTGTGTGTGTGTGTGTGTGTGTGTGTGTGTGTGTGTGTGTGTGTGTGTGTGTGTGTATGGGTGTGTATGCCGGAAGACCAAAAAACTGAAAATTCAAAATCCTTAAAACTCAAAAGCCTGAATCCCAAACAACTGAAAATATACAGAACACAAAGAATAACAATATTCCAGTACAAGGACACACAAAAACACATACAAGACAAAGGATAGCACTTTTCACCAAGTATGGCAGGGAGGCAAGCCCCCTGCACCCCCCCATGTGTGGGGCTGCGCCTCCCACACCCTCTGCTAATTAAATACATCAACATATATATTGCACTTCACATAAAAAATGGCAAACATACCATCACGTTTCATGACTGCCTGTTGTAACTTTAGTAATGTTCCCTTTTAACTTGTTATACTACAACACAACTCATGAAAGTGTAGTGAAGTGCAATTCTGGAGTTGATATATTTAAGTAGCAGAGGGTGTGGGGGAACTTGGTGGAAGGTAATCTGGTTTGTGTTGTCTCCAATCAGTATATGCACCCTATATGTGTTTTCAGTCTTATGGGATTCAGGCTTTTGAGTTTTCAGGCTTTTGGTCTTCCGGCTTATGAAATTCAGGCTTGTGATATTTCTGGCTTCTGAAATGAATCTATATATATATATATATATATATATATATATATATATATATATATATATATATATATATATATATATAAATAAAATGTATTTATTTATTTTACATTTGTTAACCGGGGGTGTCTGACTGAGCCAAAAAGGCCCTTTTTCAGCAGAGGCCCGGGGAGAAAAGCTCCACATAGAAAAATTACAGATTGTTTGTGTCTTTCGGCTTTTCCCGGTTAGGGGTCACCACAGCGGAACTCCGGTCCGCTAATGATTGGTAGTTGATTTTTTCCCGGTTAGGGGTCGCCACACCGGAACTCCGGTCCGCTAATGATTGGTAGTTGATTTTTATGTGCCGAGTTACCAGCTCTGGCACACAACCTTCAACTAAGGTACGCCCATTCACGCATGTCTCCATGCAGAAGACGCTCTAGCTGAGAATCAAACCGGACAGCATCTTACTGTGAGGCGACAATGCTACCGCAGCACCACCACCGCGGCAACATAGAAAAATTACAGATACATTTAGTTATTTAGACATGATCAGTATACACACAAACTACAAAAGGCATGTTTTTATAGTGGTATGCAGCACATCAACAGTTACAGTGGAGAGAACAAACAAAAAAATATTAATTTAAAAATAAAGGTAATTAATAGATTTGTGGTGTACAGCTGAAATTTGGAACATAGGTAGAATACATACATAGTACACAGGTACAGTACACACATTGTAGATTAGCCAGCGTTTGTGAGTAAGACTGAAAACTATTATCAAGTACTCTAGGTTTAGTATGTGTACCTTATCCGCTTTCACTAGCCTGGGGAGCAATCATGGCACTGCCAACTTTGCTGGAGATGTTGCCTGATGATATATATGTATATATATATATATATATATATATATATATATATATATATATATATATATATATAGATATAGATCTATAGATATATATATATATATATATATATATATATATATATATATATATATACATATACACACACACACACACACACACACACACACACACACACGGGTCCCTATCAAATGACAGAAAACTCATTTGATGGAAGATCATTTGGTTCATAGGTAGATACTAGGCTATCTGCCCTAGGGCATTTATAAGCCTAGCCAGAGTGTATTTGGCTTCCGCCTCCCTATTAGATTAGCCTACTGTGCCTCTGTAAAGTAGGTCACAGAAGGTACCCTTTTCAGATTAGTTTACTGTGCCTCTGTCTAGCAGGGACACAGGAGAGATCCCAGGGATGAATTTGCGATTTCCCATCCACGTGTCCAAATTTCGCTTGAAGAGGGTCAGCGAGGGGCTATGTCTAACATGAAGTGGGATTCTATTCCAGAGTGAGGGGAGCCTCTGGGAAATGAATCTGTCCCTCCAGCATGTCCTATTTATTTTTGTGCTGAGGTTTAGGTCCCTGGAGTGTGTAGCTCTAAGGGACTTGGATTTTTTGAGGTGGAGCATGTCCATTAATTCTGGGTTTGACATGGCTTTGTACGTCAGGCATAGACCGCCTCTGAGTAGGCGGTAAGCAACTGAGTAGAGCTGGAGTTTCTTTAGTCGAGCTGCATAGGACATCCTATCCCATGATCCTCTTGGTGAGGTACTTTTGGGGTTTCTCCAGTTGCTGCAGGTGTCGGGTAAGGTACATCCCAAAAGGGGCATTGTATTCAATTATGGGCCTGATGAGTGACGAGTAGAGGGGCACAATGACCTCTCTTGATCTAGATGCGAACCCTTTCGTGATGAGGTGGGCTATATAGAAAGTCTTTCTAACCACTTTGGCAACGTGATTATCAAAGGAGAGCTTACTATCTACGTTGGTCCCCAAATCTCTAACTACTTCGTCCGTACTTAATGGATTACCACCTATGTGGTAATTTGTGGGCACCTTGTTTTTCCCAAAGGGGATGACTATGCACTTTTTAGCATTTAGCTTGAGGCCATGGCTCTGGCACCAAGCATCCGTCTCTGAATGGATGAAACCAAAACACAGAAAGCTCAAAACACTGAAAACTCATTTGACTAAAACTCAAAACACTGAAAATGCTATATGCCCTTTTCCCCATGGTAGTAAGATCCTGGAGTTAGTATATATAGTTGGGGGGGGGGCGTAGCCCCCCCCATACTTCATACATTTTAAACCCTACATATGGATACTTATAAATACAATGAATAACTGTTTGGAGAAAACAATATTTACATACAATATGTGGGGGGGGCTATGCCCCCCACACCCCCCATTGTGTGGGGGGCTGTGCCCCCCCCACACCCCCTAACTATATATACTAACTCCAGGATCACACTACCGTGGGGAAAGGGCATATGGCATTTGCAGTGTTTTGAGCTTTCTATCTTATGGTGTCAGTGAAATGAGTTTCTATCAAATGAGCTTTCTATAATTTGATAGGGCCCCACATACACATACCTACATACAGACACACACACATATATAATGTATATATACATACGTGTGTGTGTGTGTGTGTATATATATATATATATATATATATATATATATATATATATATATATATATACACACACACACACACACACACACACACACACACACACACACACACACACACACATATATTAAAAATCTGATCTGTTGTCTTTTCCATCTGGGCCAACTTCCAAGACTTTAGCTTGACAAGCTCCACTTTCTCTACCCCCCTATAAACACGCAATCCACCAGAGCTACCACAGATCTAGTTTGTCACCATTCGGGACAGCAGCGCAATCATTCGCAACATTCACACTATCCTTTGCGAATAGGATTCGAGTATGTTTGCTTCTCTACCTGCTTTTTTTGTACTTGGTGGTTAGTGTAGCGTGTGTGTAGTGCAGTGATATTTTGTTTTGACTAATTACTGTTTGCAGTTAGTGTAGGTTGCGTTTCCCAGGGCTTTAGGGCTTGTTTATTACTTTGTGTGTGTTAGGATTAGGTTATGTAGGTGTTATGTTTATAATGGATAAATACTTCAGAAAGTGTATTTCTTGTGGGCATAAGCTTCCTTTCCAAGATGCTCATGTGTTTTAGTGTCTTGAGGCTGCTCACCTAGAAACCCCTTATGCCATTTGCTAAGGGTTGTAATCTCACGCCATTAAAGAGATGAGTGCCAAACATATGCCTAAAGGTCTTCTACCTTCAGGGGAAATCATATTTAATGTCCTCCAGCATAGAGGACAAGTCGGGTCATAAGCAGAATAAGGACCCCAAAACTTGCAAGGCATCGTAAGCAGTCTGCCCAGTCTTCTTTTACGGTTTCCCACCCACCAGATCCGAAAGTCCCAACAACCTTAGATTCCCCCAGCAGACTTGGAGCAGATCACCTTAGGGCTCCACTCCCTCGGAGGCGGTCTCCCTTGGCTGCTCTACCTTGGAGTTGGTCTCCTTCAGCAATGGTCACTGAGAAGACACTTTCTCCTACCATTAATGTGCGGAGCCCCTTTCTGGTTAGGGAGGCTCCTTTAGGCGGACCTTCTCTCCCTCCCTCCACTCCATGGGAGGTCACCTCATCTCTGCCTCAGATCCAAGGTTCCCTAGCTTGGACCAACAGGCCAGATCTATTGCTTGGTCGGAGATCTTCCAAGCCCCACTCAGTGCCTTCCTCATTTCAGTCATCGCGGTCCACTGGGAACTTGAACACTTCAGAATTGGAGCAGTTGATGTGGTTCTTTTTACAGGCAAAGATGGAGTTACAACCCATTCCATCAGCTCCAGGCCCTTGCCACAAAGATTTGGCTCCTGTACCTTGGTCTCCTCCCTTGGGCCCTATGGATTTGAGGTCATTAAAACCAGTTGTCTTCCATTTCCTAGGATCAGAACAGACAACTTGGCTGATTTCAACTCCAATCCCTATCTTGTTTTCCTCGACTCCAGCCATGCTGGAGCTACGGAGGTGGACCTCTGGGCCAACAGGTCGAGACAGAGGTCTGCAGGTCGAGTTTGACAATTTCAGTTTTAGGGTCGTCTCTTCTGCTCCAGGCTTCTGCACTCAATAAGTTTGGCCCTGGTCTCGGCATCGGGACAGAGCGAAATGGCTCCGGGCTATGGTGCTTCCTTGGAGTCTTCAGAGCCTAGGTTTGGGTTGGCCCACTTCTGCCTCTACTTTCAACATCATGGAAAGGATGTTTTCCCATCAGAAGAGGGAATGATCTAACACAACTGGTGCCTGCTCTCATCCGTGTCTGCAGCGATGGTCACTTATTAGCTTGCTCTGTGACAGCCAGCTCCTGTTGGTCTCCAAGATGCCCTCTTTGTAGGGCCCCAGGCCTCTTCCATTTCCCCTGGGGTTTCTAGGATGAGAAGTGCCTGGTAAGAGGCAATGCAAGAGAAAGCACCTGGACTCACCTGAGGAGTCCCTCAAAGAGGACAATGACCTTGAGGAAGGACAGGGCCCCCCGAAATCCCCCTCACGTATGGCACTTTTCACAATCTTTTGGAACTCCTTCACAACAGTGGGGGCTGGACTGCTGGATCCCCTTCTCTGGAGGAGTCAATGCTTATGGAGGCTTTGGGATGGGCCTATCCACATCCTGGGTGGATTCCCCCCCTAGATGCACTTATTGATCTGGTGTCCCGGTGGGTGTGGAAGGAGCCTGATATGGTAGAACAGATCCAAGAAAAAGCTTGACCAGATTCCTACCCCCCCCCCCATACATTGGCAACACTGGAGTAAGGTTCCTGCCTGGGTACCATCTTGGTGATGGTGGCCACCAAGGACATTTTGGAGGAGAGCTCCTCGGTTCATCGCTTGAACAGGCAGTCTTGGGCATTGGACAACATATGGAAGTGAGCTTACACCTCTGCCACCTTTTCGCTGACGGCGTTAAATTATTTAGGTCATTTGACCAGGCTTCAACAGGATGTTGTGTCAGAAGTCTCAAAACCAGTAGATAGAGCAATATCCAGACCCACAGAAGACTCTGCAGACTCCGCTGTCCACTCTCCAATCTACATGCAACCATTCAAAATTGACTTTTGTTGGGATTTTCACTCAAATGATCAATGGAGGGTTTCTGAGGACCATAACATATAAAGAAACCTGGTTTTATTTCTTTAGACCATATTACTGTCTTGTATCTAAAATTGCCATTTTACTTTAAAAAAAATACATTTTTGTCTCATGTTTATTTTAACTGATACTAGATATTATATTTAGCTGTTCTAGGTATTGTGCCCTGTTTCAAACAGTAGTCTTTCATACTACTTAGTTGTTCTAATCCCTCCAGTAGAGCTCTTCTGCATCTGTACTCTAATTCCCAAGGGGCATGGCCTGAGCCTATTAAAAGTTTTCACCTCACCAGTTCAAACAAATGTTCATCCTTCCAGACCGGAACCTTTAAGTGTTACTGAAAAAAAAAACTGTAAATGCAAACTATTCAGCACAAAGCAACCTTTACAACGGCTTCATCATTCAATTATAGATCTTAAATTGGGTTTTACAAGCCACAGTAAGCACAGTAAACCTAAATTTGGCAATATTATATTAACGGCTTAACCATTCAAGAAACACACATACTATCAACAGCATTCTCTTCATACACCTGTGAGCTTTCACATAAGGTTAAATAGCTCTGTCTAGGTCACTTGATTGTTGCGATATCTAGAGAAATATGAAAATTACTAGAACACAAAGATACTGTATATTGAATGTCTAGTGCAGAGGGCATAGAACAATAGAGATGAATGAAATCTTCTGATACCTTGTACGCAGCATGAAATTAATGCAAATATGAACAAGCATTTATCAATAGGATGTACAGCACTCTGAACAAAGTACAACATGACAGGCATCTAGTGTTACCATCCCCCTCTGATCTTACCACAAGTCAGTAATTCATTCTCAGATTACCTACTTTATCCAATTCAGTGTTGGGGGGGGTGGGGCTATCCAGGCACTCCGTGGGTACAGGGCACTGAGACAATTCCTGGACATTACACCAATTTACTGCAGGTGTCCTGAAATGTCTTAAAAAAGGGTTTGCGAAAAATTACCAAAAGAATGTGTAGTCCTGAACCTATACTGACAGCTGAGTTACAGGAAGAACAAAGACTACAAGCAAGAAAAGGATGTATAGTGAACATGAGGAAGAAACCGGTGACAGTATATGAAACTCTGATCAGACTAACTGGATACAATGTGCATCCTTTAATGCAATGCAGGTTAGTTATGAACAATAGGAGAGGTCTGCATCCCTTAGCTATCTGCAATGAGAAGGGTGCAGCCCTAGGTCTCTAAGCTGCAATACACAAACGAACACTACAGAAAAGGCAAGCAATGCCTACAAACAAAGTGATACTCAGATACTGAATGATCAAGCTGCAACTCACTAAACTACAAGTTTAAAACTAAGTTTTCTAGCCTTTCCCCAAATTAAGTGACCTGGAGTTTGGCACATGTAAGTTAAGGAGGTGTGGGGGAGTAGCCCTACACTACACCCACAGCAGAATTTCTTTAAACTTTCAGACCATCATTTCAAGGATTTAAGGCTACAATGATTTCTCTCTCGATAATTCATTAATCAGCAGTGGTGACCCACCAAAAGACCAAAGAGTTGACATGCTTCTGTTATGGGACAGGAAGATAGCCTGTGTAACTGCTTCACAGATACGGCCCTTTGGTTTATTTCAAGCATTGGTTACAGTCTGTGGGGAGCTTTCTCAGTCTCTCAGTACTCTTACAGGTTTCCACCAACACTGACTATTGGAATTACTATTACCAAAGACCACAATATTGCAGTCCGCAAATCTTCTGACTTCTTTACTATAATACAATACCAGAGCCCACAAAGAATAAATTTAGTGAATATTCAATCTCCCTTCCCGTGTGGACCCAAGAACAAGTACTAATACAGGTCCTGCTGAGTTCGATATGGCGAGCTCCTCATTGTACAATCATTGTACGATTCACAGTCTGAGGTATTGTCTTTAGTAACACCAAAATAAACAGATTACTGTCTACAGGTGAGGAAAAAGCCACGCAGTCTCACAACTGGAGGACAAAAAGCAAATCATCACCTGGGAATGGGGACAGGGCAAAAAAAAAAAAGAATTCACTTGAGTGAATAATTTCACTCTGTGGATGGGAAGGATCTACTTTGCCAACAAACTGGCATGTTCTGATATTGTGGTATGTAATGCATGCAGTACTGGGAGTTGAACATTACCTGTCCTCTTTATTTCTATTCAAGGACTCCAGATTTAGTTCCATAAAGGCACAGGCACCAATACAAAGAAGGATTACACTTATCTACTGACAACTAAAGTTATTAAACCCAGTGATGGGATACAATCTTTAGCCTAGGCATAAAAAAAATCTGGGTATATTACATATACATTTTTTTGTTTATATTTACGAAGAACAGAAGCAGCTTAAATTTTCCAGTTTACCTCACAGTAACTGCAACATTTTACAGAGAGTCACTACCAGCAGTCTTATTACCTGTCGGAGGAAACGCAATCAATCTACTGTTGTGTAAAACTATCTGGTATCACAGCAGTCACAAGAACAATAGTCCAGACTGTAATCTGTATCTTGTATACCTTCTCTGTTAACAAGGCTGCTGTTTCAGGAGATTCTCAGTTGCATTTAAAATCTCTTTCCTTCATTAATTAAAAGTACTACTTTAGTCCAGAGAAGGATAGCAGAGAAAAGGGTAGGCTATACTGCATAACAAAGCAAACATTAGTTAGAAATAGCAATTACTGCCTGAGAAGTGAAAATGAAAAGCAAGATGAGCCATCTGATAGCACAAAAGATTCCCTTGCATGTAAAAAAAAAAAGTAAGAGAGCAAAAAGAAGTGCAATACGATGTTATCACTTTTAATGTTCCATGAAACACTCATTAATGAAGTTGGCACATTATGTTTATATATTGGAAAACTTCAGTGTGGCTGAAATCCAACTAACAGTTCTTTTACAGATTTTGTATCCATTTAAAGTCTGCAGCAAACAGTCCTTCAGAACCATCTTCAAGCCAACCATACAACTTACCCCCAGATACAGCAAGAACAAAGTTTAAGACCACTATAATGCCTTCTTTAATTATTTAAATAGACTTTTAATCAAGCATCAAAACATGAAAACAATGTGAAGTAAATCACAAGGTATAGAGTTTACAAAAGGAATGTCATGCTGTGTTTATTATTGTTGTTATACATTTGTTTACCGGGAAAGTCCGACTGAGACAGAGCCCATTTTCAGCAGAGGCCTGCGGAGAAACACTCCTGGCGCACATCTTTAGAATGTGGAAGGAAACCGGAGCTCCCGGAGGAAACCCACACAAATGCAGGGAGGACATGCGGACTCCACACAGAAAAAACCTCAGCCGAGAATTGAACCAGAGAACCTCTTGCTGTGAGGTGACAAAGCTAACCTCTGCACCACTGTGCTGTGTTGTCACTGATCCTGTTGGAGTTCCCCAAGTTTCCCCAGTGCGGCCAGGTGAGTTCCGCCATGTACAAAGTGCTAATGATGCCACATTCTAGAAGCCACCCCAACTTAAAAGTTGCAAAGCACACAGCAGGGGATAATAAGCCCTCCTTTGCATAATTATATCAACTATTTCGGGGAAAAAACTCAGTGCTGAACAACTTTAAATATGTATGATGATCTAACCTAATCCCAAGTTGCCTCCAAAAATGGACATTAGGCCATCTTCTCCATTAAAAAATGGAAGATATACACCATATAAGCCTTTAATGCTTGCCAGACACATGGTTCAAATCTAATCATGAAACTTCAATATTTTGTTTAACAAAGACTGTGGGGATGTACCCCAATTCCCATTTAAGTGTACCAACACCCAATATAGGAGGCAGCTAACACCATTCGTAGTACCAGATGGTGGGCCCCCTAGAAAAGTTCTAACTAAGATGAGCGACTATTAAACCATTCAATGACTTGTTGGGGGGGGGGGGGGGCAAGATAAGGATATATTTTTTTTATCCAGAATGAAAAACACTGATCTTAAATGATGACCATGTCATGAGGTTGAAAGAACACTGAGGAAATGCTCTGCCTGGTAGACATACCATTCACGGAGGAGGCAGCTATGCTAGGAGCAATGGGTAGATGAAAACACTTTAGCTATTAAACAGAACCACAGTGGCAAAACTGTGAATGTGGAGGAAACACTGAACGTAGAGGATAATGTAATGGAACGTAGGACAGTAGCTCTGAACAGGCATACTAGGATGTGATGCCACCCGTTTTGAAAGAGGGAAAAGAAAGGTGTATTCCAGTTACAGAGAGATCACCTGCTTCACTCACCCTGGGAAAGCCAACAAGAATGCTGAAAGATCACCTTTGCCTAATAAATTAAGTCTCTGATTAAGGAAGAACAATATAACTTCTGTCCAGGCCACAGAAGAGTGGATCAGCTCATTAACCTTGTACTTATATTGGATGGATTTGGGGAATTTGACAAAATAGGTCCACAAAATCATCCAAACTACAGAAGGCATAGGACTACCTACCCCAGAATGTCATACTGAAAATGCTGCATGCCATTTGCTCATTGCATCTGCAAAGTGAAAGTTGCTTCGGCAATTCCTGCATTATGAGGTCAACATGGACACAACTCAACAAAATGATGTATTTTTACTATCTTTCTGATTTTTAGGGACTACGACAAGGTTTGAACAATAGCGAAGTTGGGGGACACAAGGCTTTAAGGAGCGTTAGTGAATATACCAGTTGCTTCTACAACTAACTCAACAGATGTCCTTTAGGCCTCAAATCACTATCTCTACCATGCACTGGCATGTAATGTAGCAGAGATGAAAGTCAGATGTCCATATCAGTTATCATGGGTAAACTGATGTCTGCAGAAGAGGGGAGGGGAGAAGCAGCTACTTCAAAGTGCATTACTTTAAAGCATCTTAGATTTTATTATTCTGGGAGGAGGGTATCAAATGTCTCGTAAGTGCCTGGGTGCAATGGAAGATATACTGCAGAACCTCCAGCGAAAAAAACTCAAGCAAGTCTTCAAAACCTTATATACTTTTCTCAGGGAATGGTTTAAATGTATTTACATAGAAATTACAATTTTACAGTTTTACATCATGTACTCTAGAAAACTGTTTTAATACTTTATTTTCAAAGTCAATGAGCAGTTTTAAGGGAAACAAAACCAACAAACATTTTCCGTCAACATCAGCAGCACTGCCTTCAACTTTATTCCCCTTTTTTCCTGTAGCACAGTATACATTTGTGGAATTACCAGTTTATGCATACAGCACTGTCTGTTTGTGTAATGTTAGCTAGACTTCTTTATAACATTAAACAATATATTTTTATTATGTCAAGTTTCTGTGGCCAGTAAATAATCCTGACAGAATTCTACTAGGCATAATACTATGTTCTGAACTGTAAGCAATTCGATTTTGTGCAATTTAAACATTCTGTGCTCAACGGAATTGTGCATGATAGCCATTTCTGTGCATTTAAAGTGTTTTTTGATTGTATCTGCTTTATTTTCTGAAGAAAAAAAAAATACTTGTTTTCCCGCCTTTCTAAGCTAGTTTAGTCCAGTTTTCAGGTTAGTGCTGAATTCAGGGCTGTGTTTGCCATACCTTACTTGGATAGAAGGAAGTTTCTCTGTTCACTGTGAGAGAGGGGAGCTTTGAGCAGCCTATCTGTCCCTGGAGGAGTGGTTTCAGCCCAGAAATTAGTAGTTTATTGGCCATTTTGGGCTAATTTCTATCTCTTTCATTTCCCTGCTATAAAACCCGCATTTGCAAGGTTTTTTGTGCTAATATACAGCTCAGCAAGCTCCTGCCTGGTGCCCTGCAGAGTTCTACAGCAGCAGAGAGACAAAAGAGAGACTTTGGAGTGATTAAGTATCATTTTTCTGCATTTTCTTGCTGCCTTTAGCTAATTCCGCCTAAAACGCCGATTTTCTAGAGTTGCTGTGATTTTCAAAAGCTTGTTTCAGCTACATATTGTACTTATTTTACTGCCTGCACTTTAACAAAGTTGTTTTTGCATTTAAATTACCTGTTTAACTGTTGTAGGCTACACACTCAAGTGTGATAGCCATTTCTGTGAATTTAAACTGTTTTTTTGATTGTATCTGCTTTCTTTTCTGAAAACAAAAATACTTGTTTTCCCGCCTTTCTAAGCTACTTTAGTCCAGTTTTCAGGTTAGTGCTGAATTCAGGACTGTGTTACAAGTTTCTGTGTTTGCCCATACCTTACTTGGATAGAAGGAAGTTTCTCTGTTCACTGTGAGAGAGGGAGCTTTGAGCAGCCTATCTGTCCCTGGAGGAGTGGTTTCAGCCCAGAAATTAGTAGTTTATTGGCCATTTTAGGCTAATTTCTCTCTCTTTCATTTCCTTGCTATAAAATCCACATTTGCTCGATTTTGCACGCTGGACAGCGCCGGTTAGCTAGGGAATAACTATTCCCGGCATCACAAAGTCTACTCTTCAATTTTTCACTTGGAACTAGACAACATTTCAACTTAAGTACTCAAATCATTCACTTCTCATCCCTGCATTTGCCCAAAACTCATAGCAAGCACTAATAAACCTTAGCACTAGACCCCCTATACTGTAGAGAAGGACAAGGCTCTCTATTCGACCTTACCAGCCAATCGGTAAAACAGTTCCCTGTACCTATCCAGGCATGTCTAAAGAGCAGTTTCAGGTGTACTCTCCAGTCCAACTGGTGAATCTGGGCATTTTGAGGTAATGTTACAATTGCCTCATGTCCATAGACAACCCTCTCCTCCTTCCACCAAACACTAATACATGCGGGAGATGCAATTATACAGCCAAACTGGAGGCTAAGCTCTCTCAACCCAAGACTGGACCAGGCAGTCAAGAGGAGAAGGGAATTACTTGCATCACACCACCAGTCTCACATAGACCTATGAAACCAGCACTGGCAAAAACACACATAAATACACAAAGACATACTCGGAGGCTCTAAATAAAAATCTGCAAAAGCAACAGAGACTTCCAAAGCAGACATCCAAGCAACCTTCATCCCCCAACACAAACCATGAAACACATACTTCACAAAACCAGTGTGCCACACAATCAAAGCCCTTAAGGCAAAATAACATACCCAACACACTAGTAATAGGTGACTCTATAGTCAGGCACACTGACGTTCCTCTCACTAGGCTGAACAAGAAGGTTACTATTAGTTGCCTGTCGGGTGCCAGGATCCGCCACATAACACAAGCACTCAGGTCACTCCAGAACAAGTACAAATATGACTCTATCATTGACCATGTTGGTGTGAATGACCTGAGCCGTACCTCCCTGGACTACATGAAAAGAGACATGGAGGAGCTCTCTGATCACATAGCCCAGGCTGCAATGACCCCGACACTGAGTAGCATCCTGC
This sequence comes from Protopterus annectens, assembly GCF_019279795.1. NCBI lineage: Eukaryota > Metazoa > Chordata > Ceratodontiformes > Protopteridae > Protopterus > Protopterus annectens. The sequence continues at coordinate 42,844,108 of NC_056729.1, read as the reverse complement.
CCTCACCAAGAATACCACGGTATAGAGAAAAAAACTATCAATTTCAACAATTGGCTAAGCTTCTGATGTCAATCAAAGGGGATCCAGTGTCTGTCAGCCTGGGATGAAATGCTTGACAAACCACGCTGCTTTGCTAGAGATGGCTTGCACCTGTCACCCTTAGGCTTTCGAATACTGGCCAAGGCTCTTGCCAACCCCATAGTGCCTTTTTTAGGCAAGGCTCAAAAGACAAACCCACCGCCGTAAATAGCACAAGTAACAAAACACTGGGGGTAATGCTGCTCTCAATACAAGAAGTCTAAACCTCAAAATGCACGCACTCGAGGCACTCCTCAGTATGGAGAAAATCGATATATGTGCAGTAACAGAAACCTGGTTTAAGGCTACAGAGAGCACCCCAGCACTACCAGGCTACAACTCATACCATACATTTCGGCCACAAAACCCGGACCGAAATGCAAGAGGCGGGGGAGTATCCATATTCATCAAGGATACCCACACCTCCAGGTTAGTGGCACAGCACGATGCTTCAGAGATCATCCACGTGCCACTAACAACGGGCAAAACTGCTATTCAAATTATAGCTTGCTACAGATCACCCACCATGTCCCAGGACCCCCACTCCGCATTCCTGGAAACACTGGGAAACATAAAGGTCCTACCAAACACCCTGATATTGGGTGATTTCAATTATCCAAACATTAACTGGGAGAACTACTCAAGTACGAACTCCCTGGCCCAACATTTCCTAGAATTTATAAACTCAAACGCCCTGGATCAACTGGTTAACATCCCCAACAGAGGTGACAACATATTGGACCTGGTCATCACCAACATGGGCGACCGGTGTTCCACACCGGATGTCAACCCCTCGCTGGTTAGATCTGAGCATAAACTAATCACTCTGGATATCTACATTCCGCCACCACCCCAGTCAAAGAAACCACCGTGAAAAACTTTTCAAAAGCAAACTTCACATTATTTAAGGCCAAGGTGGGAAGTTTCAAAGCCCCCATGCTAAAGGATAACGCTGTCCAAGCTGCAAAATCCTTTACTATTGCACTCTACGGGCACCTACAAGAATGCATAGATCGTGCTATCCCAAACAAAACCAAGACTCACTCATCCAAGAAAAGGAAACCAGTCTGGCGGACTCCTGCCATAAACAAGCCATACAATAGAAGGAGGAAACTAGTACAGAAAAGAGTAAAATCCCAAAAAGGGAAGACTTCCCTGATCAGTATTGGGCGGCGCAGTGGTGCAGCGGTTAACGTTGTCGCCTCACAGCAAGAGGTTCTCTGGTTCGATTCTCGGCTGGGGTGCCTTCTGTGTGGAGTTTGCATGTTCTCCCTGTGTTCGCGTGGGTTTCCTCTGGGTACTCCGGTTTCCTCTCACATTCCAAAAACATGCATCTGGAGCATTTCTCCCCGGGCCTACGCTGAAAACAGGCTCTGTTGAACCTAGTCAGACTATCCTGGTCAACAAATGTTAAATAAATAAAAATAAAGAAACTACGTTCCCTCATAAAATCATCCAAAGCTAGCTTTGGAAGAAAAATTGCTATGGACTCCAAGATAACCACAAGGCATTCTTTAGCTATGTCAAGAATCCAAGTGGCAATTCTCAGATCTGCTCAGAGTTAGTGCAGAACGGCACAAAATACACTGAACCAACCGATATAGCCAACATCCTGGCAGACAGGTTTAGTGCAAACTTCACCCCCCTCTCACCCGCAAAAGGACCCATAACTATACCAGAAGAATGTAGTGCCCCTGAAATCACAGACACTCGGGTTAAAACAGCCCTCTCCAAAGCCAAAAACACAGCATCAATGGGACCGGATGGTGTCCCAGGCTGCGTCCTACATGAGCTCAAAGATGAACTAACCTCTCACCTAAACACACTGTTTAAACTCAGCCTCTCCACAGGCTACGTGCCCACAAAGTGGCGCAAAGCAACGGTTACTCTGCTCCACAAAGGTGGAGCCACAACGGACCCTGGGAACTATCGCCCTATAAGCCTGACTAGCTTGGTCTGCAAAGCTATGGAGCGCATCATCATGGATCTCATTAACAGAGACATTGGAAACATCCAACACTGGACCCAACCCAGTTCGGCATTGTTAAGGGCAGATCATGCCTCCTAAACCTGGTGGACTTCTTTGAGATAGTTACCAAGGCTATAGATGAGGGAAAGGCGGTACACACAGCCTACCTAGACCTCGCAAAGGTCTTCGACACCATTCCCCACTCGGGTATTATAGACAAGCTCACCAGCCTGAACATAAACCCCTACGTCACGAGATGGGTTGCCAACTGGCTCACGGACAGAACCCACATGGTAAGAGTTGCAGGAGCTAGGTCTGACTCTAAACCGGTTACAAGTGGCATTCCCCAGGGCACAGTCCTAGGACCCCTCCTGTTTGGCATATACTTCTCAGAGGTACAGGCAAGCACAGGAGGACTATGGCTCACAAAGTTCGCAGACGACTGCAAACTAGGGGCTATAATTGACTCTCCGGCTGACACAGACATCCTCCAAAAGGGTCTCACTGAGACAGATACCTGGTGTCAAAACCATGGTCTCAAGCTAAATGCCAAAAAGTGCATAGTCATCCCCTTTGGAAAAAAACAAAGTACCCACAAACTACCACATAGGTGGTAGCCCCCTAAATACAGAAGACGTAATAAGGGATCTGGGGACCCAAGTAGATAGTAACCTCTCCTTTGATAATCACATTGCCAAAGTGGTTAGAAAATCCTTCTATGTAGCTCACCTAATCACAAAAGGGCTTGCATCCAGATCGAAAGAGGTCATTGGGCCCCTCTACGCATCACTCATCAGACCCATCATAGAGTACAATGCCCCATTTGGGATGTACCTTACAAGACAACTGCAACAACTGGAAAGACCACAGAGGTACACAGAAGTTCCTCACCAAGAGGATCACTGGCCTCAAGCAGATGCCCTATGCAGCTCGACTGAAGAAACTCCAGCTGTACTCAGTTGCATACCGCCTACTCAGAGGTGATCTCTGCCTGACACACAAGGCCATGTCCAACCCAGAATTGATGGACATGCTCCACCTAAAGAAAACCATATCCCCTCAAGCCACACGCTCCAGGGATCTAAACCTCACCACAATAATAAATAGGACATGCTGGAGGGATAGATTCCTGTCCCAGAGACTTCCCATGCTCTGGAACAAGATTCCAATCTACATTAGGCTGAGCTCCTCGCTAACCCACTTCAAGAGAAACCTTGACGAGTGGATGGGAAACAGAAAGTTTACCCCAGGGATCACTTCAATGGCTCTGCTGGACAGAGGCACAGGGAACTAATCTAAGGGGGTGGCGAAAGCCAACACATTCCGGCTAGGCTTATAAATGCCTTTGGGCAGATAGCCTAGTACCTACCTATGAACCTATTCAAGTTCAGTTCACTTGTCCTACAACTACATAACTGTAAAAAGACTATCAACTCTCTGTAGACACAATGGCAGGAAGTGAAGGGAGTGGCACATTTTATATTACTGAGCTCAAAACTATATCTACAGATGGTGATTATAGCCATGAAATTAAAAAAAGACACTTGTTGTTTGGAAGGAAAGCAATGATAAATCTGGGTAAGTTGTTAGAGAGCAAAAGACAAATGGGATTCAGTAAACTCCTTGTAGGCGTCGTACGAAGCCTATGTGGAGTTTACATGTCAGCGCAGTGTTGTGAGGAGAGCAGCAGCACTAATTACATATTCATGCCGCACACCTCATGTAAACATAAATAAGCATGGTTTCGTAGCTGGCAACAGTGATGCTGAGCAGGAAACAGTGTAAAGCAACATGGACAGCAATCCTGTTTACAGCAGAGGACCATCAGTTACCAAATTTGCATGGACTGCTACAATGATCACCAGAACATAAAATATATGTTTCCATATCTCTCAATCTCCTAGTGCAATAAAGGTGGACAAAGCCCAACATAATGGGGGAACAAATACCCAGAAATAGGGACAGATTCTACATATTTACAAATTAGAAATGTGCTTAATGGCTATCCTGATCTGGCCTAGGGACTGAAAACAAATCCCATAGGCAGGTATCATTGAGAAACTCATCCAGCTAGGAATTAACCCTTACGCAAGTAGATGGGTAACCAGTTGGCTCACTGACGGAACACATACTATGAAAGTTGTTGAATTAACCTGTACTAATACAGCTATCACCGTTAGTGCACCCCAGGGATCTGTGCTTAGGTTCATAGGTTCATAGGTTAGTACTAAGCTAACTGCCCTTGCGAGCCATTTTAAGCCTAGCTAATTATCCCTTGTGAGACTCAAACCCTGCACCTTGTGTTTGTAAGGCAAACACCTTAACCCTTAGGCCACCCTCTGTTTGGACTTCGCTTCTTGACAGTTCAGACTAAAGTATACGGCCTCTGATTTACCACATTTGCTGATTCTTGCATAATGGGTGCAATGTCAGAGTCCACCTATGATGATAACATACTACAGGAGGGGTTAACACAAACAAATGATTTGTGACAAAGCCACACGGTTTACAAATAAATGCAAAAATGTGTCTTTATTTTGTCCTTCTGCAAAGTGGAATTCCCCTGTTAATTACAGCACTGACAACAGTCCTGCTATGCTGAACCAAAGTGATGCAAGCAAAGGGAACACACTAGACAGCAATCTGAACTTCAACCATTAAGTGTCCACTCTGGTTCTGAAATCCTAAGTTGTGCACATCATAAGTCAGGGCACTGTATTCAGCTCTGAGGACTATATTACATCACTGCATTCAAACCTCATCAGGACACTAACAGAGTATAATGCCCTCTTTTGCATGTACCTCACCAGACACATTCAGCAGCTTTTGAGACAGGGGTTCTCACCAAAACACAGGGTCTACAAACCATGCCATGACATATGTGGCTAGAAAGAAAGCCATGTTACTGTAATCTGGATCATACAGGATGAGGTGACTTCTGCTTGGCCTCGAGGCCAGTATCTGACCCTGCCCTGGTGGGAATACACATCCACAATTCAGATATAGCTGATGACATCAGCAGTGTCTCGTGAGGAGATCATGTTAATAACAGTGTCCCACATGCTGGAGTAAAAGGCTCTCTGTAATGTCAAGCATGTGCACAAACACACACACACACATCCCAGTTGACTGCAGGGAGAATGGAACACCTACCCAAGTACACCAAGTACAGAATTCTGTATTTCAGGCAAGCTCCATAGCTCAAGTCTGACTTGGACTGTCTCAGACAACACTTTATAACTGATGACATCAGCAGTGGCTGGTGAGGAGAATATGGTAACAATAGTGTCCCACATGCTAGTGTAAAACGCACTCTCTAATGTCAAGCAAGAGAACAAACACACACACACACCCTAGTTAACTGCAATGAGAACTGAACCCCTACCTATGTAGGTACACAAACTACAAAACTCTGCATTTAAGGCAAGCACCACAGCTCAAGTCTGACAAGGACCGTCTCAGACAACACTTTACGGCTGACAACATCAGCAGTGCCTGGTGAGGAGAATATACCAAAAACAGTGGCCCACATGCTAGAGTAAAAGGATGCCTCTAATGTCAAGGAAGTGCACAAATACACACACACACACGTCGACTGCAGTAAGAACAGAACCCCTACCTAAGTACACAGACTACAGAGCTCAGTACTTTATGCAAGCACCACAGCACAAGTCTGACTTTTTTATAAGGCTGCAGGACAACTTACAGTGGAGGACATCAGCAGTGCATGTAGGAAAAAAAGATGTTGGGGAGGCCAGCATGAAATGGACATGTAGGCATGTGCAATTAAAATTCTGTCAATTCATAGAACGAGAGTAACTGTAGGATACACACTTATGCTCTACTGGCTAGACAAACAAACAAGCACACACTTGACTGCAGTGAGAACAGAACCCCTAAATAAGTACACAGACTACAGAGCTCAGTACTTTATGCAAGGTCCATGGCACAAGTCTGACTTTCACAAGGTTGCAGGACAACTTAAGTGGATAACATCAGCACTGGATGTAGGAAAGAAGATGTTGGGGTGCCTGCATATGTTCATAGGTTTATATGTGTTTACTAGGCTAATGGCCCTAGGGCCTTTACAAGCCTAGCCATGTAAAAACTGAAGTACCCTTACTGAGCATAGTTACATGTTCATTGTTAGCAGAGGGATTTGTGATCAGCACCGACTGCCCCTGTCCATAAGGGACATAGTTGTCACCCCTGTGGTGAATTTACAATCACCCATCCAGTTGCCAAGGTTGTGCTTGAATGCACTGCTTCACATGCAGTGGGAGCCTATTCCAGAGGAGCAGCAATTACTGGAGATATATCTGTCTCTGCAGCACATTCTGTTCATGTCACAAACTTGATGGAGATCCCTGGAGTAAGTTATTCTTGTCCCATTTGATTTGCAGACCGCTTAGTAGGCCAGGCACATGCCGCCTCTCAGCAGCCTATATGATACGGAGTACAGTGACAGGGCTCACTCTTTGCATGTATGTCATGTTTTGGAGGCCTGGATTCTCCAGGTCAGAAATCTCTGTGGTTTCTCCAGTTGCTGCAGATGTCTGGTGAGATACATATAGAAGGGAGTATTGTACTCAATTAGTAGTCTGATAAGGATCGAGTACAGCGGAGTTATGACCACCTTGGTCTTGGATGCAATGCCCTTATTTATGAGGTGCACATCACAGAATGAGTGTCTTACCACTATGGGCACATAGTGACCAAAGTTTAGATTATCAACCTATGTTCCCAAGTCTCACACCACTGTGTTTGAACTGACAGGGGTGCTATGTATATAATAATTAGCAGGTGTACTTCTTTGCCAAAGGGGACGATGAGGCATTTTTTTGCTTTAAGTTTCAGTCCATGACTTTGGCACCAATCATTTGCCTGTGTCAGCCCATTCTACAATATGTCAGAATCACTGAGGGACTCTATATGACTGTGTCCAGTTGACAGCCATCTGCAAACTTGGTAAGCCACAGGCCATCTACCTTCATCTGGACTTCACAGAAATAGCTTGCAAACAGTATACAGCCCAGCACAGATCCTTGTGGTACTCCTCTGGTAACTCTTCTACTGGTGGAAGTGGACTCCCCAACTTTGACAGTGTGCATTCTGTCTGTAAGCCAGTTTGCTACCCATCTAGTAATGTATGGGTTAATCCCCCGACGGGAGGCTCTCTATGGTACCCGAATGGGGGATTGTGTCAGAGGCCTTTGGCTAAGCATAGGCAGTATGCCCTGTTTTCCCTCATCCAGGGCTTTGTGTATACGATCAAAGAAGTTCCACTATGTTTCATAAGCAAGATTTACTCTTGACAAAACCAAAATGGGTTGGGTCAAGAGTGCTGAAGGTCATGTATGTCCCTGTGGATAAGGTTTATGATGATTCCTTCCATAGCTTTGCAGATAAGGCTGGTTAGGCTTATGGGTAAATAGTTCCCAGGGTCAGTTGACGGATGTGTAAGCATGTTCAAGTGTGAACAAAGTTCTAGTTCTGCATGTTACCAAAATGACACACACTGCAGATCACATAACACCTGATATTAATTTATGTAGTGTAGTTGATAGATACGTGAAAAAATATTGAGACACCAGGGTTGCAGTGCACGGGGAGGCAACACATGGCTGCATTATAAATAAGTGACATATTGTTAGATAGGGCCTTCAGATTGTTATACTTCCACATGTTTCATAGCATAAAGAGTAAATGGACAGAAAACAGCACTAATAAGTGCCAATAGTGACTTTGCATAGCGCAGTTGCAAGCACTGGGTTTACACGACGGTTGGCAAAGTGTTTGCCCATGCAAGATACACATTTCCATTACTTTCCCTGTTCACACATAATTAAGCAGTGTGTAAGCACTAGCCATGGAAAAGTCTGAGAGTTAGTATCGAGCTATGAAACACACCTGCTGCTTGGCTGACTCTGTGGGAGCAGGTGTAAATGCATTAACATATTTACGATACTGGGTTTGAATCCAGGTGTATCCAATACTTTTAAATAAGCAGAGATAATGCAATGACATGAATTCTTTACACTACATGTGTTGCTGTGTGTTAGCTCAGGGTTAAGAGGTAACCACAGCATTGTACAGCCGCTCACTGTTGCTTGGCATTGATGTGCAATGCCAAAATCTGCACAAACACAGATGCCAAAAAGTGAAGGAATATATTGTTCATTCTGGTACTTGTGTGTTGTGTGTGATTCTACTTTTTGACCAGATTATAGGTCATAAAATGGAGCAGACAGGAAAGGAGTGAAATGGGGAGCAAGCAGGGGGAAGAAAATTTTTTATTTATTTATTTTTTTTTATTTTACATTTGTTGACCGGGCTGATCCAACTGGATATATGTCCATTTTCAGCACAGACCCGGGAGAAAAGCTCCAAGTGAAAACATTAAACATTAAAAAAAACAGCGTTACAAATATAGCTCAAAGAAAAATAATAATAGCATGATAGTATTTTTACAGTGGCTACAATAAGCAAAGTACAAAAAGGGTGTTCAAATTGAGCATGTTAGGAGAAAAGTAAGTTTTAGTAAAGATTTGTAAACATGATAAATGAGAGTACTAGGAGCAAATTGCAAGCTAGTCAGGGTTAGAGCAGGGGCACAGCCAGTGAGTTAAGAGGTGAGTTCCGAGTTGGGATTTGAAACTGGGAAGAGAGGAGATAGCAGTGAGGTTGGAAGGAAGGAAGTTCCAGGCTTTTCCTATTGTGTTAGAGAGCAAGGAGTCGCCTGCTAAGTTGTTGGATTTACAGGTTGATATTAGAACTTTGTTAGAAGAATGTAGGCTTTTGAGGTTATAATAAGGACTAATAAGGGTAGTGAGTATAGGGGTGTTGGTAGGTTTGTAGAGGATTTTATGGGCTAAGGAGAGCTGGTGAAATAAGATCAGATTTTGCAGCTCAAGCCATCCCAATTGTTTTAAGTTTAAGCAGTGAGTTCTAAAGGTGGAGCCAGAGGTAAATCTGGCAATACTGTTGTAGACAACAGCCAGTTTGGAGAGGTTAGTTTTGGACAAATATGTATAGATAGGGGAGGCGTAAAGGAGGGTAGAAATCAGATGGGAATGGGCAATGGAAGTTCTGGCAAGTGGTGTAAGAAATGGTTTAATTCTAAACAGGGAGCCAAGTTTTCTGTTAACTAATTTTATTGTGTTGTTAATGTGAGAATCAAAGCATAGGTTGTTGTCTATCTCTACTCCGAGGAGCCGGTGGTAGGGTCAGGAGATATGTTGGTGCCATTACAAGACAAGACAGAGAAGTTGAGTGTAGAGGATTTTCAGGTGGGGGAGAAAAGTAACAGTTTGGTTTTCTTGGGGTTTAAGATTAAGCATCGCTTTAGTAACCATTTTTCAACATTTTGGAAAGTCTGTTGGGTGATAAGAGTGCAGTTCAGAGGGGGATGAGGCAGAACAAATCAAAGTAGAATCATCAGCATATTGTATACACGTAGCTGAGGAAATACTGGTATGTAGATCATTAATGAAAATAGAAAACAGAAGGGGGCCAAGTATTGAGCCTTGGGGGACTCCAAGGGTAATGGGTAGGAGGTTGAATAAGTTGTTTTGCCAGTGCACTGCCTGTTGTCTGTTAGGAAGATATGACTTGAACCACTTTATCGCACCAGAGTCGAGAGCACAAGTTTTAAGTAAGTTTAACAGTACATGGTGATTGACCATATCAAAGGCTTTGGATAGGTCAATAAAGAGAGCAGATGTAAGTATTTTTGTTGATGCAGTCAGTAAAGGAAAGAAGGGCTGAAGTGGTGCTGTGGAAAGGCCTGAAGCCATGTTGACAGTCAGCTAGTACGTTGTGATTTAACAGGTGTTGGTTGTTTTGGATGCATTTCTCCGTGATTTTAGCTAGGAGGGAGAGTAAGGCTATGGGACGGTAGTTTGAGAGTTCTGTAGAGATCCCACCTTTATGCAGGGGAATGATATGTGAAATTTTCCAGAGTGAAGGAATGTAGCCTTCAACAAAGGTACTGTTAATCAGAAGGGAAATGGGATAGGCTAATGGATTGGCTGCAATTTTTAGGTACTGAGCTGGTAGAAGGTCAGAAGAAGGAGAGAAAGTTTTACGTTTGTGGAGAAGAGAACAGGTAAGTGAAGTGGGTACAGGCTGCAGTTGAAAAGTGGGAATAGAAGTGTTAGAGGACTGAGAGGAGATATTTGGGGCTAGTTGGTTAGCTAGAGACTGGACAGCTTCAGAAAAGAAGGTATTGAAGGCATCAGCAGTTTGTTTTGGGAAGTGCCTAAGGGGCATGGGGTGTCATTGTGGCCAGGCTTTAAGAGAGTATTTATACCTCCCCAGAACTTTTGTGGATTTTGTTGGTTAGCTTGTTGTAAATGGCAGTAGTAGTTTCTTTTATCTAGAAGTACAGCTTTTTTTAGTGGAGTTTCTTATTTGTCTAAAGTTAAGTTGGTCAGAGGGATCTTTAGTGCTACGAAATTTGGTCCAGAGTTTATTTTTCAGGAGAATTGTACGTCTTGTATCTTTTGAGAGCCAAGGGGCAGGTTTTGAGTTAATTCTAATAGATCTTAAGGGAGCATGAGAGCCTAGGATAGAAAGGAACCTGGAGTTGAAGTAAGCTACAGCATCATCCAGTGGCAGTAGTTTAAGAGGAGACCAGTTGCAAGCATTTAGTTCTGTAAGGAAGCTTTCAGGGTTAAAGTTTTTATTTGATCTGACCATTTTGTATTTAGTTAGGTTAGGGGTAGTAGTTTTATGTCTGATTAGACAAGTAATAGCGTGGTCACTTAAATCATCAGGTGGTGTCCCTACTGTATAAGTTTGGTAGTGACTATTTATCAGAATCCTGTCCAATATGCTTTCTTTGTTGTTAGTTCTGGTTGAGGCTTGAATGGTTTGTGAAAAAACGTGAAGATTTAAGAGGGTGGGAGGGTCTACAGAGGTACAGGTTTTCCAGTCTATATTGACATCGCCTAGGACTATGATTTCTTGCGGGAATTGAGTAGAAAGCCAGCTAAGGATCTCTTCTAGGGAAATGATGATATTTCCAGGGGGGAAGGTAGGTGCAGATTATATAGATGGCTTTGTGTGTATTAAGCTGCAGTTTAGAGATAAGGATTTTGACATTACTTACAGAGGGAGGTTTTTCATGTTTGACAGTAATTTGCATACCTGTTTTGTAAAGAATAGCTATCCCGCCACCCTTTTTGACTATACGGTCTAGTCTGAAGATGCTGTAGCCAGGGGGAGTAATCTCATTGTCTAGGGTTGCTGGTTTGAGCCAGGTTTTAGATAGGCAAAGGATGTCGAAAGCATGTATGTCTAGCAGTGCATGGAGGTGGCCAATTTTATTATTAATGCTGCGGATGTTAGGGTGAGCTATAGAGAGAGAGAGTTAGGGGGTTTGGAGGGTAAGTATAGGCAAGGGGGAGAGGGACAGAGGGGTTTTAGAGTAGCATTGCTGTTAGGACCAGGGTTGGGATGAATGTCACCTGCTAGAAGGGAGAGAAGTATTCTTTTTATGAGGTCAGAGGGTTTGGTGAGGAAGTATACGGATTTTTTGTTAACCTGATTAGTGTAGGAAATGTGGAACTTTCTGTGAAACTTTGCAAGAAGGTAGCTTGGAGAAGAAATTATGTTAGAGAATGGTTGGAATGTGTTTTGGGAAGGTGAGCTCATGTGTTGACTGAGGGAGTGTGGATCTTTAAGACTAAGATGTTCATATGAGGTTAGGAGGTAGGGCAACAAAAGGAAAGGAAAAACTGAGAAAAGGAGGATATGTTTAAAATAAGAAGAGGTTAGTAGAGGAGGCATAGTGATATGGAGGTATATGAAAGAAAAGTAGGGAAGTAGAAATGGAAATGCAGACAGGAAAAGAAGAAGGAAGTTGTGTATGTTATACTGATGCAGGTGGATAGGTATTAGATGAAAAAGAGGGGAGGGGTAAAGTGTGACTGGAGTGGAATAGAGGTGGGTGTGGTTAGGGAAGTATACGTTTAGGAGTATTGGGGGTGGGTGAGAATTGGGGGCAGGGTAGGGGAGCGGAGTGAGCCTGTAGGGCGAACGGAGTGGGTAGAGACAAGTAAGTGAAGAAATGTCAGCAAAACCAATCTGTGAGTAGCTGACTACTGGGGTACTTCCAGTAACAAAGAGAAAGCAATATAAAAGAGGTAGGAAAGAACCATAACTATCCATTTCTTCAACAGTAAAAACTAATAGTTACAGAATATTAGCTGAATTTGGACTGCCACCTACACAGAGAGGGGTGAAAAAATAATCATGTTGTATAGCCAAACTGGACCAAATTAAGTGTGCCAAGATGACGTGTGCAAAATAGAGAGCTATATATGGGACAATATGGAGAGCTATATATGGGACAATATCTTTGTTTTTAGGGGACAGATGCCCATTTTTTTTTAAATTCAATAAGAGGAATGTTGGGTATGGGACGTAGGTAATTCTAGGTCAGTTAAGTTGGGTAGGTAAGGAAGCACAAAAGGTTGGGAGACACCATGATTGGGGTGTGGGAGGAGCAGCACATGCTCATGCCCATCAAACATGGAAACCATGAGAAAAGAGTCCTCACCTACTGGACTGTCATCACAGTCCCCTTGTCATCTCCTCCTATGTACCATGAGAGAGAGACACAGAGAGAGAGGGACAGAGAGAGAGAGACAGACAGACAGAGAGAGAGAGAGAGAGACAGAGAGAGAGAGAGAGAGAGAGAGAGAGAGAGAGAGAGAGAGAGAGAGAGACAGAGAGACAGAGAGACAGAGAGAGACAGAGACAGAGACAGAGACAGAGACAGAGACAGAGAGAGAGACAGAGAGAGAGAGAGAGAGACAGAGAGACAGAGACAGAGACAGAGACAGAGAGAGACAGAGACAGAGAGAGAGAGAGAGAGAGAGAGAGAGAGAGAGAGAGAGAGAGAGAGAGAGAGACAGAGACAGAGACAGAGAGAGAGAGAGAAAGAGACACAGAGAGAGAGAGAGAGAGAGAGAGAGAGAGAGAGACAGAGAGAGAGAGAGACAGAGAGAGAGAGAGAGAGAGAGAGCTCATTGCTAAATTTCATGAAGAAAATGCAGGAAGGGCAGGAAAGATACGATGCACGATGAAAAGTAAAGGGAAGTATAAAGGGACAAGCCGAAGGCAATAGGAAAAATATTAAGAGGTTGGGAAAAGACATCGAAAGATAGGATATGGATAATATACAGGAGTTTCGGAGAAAGACCAGTCTAGATGGCAACAGAGGTAGTGAAGGCGACCATCTTTGGAAAGAATTTTGAGCACAATGAGATTCGTAAATGGGGGGGGGGGTACAGCTGGAGATGTTTATACCAGATTAGTGCAAAAATGGTACAGAACTCTGGTAAAGATAGAAAAAAAGGGGTGGGCTCAAACATCATGCTTCTGCTGGTGGTGTGATATGGCAAATGCAGATCAATCACGTATACAGTGAGCATGTCAGGAAATTAAACAGATATAGGAAATGTCTAGAAGAATCGGGGGGTGATCCATTTTAGAGGGAAATTACAGATTCATGACAGTTTTGTCTGTTTGGAGCTGAGACCACAAGTAGTAAATGGCCTAAAGAAATTTTGGAATTGCAGAAAGCAGTGAGAGAAGTTAGGAAGAAAACAGCAAAAGCATGAAAGGAAGGGACCATTGTGAAATACACAAAACGGAAGACGCAAGTGTGGAACTACAGAATGGAGACTGAACAGCTAGACGACTTAACAACTAGAAGAATAGACAGGGAGCACAGGAAAACAGGGCCCATAGAAAGACAAAAATGGGTAAGGAAAATGGATATGATCAAACTGAGAAAAAAGGGGTAAGGGCATTCTATTATAGCACTGAGATAAGGGATAAGATGTAGACGAGGGAAACAAAGAGACAACAAACTGAATATCACTAGTTGGAAAGGCGAGACTGAAAAGTGAGAGGGAGTGCTGTTACAAGGGGAGGGGACTTGGAAATGGTACAACATAAGTTAAATGAAGGGTAAAGATGACTGACTTATTAATCAAATAAGAATGATGTTATGAATGCAATATGTTGAATGCACTGTTTAGAGTTTATTATATTACAGTTTAATTAAGTTGGTCTCAATGTCTGAACAATGAAGTGTGTTGAAATTGTGAAAAACATGAAAAAGTATAAATACAGGAAAAGACATGCTATCAAAACTCTGTACAGTCAAAGACATGTTTTTCCCAAAAATAACATCTGAGAGAGTTGGGCTAAAAGTGTGGTTGTGCACCAGAAAAAAAATAATGCTTTTGGTGTTAAAAAAAAATTTTTTTGAAAACTTTATGACTTGCAAGAATTTCAAAACTGGGCCATAATTAAGAAAATTAACCAAGATTGAGTGCTAGTTTTCATGACCTTCTTGTTAACATACACCATGGCCATAGAATGCATATAATGCAAATAAAGTATTTACCAGAGAAGGATCTGATGACGAGAAGGATAAAGAACAAAAAAAGGAGACGGTTGATGCTAATATGGATGGACACCACTACTAAAGTGCTGAATATTGATTTGCAAAAACTTGAAGATACAGTTTTTGACCAACAGGCCTGATGAGCTAAAGCCCTTAACTTACTGATGAGCTGGACTTGACTAAACAAAAACAGCAGCAAGAAGTTTAACAGATGTTTGCTTACAGGATTATAAGAGGTGTTGTATTTATGCAAATTACACAGTTAAAGGCACTTTATTACATAAATACAAACATGAAATTCATTTGACTTCCTTCCCTTAAAAGATACTGGAACTGGCTTTCTGTGAAGGAATTAAAGTGTTCCATTCCCCGTTCAAACTAAACCAGTTCCAGTGCCCCTTTTCCCCTTCCTTTATCTTTCAACACCTATGTAATTTACACTGTATATTTGCTTAGTTTCAACAATTTCATCCAAAGTTAAATATCATATGTACATTATCTCATACCACTCCTCCTGCTACATTACCTACCAACCTTCTCACATTTCCTTTAGCAGAACTACATCTAATCTACAAACAAGTAATCTCCTAAGTTAGAAAGAATGGATATTCCTTCTTCTATGGTCCTTTCCTGTTACACATCACTCCATTCCATGTCTTTCAGAGCTTCCTTAAATTCTTTTTGTCTCCTTAAGCAGGGTGTACTTATGCCTAATAGTCTTTTATTTGGCTCAGTGTTATAACAGAATGCCCTTACCCCTTCTTTCTTAGCCATCCACCCCAACTATCTCCCACTGTCAGAATATCATCTTATAATATTCTTCCCTGTCTTTATCTGTCCCATATATATTTTATACAGTCATAGCCAGTACCCCCATCTTCCTTTTTATATTAGCCACATCCAGTTACTAGTACTTCGTTAACAGCTGCTTCTGTGTAGACACTTCTGTTTTTACTTCCTTGAATGTGACCAGTCACTCCTTCAAGATATTCCATTGCCACTACATTGCCTATTTCCCAAACGCTCTAGTATGCCTTCTGTACTAATACTACTACTTACCCAATTAGTCACTTTGCTTATTACTTTTTTTTTTAAAATGTTGGCCATCTTCCACATGATCATAGGAGGTCACTAGGCTAATGACCCTATGGCCCTTACAAGCCTAGCCAGGTTTTACCCTCATTTCCATGATCAAACACCTACTGCCCCTGTCCAAGAGGGACGCAGGCAGAACCCCAGGGATGAATTTAGAATTCAGTATATGTAGTATCATTAACTACCAGTTTGGCATAAATCTGGCCATTTCCTTTCAGGTTACAGATGCAACTAAAGAACGCCTTAGTGGAGAAAGCCAATTTGGATTCGTAGTTTGCTTTGGAGGACTTCACAAGAAGTCTTATTTTCTTGTTTATGCTGAGGAGGGAGGGACTGCTTTCCATTTTAGGGCTCACTCCCCCTTACTCTTAGCAATTTCTTCCTCTTATTGTAAAGCCTGTTAATGGCAGTTGTCCACCAGGCAGGTTTGCTCTTTGATGACAGCTTGTTTTGGTCCTATCAGGTACGGCTCAGCCAATACAGTTATACGGGCGTTTGTATAAAGCACTGGTGTAGAACTCGGCACAGTTGCCAGTTCCATCTGAGGGGTGAGGTGGAGTGAAGCTATTTATACCATCGCGTAAGAGGTTATAATCTGCTTTGGAGAAGTTTTTTTTAGTTTGGTTGCTGCTGGGGGGAGTCAGGTATCACCGAGGGGGTGCTACAGGTCCCCCCATATTGGTAAGTACCAGATCCAGGATGTTGGCACCCCTTGTGTAGGTGTCAACCAGCTGGTCTACAGAACTGGAGTTAAAAGTCAAGGAACCTTTGAGTAAGTGAGTTTGTGCACGAGTAATTTACCCAGTCAGTGGATGGGTAGTTAAAGTAAGTCACCCAAAGCCATGATGTTCGGATGTATCTTGATAGACTCAAGTAGATCCACAACACCAATGTCATCTCCTCTAGCCTTTCACCTTCACAACTCACCCACTTCCTATCTCTGGATGCTGACAACATGTACACTAAGCCCTCCCAATTACAAAAACACCTTCTGTGGCCCAAAAAAGAAGTTATGTCTTACCATAACGTTCCATCTGTGTTGTAGATCTTTATTCATTCATTACTGATAGGACTTTGGTTCCGTCCTCAGAACTGACATGACCGTTTCCAAGCTCGCTCCAGCTAAAAACTCTCAGCTAAGACCTACCCATAAAGCCCCTCTCATAGTCTCTTCATATCGAGTTTGCCCACCCTTATATTATAGAGATAATAAAAGAGATAGTAGGAGGCTCTGTCTGAGCAAATACCTTAACCAGGAGATCCTAAAGTCCACCAAGAGTCCAGGCAGGGGGAAGAAGGGCGGGACGTAATGAATGAATAAAGATCTACAAAGCAGATGGAACGTTATGGTAAGACATAACTTCTTTATCTGATGTTGTAAATCTTTATTCATTCCTTACTGATAGGACCGAGTCCCCAGCTACTTGAGTCCTGGGTGGCCCTAAGGAAGGACATTCCTGAGCACCACAGAACCACAAGATGCTCGTCCCCTGGAGGCCAAATCCAATTTGTAATGAGTGATAAAAGTAAGAGGTCTTGCCCAAGTGGCTACTGCGCAAATATCATCCATAGAGGCTCTGGAATGAAAAGCCACAGAAGTAGCCATTGATCTAGTGGAATGAGCCTTTACTTTGGAAGGTAAAGACAGTTTATTCTGATGGTAGATAAAGGTAATGACGTTTCTAAGCCAGGAGGATAGAGTCACTTTGAAGACAGGTTTACCCAGTCTGGGTCCCGCAAAGGCCACAAACAATTGATCCATTTTTCTGAAAGATTTAGTTCTGTCCAAAAAAAAAAAACAAAGCTGCCTATGAACATCAAAGGTATGCAAATGATACTCCCCTCTATTTGAATGCGGAGGGAAGAAAACTGGCAGGCCAATAGATTGGTTAATTGAAAATTCAGAAATGACCTTGGGCAAGAAGGATGGGTCAGTACGTAGGGACACTCTATCCCTGTGCAAATACAAGTAAGGTCTCTTGACACTCAAGGTCTGCAACTCAGATACTCTTCTCGCTAAGGTAAGGGCTACTAGAAGCACAGTCTTCCAAAACAAAAATTTTATATCACATGAATTAGAAGGTTCGAAAGGAGGGCTTGTTAACGACTGAAGTACCAAAGTCAAGTCCCAAGGCTCTATGGGGGGCTTGACAGGAGGTTTAAAATGTAATACCTCTTTCAAGAAAGTTTTGCACACATGGTGTGACATAACAGAAGAATTATCGAATCCATTGTAAAAATTTGTGATAACTCTTAAATGTACAGTAATTGTCGATGCTGAAGCCCCTGCATGTAGAAGGGTAGTCAGGTACTGTAGGAACTTCTGAATAGGCATACAGAAAGGGTCTCTGTACTGATCTTTGGCCCATGTAGAGAACAGAGCCCACTTACTACAATAAATTTTCCTGGCGGAAGGTTTGTGTGAAGCCAGAAGAATCTCACAGACAGGAGATGAAATATCAAGCAGCCTGGCAATAATCAGAAGTGGAGGAACAAAGCTGTGAGCTTGAGGTTGTGGAGATTGGGGTGAATCAGTCCCTGAGGGTGAGATAGCAGACCTTGGGATTGATCCAAGATCCACGAGCTGTGAATCAGATGAGGCCACAGGAAAGGAAACCAGACTTGACAGGGGCAATAAGGATCCTTTTGCTTCTCAACCTCTGAGCTTTCTGGAGGAATTTCGGGATGAGGGGAAATGGGGGAAAGGCATACAGTAGACCCGGGGGCCAATCATGCATTACAGCATGCCTCTGTGACTCCCCCTGAGGGGGGATCAGGGCAAAGTAGCTTCTGCATTTGTTGTTGAGAGGGGCAAAGTAGCTTCTGCATTTGTTGTTGAGAGGGGAAACAAACAGGTCACATCAAGGCCTGCCCGAATGGCAGAAGATCCGATCCGCTATTACAGGACTGAAAGACCACTCGCGAGGCATCAGGATGTTCCTGCTCAGATTGAAGCTTGGAACTCCCGGCAATGTGTGTTGCTATAAGAAAACGGTTGGAAGCTATCGCTCAGTGCCAAATTCTCATGGCTTCCCGACACAGGGGGTAAGACCTGGTTCCGCCTTGTTTGTTTATATACCAGACAACTGACATGTTGTCCGACTGAAATGCAATGGTCCTGGAAGGGAGGGATATATGGAACGCTTGCAATGCTAAGAGAACTGCCCTCAATTCCAGGACATTTATGTGCAAATTGGGCTCCATAGGGGACCAGGTGCCTTAGACTGTCCTTCCCTGGAAATGCCCCCGCCCCACCCTAGCATGGAAGCGTCCGTGATCACTGTGGCCCCGGGCTGGGGAGGCAGAACAGTTGACACCAAACATTTGATTCTGGCTTCATCCAGCAAAGCATTTCTTTCTTGCAAAGAGGTGCAAGGCATACCAAGTGGTCGAGAGAATGGGTTATGATTGACCATTGTGATGAAAGGAGCCACTGTACTAGTCTCATGTGCAATCTCGCCAGTGGAACTAAGGTAATGGTTGCTGCCATAGAGCCCAGAAGATGAAGTACAAGGCATGCTGGTACAAAAGTTTTTGGGAGGAGTACTTGAACTTGGCTTCTTGTTTTTGAGAGACTGTGAGGAGAGCGGGATGGTTGACAGGATGTTGTGTCGAAGATTGCTCCAATAAATTCCAGTGTTTTTGTTTGGGACATTTGAGATTTGTCCTTGTTGATCGTAATCCCTAAGCGAAGAGTAAGGCCTTGAGTGTAAGAGAGGCTGTGGATGGGAAGATTCCTGGTCTAGGTGGTAAGGAGCCAATCGTCTAGATATGGAAACATCTGGAATCCTTGTAGTCGAAGATGAACTACTACAATTGCCATACATTTAGTGAACACTCGGGGGGGCTGTCGAGAGACCAAATGGCAATACCCTGAACTGGTAGTGATTGGCTCCCAGCCAGAAGCGGAGAAATCTCCGAGAGCACTGGTCCATCTTTATGTGGTAATACACGTCCTGGAGATCTATAGAGCCCATCCAGTTGTCCTTCCCTAGAAAGGGGAGGATGGACTGTACCGTGACAATCCGGAATTTTTGAGGTTTTATAAATTTGTTCAATAGGCCGAGATCCAGGACTGGTCTCCAGTCCCCTGTCTTTTTTGGCACTAAAAAGAACCTCGAGTAAAAGCCGGATCCTCTCTGGTCTGGTGGGACTGGCTGGATTACTCTTTCTTAGCAGCTGTTCGATTTCTAAGGCTGTTACCTCCCTCTGATTGGGTGGAACATCAGGGATTCGTTTGATGGGTCTGGGAGTAAGATCAAATGGGATATGGTAGCCTCTGGCTATTATTCTCTGCACCCATACATCAGTAGTAATAAGTTGCCAGGCTGGCAGATGCAGAGAAAAACGACCCCCAAATGCTTCCAGAGGAAAGCAATTGGGCCGCTGCTCAGAAGCGCTGGTAGGGTCAGCCGGAGAAGCACTCTCTAGCGTCCTGGTTACACGGACCCCCTCTGCCCCGAAACGGGTGTCTTCCAGATGAGTTTCCCCCTCTGCCCCAGGGGGATTGCTCACCACGAGTGTCACAAAAAGATCCTTGGGCCTTTTGAACCACAATTTCCCTCCCCTCTGGTTCCTGGAATAGGATCTTTGGGGGTGGGGGTGGGGGCGTATGCCCACAGCAGACAAGGTCTTTTTATCTTGCTCACTTCATGACAGTGTTTCTCGTACTTTGGGATCAGAGAGTGAAGATTTGTCGACAGGCGCATTGGACGAAGGAAGATTTAAAGGGGTCTGCGAAATCACACAAATGCATCCCAGCAAGCAGTCTCATGACGATGCCTGATTCAACTGCTCGAGCTGCCCCCTCGGTGGTGTGAGATATCAACTGTATCGAGGAGTTCGAAATAGATTCCAGGGTAGATAGCTGTGAGGCGACAGTGTCATGCACCTCATCAGGCAGTATCCCCGCCATAGAGGTTGACATTTCAGAAATTAGGTCTCTTTGGAGAGTGAAGTGTTCCAGAAAGTTCTGCGACCGAATGGCAAAGGTCACTGAAGTGTAGGTACGCTTCCCTAGTCTGTCCATAGCCAGAGACTTCCTGTTCGGGGGATGAACAGTGGAACTATCTTCTGCCAGTTCCCTCTTGGTGGCCACTGCCACGACCATGGAATCAACCACCAACTGCTTGGACCAACTGTGCTGGTCTTTGGGGGTGGATAAAATTTTGGCTGGCCTTCGTGGGACAGGTTCTGTGTTGTCAGGGGCCTTCCAGGCATGCCGCATGATCAGTCTGACAAGTTCATCCACAGGTGGGGTCACCCAAGAAGTAGATGGGGCACAGAAGGCCTGTAAGAACACCAATTCCTCTGAAGGGTTAGAGGACCTTCCAGTCTCCCCTCTGCTTGGGGATTTCAAGAATGTCTCCAAATGAGACGTCTTCTGGGGAAGACCGTGGGGATCCTTCTCCCTCATCGCAATCAGTGTCCGCATGATAGATTCCTCAGGGGAATCAAGGTGCTTCCTCTTGCACTGTTTCTCCTGGGGTGGCTCCCCAGTGGGATCTTCTGAGGAGGACCCCACAGAAAGGGTTCCCATCAGGGGAAGGTCTTGCAGCTCCTGTGCCCAGGATCCTAGAGTAGGGGATTAGGACAGCTGCATGCTAGAGGGGGGTTCTGGTGTTGATGCCATTGGTGCTGACTGCGAGCCTGTTGAGGCAAGGACCCTCTCCATCACCTGGAAAGCAGGCCCGCCGAGGAGGGATGGGAGCCCGGAACCGAGAAGGACAACCTCAGAACTGGGGTCACACCCTGAGGAGCCCACCTCCAGGTGAGGAGCTCCGAGAAGACTGGTAGCTGTCAGTGGAGCCGTGGACATAAACAGTGTCAGCGAAAAAATAGGTGCCGAACTAGGAACAATGTTGCCGACAGCCCAAACACTGCTCCGAGAGTGCACCAGTTCCAACGGAGTCAATGCGCCAAGGGTAGTCGGTGCTGACAGGGGAAACTCCACAGTCAGAGCCAAGACAGTATGCACCAGGGTGGTCACTGGTACCGAAGTCTCCAGAGCCTGGGAAGAGGCTAGAGGAGGATATACTGGTGAGTATGCTGTGAAAGGTTCCATTCCAAAGGGGACAGAAGATCTAGCAGGGGTGGGCAATCCTCTAGCTGCTAGTAGCTGGTCCACAACCCGCACTACATCTTGTTCTGAAAGGCTCCTTGTGGATCTATAGGAGGCCGCTGAAGGAGAGTCAGGTCTTTCAAGAAAGGGGCTACATTGGTGCCCTGAGAAAGGGTCATAAGTTGGAGAATATCTGGTTCTGGGGAGGTGTTCAACCTTTGGAACCAATGGGGTTATAGTCTGTGGAGCCGTGTAAGCTATGGCCACTGTGGCCAGGGATGGTGCCGAAGCAGGTATGGTTGTCAAAGCCAGTGTCAGATCCAAGGAAGGCACCGAAGACGATGGTGCCAAAGCTGGTACAGTAACAGAAGTCAACATCAGAGGCAGCACCGAGGGAGAAGACACAGAGCCTGGTGCTGAGGCTGTCTGCGCCGAAGATGCCGGAGAAGCTCGGTGTCGACTCGGTTCCAAAACGGACAGAGATGTAGGAACAGAGTGACTCTGTTTCTTTGCGTTTTTTGGTCTTAGGAGGTGGTGAGACTTCCGTCCCAGAGACAGCCTCCGAAAAAAGCGTTTTCATTAAACCTTTCAAAATCAATTTGTTTGTGCGATTACTGAAGCTGGAGCAGATGTCACACGAAGCATTTATATGGTCAACGCCCAAACAATAAACGTACTGAGCGTGACTGTTGGGCATCTTACGCCCACACTTATCACACTGCTTAAACCCCAATTTAGCTTTTTCCGACATAATGACACAAATATACGCTGACAAAAAAACAGTCAAGAAAAGGAAACAACAGCAAGGTGAACAGAGAAAGTTTTTTTTTTAAATATATATATATATATATATATATATATATATATATATATATATATATATATATATGAGAAAGGTACCAACAATGGTACCTAGAAATACTACAAGTGGTAAAGGGAGGGCCTACCAAAGGTAGGTGAGAGGGACAGTACCAGCAATGGTATAAAGGTAACTACCAAAGGTAGAGGGTAGGAAGTAGAAGAAGTTTACAGGCGAGAGGAGAAATTAGCAAGAACTGACTAAAAAAGTTAAGTTTTGAGAGAAATTACAGAAATATCACAAATTTTACACTTAGCTTTGAGAGAGAAGGCTTGCCACATCTGACAAGGAACACGGCAAATGAGAGCTGAAGAGATTATGAGAGGGGCATTATGGGTAGGTCTTAGCTGAGAGTTTTTGGCTGGCGCGAGCTTGGAAACGGCCATGTCAGTTCCGAAGACGGAACCAAAGTCCTATCAGTAAGGAATGAATAAAGATATTTACAATATCAGATTATGATTTTAGTCTCTCACTGGTTTAAGAATGGTTATCCATAGCTCCTCTTCAACCTGTGTTTTACCCAGCATAATCCCATATTTCCCCTTCTTTATTCTTATTATCTTCTTCTTATTTTCTCTTTTTTATCCTTCTATATAAATTTTCCATATCTCCCCACCTGATACCTATATGTTCAACATCCAAAACATAAAAATAAAACTGTTTAAAACATTGACATATTAATGCATGCTTTGCAACATTATTAATACTTTTATTTCTAATCACATCACAGTGCTCATAAAATTATTCCATTTAACTACCTAACACTTCTGTCCACATAAAAGGCTGACCATCTAGAACAATTTGCAATGTGGATCACATTTCTTGACATGCAATTTAAAGTGGCAAGGAGATGGACATTTTTTAAGCATTGTACCATCTTTCCTTATACAGCTACACTGATAGCAAAAACCACAAGGGAAAGGCTCCTTTTTAATATTTTAACTTCTACTGGTCGCTTACTAAATCAGTCTTTAAAATTAATATTTGTATTAACAAAACCAGGTTTACTACCTATTTTATTTAATATTGTGTTATTCAGTGAAAATTGTCCAGTTGTTACTTAATACTTTTAATAGCTGATGTATCAACAGTAAAATGTAAAATCATGAAAAAAACATTTTGGATCTTTAATGTGGTTTTGTCTAAACCAGTATCATCATCATCATCATCATCATGTCAGAATAACTAAAGTACAGTTGTGTACCTACCATAAATGTAGATGTTCGAGTGTATTCACTGTTGCAGTCATTACACTTGGGTTATCCTGCTGGCAGGCTACCCGCAGTTGGCCTGAAATCCAAAGTCCTGGTCCAGCATCGGTTGCTGTCGCCTCTTCCCTGATATCAGTGCGCCAGGGGTATTTAAGATGCAGCCGACGCCCTTTTCTTCAGTTTTTCTTGCCCCAGATGTCAGGTCCCCCCAAGGTAGGCAATACATATTGCTTATAAAAAACACACACTAAAATAAACAATACCTTCATCTACAAGCAAATACACCACATACGTTCCAGCAAAGAAAGGGGGATGATGTGTGGGTAACCTGGACTGCAACAGTGAATAAACTCGAACATCTACATTTATGGTAGGTACACAACTGTACTATGTTCATCGTGTTTCACTGTTGCAGTCATTACACTTGGGTTGAATCCCAAAGCTGAGGTTGGGCGGCTGGGTCTAAATAGGATTACGAGTGGCTATGAGGCCCTGCAGAACTGCAGTGGCAAAGCCTGCTCTGGATTTAGAGTAAAGAGGTAAGTGATAGTGCTTGGTAAAAGTGTGCACTGAACTCCAAGTTGCAGCCTCCAAAATTTCCTTGGTTGGTAATCCTCTGAGAAAGGCTGCTGATGTGGCTGCTGCCCTGGTAGAATGTGGCCTAATATTCTTAGGCACTGATTTGCCATGCTGTGCATAGCAGAAATGAATGCAGTGTCCTATCCATTTTGAAATAGTCTGCTTTGAAATAGCCTTTCCTTGTGATCCTGCAGCATATGCCACAAAAAGTTGCTCAGTTTTTCTGAAAGCTTTTGTTTTGTCCAAGTAGAAGCGTAGCTGCCTGTGTATGTCCAAAGAGTGCAGAAGTCTCTCCCCTTTTTTCTGGGGATTTGGATAAAAAGTTGGCAAATGAATGGTTTGGTTAAGAGCCACACTGGATACTACCTTTTGCATAAACGTTGGGTTTGTCCTTAGAGAAACCCTGTCCAGATGAAAAATGATAAAAGGTTCCACTGCCATTAATGCCTGTAACTCTGAGACTCTTCTTGCTGAAGTTATTGCTAGGAGCAGAGCAGTTTTCCACGATAAGAATTTTATCTCAGCTGTATTGGCTGGCTCAAAAGGAGGCAGTGTGAGCTTTTCCAAGACAAAGTTGAGGTCCCATGTAGGTATCGGTGCTCTCCTTGGGGGTCTTATGTTTTTGGCCCCTCTGAGGTACTGTCTTAGCAGTGGATGTGAGAAAATATGAGGTTCCGTATTGTAATGAGCTGAAATGGCAGAGGCATGGATCTTAATTGATGAGAAGGATAGGCCTTTGTCCAGCATCTCAGTTAGGTATTGCAAAATCTGAGGAATATTTGGAACAAGCGGTTCAAGTCCTTGTGCCTGGTTCCAAGCACAGAATCTCTTCCATTTTTCTGCATAAGATTTCCTGGTGCTGGGCGTCCTGGCTACCAAAATGACATCCATAACTGCTTTAGAGAGAGGTGTGTTCTGAATGGTTATATTATTCGCCATGCAGCCAGATGTAAGGTTGTTATTTGGCTGTGCAGGATCTGATTGCTTTGTTGGGTCAGAAGATGAGGAATTTGAGGTAAAGTCCAGGCTGGGCCTTGAGACAAGCTCTTTAGGATTGGGTACCATTGCTGGTGTGGCCAGTCTGGGGCAATCAGAATCATTTTTGGCTTCTCTTGTCTGACTTTTAGGAGTACCTTGGGGAGGAGAGGCAGTGGTGGAAAGGCATAAACTGTTAGGGTTTTCCAGCTGAATGATAGAGCATTCACCTTCCATGCTTGTGAGTGATAAGTCCTTGTGCAGAATCTCTGTAGTTGGCAGTTGTGAGGGGAGGCAAATAGATCTATGTCTCGGCATCTCCATTTCCTTGTTATCAT
This sequence comes from Protopterus annectens, assembly GCF_019279795.1. Taxonomy (NCBI): domain Eukaryota; kingdom Metazoa; phylum Chordata; order Ceratodontiformes; family Protopteridae; genus Protopterus; species Protopterus annectens. The sequence continues at coordinate 42,818,519 of NC_056729.1, read as the reverse complement.
GCTGAAGACTTGTGGATCTAGTTTCCACTCGTGAGGGTCCATGAGGTTTCTGCTTAGTTCATCTGCCAGAGTATTTTTCTTTCCTGGCAGGAATTGTGCCTGCAGATGTACTTGATAGGTCAGTGCTGTGTTCCACAAAGTCATGGCTTGCCTGCAGAGGGGGTAGGAATGTGTGCCCCCTTGCTTGTTTATGTACCACATGACTGTAGTATTTACGTCTTTAGCAATAGTTGTCCTGGATGTAGTAGATCCTTGAAGGCTGTCAGGGCATTCTGTACAGCTAGCATCTCTTTTTGATTGATATGAAGATGCATTTTGTCTGCGGACCACGTGCCCTGAATACATTTTCCCGCCATGTGTGCCCCCCAGGCATAATCCGATGCATCTGTTGTTAGTGTCTGCCTGGCTGTGGGTAAAGTGAAAGGCTGTCCCTTGTTGTGGTGACAGGCCAGTGCCCACCATCGAAACTCTTGTTGCAGGCAGGGAATGAGAGTTATTATTGTTTCCAGGCTGTGGCAATGTTGAGTCCAAACACTTTTTAGATACCATTGTAGCTTTGTCGCCTCACAGTAAAACGCTGTCCGGTTCGATTCTCAGCTAGAGCGTCTTCTGCGTGGAGACATGCGTGAATGGGCATACCTTCGTTGAAGGTTGTGCGTCAGGCCTGGCAAGCCGGTACGTAAAAATCAAGTGCCAATTATTAGCGGACCAGAGTTCTGCTGTGGCGACCCCTAAACGGGAAAAGCCGAAAGACGCAATTGTAGCTTCCTCATATGCAGTCTTGCACATGGAATTAGCAGGATGCAGGATGTCATGAAGCCCAAAGCCTGCAGAATTTTTCTTGCAGGTAGCTGGGTCTTTGTTGCCATCATTTGAAAGTAATGAGTCAGTTGTATTTGTTTGTCTGGTGTGAGATAAGCCATCTGGGCAGTTGTATTTAAGCTTGCACCCAGGAATATTATCTCTTGAGAGGGCACTAGTTTTGATTTATTTTCGTTTACTGTGTATCCTAGGCCAATTAGTAATCTTTTTACAAACGCCAGATGCTTTCGTAGAATGTCCTTGCTCTCTGCTTGAATAAGGCAGTCGTTCAAGTAGGGATATATTTGAATTCCTTTTTGTCTGCAAAATGCAATTACTGGTGCCAGGCATTTTGTGAAGACCCTGGGTGCAGTAGATAAGCCAAAGGGCAGTGCAGAGAATTGGTAATGCACTGAGCCATCTATGAATCTGAGGTACCTTCTGCAAGACTGTCTGATTGGGACATGCAGGTATGCCTCTTTGAGGTCCAAAGTAACTAGCCAAGCCTTCTTGCCCAGCATGGGTAGAAGTTGCTGCAGTGTCAACATTTTGAATTTTGGAACGTCCAGGAAAGTATTTAGAGTAGACAGGTCCAGTATTGGTCTCCAGGCTTTGTCCTATCTGGGTACCAAGAAAAGTCTTGAGTAAAATCCTTGCCCCTGCTCTTGCTGTGGTACTTTTTGAATAGCCCTCATGTCCATGAGAGCGGAAATTTGTTTTTGTGCCTCTGCCCATTGATTGTGTGGCAGGTCTGGCATACTTTTGGCCTTGGTAGGGTGTGAAAGTGGAACCTGTAACCCTGAGAAACAATATTCAGTACCCATTTGTCCTGGGTGATCATGTGCCAATTTTGTGAGAAAAGTGCTAGTTTTCCCGCTAAGGGTGCTGCCAAAAGGTAAGTGCTTGGCATTGGTAGTGGAAAGTCATTGGGACTGTTTCCTATAAGGTTGTGATTTGTCTTCTCCGCCTTTGGGGGCTGAAGCATCCCATTGTTTAGGTCTGTATGAGCCGTGGGGCTGAGATCTGCCTCTTGGGCGTTTGTATCTGCCTCTTTGTGGCCTGTCTGACACTGGAATGGACCAATTTTTAGAAGGCCAGTTCATGCTAAATCTGGGTGGCTGATCCTGTAAGAAATCCTTTACTGTCTGCATTGATTTTGCTTTATCCTCCATTTTCTTTAACACCTCTTCTGCCTTAACACCAAACAAAGCATCATGCTGTAATGGAGCATCCAATAATTTTGCTTTAACATGATCAGGTAAACTCTGTTCTTTTAACCAAGCATGCCTTCGAATGACAGAACCTGTAACTGCGGCTCTGCAAGAAGCCTCTAATGAATCAAAACCACATTGCAAAGTATGCTTTCCCACTTGTTCAGCTGCATGCAATAAATCCTGCATTTCCTTGTTTTCAGGACATTCAGAGCTTGTAAGCATTTTGTGTTTTAGCAGAGACATTAGGTATTGTTGATATTTAAGCATGTGAAACTGGCAGTTTAAAGCCCTTACAGCTAAAGTAGCAGAGGTGTAAACTTTTTTCCCCCATCTGTCCAGTGCTTTAGAATCCCTATCAGAGGGAACAGGGTTTTTTGCAGTGGAAGCCTTGACCCCTTTGGGACCCTGAGAAATTGTTTCTGGATCAGCAGCAGGGTTTTTATAAAGAAATGTATGTGAATCTGGAACCCTGTAGTACCTATCTGGCTTAACTGGTGCAGGGGGTAAAGAAATAGGAGACAAACTGGATTCAGAAAATACATCATCAACAATATCTAGTACAGGGGGGATAGCAAGAGGCCTGTGCTGAGGCAATAAAAGAAAGTCTCTGAGCCTTTTCTTGGATTCTGAATAATCCTGGCTCTCCCAATGGAAATGCTCCCTCATGGTGTGCAGGGCTTCCCCAAAAGAGTAGTCCTCAGGAGGAGAGGCTGAAGGGATAGATTCTTCAGCATCAGAGTCCTCATAGGGAGGAAGAGAATATCCCTGTTTTGAAGAAGAATCAGAAGAAATAGAAACCTGGTCAGTATAGTCATAGTCAGTGCCTTGCCTAGGCCTTTTATCAGGAGGGGGATCGGAACCCCTGATCAAAGTAATTAGGTCCTCAGCCATTTTTAGCATCTGTTTCTTTGGCATAGATGACTGTCCAGGAGAATGCTGTACTTGTTTCTTTGTCTTTAAAGGTGTTTTAGACTTTGCCTTGGCTGCTGAAGTGGTCTTGATAGTAAGCTGTGTAGGTCTGAAAACACCCTCAGAAGCCGATGCTTGCTCAGCGGCTCCAGACCCATCTGAGGGAATAGTTTCCGTAGGCCCAATACCTTGAGTTTCCAGAGGCCTAGTTGTCTCCACGTGGGAGTCGGAGGCGGCATGTGGCTCTGAGGTAGCGGGTGTCAGCGGCTGCGAAAGTGCCTCACTGAGAACCGGCGACTGGCCTAGAAGAGGCTTCATCGTCGGTTTTGGACCTCGGATGCCTGTCCTTTTCTTTGTCCTTGTGCTTTTTATGAACTCCGGTCATTGGTTGTTCCGACGGCATTATATAGTTAAACCTTCGGCCAAAGTAATGTAAAGCACAATCGAACAGACGCTTAATAGTGTGTTGGTTGAATCTAGCACAAAACCGACAACTATCAACGTCGTGGTCATGGCCTAGGCAAGGAATAGAGTAAGAATGAAAATCCTTATGAGGTATTTGCTTCCCACAAGAAATACAATTGTTAACTTTTACTGACATTGGTCTGGAGCAAGAAAAAGTTTCCCCAATGGGGTACTTAGCTTTATTGAAGACTTCGCATCTGAAATTCAATTTCAAAAATCTCAGGAGTCGGCCGACCGGCACTTGCAAACTGCTTTTGCTTCGGGCACTGCGCGGCAAGAAAGACTGAAGAAAATGGCGTTGGCTGCATCTTAAATACCCCTGGCGCACTGACGTCAGGGAAGACGTGACAACAACCAACGCCGGACCAGGACTTTGGAATTCAGTCCAACTGCGGGTAGCCTGCCAGCAGGATAACCCAAGTGTAATGACTGCAACAGTGAAACATGATAAACATCTGGTTCATATCTATTGCTTTAACTCATAACTTTTTGCAAAACTTCAACAATTACAGTTTCAGAGTACAATCTTTCTAAAAACTTCAGTGTCTCAACCCCATCAAAAATATTCATCTAATGTAAATATTCATCTAATGTAATCAATCGACTGATGTGAATAGTCTGACTCAGTAATACTTCTCTTTAAATTATACTGGATGCATACCACTAAAAAACAAAAAAAGTAAATTTTTATCTCTTTTTATGTCTTAGTGGACAGCTTACCAGTCTTAGAATATGTAAAAGCAGTAATATCAAGGAAGTTGACTTCCTGAAACTGTGTAAAAACATAACAATTAGTGAATAAGCTTTAAAAACATCATAATTCCATCATCTGACCAGATCAAAAAAATGATCAATAAAACTATTAAATGTGACATGATTAAATAAGTTGGTTTTCCCAACCATTCATAACACTATTAGTGTAACTGGGAACCACTGCTGCTCCCCATTGCTCTATCTCAATTTATCACTTATATCTTTAAACACAAATTATCATTTAATACTACATAAAGGACAGCTAATAAATCAAGTTCAATATAATTATTACATCCCTTCAACACTTTTATAATTAAATCTATGCCTCCCCATTAGGTATAATTGTGAACAGAGATTTTATATCTTTAGTAAGTAATATGTCATTCTCATCACTTACCACAGCTTTAATTTTATTAATAAATCTTAAGTGCCTTTAATTAAGGACATGACCATCATTGCTGTATTTTAATCTATGCCCTAAAATATTGCAAATAGTTCAATCTTGCCCCTCCTGAAGCAACTATTGGTCTTAGAAGGGGGGTTATCAAGGGATGTATATACTTCAGGTAAACTATCATTTTTAACATTAAATCAGCCAGATATTTATCAATCAACAATCATATTATGAATTAATCTATAACTTTTGGTAATATCATAACTTTAAACTTCAAAACATTCAATATGATTACCCATGAATTCCAACATCTTACATTCATAAACATCATACTGAACTACTAAAGTATAACCTTTAATTGTTTTCATTATCCTATCTGAACTTATTATAATATAGTATTAACACTTTTTACTGATAACATTCCTGTTTGAGCAGTTTAAATAGCTTTTGCTTTTCACAAAATATATTTATCGATCTGTCTTACGCTTTTTAAGTTTATTTTTCAGAAAATGCTCAGGGCTGCAGGCTGTGTGCAGGCTGGTAGAGGTGGGACATTCCTCACCACATAGGTGTTAAGTTAATATCGGAAACAGTTTTAGACAACCCTTCAATTTCCCAAACCTACTAGAGCCTATCCCTCCTCAGTCCATGTAATTATGCAGGTTCAAAGGCATTTGGAATTGTACACCAACATTACAAAGTTAGCTACCAGCCCTGGACAGTACAGGCTTCTGAAGTTCTAGACAGGCTACATTTGTTAGTACCTGACATAAATAAAATAATGACTATAGTAAGTATAAAATCCATTCAGCCAAACAGGCATTCTGAAAAAAATTACCATTTAATGAAATATAATATTAATAAAATGAAACCGTAAGTATACCAGGAACTTTATTAAGTAAATTCTAGCAAAATGCTTCTTCAGCAAAGACGTAGATCCAGACAAAAAAAAAATCCCCTGTTGTCAGTTCTGTCTACATCCATCTTTAGAAAGGGAAGACTACAATGTTTGCTTTACAACAGATTACTTGCTTAGATCACCACCACCACCACTACACACTGTTTTAGCTTACAAAATACAGATGCTTTATGTATTCTGAGCATACACATACTGCATTTCTCACCCTGGAAGAAGTCATATACCTGTCCCTCTAAAGGAAACCACGCAAAATGCAACCTAGTAGAATGTTATAATAAAATGGATATAGAAACCTGCATTTGGCACTTCAGGATATGATGCTACAGATCAATATCATCATTTTACAGTTCTTAGTAAAATTCCTGGGAATTGTACTTGAAAAGTCAGGTACTTACTTCACTCAAGACGGTCATTCCTTCCTAAATGAATAACATACAACCCAACAGAAAGTTGGGAGAGCCTCATTACTATAGCCAGTAGCAGGATTTTGGTGGTGGCATTATCTCCAGTGATAGTAAATGTCTTTTTCTTACACACATACATAAGATTATTACTTCTAATTATTTACGGCTTAAGGCAGACATGCTCTAGATATGAACTGCACTACTCAACCTGAGAAAAAGCCAGTGGGCATAGCTGGTTAACAACGTGTAAAATAAAATAAACCATGACCCAGATCTAATGGGCATTTTGTAGGGTCAGATTATAATGGAAAAAAAGCCAAAATATGTACTGCCCAAACATAATACAAAACTAAAGCCAGAACAAGCTTATGGCTATTCTTTTTCAAAGAAAACACAAGCACAAATTCACACAACAAAGTGGATTTGCAGACAGCCTGCTATGCATCTGAGGTACACAGCTGACTCTGTCTGGTGCTTGGGACAGTCATGAGCATGATTTATTAACAGTATTGAGTTCACCAGCACATGATCTCTGGTAAGCTTGTAGAAATGGGAAGCCAGTCAGTCAGTCAATCAACTGAACAAAATTACTACTATGGTTAGTTCGGCAGACAAATTATGCTGAAACAACTTTAACCAACATGGGAATATTTCCTTTTCTCTGCTACTGTGCAACATTGGAGTAGGTATATATAGGTTCTGTGTTATCTCCTGATATGGGGGCTGCAGTGGGGCATCTGTTTCTTAAAAAGTAAGACACTAAATTTCATGTCTCAAACTGACAAAAAGCAAAATAAGAAAATTAAAAAAGCAGTTGGGTACAGCACCTGTGACTAATGAAGACTGTCAACATGGCAAGTTAATATGAAATAATGGGTCTGGTAGACGTCCAGCTGGAGAGCTCACAAATGAGAATGGAGATTAAGGAGTATTGCATTTAAATTGACAGAATCATTTAAATGGGCTACGGAAGGTACATGAACACTTTGCAGCTTTTACAGTGTAAACAAAAGTATGAAAGTCCAGGTTGGTGGATACCATGAATTCACACAAAGATATCATAGAGTCATTGAAAAAGGAAAACCAGAATTTTGAAGATGAACATTCATATACTTTTATCAAACTGGAGAAGTGAATTTTGAAGATAGGGCATGAAGGAGGAGAAAAAAAGTGAAAGGACTGTGTGGCCATTGTACATTACAAATGAAGAACTGGATGGGTCTACAAGTTAAAACAGGTAAAACGTAATGAAGCCCAGAGGCTTCTTGTACTTAGGGTAATATGAATGATGAGACAACTGACACATATATACTATTGAGATCTGAAATGTATACAGTAAAGGATCAGATTTTGCCTTAGCTTTTGCATACACAGAAGACTTGTAAAATGTCTTTATAAACAGATATACCTCAAGAATAACTGTAGATAAACTTATGAGATAAAAAGGCACATTTTTTTGGTGTCCAGGATAGAATTTCAACTAAAAAAGCTGCAACTTCAGATGGTTTACATGGCAGTGTTTACAGCATAATTTCCTAGTCTATTTGAGACTTGACTTCACAAAGCCTTGCAAGCCAAACACAAATATGACTCCAAGGAATCAGTGGGGTCAGAACAGACTGCAGAGATTAAAAATAAGGAGGCTAAGGTGTCCATATATAAACTGAAAATGGTTAGGAGGCACATCCAAAATGAAGACCTGGTGATTTTTTAGTGTATGAAAAGACAGAAAAAAAGCTGTGCTGAAGATGGACATTATGTGTGCACTTGCTAACAGAACAACAAACACATCTGTTTTAAATTCAATTAAACCAACCTTATTTCTTCTATCACATGAATAAGTTGATGAAATACCTAGGAAATTTTCAATTTTCATTTCTTTGTTCATGTGACAAACCTCCACCTCTGGGCTAGTAATCAAGAAGCCTCAATCCTCACCACTGGCACCTGTGGGTAACATTCACTGAGAGGACAACAGGTACATACAGTTTCTCCAGATGTAGCTCTCTGCATCAAGCACAGTCAAGCACAATTTCCCTTAAGAGCACACAGGGAACACAGTCAGCCCGGGGGCTGGTTCCTCTCTCTTTCTCCAGATCCCCAACAAGACTTCCCACTGGCACAGCTACAGACACTGTCTGCAATTTCATTTGTAGACACACACACACACACACACACACACACACACACACACACACACACACACACACACACACACACAGGTTGGCACAGGTTTACTAGCTATGTCCCCTCTTGCCCAGACTACAAGGTAGTTATCACTGCCACCAGAACCACTCACCAGCTACTTTAAGGCCTTTAACAAAGGATGTCCAATTTTACTGAGTGAAATTAATAATACAAATGGTAGTTTGACCAACAGCAATGCTATTAGGAGTGGCCCACACAGTGTCACCAAATAAATATGCAAATACTCTCAAAACTTAAATATCTCTGCAAAGATCATCCACAATGAAAGGCTTAAATATATTTAATAATAAAAGAACAAGCCAATACTAAATATCAATTCACAGTGACATCAGAGTTCAGAATCACAGGAAATATTTAAAATAACAGTGCAGGACCGACTCAGACAAACAAAGAAAAATATCTAAACTAAGCTTCACTAACTTCCGGACTGAATCTAAGAGAATCACTTTTCCCTACTTCTTTAATACAGCAAGGCAGATGGTGTGGTGAATGGTCCTTCTTGTTATCAGGCCCAAGACAGAATACAGAATGCCCAGTCTCACTAAGAGACTTCTCAAAATATTTAAAATATTACTTCTGGGATAGCTTGCAGAACGACATCACTTCTGGTCATCTGACTTCTAGTTCCCATACAAACCCCCAATGTTGGAAGCTGGTAGGATTTAGCACCTACCTGTAAACATACACACATAAGGGCTTTTGCTCAGATTTGTAGTAGGTGATGGAAGTCATAAAACAATTGCATACCTTCACACTTCCAGAATAATAATTAGTTAGCCATAAAGACAATACAGAAAGCTTCCGAGTACAGACTTTGTGTCTCTGGCTGCAATGAAACCTGTGAGAGAGCATCTTTACAGCCTAGCCTATAAAGTGATTTAATTGTATATATATTATAAAGTTTGCTGGACTGAGTTTATTCTCCTGTTTTCTGGTTTCCTCCGTTTAAATATATATGTTTTAACAGTTACAATAGTGCATGTACATTTCTGTTCTCTCCAGTACTGCACACTGTGGATTCATTTCAACCAAGCATTTTACAAATAACTTTTCAACACAAACGTCTGTACAAATCAATTTGATATACACATGGCATATAGTTCTAATACATCTGTAACACCAGAATCTTGTATAAATCAGTTTGATATTCACAAATGACATATAATAATTTACAAAATTCCAGATAGCTGTGCTAGCAGTACCTCCTATTGTCATAGTTCATTTGATAATGATACTGACAATCCCGTCCGTTGAGAAAGGTGAAAACATTGACTGATTCAATGCTAGCCAAAGTTAAGACAGCTATTAAATTGTACTTTTTGTAAACAGTTGTGCATTACATTTGTTACAGTCAGCGAATATATGACCAAGTCCTTGAATATGGCAAGAGAAAGGGAAATTCCAGACCTGGCACAAGAAGTAAATGCTAAAATGGAAAATTAGATAATTATGGTATATATATGGACAGATCAAGAAGAAACACTGCATCAAAGGAGAGGCAGGTTTGGTAACGTGGAATGTTAAATTAATCCAGTGAATAAAAATACATTTTTTACTTACTGTAAAGGATGAAAACATTGGCTGCACTGCAAAAAACACATTAAGTGATGAAGAATATGATGCTTTAATAAGAGGGTACTGGCCAATTCACTGTGGAGCATAATACCCTCTCAACCAGACATGTGCAGAAGTAAACCCCACCCACAACATAGCTAACCACCCCTACATGGGTGCAGTCACTGCCAGTTAAAATAATCCCACAATGCCAGTCATGAAAATAATTAAGAGAAGCTAGAATGGCACTAAAACTGCTAATAATAACTGAAATGGACAAAGATGGAATGCCAACAATGACAAAAATGTAACAGAAGACACCTGCATCACTTTTATGGTATTTCACTTATCAAATCATCCCCCCTCTAAAAAAAAAAACCTCAAATGTCATTATTTTATTAAACAGCCATCTTTATTACATCTGTTTATTCGGCTTTAAAAAGAAGGTGAACTGCAACTTATTTACACTGATTAATCAACTCTGGACTACATGGTAATGTTCTACACACAAAAGCTAGCTCACAAATGAGAAGATAAATTGTACCTAATCTAGGGTTGCCACTTTTTCAAATACCCAATGTGGAACATTTTTTGTAGAAGCATGACATTTTGCAAGACAAAATATACCCACAGGCAGTGCAAAGTTAAGAACTTCACTTTTTTTGCCCAAATAAAAGCTTATTCTGGCAGCATATGAGTTGTCCTTGCAATTTCATATAACATTTAGATGTTTCAGAAACAAAATAACTGTTTTATGCAAATATTAAAGAAAACTTAGAAAATATTTTTCTCCTAAAATCTCAGGACATTTGCCATTGTTCAGTTTTTTTGTAGGACACAAATGCCCAAAGAGGGATAGGTGGCAACCCTAACCAAATCTGGAGCATGAAACAGATTTCCGACCTGGCGCTGATAAAGCTAGTCTGGTATACAGTGTCTACTCAGTGAAACTTAACTTTGCCCTGCAAACCTCATATTACAAAAGGCACACTTAGCTCAGACTATTCTGTTCAGCAAATATAAAGTAAAGATGCAAATATAAAACAAACAACCATGTACTCTATAAGCAAACTGGCTATACAGTTTAATGAGTATTAAGGGAGTCTGCCTATGTAAAATTAACAGAGTACCATGCATAAGGACACCAATATCCATTATATATAATGTTTATAATGCACATCTGACAGAGTGATGCAGTGTAATGAACATATTGTATATGGTACGCAGTCTGTCCATCAACGATGCCATGCCCTTATTGCCTGAAAATTAACATAGGAACATCCAAACTTGCACAAATTTCACTCGGGGGCTATTTAGCACCACAATAACAGACTGGCCAAGGGTGTGTCACTTTCATTTGTTCATACAAGAAAGTGAAGTGCGGCTGTGATGATCTCAGCAACTTATCCCTTATAGGTAGATAATATGCTATTAAATGTTAATGTGTGTTATGTAAGTATTACAGGGTATACAGACACTATGCATTACAGTTCAGTGTGAATACTTTATACAAGGATAGTTCAGACAGAATTTCTTAGAATGATCAAGGAAAAATACAGCCTTTCAGTGGAGTACTATTTTATTTCATTATATACAACATATTTACACACACGGTTCCCTACTGTAATTCCAAGAGTCGTAAAGGTGAACCCTGGAATTATGGCAAAAAAAAGCTGAGAACACAGAACACTGACAGACTGCTGAACATCACCATTCTCCTTAAAATTTTTTTTGCAAGGGGCAAGACTCCTGCACCTCGAAATGCAAGGGACAAGCTCATCCCTGAACTTGTATATAAAAACTCCAAGAATGCAAAGCCTCAGAGAAAATGAAATATTCTAAGAAATGGAAGTCTCGGACTTAGTGTATGCAAATTCACACTCGAAATATCAAATGGGTACTTAATGCATTATATATTTAAGTGCGAGTATAAGTGCTTAAGAAGTTAGAACAGGACAGTACAGTTCTGTAAAATCTTTCTATAACAGTAGATGTCCTTCTCTTCACTGTTGCAATATTCATTACAATATGAATTCCTTGCCAAGGTATGCCATACGTCACACACATGTTCCTCGCGTAGTGTAGGGCATAAAGGTGATGTCCAGATGTACCAACCTCAGAACTGACAGCACCATTAGGAACACCAGTGCAAGGAGTAGAGAGGTAATCAATACATCCAGAAGAGAAATGGATCAAGGGGCGGAGGGAGGGAGCAAATATTGCAACAGTGAAGAGAAGGGCCTCTAACTTTATGGTAAGATTTTAACACATCTGTACTATGTCCTTCCATTTCACTGCTGCAGTATTCACTACAACAGGGAGCGCGACAAAGCTCAGGAAGAAGACAAGGAGGGGGAAAGACCAGCACAGCTGTCTAGAAAGCCATGAAGGATGGCCCTAACAAAACCAACTCTACCTCTGAAATTCTATCCAACTTATACTGTATGCACACAAGTCCATGTAGAGGCCTCAAGAACACAGATAGTATCCAAACCCTTGAAAAAGGCACCAGAAGCCACAGCTCTAGCAGAATGAGCTCTTACCATGAAAGGAATAACCAAAGCAAATGGCTTTAGAAATCCAAAAAGAAATAGTTTGCTTGGACACATCCAATCCTAAAGACCTAGGATGAAAGGCAACAAACAGTTGAACAGACTTACAAAACGTCTTAGTCTTATCCAAACAAAATCTGAGTTGTCTATGCACAGCCAGTGCATACAGGACCTTCTCACTAGCAGACTGTGGAGAAGGGGAAAAAAGTGGACAAATGAATAGCCTGATTAAGGGACAACTCCTTGGTAATAAAAGAAGACTAGTACAAAGTGACACCCAGTCCTTATGAAAAACCAAAACAGGAGGACAACCCATAAGGGCTTGAAGTTCAGACACCCATCTGGCAGAAGTGAGGCCTAACAAATTACGGTCTTCCAAGACAGTGTTGGTAAGATTAATCCAATGGTTTCCAAAGTCCAGTAAATCAAAAGCAATGAAAAACAAACACCAGAGCAATGACAAAGCAGGGTAATCCTTAGTTCTTTAATAAAATAAGGATTGTGTTTTATTAAAGAAAAAAGGACTACCCTGCCTTGTAGTGGTTCTGGTGTTTGTTTTTCCAAGAGCAATGTTGCAAAGAAGATAGCTGAAGCTGCAGGCTGAAAAGGAGCCTGGGTCAATTTTTTCAGAACAAAATTAGATCTCAGGGAGGAGGAAGGGGCTTCCTCGGAGGCCTAATATGTAGGATGCCTTTAAAAATTGTTTGGCTTCAAATCTAGAAGCTAAAGGAGGTGATAAAGGCAGACAAGCAGAGATAGCTGATAAGTGGGCCTTAACAGAAGAAAAAGCCAACCCAGCATTGAGCAGTTCACACAGATGAGGAAAAAACAAAGAAACATCTACAGAAAGTGGATCCAGATTACAAAGAAAGACACCAAACAGAAAAACTCTTCCATTTGGATAAGTAGCATTTCCTAGTATTGGGTTTCCTGGACTCCTGAAGGACCCTAAGCACATCCTCAGGAAAAAAGGTGACAAAAGGTGACTGTGGAATCAAATGCTATCCACAGTGTCAGTTGAAGAGTGAACAATTGGGGATGGATGAGAGATCCCTTGTCCTGTGTGATTAGGTCCACCCTCTGAGATAACATGTGATGATTTCCCTTGGCTAAATGCAGAAGAGGTAACTAATGCTGTCTCGGCCAAAAGAGAGTCACCATGAATATTTTGGGAGCATCCTGTTGAATTCTGAACAGCATTTTTGGAATGAGAGGAAGGGGAGGGAAGGCATAAAGAAATATCCCCTTCCAAGAAAAAGATAGGACATCCACCTTCTAAACAAAAGGACCTGGGAATCTGGCACAAAATAAAAAAAGTTGTCTGTTCGGAGGGGAGGCAAGAAGATCCATCTGAGGAGTACTCTACTGCTGGACAATGTCCAGAAGCACAACCCTGTGAAGCATCCATTCGTGGGACTGAGTTATGGACCTGCTCAGAGAATCTGCCATAATGTTTTGACTAGAGAGAATGTAAACTGCATGAAGAGTCAGTTGATACTGGATAGCAAGTTCCCACACTAGGAGTGCCAACCGGCAAAGACGATAAGACCTTGTTCCCCCAGTTTGTTTACATAACACATCACTGTGGTATTATTTGTAAACACCTGGAGAAGTCCTGGGGAGAACAAAGGATAAAAAGCTTGAAGAGCCAGAAGAAGAGCTCTCATTTCTTGGACACATGTTCTTCCTGTTGTTGAGGCGACCAGACCCCCTGCACCATTAGGGAGCCAAATGCTGCTCCCCATCCCATGTCTGAAGCATCTGTGAAAAGCTCCTGAGAGGGAAGAAGTGGATGAAAAGGGATCCCTGGATTGAGAGTCAACTGATGAATCCACCACTGAAGTTCCCTTCTTGAGACCAGACAGAAAAGCAACTACAAATCTGAGGGGAAACTTGGCTTAAACCTCATATATGGGAAACAGAAAATTCACCCCGGGGATCACTTCTGTGGCACTACTTGACAGGGGCACAGGAAAAAATGTCTTGGGTGGCGAAAGCCAGGGAACCTTTTTGGATAGGCTTATTTTGGCCCCAGGGCCAACAGCCTTGTACCTACATATCAACCTATAATATGGAGATGGGAAGTGATAGAGCTGGCAGCAATTTTTAAAAATTGAGGAGGTAGATTATCAACTGATGGAGAGAGAGTTGTAAGATTGCTCAGAAGAGATTTAATATAGGCTGCAGGAATGGGTTTGAGAGAAAATATAGGAGATACTGCCAGCCCAGCTAGCTGGAATTTTGTAAATAATTATATGTCATTTGTGAATATTAACATGATTTATATAGAAGTGTGATAGAAAGATGTATTACCAGCCCAGCTATCTGGAATTTTTTAAGTGGTTTGTTTGTCATGTGTGAATGTCAACATGCTCATGTAAGATGCTTGTGTGACAGATGTATTAGAACTGTATGTCATACTGTACAGACGTGTGCTGAAGAGATATTTTGTAAAGTACTGAGCAGAAATGTATATGCACTATTATAACTGTTTAGATGTATGTATTTTACAGGAGGGACTGAAACAAAGGAGATTAATTTGAAAAACTTCAGAAGAATGGGTGAAGTTGAGTTACTTCATGGCTGGGCGATAAACAAAATAAATGTTATCTTTCAGTTTCATTGCAACAGGAGACATAATGTCTAGAACTAGAAGTATTTTGTATTGTCTTTAAATGTGGAGGAATGTAAATTATTTTAGAACTTCCACCATTTACCAAAAGATCTGAGGTCTGTGTATTTTCACAGATGGATGCTAAATGCTGCCAGCTGCCATAGGGGTTTTCACTTGGGAAAGTCAGAGGACAAGACATGATGTCATGCCGCAAGTATCCCAGCAGCAATATTTGAGACATTAATTTAAGAACTCTCTGAGAGAGTGACTGGGCATTCTGTATTTTGTCTTTGACCTGACAAGAACATCGACTCACCACATCTGCTTGCTCTGCAAGTAAGTTAACTAGCGTACAGTAATTTCTCTTAGATGCAGTCAGGATTATAGTGAAGTATAGCTTAGATGTTTTCTTTATTTATTTGGGACTGTCCTGCAATGATGTTTTAAATATTTCCTGTGATTTTGATCTCTGACGTAACTGTGATTATTTACGGAGTACTTTCTTGTTCTTTTTTTATTATTAAATATATTTAAACCTTTCATTGTGGTAGATATTTGTGAGACATATTTAAGCTTCGAGAGTACTTGAATGTCCATTTGGTGACACTGTGGGCCACTCCTAAAAGTCTTGCTCTTGGTTAAACTACCATTTGGATTAATAGTAACATTCACAGCAAGACTGAACACCCTTTGTTAAGGGCCTTGAAGTAGCTGATACGGAGTGGATGGTGACAATCAAAACTACCTTATAGTCTGGGCAGAAGGGGACATAGCTAGTAAACCTATGCCAGCCTTTCCCAGGGGTGTGTCTGTGTCAACTACTTGGGCAGGCACACAAAGCACTGGTTGGACTGAGAGGGTGCCGGAGGTCTTGGCTTGGCCACTCAGCTGAGATCTCAACTCTATAGCTCTGCCAGTGGGGAGTCTTATTGGGATCTGGAGAAAGAGGGAAAACCAGCCCCAGACTGTGCTCTTAAAGGAAATTGCACTTTACTGTGTGTGTACTTCTCATCCTTCCAATGTACGTCCCCCCACTGATGCTAGTGGTGAGGATTGAGGCTACTCGATTACCGGGCCAGTGCTGGGGCGTTACAGATGGAGTAGGTGTAGAGGATGTGGTATGGGTGATATTGTCATTCTTGGTCAAGTTGCTGATAGCGTCCATGAAGAAGGCCTTTAGGAAGGTTGAAGTGTTATTAGGGCAGGAGTTGGGGGATGATGGGCTCCCAGGATGTAGCAGCTTATTAACAGAGTGCCAGAATTTTTGGGGATTGGAGTGGGGGGTTGTCGAGTGGTTAATCAAAGTAGTTGTATTTGTCTAGGGTTACCTTTTTTTTTTTTGGTTAAGTTTTGCAGCTCTTTATAAGTCTGAATATCAGTGTAGGATTTGGATCTTTTCCTTTTTTTCCACACACTATCTCAGTTTTTCATGAGGGTTTGGGTGGCTTGCATTAGCCAGGGGGCATAATATGTTCTTAGTTTTCTGATGGGGCCAGGGAGTGGAGTGTGTCTGGAAGGATGTTGCTGAATGCCAGGACAGCTTCCTCTAAGGGGAGACTGTGGAGTAAGAACCAGTTTAACTGAGGAGAGCTGGTAGTTGAAAGTTTCCGGATTAAAACTGGAGAGGTTGCGGTATTATTTGGATTGCTGGGGTTTACATAGTTGAGGAGAGTGTCTAAGTATGTAGGTGGGATGATGACTGTTTAGGGTAACAGGTCACTACAACTAGAGGGGTTGTGATAGAGATTACGATTAGAGGTGAGGACCCAGCTAGAGTGGAGCCATAATTGCTACATTTGTTTAGTCAAGTAGGGGGTGGAGA
The DNA here is from genome assembly GCF_019279795.1 of Protopterus annectens. NCBI lineage: Eukaryota > Metazoa > Chordata > Ceratodontiformes > Protopteridae > Protopterus > Protopterus annectens. Next base: position 42,801,910 of record NC_056729.1, on the reverse strand, counting down.
TTAGTTGAAAGAATCCAAGGAGGTTAATGAAGGCATTAGGGGAATCAGTCTCAACGTCAATATTAACATCGCCTAATAACGGTTTCATAAGAGAGATAGTTTGTGATATCCAAGAGAGACAGAGCTCAAGAGTAGTGATGATGTTACCTGGGGAAATGTAAATGGGGACAAGAGCTACTTTTTTTGTGATTGTTTAATTGACAATTACCAATGAGAATTTCAGCTGGATGGAAGTCAGAGGTAGAGATAGAAAGAGGTTGAAGAGTGAGCCAGTTAGAGTACAGAATAGCAACACCTCCACCTTTCTTAAGACGATCATGGTAGAGGAGGTTATAACCTGGTGGAAGTATTCTGATGTCAGATATATGAGGTTTAAGCCAAGTTTCAGAGAGGCAGAGGATGTCAGGGGTGTGTAAGAAGATCCTGGCATGGAAAGAGGAGATTTCATTCTTGATACTTTGAATGCTCATAAACAGAATGGACAGTTTTTTTGGTGAGTGAACATGTGTGAGTCTGAGAGAAGGAATAAGGGGTACAGGATTTGGGATGAGGAAAGAGAAGAGCTAGGATTAGGCCCTGGGTTTGGATGTATGTCTGCTGACAGTAATAGATTTAAGATGAGTAGTCCGAGATAAGTTGGGAGCTTATGTTGGTGGTAGTTTCATTTTGAGGGGAGATGCAGTCAGGAAGAATATCGTAATTTTGTGCAAGGTAGTGTAAGAATGTAGAAATAGGAATGGGGCTATAGGCTAGTTGCAGGTGGCTGAGAAAATGGATGAGGGGTAGAAGTCAGTGTATGGTTTCTGGGTGGGATGGTGGACTGATAAGAGGTGGCAGTGTTGGCAAGGAAGATGGTGAAGATGGAGAAGATAGAGAAGATAAGAAGTAAGCTTCTAGAGAAAAAAATATGTATTTAAGGTAAACACAGTGTCACAAAGGCTATCAGTTTGAGTAGGTTCTAAGGTACGTAATTAAGACTAGTGGTGGGGCTTATGAGATGCAGTCTTGAATGGGATAGTTAGAAGTACAGAGGGAGTGATTGTTGATTGCAGGATACTGGATGATGTTAGAGGAAACTGAGTGGGGAGTGGTCAATGGGTATACAGTACAAATCAAATGAAAGTGGCGGTGGGTAGGAATGGAGGTAGGGTAAGGGAGCGGATTGAGCCTGAGCGTACCGAGGGTGAACGGAGCAGGCTGGATCACATGACAGCTGGCTGCAAGAAAGAGAAAAAATGTGTGCTACTGTATGCAGTGGCCAATGAGGCAATTGCTCGTTTTGAACAAGTGAAAATGAGCAAAGGTGGGTGCAAAGGCAGAAATTAGAGGGAAGGGAGTGCAAGGTACAAAAACAACAAAAAGTAGTACTACACAGCAAGAACAGGCTATGGTCAGTAGATGGGAGAGTTACTTAATAGGGTAAGCAATAAGATAGGCCAGGAGAGAAGAATAAAAAGTTAAATAAATTAATAGAAGGGAATAACAAAAAGACTGTATACGGGCAGAAAATAAAACAGGAGGGGTGAAAGCAAAAGTCTGGGTCAGTGGTGTGTAATGGCCTTACACAATGAATTTATATTATAATATAAGATTAGAGTTAATAGATTAAACAAATTATCATCATTTATGTCAGTCTATGAAAGACATTTCTTTCCCCCTGAGCAGCAAAATCACCGATTAGGAAAATGAAGCAGTAAAAATGCACAGAACTGTACCCAGTTTGAAGAACGATAACCTGACATAGTGCATTAGGGACAAAGCAATGACAACATTCTTTCAAAAGAATATAATATTAGATTCATTTACATAAGTTTCAAACACAATGGGGCAAGGAAGAGCTTTAAGAAATATGGAGGTCCCCTGACTAGCAGTAAAGCAGAAGCTATGACTCTTCCCCATTTCCCAAGAGCAGTTAGCTGAAGTTATACAGGGACAGGCTAGGGGGAAGCTTCAGGACAATGACGGACTGTGGTGAAAAATTTAACACTACTATGACTCTGTCCAATACTGAGACTACGACTCTGTCCAATACTCAAGAGGATTTGGCTGAAGTTAAAGAAACTGGCTAGAGGGGAGACTCTAGATGATAAGATTTCCAAATGAATTTTAAATTTATTGCTAAAGAAATTATATTACCTGCACTGTGTGCTTTTGAAATTTGTTTTTCTACTCAAGTTTATGGACTTAACATTGGGCAATTATGGCATTTACAGCCGCAGTCAAGATTTATGCAGGAAAGCAGCTGAGGGGGTACATGGTAGACCAGGAAGAGATGCATATATCTTATCATTTGGGGATGACAGTTGATTTATACAGATGGACCCTGAAAAGGATATCATAGTGCTGTTTCAGAAACTGCACAAGTTTGGTAAAATATCACAGTAAATGATTAATAAGATGTAAACAAGGGCCATGGAAGTAAACTATGATATACCCTCATTAAATAATAGTCCAAATAGGGGTTATTGTCCTCTAGCTGTAGAAACACTGCTATCAGCATCTCACAGAGTTTATTCTGGATTACCTTCTTGCCTACCATTGACTTCTCAAATGTAAAACTGGGCATTCAAGGTTTATAACTAAAGTCTGAAGATGAGTGCAAACTGGGTGCTGATTTCAACTCACCCTATGGTAAACTTTTCTATCAGTCCTACATCAGATATACACCTGGTATAATACTAATGGGCTCACCCTTAATACTAAGAGTAGCATAGTTACCCTTGACTTTCTTATATCACTGAATTTCTCTTAAAATAGACCCTACTATTAGATTCCTGGGTGCCCAAATTGATAGGGAGCTCAATGACCGTGTCTCATTTGGGCTCAGAAAGTCCTTCTGGTCTTGCACAGCTTATCTGTCATTCCATCTTTTCTAGGTCCAAACACGTCCATGCCCCCATTACTCATCCCTCATTAGAGCCATTAATGAATATAATGCCCCTTTTGTATTCTACCTAAGCACGTTCTGCAACTCTACTTGCATCCCCAAAAGATTATTAACTAGAAAAATCCCTGATTTATGCTAATTTAGGCTACCCAAGCAAGAAAGAATCTGAATCCCTCACCTCAGCCTCTTGCAGGCTATTAAGATGAGACCTTTACTTAGCATTTTGTGCTGTAAAAGACCCCATATCTTTTTGACCAATTTCACCTTCTTATATAATGCAGCTCAACAAATGCCTGCAACTTAAACCTCTACTGTAAGACCAAAAATATTCACGGGTGTTCATAAGTTCATATTTGATAGCCTAGTACTTTACTATGACTCTATGAACTATCAGTCTGCAGACTATTACAAGCCTACTCAACAGCCACTGATCAGAATCAAACTCTGTACCTTGTATTTGTGAGATAAAGACCTTAACCATTATACCAACCCCTCCCCCTAAAATTAACTAATTACTAGGACTAGCTTTCATAACAGGCCTCTCAAAGGTAAGAATCAAACACTGTACCTTGTGAGTAAAATATTTCTTAGCCAACACAAACCCTATATTTGGAATACACCACCCCAACAATAAGTACAGCACCTCCCTGAAACTTTTAAAGCAAAAGGTAAACTTCAATGACAACCAAATGGGTACCCAAATTCATGCTGGGCATAAGTGCTAATGAGATTCTATCCAGAGGAAGTAATACGACTAAGCTTCTCAATGGCTTACCAGCCCCATGAACCTGCAATGACGAAAATGACTTGCCCACATTTGTACTGATCAGAATACATTAACTATTTGGCTAGGGAACATTTTGGAAGAATCCACTGCAAAAACATATGGGGATTAAGGGAAAAGATTAAAGAATATTTTCACAGATGGAAAATGCTTTGGCCGGAACTCTGTTATAAAACTCCGCCAATGCATTTTTTGTTTTACTTTTGATATTATATGACTTCCATGCACTCCCAGCTGCCAATGATAAACACAACCTATTTTGTATTAGATGGTTGTAAACCTAAGACTTCATGGAGCAAGAAAGAGGTAGGTGGCTTGAATATCCCTGCTATGAGCAAGGAAAGGGCGACATTAAGCTGCCTTTCAGGTGCAATTCAAATATACTATACCTAATATTTATATCTAAATATGAAGCTAAATGGAAAAGACAAGTTAACATGGAATTTAAACACGTTTGATAAGTAATTTCGTGTTGCATTATGAATAAAGAATGGAGCCATCACTACAGATGAAACAATACCAACTCTAAAGACTTTAATAGCAAAGGAGGAAGCGTTCTGGGTATCTACACATAGCAGGCACTGAAATAAGTAGTGAACCAACTGGCTACTGGCCATTTATTGTAGCAATTATATTGCTCTGTTTTGCACAACACTGCACCCTTTCTGGCTAAGCTGCACGTTGCACAGAGGAAAGGCATTACACTCTATAGATGCAGGTCATTAACTATAGCCAATTGTTTCCTTATACTGCTATCTCCCATTCTCTAGACTGCGATCTCCACAGTTACTTTTCCCCAAATCTACAGTAGCCTGGGGGCACTTTGCTACATCAAACTGCATCCTTTGCCTCCAAGCTGTGCAGTAGCACACTCTGCTACACAGAGCTGTCTCTCCCTCCCCCATCTCACTGTATATTATCACCCACCTTTCATCAACACTTGTTAATACAGGGTAGTGCCTTGCTGCTACAGGTCCAGTTCTGAGTAAACAGATACATCTCCATATATCAAAACTGAAGTCTCTCGAGGATCCAGTTGCAATCCCTCCAGCAAGACTGTAGCCGTCATTTAGTTCCCCCTCACTTAAAGGCAGAGAAATGTCAGAATACTCCTAAACTACTTCTCAGACAAGTAAGGCAATACTTTAAAATCACTCTAGTATGCACTCCTAATTTATTGAAAATCCATCTGATACCTTAACTGAATCTTCTGTAAGGTGTCACAATCTAGTTAGCCTACTATATTTCTGGAACCATGAAACTACAATTTGTTCTCTCACTATCTGTTGTCACTCTAGCAGCAATACTCACTTTGAGGCACTGCACCATGCTTACTTCTACCACACACATATTCTACCTGTGAAAGGTACAGATATCCCTTAAAACTCAATCTAGCTTCTAAGTCAGTATCTATACTCCCTTCTCACCAACTTGCCACTCACCTTAACATAAGCCTTTCTATGATGAGGTACTTATGGAATCCCTCCCTCAAAGGGCTCTGAGCCACAAGTCTGACACACTGAACTTCCCAATCTGCAAACAACACAAACAACAAGAAATGCCACAATTTTGGGTCTCTGCACCCAGCCATTACACAAGGAAATGTTCTAGTCAAAGGTGGACTCCATTGTGAAATACTAGGACGGACCCCTCACTAGGCTGAGCAAAGAGAGTGACAGTGAGTTGCCTCTTTGGATGCCAGGATAAAGATGGGTTACTAGGGCACTCAGTGTCCTTCACCCCAAGTAAAACGTGGATATTGTACAAGTAAATGGGGGATGACAACAGTTGCACATTGTTTGGTGACATGATGAAAACAGATATGATGGAGCTCTGAGTATGCATCGAAGGTTGGTATGAAACTAGCCTTGAGCCGCATTTCAACTTTGCCAAGAATGACGCTGCAATACAAACAAAAATAACTGACTGAAAAAAAAACTAGCTTAATTTTTGGTGTCATTCTGCTTTGAAAGGCATGCCCTGCACCTCAATCCCCTGGACCTTTATATACTGGCAAGGACCTTTCCTGCCCCTATAGGGCCTGTCTAGACAATGTTAAACAGCTACATCTTCTAACCTAGACAAACAAACTCTGGACAACTTAAAAGTACAGTTGCTCAAAACAACTGCAATAAGAAAGTACCCTCCCTAAAAGCCTTTCTGGCCCTAGAAAATGTTGACATGTGCATCATCTCTGAAACATGGTTCCAATGAAATGCTAAAGTACCCTCCCTACTGAAATCAATGACTGCTACTCATTCAGGTTCCTTAGTGAGGCCACCTCTTTTATACGTGCTCTTTCACAGTTCCATCAAATCTAGACTTTTATGGCAAGACAGTAATTTGAACTCCTCCAAGTGCTAGTAGCCATCAAAAAGATTCCTTCCACATCCAAGCCAAACTACATCAGCTACTTGAGAAATGTACCAACAAGCATAAGTCTCTACTACTAAACCAGACATTATCATTCTTGAGGACTACAACTATAATACTGCCATAAATTAATAATGCTAACTGTCCTGACCAGATTTTGCTCCCTGGTAGGAGAAAGCACTATTACTCGACTTTGCTTCAAACTGATAGTGACTTCACTAGTCAGATCAGACCAGCATTCAGTGATATTTACCATTAGGGACAAAGCCACTCAGCGATATTCACCATTAGGGCCCAAGCCACTCAGCGATATTCACCATTAGGGCCCAAGCCACTATGCCCAAAACCAAACTATCTTTAGGGATTTCTCCAAGGCAAACCTACTGTAACAAGCTGATGCAGTTCAAAAGTCCCCCCTAATCACCTCTCGGAAGGCCCAGTAGTCAACATCACCAGATTTGCAGAGTTTTAATGCTTACTTCAATGCCAACACTGAGAGTTTGGTACCATTTTGACCCAAATACCATGCCAAATTTAAAAATAAACCTGTATGTTGGAACCTTGGTATACACAAAATAGATGGTAGAAGAATGTATCGACTTCCTCTCAGAAACAAAATGAACTCAAGAATTAAACCCACTGAGGTTATGTGTGAACTGAAAATTGCTACCTTTAGCACAGACAGCCTTAAGTCCTTCCTCGACAAAGTTAGGAACAATTTTCAGCATTGGAATGAGTTGATAGACAAGAATAATACTCAGTCTGCTCCTGAGGACATAGTTATATTAGCATATCTAAGTTCTCCGCCTAACCCACCTCCCCACCCCACAAGCTCCTCTTCCTGCAGGGCATCATGCCGACATCCCCTAAAGATCACCTCTGAACAAGTTTTAAAGGGCGTCTCAGAGGTGAAAAAAAATTAAAACACACTAGTTCTATGGGGCCTGACAATGTCAAGGAGCTTCCTTGTCAGTATAAAACAACATCTCACAAAGCCACTGCTGAGGTGATTCAAACTCAGCCTCCCAAACAGCTTTGAACCTCAGGAATGTAGAACAGTTGTGGTCAGCACCCTTCAACTGCTGCTGGCAACTATAGACCAATACGCCTCATCTGCCTAAACTGCAAGGCAACTGAATGCAGCCTTATGGGCCTCAATAAAGATACTGGCAATTTTACATTCACTTGGACTAGAAGCAGTCTAGGAGGAAAAAGCCTGCCCACTTAGTCCAGTGAACTGCTCCGAAAAAAAAAATACATAATGGCACTAATTGTGAGTAAAAGAGTACACAGACGCACACTGTTTCTTGATCTAGCAAAGGCTTTTGATACCAACCAATACACTACCATTACAGATTAATCAAACCAAGTGTAAACCCTAATATAACCTAATGGATAGTTAACTGGCTCAAAAACTAAACCCAATAAATGGGGAGTGGGGACACTTATTTGACATTTATTCCTCTGAAGTCCAAGCAAATGTAAAGGGTCTCTGGCTGTTCAGATGTGAAGATAAATGCAAGCTAGGAGCCATCATTAATTTTCTGGAGAACTTGATCCAACAAAAGGGCTCAGCACATACAAAAATGCTCTGAGTCTAAATTGTAATGCCAAAAAAGTGTAAGATTAGGTCTTCAGGAAAATACAAGCATCTCAGCACCTACCACAAAGGCAAACCCACCCTCAAAAACAGATACAATTACTAGGGACTTGGAAGCTTCACAGACAATGAACTCTTCTTCAACTATCATGTTTCTACAGTCGTTAGAATATATCTTTCTATTTGGTCCAACTGGGAAGAGTATGTTTTTTAGGTCCAGAGGCGATATCACCCCCCTACTACTCCATTATGAGACCCCAAATTGAATTTAATGTTTTCAGCATACAATTTTCCAGACATGAGCCAACTTGAAAGATCCCAATGCGTTCTCACCAAGAAAATGAAGGGCATGAGTTATTTGACCTACACTGGACACTTTAAAGTCTAGAACTATTTTCCATGTCATACAGACTTCTGTGGTCTCATACAGATTCCTGTGGGGTGATCTCTGCCTAGACCACAAATGACCATATCCTGTCTTACCTACATAAACAAAATACGTAGCAATAGGAACACCTCAGACCTAAATTTCCACTGCAACGTAAAAAGAACCTGCTGGTGGGCTCTCTCCGAAAGAGTCCTTCTCCTCAGTTTAATATAAATCTGATGGACCTCCTGCATATCCACAAAACAAACAGTACCAGAATTACCCGTTCTAAAGACTTAAACCTTGCCTGTGATATAAATAGGACCTGCTGGAGAGATGGTTATGTGTCCCGGAGACTACTCAGTCTATGGAACAGGCCGAGTAGTCTCCGGGACACATAACCGGAGACTACTCAGTCTATGGAACAGGCTCTCCATCCATGTGAAGCAGAGTTCCTCCCTAATCAAATTCAACTGCAACTTGGACAGCTGGATGGGAAACCAGAAATTTATCCCTGATTTGGCATCTATGTCTGTGATGCAGACAGGTAACCAGTAAATGGTTCATCTCCCAGGTCCATGTTTGCACTTATCAAGGGTATCAGAACTAGTCAGACATTTGGGATGCATGACTAGGCTTAAAAAGGCCCTTGTGGTCGTTAGCCTAGTAAACACCTATGAAACTATGAAGGGAAAGTCTGCTCCAAAAGTATCATACTAACCCTCTTCATACTCAGCCTAGATAAATAACTGTAAGTACATCCCAGGGCTAGCTCTACAATATCTTATAGAAAGAGATAACGTGTAGTGGGTACTACACTGCCTAAGCTACAATTGGTCTATCCAGATTGACTGTTAACATCCTATGAATGCATGAACCCTGGAAAACTTTTGTTTGCTGGAAGCAGCAAACTGGGTATTCTAGAGGACAGGGGTTTGAGTAATGGAAAACAAATAGTAAGTCTAAAGTGATTTGCTGAGGTCAAATTAACAAGAAGGCAAGTTGGAATTCCTGGTAGCAGAAAAAAAGGAGAGGTATGGGTCACACACACACACACAGACACACAGACACACAGACACACAGACACACAGACACACAGACACACAGACACACACACAAACAAACAACCCCCCCCCCCCCCCCAAAAAAAAAAAAAAAAGATTGGCACAATCATTAAAGGTCATCCATCCAAAATAGTTTCTTTGTTGCTTTAAACAAGAACTGAAAGATAGCTCAATGATGAAGAGCGAAGTAGGGCAGGTATAGCCTTAAAGGAACTGAAACTAGAACTGGTGGAGAAGTTTGGGGAGAATGGAGTACTTTGTTGGAAGCTGGTGTGCCAGCCAATGTCAAAATGTAGCACAACTCTGTAGCATGCATATACAAAGTCAAAGCAGTTCAGGATTTTTGCCTGGAAATATCTATCTTCACAACTACTTTTATACTCCCCGTAGGTTACACAGTATGTTCTAGAACACAGATTAACACTGATGGAGGTGGAAAGAACAATCTGTTAAATTGAGTTTTAAGAAGGGCGTAGCCATGCTTTTTGTATACAAGGCATTATACCTTACTAAATATCAGGGAGCAATGGCATTTTTTAAATATTTTTGACAGCAAAAGAAAAAACATTACCTAGTGAGAGAAGTCAAGGTTAATGCACATGATCAGGGATCTGGTTAAAAACTTGAGAAAATAATATGATCAAATGGCTAGCAGGGAAATTGTACACAGAGCTAACTGAATTAAAACTGTGAAGCTGGGACAGTATTAAATCTGTTAACTGGATTGGGACCAACATTTTAGATGTGTACACTTTTTGCATGGATTACCCGCCAATTTATTTTAAAGGATTTATTTCTACTTTGACAATTAAGCTGAAGTATCTTGTACAGCTGTAGTGATGCCACTACAGTGCCCCATCAATGACCCCAGGAATTACAGGCCCATCAGCCTGATAAATCTCACATGTAAAGCCACCAAGACTAAGTGACCTGATAAATGACATTATTAAAAATCTCATCAGGCTAGAACCACAGCAAGGGTGTCTAATGAATCTGGTTAATACCCGTGAAAGAGTAACACAAACTGTTGAAAGCAATCATGCTGTTCGTATGGCATACCTCGACCTGGCCAAAGCATTTGACGTTATACCATATGCTAGAATAGTTATCAAGTTAAATGTATTACAAATAAATCCCTATGTGGTAAGATGAATAGCAAATTGCCTAAAGGACAGTACCCCTACAGTGCGGATAGCACATGCCTCAGAGTATGAAGGTAACCAGTGGTGTTTTGCAGAGCTATGTGCTGGGAAAGGTTGTGTTTGGCATTTACTTTTTTTAACCTTCAGACCACAAACCAACACTTCTGGCTAACCAAATCTGTGGCCAACTGCAAACTGGGCATCAATGTCAAGTCATCCAAGTCCTGTAACAAGAACATATAGTTGTAAGCACTTGGTATACTAAACAAGCTTATATGAAATGCTAAAAAGTGCAATATAGCTGCACTGGGTAAATCATCTGACATGGATAATAACCATTCCAAAATGAAAACATCATTAGAGACCTTGGTACCTGGAAAGATAACGTTCTCTCCGTTGAGCATGACATTATGACGGCAGTCAGGAGGTCCTATTAGCACATCTCATCATCAAGGGGATATCTTCCAGATCTAAGGAGACCACTGACCCATTGCATTCAACATTGAGAAGGCCAATTATTGAACACAATGTCCCACTCTGAGATAACCCTCACCAAACTTATCAGGTTCGGTGACTCAACAAGTAGCACACTCGCCTTTGGTGTTGGAACAGTAGAAGGCTGTGGGTTTTATTCCCACCTCAGGTGACTGGATTAATTTTCAAATTGTTGACACAGCAGTGCGGTAGTAGTGGGTGCTGCCACTGTGTGTAGTCTTCTGAGATGTTAAACAGAGATCTCATCTGTTTGAGTTGCTGATAGCTCAGGTAGATCAATAAAGGATAAAATAAAATAAAATAAATAAAACAACTAGAAAGATCCCAGAGGTTCCTAACTAGAGATCACTGACTTAAAATCCCCACGTTGCCAGAAAAGAATTGAAGCATTGCCAATTTACTCGAGGTCTTCTAGACTCCTGAAGAAAAAATCTATGCCTTGCTTTGCTTTCTAAGCCTTTAATGACCCAGTGGTCTGGGATCTTTTGTATCTCACAAATCAAACAGTCCCACAGACACCAGCACAAGGGATCTAAATCTTCACCAGCAAATAAATAAACAAGGTTGAGACAAAGGTCCATTACACAGTGCCTTCCCCACCAATGGGATAGTCACCCATTGCAATTAAGTAGTATGATACACATGTCCCTTCACAACAGGAACTGGTTGATTGTGCTGGAATTCACAAATGCACCCCTGGGTTTAACAACCTGGTCCTGCTTAAGACAGGAGGTACAGTCTCAAAGTGGGTAAAGACAAGGCTAAGACGTAACTGTCTTGCATTTCCTACGATGTTTAGTTCTTGGGATTATTAACACACACATGCAGAAACATTAAAACGCCCATACAAAAGTTGGTGATTTAGTCTACATTTCATTAGTTTTGATTATTATAAATTAGCAGCAATAGGCAGCTAACTGCGTAAACCAGGAAGTATAAGCATTCAGCAACATTAATAGTGTATTTGCTAGGATACTACTCTTAGCTGAGCTATGAAAAACTTGTTATGATTCAGTTAAAACGATGCATTGCTTTTCTTTTGCTGAATGTGATAAAAATGCATTATAACTCAGGGTTATGTAAATGTAGATGTTAGAGGTTTAACAATTTTCATTGACAAACACATACAAATAACCATCAGTGTGTTTGTATTTATGTGCATTTTTTATATGAAAACCATCTCATTATGAATGGGACAGACATGGCTAAACCAGGATCTCTTTCTTAATGGAGGAATCAATGGATGTAATAGCTACAGTACATTATGTTAGTGTGCGTCTGTTGTCACTGTGTGCCACAAAATGAAGCCATACCTCGCAACTGTACAGATTTTTGCATCATATTTTTGGTCTGTTTGTCATAAAATTGTGGCTTTCTGCCAAAGTATTGGCAAGTCTTTGAAAATTAAAGTCAGAAAATAAGACATTTGAGTTTCAGACTTCATACTCTTCAGAAAATTCATTCCAAGACAAAACCTGCAATTCATTTCAAGACAAAACCTGCTATGCTATCAACTAAGTTTTTAAGACCAACATTTAAAAATTGTCCTTATTTGTCAGCCTTTCTCCCCCAGTAATTTGTTTTGTCCAGACTTGCTCTAAGAGGTTGAGAGATATGATGGGCACCTTATAGCACATGACATTGCCTACTCACATCCTGCTGTGCAATATAACACTTCTTTATTTTGCACAGTGTCATACTGGTTGAATGGATGATGATAAAACGGGTGGAGTTTGAGAAAAAAGGAAAGAGTATGATTTTGGATGCAGATCCTTAAGGATCCTTAAGGAGAATAAACAACCACCATACAGAACATTATATTCATAAAGTAAAATAAAGTATTCCAAGAACCAAGTCAACACTGGAAAGGGGAAATTTTGCCAATAGGGAATTTTTGTAAGGGTTTAGAAAATAGGCAATGTTGGAATTTAATGGAGGAAATTGACAGAAGAACCCAAGGTATTGGGAGCAAACAATTAGAAAAGGAAAGGTAAAAGAATGGCCCGAGGCCATGCAGAAATGTGGACTACAGATTAAAAGCTGTCCTCCTTACTATGGATCAATGAAGAGTGTACACAGAGACAGAGATAAGGAAATGCTAAGTGAAACACCAGCTCTGGTTGAGCTTTTAGAAGAGTCTACAAAGGAAGCTGCTGTTAAAAACGGATAATTAATATAGGAATAACCAATGATGTTGGTGTGGTATACTGAAATTTATGCACGGCTGGCATGGTTTAATTTGGGGGCGAAGCCCTAGTGATTAAAGCCAACTGTGGGTAAATTTCAATATACCACAACAACGGAGTCGGTTATTGCTATTATACATCATCATCATCTTCTTTCGGCTGTTCCCGTTAGGGGTCGCCACAGCAGATCATCTGTTTCCATTTCTTCCTGTCTTCTGCATCTTGCTCTGTCACACCAACCACCTGCATGTCCTCTCTCACCACATCCATAAACCTTTTCTTAGGCATTCCTCTTTTCCTGTTACCTGGTAGCTTCATCCTTAGCATCTTTTTCCCAAGATACTCAGCATCCCTCCTCAGCACATTTCCAAACCAACGTAATCTTGCCTCTCTGGCTTTGTCTCCAAACTTTCCAACCTGGGCTGACCCTCTAATATACTTATTCCTAATCTTGTCCACCCTTGTCACACCCAGTGCAAAGCTTAACATCTTTAACTCTGCCACATCCAGCTCTAACTCCTGCCTTTTTGTCAATGCCACCGTCTCCAACCCATATAACATAGCTGGTCTCACTACCCTCTTATAAAATGACATTTAAGAAAAAAAATTACTTTTCTTAAATAATGTCTTTGTATAACGGAGCATTACTGTTCTTCCGCAGCTGGTGGTATACTGCTTCCTTGTGTTGATGTACTGCGCATGCATATGGGACTTTTGTTCCCATGCATACCCAGTACATCAGTGCTCAGGAAAGTAAGCAACGGGAAAAAGAAGACTCCATTGCTCCACTTTTCCTTTCTTTTGTTTTTTAATTAAAAAAAAAAAAGGTTCGGGAAGTTTAGGGTAGGAGAGAGACAGAATGGAGGAAATACAAGGGAAATCGGGTACATGTCTTTAGTTTTAAACAACGTACGTGATTTCCCTTGTATTTTCTGCATGGTGTCTCTCTCGTATATCCGGAGTCCGGACCACAAATTTTGTTTTTATTTTTGTTGAAAAAAAGTTAAAATTAAAGAACGGAGAAAAGTCTGGGCGAACAGACTTTTTTCCATTGGTATATACAACGGGCATGCTGGTTGGGATGGCCATTCAGCGTGCTTGTTTTAGAATGTTAATGGCCAGTCATTGTATAATAGGGTATATAAAATAATGTATGACAACTATATCAGCCAATCAGAGGAGGTTAGAAAAGCCTGACAAATGAAAATGGAAAGGCAGTATACAAAGAAACAGTGTTAGGATATTTGTATGGCTCCTAATACGATTTTTGCTTGGAAGTATATGCATATGCATTTTATACACTAAGCAGACCTCAGAGAATTTTTCCTCAAGTAGACAGAAAATGGTGGGGGTGGAATGTGAATGAAAAAAGTAACTGGGAACTTGTTTTTTTGGAAGTGCAACAAGCTGGTAGATTTAAAAAAAAAAATTCTACAGGATACTGTCAAAATTTTCAGGGAAAGAAAATGACTGGAATTAAACAGATGATAAAAAATTTGAGATGGGACACAGGATCTGAATTGCCTAGACCTAGTAAGGCCTCAAGTTTAATTCTGTTGGCTGCCAAAAAAGGCATTAACTAGAAAATGGAAATCAAGATATAATGTGCCAAAAATTGTAAAGCAGATAAAATAACTAAACGTGGGATCTTTAGAAAAGGAAAGGTAATAAACTGAATTTGTGGGAACAATACATGCAGAATATATTCAGGAGGAGAAGTGAGGTTTAAGAGAAGGGAGGAATTGAGCAATTTATGTAATATTGGAGTGAAGGACTGTGAAAAAGAAAGGAAACCTATGTAACGTACAATGCATGAAAAGGAAAAATGTTAATATGGTTTGTTTTACTTTCTATTAATGTACACACCAACTTCTTAAGTGATAAAAAGATGTGAGGAAGAAACTGGACACAAACAGAATCAACATCTAAACAGTTCATTCTAATGAGGCGTAAGCAGAGGAGACCAGACTTCCTTATTCGTAGATGTAACCAAAATGTGACACACAATCTGACTTATATCGGGGTGATTTACTGACTGCCTCTGTCCATCAGAGATGAAGACATCATTCCAGGGATGAATTTCCTATTGCCCATTTTCACATAGGGTAATTGGCAAGGCTTAAACTGGCCCACAAGGGCATTTAGCCTAGTACTAATCTATGAAACTATGAACCATCTACTGGTCCAGGTTGCACTTACAGGGGATAGGGAGAAACTCTGCTTCACGTGGAAGGGTAGCCTGTTTCACAAAACTAGAATTCTCTGAGAGCCATCTCTGTTTCTCCAACATATCCTATTTATGTCGCAGGCAAAATGTAGGTCTTTTAATAATATTGTAATTATGATGTTGTTTAGTTTGTAGGTGTGCAAACACTTGCAGGCTCATCTTGTGGGCACGTCTATGCATTCCCTAAAAAACTGAGGAATATAATCTCACCAAAGTGCCCTGTACATGCTCTGTGGGCCTCTTCCCTTTGAGCTACACATAGTATACATTCTCTGCGAGGGACAAACGAGCCATCCACAAGGTGTTCAAGTCAGCCGATTTTTGTCAATACAATACAAACAAGTCCTCCCAAACTGCTGAGTTTCCTCACTTTAAGGGTAATAAGCCTAGCAACCCTGCAAAAGAACTTCATTTTTGCTACTTCTAATTGCAATCTCATTTTTCGGTCACTACTCGATTTCCCAAGTGAGAATGGGAGGGAACATAAAATAGTAACCAGACAGCTTAAATTTGACTCCGTTTTTATTTCATCACCCCAACCCACTGGAATGATGGCACTAATGCAAGCATTATAACCAATTTCCTCTTTTGAGGAAGACAGATACCTAAACTTTTCTGCACACTGTAGTTGCTCTCCCCCCTACCTGAGGAGAAGAATAACTCACTCTTTCAGAAGAGTGCCACAAACTTTGAATTGGAGGTGCTGACGATTTACATCCAATTTGCCTCACATTCGTCAACAAATTACTTCAGTGCATACTGAAGATCAATAAATGTTATGAGGAAATCGTCATCTGTAAATAAAAATGCAAACATCACTCCAAACTGGATAATATCCTGACCTTGGCTGCATCTCAACATCCCATCCATGAAAATCACAAAGACATGGAAATAAAATAAGTACTGGAAACGTATTACGCCCACACTGAACACAGTAGACTTAAAGCCAAGAATGCAGACACGGTTCTTTCTTTTCAACAATACAGACTACAGCAGCAGCAGCTCTTAATATCCCATACTGCTTCACTTCAGCCAACCCACTCCAATATATGCAGTTATACATGCGTTTGCCAAGTACATAACACACATTTAGATAATAATGTCAAACTTCCACTTTGTTTGTGTCTTTCGCCTTTTCCCGGTTAGGAGTCGCCAGACTCGCCACAGCAGAACTCCGGTCCGCTAATGATTGGCAGTTGATTTTTACATACCGGCTTGCCAGGCCTGATGCACAACCTTCGACAAAGGTACACCCATTCACGCATGTCTCCACGCAAAAGACGCTCTAGCTGAGAATCGAACCGGACAGCGTCTTACTGTGAGGTGACAACGCTACCGCAGCACCACCACCGCGGGTCGCACAAATAGAGAACCTACCATTCTATGTCAAGTTGGAATCAACATTGCTTGTTTGAAACCAAGATTTAGCTTTAGGTCCACAGTACCCCAAGCATGTGCTTCCCCAAGGAGACTGAGAAGTGTGATCCATTTATAATCAGAATGCACATTGCATCCGGCTTTCTAAAACTAGGGACCACTGCCTTTGTTTGCCAATCCAGAGGTACTACAACATGGTAACTATGACACCCCAATAATGTCAAGTACCTTCAGCATTTCCAGACAGATCTCATCCACTCTTATAGCCTTGACAGAGAGAAACGGTTTAAGTTGCTGCAATGACTTCATCTACAAAAAAACAGACTAGATCCATCATGTTTCTCGCACTGGTTTGTTAAAAGAGGGCTATGTCCACCAGATTCAGTAGTGCAATGAAGTTTTCCTTCCACCTGTCAAAAATGTCCCACGTTTAAGGTAAGCATTTCTCTATTTATTGAGAATTTCCTACCTACTCTACCAGTGTTTTCAAATTTGTTGGTAGGACCTCTTTCAGTATGATGTCCAAAAAGCTGCCCTCCATGGACTTGTCAAAGTCATCTCACACCTCGACAAGGGGTATTCTGGATCAGTTTGTCTGGCCTCATCTCTCAAACCAATTTGCCAAGGCTGACTACAATAACCATTTTTAATATTTCAGTTTTCACACAAAGTGTTCCCACCCTCCACTCCATGCAGAAACATGCACGGGCACACAAAGACACAATCACTTTTTGATTTGAGGCATATCTTACATTTGACTGGGATTAACAGAAAGAAATACTGCCAAAAGTAATGTACAGCAACACGTTCCATATGTTCATATTGTCCAGAATAATTCAGGTCCACAAGATCAAGTGACCATTATAGATTTAGTACTACTTTCATATATACACTGACCTCCACCCAGAACAACCACTTTTTGAAAGGTTATGCCTCTGATATTTTACTGCAATCACATAAAAAGTTCTGCCTCCATGTAATGTGTGTATATAAAACAAGTTGAAATACTATATATGTGTGTCTTCTTCTTTCAGCTTTTCCAAGTTAGGGGTCGCCACAGCGGATCACCTGTCCGCTCATAACTGGCAGTGGAGTTTTACGGTGTTGAGTTCCCAGCCCGGCGCACAACCTTCCACAGAAGGCACACACATGCATGCAGTCACACCTAGGGCCAACTTAGAGCGTCCAATCCACCTACAGCATGTCTTTGAGATGTGGGAGGAAACCGGAGCACCCGGAGGAAACCCACGCGACCACAGGGAGGACATGCAGACTCCGCACAGAAGGCACCCCAGCCAAGGATAGAACCGGAGAACCTCTTGCTGTGAGGCGGCAACACTAACCGCTACAGCACCGCAGTAAGTAAGAATGGTATGATAAGAATGATAAATTCTGTATATAAAAAAAGAATTGTGTGTATGATGGTTTAATTTTGTAAATACATACATCTATGCATAGATAAAAATGTAAATATGTACACAATTTGTTATGTAAACAAGATGTAAATAAAGAACCCCTATTCTTTCAATGAGTGCCGTGGGATCCAACGTATACATCCAACTGAGCTACCACCACCTCAAGCATATGGGGATTCAGTTTAACATCTTATCCAAAGGACAGCAGACTCAGGAGTGCAGCACCTCCCTTATGCTGCACTGCAGTGTCAGTAATCAATATACCTGGTGTGGGAATAGAACCCACAGCTTTCTGCACCAAGGTGAGTGTGCTACATGTTGCAACAATGACACTGCTTTTATAACCGATTTTTTTTAGGTTCATTAAATTTTTTTTTGCTGGTATTCAGGCAGTGTACTTACTAGCCAGTAACTGAATTTTACTCAAGCTGGCAGAATTACTAACTCTTATTTCTCAGTTTCTTTTTTCGTATTGGGACAGCTGAAATTAAGCTGTTGATTAGTGTGCAGCCACCTTGGAAGTCCAATCTGTTTCTGATTTTTGATAATATTTTTGGCTTTGTTGCATGGGCAGTTAAGATGAGAGAAGTGGCATGGTGGTGTGATAAGTATTATTACAATATTACTGGAAGTGATTAACCAGATATTTTTGGCAATATTTCCCTGACTTTGTGATTTATGTGCAGCATCTTAGACCGACATACTTTAATGTGTGCTAACTTGTGTTTGTGGACTGTGGAGGTGAAATATTACATAACCATCAGACATAACTCTCAACGACTCGAAGACAATCTCAAAAGAATTGGGGACAAATTCAGAAATAATCAGGGGCAATCAGGGTCACATTTAAAATATTAATACTATTAACTTAAGACATTGACAGAATAAGAAATTGTGAATATACATCATTTAAGTAAAAGAAGTCTCCGACTTATTGTCATTATTTATGAAGTGGAAATCACCAGCTTTTCTCCAAATGCCATTTTAGGAGGGATTAAGAGAGACCGGGCTAAAATTTGAGTCAAAATCAGATGTTGTAGCTAGGACGGGGGGGGGTGTAGATTAAGTTACCTCATCCTCGTGTTGTTTGCTTACTTAAAGCAAATCACTTTCTGCCTTAGCAGGACTACTGTGCAATTGTGGGATGTAAGATGAGCTACTTAAATGAACACCTCATATACAAGGATACACTAAGAATAACTGCTGTGACTGTCTTCTTTGGAGCTAAATGACTAACTGCCTGCTGCTGTTTGCTTATTACTTTGGTTTTGCAGGACTAATATGATTATGTGTAGCAACGTGTAACATTTTAATGTGTGGCATCTGTTCGTTTTAAACAAAGATGAAATATATGGTCATTCTCATCACAATCTTGTGTCTGAATTGTACATAGAAGTGGCTATAACTGCTTGATAAAGTTGTCTGGATGAAAGTAACTGACCCTGTTGTCACTTGCTCAGTTTAACTCTCATCCCTCAAAAAATAAGGGATAAATGCATCACAGAATGCTCAGACCTTCCGAACTTCTGGGGGATGGAGGCCCCCACATACCAAGGTTGTACGAGAAGATTTTGACATATGCTTTGTAATCCCCTCCACCATATATCCCACCTAGTCTAAATCCAGTTTTGTTCATAGGTGTACACTGAAGGTCTCTGCCCTTGTGTGGGGGCTGAGACAATATCATTATTTCTTTAACATTTTTTCCAAACGTCAAAAGGTCACTGTATATTGTGCTGGGCTGGGGACAGTGTGGTCATTATTTCTTTAACGCTCCTCACAAACGTCAGAGGGGTGCACAGAGGGTCACTACAGCGTGTAGAGGAGCATTACTATAAACATTCCATTTTCCTCACATTCAAACAGCTTGTGCATATATAGATAGTTATATCATGGTGGACAGTGAATAAGCATGCTGTCTTTATATGTCTGACTGCAAATATGCTACATTATGTTTATCTTTTTCACCTTTTTCCCAGTCCAATATTGAAGGGTACACAGAAGGAGGCTGCCTTTTGGGGGTAAGGGATTAGCTGAGATGCGGTTTATAAATATGACAGCAACTGTTTGAAATATGACTGTGGGCATTTATGTCTTAATTTTAATCTCATATTAACACCAGAGTGGGATACACAGAAAGTGACTACCTATTTTAAGGTGAGTGTGGGTTGGGGACAGTTACTATTCCCCAGATATATGTATCCTCACATGCATTTGCTTTCACCAGTTTATTGTGAAGGGATGCTTGTTCAGATACACGCATTAAACGTTGTATACAACTTACTCCTTCCTTGAAACAAAAAAAAAGTAGGATCGAATTTCTTTTTAATATGCAAGATTTTTGGACTGGTGTGGTCAGTTAGGATGTGCTGAAAGGATGCAGGAAAAAGCAAAGTTGAAGAGTACAACTGAATTTCTTTCCATAATTATGTTTTTTGTGCATGCAATCATTGGATGAAAAAGTTGTTTAAAAAAAAAAACTTGAACATGCATCTTGGAGAATCTGGAAACCTCATGGCTTAATACTGTTATTCCCAATGCAGTTACTGCAGTGTGGTCTTGGTAAGTTAGGATGTGCTGAAAGGATGTAGGAAAAAGCAACGTTGAGGAGTAAGACTGAATTTCTTCCTTTGATCATGGTTTTGTTCGGGCCATTGTTGGATGAAAAGGTTATTTAAAAGATAATAAAATGCATCTCAAGGCATCTAAAAACCTCATGACTTTCTGACATGTAGCCCCCAAGACTCCCCCAGCTTAACGCAGTTGTTTCCTCCACAGTTGTTAATTGTGCAGTGTTGCCTAGGCAGAACATATTGGATGAATCAGTGAAATGCAGAAGAAATGAATGTCTTGAGATGCAGACTGCAGCTAATATGACAATGAAGGACTGCTGGGGGTGAAGTGTACAACTGAAAACATCATCCGTCCTTTTCAGAACTAGAAAAAAAAAGGCAATAGAAGAACGCTTAACTTTGGACCGATATCATTTAAGGCCCTTTTAAAGAATACCGCCTGGCCTGTCCCAAGAGCTCTACAGAAGCAGCTTGGTTACGTAGCAGAGATCTTCATGGGGGAAAAGTTCCAAGTCCTAACAGGATAAAATCATGTGCAAATCCACTGATCCTATGTGACAGTTCTTTAAACTGCCAAAGCTGGAGAAATATCCCCTATGGCCTGGTCCAGAACACAGTCTGGAATGTAACAAATGCAACTGTCGGGTCATTCTCTTTGGTAATTTAACCAGCACTAAAGGAAAAAAGGACTATGTGATGCTTCAGTGACTTCTACAGTCTGTGAGGAGATCTTTTTTTCTTTTGGTGTTGGCTGGGGCTTGAGCGGGAAGAGACATAAGGCTCAAGGAGGATCATAAAGGTCCTCCACAGAGTTGAGGGCTGTTTTCTTTCAAGATATCATTCAACAGATCCCTCAAATTGGGCCATCAAATTCTAAAGAGCCCAGGAAAGAATGTTGGAATGAGAGCCCTCAGCCTCAAATATTTCTGAACTGCAGACAATTAATTCTGGAAACTATTTCCCACGATCAGGGCAACTAGCACCATACTCTTCTCAACTGCCTAGCAATGGGGTGCCACCTACATCCTGGAATTTATCCCTAAGGTGAGAGTTTGGGAAGTATCTCCTCTAGGCTTTCATTATCTGCTGAAGTGGAATACAGTGCAAGCTGCAGCTCTTGCTAATTAAGAATAAGCCTCTCACCTGTGATAAACTGAGGGCTCCTCTAGCAGCTCTTGGCCAAGGCTTAGCATCCTTTTGTTTTCCTTCTGATAGTGCTTTGTCAGAGACCTAGCTATGAATGATGAACACTGTACCTCTCCTGCCAATTCCTGTCTGAGGAACCTTCAAATGTATCCATCCTCATGGTTCTGATGTAGGCACACAGTTTCTTCCTGTAATACCTCTGGGTGGCTGGTTTCAATCTCTTGCCAGTGTGGCTGTGCTCGACTGTCAGACAGTAAAGACAGGGTTGGTGTGGGGCCTAAAATATTAATACCAGTATGAAGACGCAGACTACTCTATTGTCAGAGCAATTTGATGCTGCATTTAATATTTGCAAAATGCGAAAGGGACACTGACAGACAAAATGACTATATAAGCCTCTGAGGTCCATCACCATGCTCTCCCCATGAGGAATAACAGCTAACCACAGAGGAGCATCAATACTTTTTTTAAATGTGTGGGCTTTTCTATATTGAGCTAAATGGAAACAAACCGCTTAACTATAGTCACACGTCCATTTAATTTGATTATACCACACTATATGCACATGCAAAGCAGTAGAACAAGGCTTCTGATGCAAAGTGTGCAGTGTGTCATAAGGAGAACAATTAAAAGGCAATATCCAGGAGCTCATCTGCCAGGTTAGCTGTAAGGATCTTAATCATGTGCAATGTTACCTAGCTCTAGCAACAACAAGATGGGCTAATGTGGTTAACATCCTGAGGTCAGTGTACAGAATGATGGGCTAATGCGGTTAACATCCTGAGGCCAGTGTACAGAACGATGGGCTAATGTGGTTAACATCCTGAGGTCAGTGTACAGAATGATGGGCTAATGTGGTTAACATCCTCTGGCAAGTGTACAGAACAATGGGCTAATGTTAACATCCTGTGGCCAGTGTACAGAACGATGGGCTAATGTGGTTAACATCCTGTGACCAGTGTACAGAACCGGTGCACATTCCAAACATTCAGAACAGGTTGATAAAAGCAATAGAGAGGTTTTTTTAAAAAGTTGAATTCACTTCCATTCCACATCTTTGTATCTTGAGGACTCTAGTGGGTACACTGGCACCTGTGACCCATACTTTTTTGTCACCATCCTGCTTACAAATGCAAAGTAATAAAAGATACATTCAATGACTAAAACAAATCAGTATTACAAAAGATACAGTGCATGCCAATTTTCATAGAAAATGTGCCAAGCACGACAACAGTGTTACACTGGAAGAATTCTGAATGCAAGACGTAACAACCTTTTTCTTACACTGTGTCTGTGTTACCCAAGTAACATAACATCATTAATAACAGTAAATGAACTGTATTCAGATGCAGTTATAATTACTTTGCATGACTGCTTAAGTGTTGCTGAATGGATGTTATGCAGATAAAAATATGAAAACTCAGGTATGTGTGTATGTATATTATATACTATATCCACATACACTGAAATACATAGAGACAATGCAGATCCCCAACCTTAACTGTGATCAAGTAACAAATGGTGTTTCAGATTACAGAGGACAGGCTCAATCACAAATGAGCTTCATCCTCTTTTGCTGGATCAGATTTCCACACTCTTCAGAGTCTCGGAACAGCAAAAGGAAAGTCACTTAACCAAACCGTGCTCAGGGGTTACTGATGAGAGGCATTTGTGCTAACAGATTTAACTGGTTAAATAAAATAAACCTCCCACTCCAATTACTACTATATAAAATATTCCATGTGTTTTACATGCAGCAACTCCCTCCAAATGAAGCGTTTTTTTGTTTTTAAATTTGCTACCAGTGATAAGCCACTTGCTGTGAAACACAAACTAGATGCACACTAACACCTTCTGACCAGGCACACTAAATGTGTTACTGTTATAATACAAAAAAATTCTGCCCTCAATAATAACGCCTTTAGATGTCACTCAACCAACCCCATCCCTAACAGACAATCATTTAACACTGATCAACATAGCAGATCAGCTGCTTTCAAATACAGATTAAGCCTGCTAAATTGCCACTTTTCAACTGTGTACCCCTCTAGTTATTCAATGTTCGTAGCTGCATAAAAGTAATGTGTGGTTCTCCCCTTTTACACACATGAACATGGATAACCACCTAATATTCCTCTGCCGTCAACCCCCTTACTGCTCAACTGTGATCACATCTATGGTCAAATGTAAATATCCACCTATTTCCCAAATCACAGGACTGCTAACAAAAACGCACCTGCATCTCTCAGGCCTGGTTCAGCCTCGCTGAAGTGTCAGCTGATGGTGGTAATGGCAAACAGTAAAATGAAATGTGCCAAATGTATGTCAGACCATGAAGCAGAGTTGTAATACAGACTGACTGCATTACAGTAATTCTTGCGATTCTTTTTTAATCTCAATATTTTTTCTTTATAGCTTTACCATTTTCCTCACCTTTGTCAAGACTACTAGTCTTCTCCTCTCCTCCTTTATGCATCTTCTTTACATCTCAAAATCTGTATCACTTCTTTGACTCCTTTTTGTAATGTCTCCATCACTTTCTCGATTTATCCTTCTATCTAACCATCTTTGTTTACCGGGAAAGTCTGACTGGTATAAATGGTGCTCTCATTTTCCTCTGCAGTTCCTGCTGCTCCCAGCTATTGATGTTGCTTCATCTTCCGCACTTCCTCTTTCGGAGACTCCCTTATTGTATGCCCTTCTGTGAAATGCCCACATCCTAAAGCTTAAAGATAGGCTGAAAAAAGTCCTGGGCAATTTTTATTTGGGCATTTCAACAAGTTTTCTTGCTCTTCATTCTTCTAAAACCATTAATTTCTTCTACGTTCATGTGGGCACAGAATGTTTTTAAGCTTTCCTGTTTCTCTGACTGTGCCATCTGACCATATGTATCTGATTAAACCATGTTCCAAAGCCCTTTCCTTTTCACTAACAGTTTATTAACTGACATTACCGTTATGTAGTCTGGAATCTATATAATCCTAGAATGAAATGTATTCCTCTAAAATATTACTTTGTTTGATATTCTTAGTTCCTTCGGTACTTGCGTATTATCGCAATCACATTCCAAACGGCAGGTAATGGAAAATTGTTGAATCAAGAACGTATGCAGGTTGTGGAATCCAAACGAGAAAGAGGAACTGCTTACAAGGAGGATATAGGTGTTTATAGACGTGATAGGTATAAATACTTAAAAGAAGTGAAAAACTTTGTTCGTGGACCTCAGACCCTGAATGCCATCATGTGCGTGATAAAAGACAGTGATTGAAGGCAGGTTGTGGCTCGTCTCTGTTACTAGTTGCTGTTAACACAGACTGCGTTTTATATATTTCATAGTACACAAGTGGTATTACGTGGGGGTACTGTAAACTGTACAAGTTTAACTTTTGTTGTGGGGGCGAGGTGGCTATTTAATGTCAGCTGCTGTGTTTTGTTTGGAGTATATGCTTAGGAAGACAATCACGTTTGAAGAGAGTGTCAGGCAGAAAGCTGGCTGCAGGCAGTGTATACCTCACAACCTTTTCTGTTTCCTTGATTGAACTGCACTTTGTTATAGTATGCTGGAAGAAGAAATAATTGGAAAAAAAAAAAGGCTTACAATTGTACCGTGTTGGTCATCTTTACAAATATATAGATTGCGTGACTCGTGTTTGATTGTAGTAGGGCCCCAATGTAGTAGAAGGAGCAGTCATACTTCTGGATGGCGTGTTCAATTGCACCCCATCCTCCTCCCACTCCCCTTATTCAATTTATTAGGAGAGAGAGAGTAGCAAAGGTTACCGAACTCCCAACTTCTACAAGTGTACAGTCAGTAAAGTAATTCCCTCAACATAACATACTGATCCTGTGTTGTTTTGGAGGAGCTTTCAGTACATGCATACTATCACCAGCCTCAAAAAGGAATTTGAAACTTATTCCTCTTCCTAACTGATTACCCAGTGTCAGACATAACTAGTTAGTAGGTTATCCACCCCTGCAAAAAGACGATAACTCGTTTGTCCATACTTTGAAGAAAAAGGACACTTTGGGAATGTGGTTCCTACTACATCTTGCCGGACTTCTTGTATTTTATTCAGTTGTTTCATTGCAATATTTTCCAAGCTCAGTGCATCAAACACTACCACAAATACATTTAGCTTATCTTCTATGGTAGCCCAGCCTGACTCAATCTGAATGAAATTCCAGCATTCTAGCATCATATTCAGTTTCTCTTTAAATTACTTTTCCTTCCACTTCTTCTCCTTTCTCGGTCCTCATCCATAAATATCTAATATTTCAGGTAGTCGTTCTCATCAGGTTTGAGCTATACCCACTCTAATCACCAGCAAACTTCAAAAATGCATACTACATAAAAAGTAAATGCTGGTATTTAGTCAAGATACAAAACTTTATGTAACTTTACAGTTCCAAACTTTACCCGTAACCATGCTGTTCTAACTCCGAGGAAGGCAGACTTCTTCCTAATCTTATCATGAACAAACTGTTATAGTATATATCAAAGTTGTTAGGACTGGTGCAGTTAGTGAGACACATGTATGTTACACTGATTGCATACACTTGATCTTTGTATTGCTCCTAAAAAGGGTCTCTTGCTCAGTCTCTGGCTTAGTCAGAGTTAACTAGTTAACAAAAATTATAAAATATAAAAACTGCAATTGATTTTATGTATAACAAAACAAGTGTACCCCACTATTCTTGGGCAAGAGAATACAAGGACACCATAAATTAATGCATCTGGACAAAAACAAAGTGCAGCAACTGTAATGAAGTCCTTATAAAACATGAAGCAACGAGAAAGCACAATCAAAGGAGCCATTTGACATTGTATTCCTAGTAACAGGATTACAAAACTAAATATTTTAATAATAATTATCTGAAATTACATAATCAAGACTTTTACAGCTGTAATTTAGTTACACATTTTGATAAAGATTATAGCACTGATGATCAAATGCTCCAGCACTGTCTTTTTTGGTTTGTCTACTACCATCTTTGCTGAAGGCACTTTGACATGGGACTACCTTTGCAGAAACCGATGTTTTATTCTGATGACACATGATCATCCTTTACCCTTCTCAGTCTGCCCAGCTCCCTGCCTTCTCGACACGCTGCAGACTCCCCCCCCACAAATAAAAACTGCCTTATAGCTCACCGATTTATTACTAAATCATCTAGCCATTTTGATGCTGCAACCCACTCATTTATCTACCATCCTTTCTGTGAGAAATACTTCCCCATTTCTCTCTAGAGCACAATACCATACATCCTTAAATCGTGTCCTCCTGTGTTACATATGATGTTTATTTTGAAAGGCTATACTCAACTGGACTATGTGGATTCCTCTGAAGTACTTGAAAGTTAGACCCCTTCTGCCTACATTCAAGAGTATGCAATGTTAAGCTGTTGTGCTCTTTCCTTATATGGTCTACAGTGAAGAGCATTGTCCTCATCTATACTAATTGTGTCCTGTCTACATCATAAAAACAAGACCTCCACAAATGTACCAAGCTGTGGATGGTGATTCATTACGGAGACTAAGCAGAAATTCCTTAACATTCCAAGAGCAGGATAAGTTATTTCTTACACTTATTTCATTGAATTGCACTTCTGTAATGCTTAGAATTGTGCTATACAGTTAATCTACTACATTTTACACTGTTATAAAGCTTTTTTTACTGTTTCACTGCATTTATGTGCTATTTTAACTGTATTTTAATTGCTAGATACTGTTTCATTACTCTAATTGCAGGTTTACTGAATTACTTAACTGTAAACTGCTTTTTCATACTGAGAGTTGTATTTTCTGTTTGTGAGTGCTCTATCCGTGCTTCTGTGCATTTTTGATTTTTTGAGGTTCTGCGCTCTAGTCAGGTATCATTGAACTGATTTGTTTGCAGTTAAAAGCATTCTCTAGAGTCTCCTTCCTCCTTTATTTGTTTAAAACTTTCATTTAGTGGCTACAGCTAGTAGCTGTAATAGTTTCCCACTCTACCTCCCTATTTTTGTCTTGTTCTTATACTTGGTGGCTTTGCAGTTGCCCACCCACACTGTGTGTCTGGTCTGGGACACTCCTCCCAGTCTAGAGTCATTAGTTTGTTCTACCTAATACAGAGAGAACATTTGTGAGGGCCAACCCCCTTAGATTCTTAACCCTGAATTACCTTTTGTTCCAGCTTTCTCCTTTTCTACGTTAGTAAAAAAAAAAAAAAAAAAATTCTAAGCTTGTTTCCCCCCTTTCCTGTAACGAGTCTAGTCCAGACACAGACTTGCTGTATCCAGGACTGTTTGTAAGCTCCTGAGCCCCCCCCAAGCCTTTCTGTGTTGGAGGGAAGCCTTCTAGCTTATCAGTGGGAGTGGTAAGCACTAGGTAGCCTATCTACCCACTTAAGGAGTGGTTTCTGGCCCAGAAATTGTATTTATGGGCCGTATGGGCAGTTTTTCTATCTCTCTCAACTTTCCAGTTTAAAAGCCCACATTTGCTCTTGTTTCCTGCCTTTCCTGTAACTAGTCTAGTCCAGATATAGACTTGCTGTATCCAGGATTGTTTGTAAGCTTCTGAGCGGTGCCAGAGTCTGCTTTTCATTTTTCCTTTAGATCTACTAGTTCACCCCTCTGCTGCACTTATACTAGCTTATTAATCTAGCACTTTACCAGACTTCTTGTAGCACACAAAAGTGCTACCAGCAGTAAACGTTCTACAAGAAAACAGATCTAGTACTTATTACAATGCCCACCCTTCAAGGCATGTCTAAAGGTCAGTTCCCTGTGCTTTCTCCTATTAACCTGGTGAACTTGGGCATTCTGAGGCAATGTAGCAACTGCCTCATGTACAATGACAACCCTCTCCTCTTACCTTCCAACACTCAGACTTGCGAGAGATGCACTTATATATCCAAATTGGAAGCCATGCACTCTTCAGCCAAGACCAAAATAGCTGGTCAAGAGGAGAAGGTCAACACTTGCACCACACCTCATGGAACACATAGCACTCCAGAACACACACCAGCACTGCCTTCACATAAAAATACAAATCACACACCCACCTTCGTGGAGGCCCTCAATAAAAATCGACCCAAGCAGCAGAGACCTCCAAGGCAGAAACACACTCAACCACCAAAACACAACACTAATCATGAGACACAACTCTCCTAAACAGTGTGCCACTCAACCAAAGCCCCTAAGGCAAAACAGTGTGCCACTCAACCAAAGCCCCTAAGGCAAAACAGCATGCCCAACACACTAGTCATTGGTGACTCGATAGTAAGGCACATTGATGTCCCACTCACTAGGTTGAATAAGGAGAAAGTAACAGTCAGCTGCCCGGATCCGACACATAATGCATGCACTCAGGTCGCTCAACAATAGCTACAAATATGACTCTGTCACTGTACATGTGGGTGTGAATGACCGGAGACATACCTCTCCGGACTACATGAAAAGAGACATGGAGGAGCTCTCGGATTATGTAGCCCAGGTGGGTATGACCCTAGCCCTGAGCAGCCTCCTGCCATCACTCAGAATGATACCACAGTACAAGCAGAAAATGATTGATTTCAGCAATTGGCTAATCTTCTGGTGTCACTCTAAGGGGATGCAGTATCTGTCTGCCTGGGATGACATGATCAACAGACCCTGATGCTTTGCCAGAGATGGCCTGCATCGGTCACCCCTGGGCTTCCAGATACTGGCCAAGGCTCTTGCCACTCCTATAGTGCCTTTTTTAGGCAGTGTTCCAAAGACCAAATTACCATGGTAACAGCTACAAACAAATGCAATATGAGGGTCATGTTGCTCAATGCTAGAATGCACTCGCTCGAGGCACTCCTTAAAATGGAGAACATCGACATCTACGCTGCAACAGAGACCTGGTTCAAGGCAGCAGAAAGCACCCCTGCACTACTAGGCTATAACTCATTCCACACCTTCGGCCCCAGAACCTGGACCAAAGCTCCAAAGGTGGTGGTGGTGGTGTTTCCATATTCATAAAGGATGCGCACACCTCTAGACTGCTAGCCCAACATAACGCATCAGAGATACTTCAGGTGCAGCTAACATTTGATAAGACAGCGATTCAGGTCGTAGCCTGCTATATAAGTCCCCAACCATGTCCCAAGACTCGCACTCCGCATTCCTAAACACCCTGGAGAATATTAGGGTCCAACCTAACACTCTCTTACTAAACGACTTCAACTACCCCTCCATTAACTGGGTAAACTACTCATGTACCAATACACTTGTCCAACGTTTCCTGGAGTTCATTAATTCTAATGCCCTGGGCCAGCTCGTTCTTACCTCCACTAGAGGTAGCAACATCCTTGACCTGGTCATTACTATCATGGGTGACCGTTGCTCTACACCAATAGTCAGCTACTCCTTGGTTAGATCCGAACACAAACTAATCACCTTGGATGTCCACATTCCTCCCACCCCCCACCCCCACCCCCAGCAAAGGTAACCACCATGACAAACTTCTCCAAAGCTAACTTTGAGATCCTAAAAACAGAGGTGGCTAACTTCACGGCACCCATGCAAATGGAGAATAGTTACGTGACCGCAGAGTCATACACCAATGCACTGTACGAACACTTGCACAAATGCATGGATATCGTCACACCCAATGGAACCAAGATACTCTCCTCCAAAAAAAGGAAGCCAATCTGGTGGTCCCCTGCCATAAACAAACTCTACAACAGGAGGAGGAAACATATGCGGAATAAGGTGAAGTCCCATGATTGGAAAAACTCCCTTATCTGCCTCAACAAAAAGTTGAGATCCCTCATGAAATCCTCTAAAGCTAGCTATGAAAACAGAATTGCAGCAGATAGTAAAGACAACCACAAGGCAAGAATCTCCACGGCAATACCCAGATTTGCTCTCAGCTACTGCACAATGGTACCTCCTATACAGAGTCAACAGATTTTGCCAGTATACTGGCCAACAGATTCAGTGCCAACTTTACCCCTCCCCCAAAGCACGAATCACAATAACAGTAGATTGCCAGGCACTCAGTACTACTGCTGCACAGGTTAAAACAGCACTATCCAAGGCCAAGAATACAGCTTCTATGGGACCTGACAATATCCCTGGTTATGTTCTACATGAACTACAGAGTGAACTGGCACCTCACCTGTATGCCCTGTTCAATCACAGCCTCCCCTCAGGCTTTGTCCCTTCCGAATGGCGCACTGCTACAGTCATCCCTCTCCACAAAGGAGGAGTGACTACAGACCCTGGAACTATCACCCCATTAGCCTGACGAGTCGGATATGCAAAGCTATGGAACGCATCATCATGGACCAAATAAACAAGGATACAGGGAATCTCCAAATTCTGGATCCCACACAGTTTGGTTTTCTGAAGAGTAGATCATGCCGGCTCAACTTGGTCGACTACTTTGAGTCAGTCACCAGAGCTGTGGATGAAGGCAAGGTGGTTCATACAGCCTACCTTGATCTGGCCAAGGCTTTTGATACCATTCCCCACTCAGGAATCGTAGAAAACTCACCAAGCTTGGCATCAATCCCTATATCACTAGGTGGGTTGCAAACTGACTCACAGATAGAACCCACAGTGTGAAACTAGCCAACTCCAAGTCAGACTTCCGATTAGTCACGAGTGGAGTCCCACAGGGTTCGGTCCTGGGTCCTCTCCTGTTTCATATCTACTTCTCGGAAGTCCAGGCCAACAGGAAGAGAATCTGGCTGACAAAGTTCGCAGACGACTGCAAGTTGGGAGCTATTATTAACTCCCCAAGTGATAGTTACATCCTACAGATTGGCCTCACTGTGACCAACGACTGGTGTCAGAACCATGGCTGTAAGATCAATGCCAAACATTTTGTCATTATCCCCTTTGGGAAAAACCCAGTTCCCATGAATTACCACATTGATGATAGTCCACTGAACACAGAAGGCGTTATAAGAGATCTGGGAACACAGGTTGACAGCAACCTCTCTTTTGATCACCACATTGCCAATGTGGTCAGAAAGTCCTTCTACGTGGCACATCTCATTACTAAGGGTTTCTGCATCCAGGAAGAAAGAGTCCATTGTCTCCCTCTACTCTTACCTCATTAGGCCGATCATGGAGTACAATGTCTTATTTGGCATGTACCTCACTAGACACCTGCAACAACTGGAGAGGCCACAAAAGTACCTCACAAAAAGGATCCTGGGCCTTAAACACTTGTCCTATATGGACAGACTCAAAAAACTCCAACTATTCTCTGTCTCATATCGCCTACTTGAGGCGACCTCTGCTTGACTTACAAAGCCATGTCTGACCCAGCTCTGTCAGAAATGCTACATCTAAAGAAATCCCAATCCCTCCACACTAGATGCTTCAGAGACCTCAACCTCATTACCACAATTAACAAAACATGCATGAGGGACAGGTTCATAACCCAGAAACTGCTCATGCTATGAAACAGACTTCCCATACATGTCAAGCAGAGCACCTCACTGACCCTCTTCACGAGGAATCTTGATGAGTGGATGGGAAAAAGAAAAATTCACCCAGGGGATCACTCCAGGGGCTCTACTCGAAAGAGGCACTGGGAACTAAGGTCGGGTGGCACTATGCCAGGGTAATCCTATGGCTAGGCTTGTAAAACTCCCAGGGCCATTAGCCTAGTACACACCTATGAAATTATGAACCCATGTGTTATCATATCAAATGTCTATACAGCAGAACAGTAGCCATTTTTTTTCTAATATGATACCCATTCCTATATATATCAGTACCTGAGCCATCTTCTTTCCAGCTTTGGTTGAACTGCTTGTTTAACTTCATACTAAAGGATATCCTCACCCTGCCTCTTTCGGGTCTATATTAGAAGATCGAATGTTTAGGTTATCAAACACCTAAACATCGATCTTCTAATATTGAAAGCAAAAAACGACGAATGCCCGATTTTTTGCTTGGAAAAATTTCCCTTGGCCGGATTTTGCTATTTCCCTGTTTTATTGTTTTCCCTGTATTACTGTTTGAGTGATCTCGGAGTTGGTATATTTAGTTAGGGGGGTGTGGGGGGCACAGCCCCCCCCACTTAATTTAGATGTAAAGTAATGTTTTTTTGTGTTGTGACCGAGGAACATGTTTCCCTGGGACACCTAAACATCGATCTTCTAATATTGAAAGCAAAAAACGACGAATGCCCGATTTTTTGCTTGGAAAAATTTCCCTTGGCCGGATTTTGCTATTTCCCTGTTTTATTGTTTTCCCTGTATTACTGTTTGAGTGATCTCGGAGTTGGTATATTTAGTTAGGGGGGTGTGGGGGGCACAGCTCCCCCCCACTTAATTTAGATGTAAAGTAATGTTTTTTTGTGTTGTGACCGAGGAACATGTTTCCCTGGGACGTTCGACATTGTGCGGTTTGATATTAGCAGATCAATGTTTAGGTGTTCGATCACCTAAACATTCAATCTTCTAATATAGACCCCCTCTTTCTGCTTATGTTGATGCTACTGCTTCAACTCCAACTATGTAGTACTTCCGCAGACTATCAATTCCCAGATGCATTATTTTTTAATGAACCAAACCTGCCAGTACTCCCATTTCTATCAGGCTCCTTTTGCATCTTTTCTGCACTTTCATGCACCGACCCTGTTGCACATTTTTGTGTTATAAGCAGTCACACACTTCCACTGATGCCTTCAGCAACATCAGAAAAGGACAAGATGCAGTATTGACGCATGTGGAACTCCAGAAGCAACCACCCCCTCAAAACTTCCATTTATAATGGCCTCATGGATCCTTTTTCAGCCTTCACTTTATTGACCTTGCACATCCTTGTGCCAACAGCTACGCCAACGCTGTCATGGTTGTATGGGAACATGAGTATTTATTGAGTGGCCCATATCAAAACAAGGTTTTGTTTTTTCTAAGATTTGTAGATCTTTTTAATTTATGGGCTGATGCAGAAGAGGAGTTCTGGGAGTTTCTTATGTACTTAAATGCAACCACTACTTTAAGGTTTACATCTGTTGTTTCATATGAGAGAATAAACTCTTTGAATGTTCAAGTAAATATTGAAAAAGGGAGCATATATACATGCTTGTACAGGAAGGAATGTCATGTTAATCATCTTTTAAATAGGGGAAGTATGCACCCTACCTATGTGTTTGACAATGTCATTAGGAATCAGGGTTTCAGAGCGTCTAGGCTGAACGTGAGGGACGCAGATTTCCATCAACAGTTGAATAATATGAGAAATGAATTACTGGCCAGAGGTTATGGGGAGAGAGATGTACAGAAACAGATACAAGTAGTAGTTAATGTACGACGTATGAAGGCTAGACCTTATTATTCGGATAGATGGTCTGAGAAAAAAAGAGACCAGTGGTGACATGAGTAAGTTAAAAGTGCCATTATGCTTTTCTAGTGATGTCGGGTCTTATATGAACATTATACATAAACAATGGGGGATACGGACCACAGATAAGGCGGCCACAAAATGGATAGAGAATTCACCTAAATCTTTGTTTAGAAATCAAAAGTCTTTTGAAAAGACGTTTATGTGTATCCAGACAAAAGAAAACACCTATGGGTGGAATGGGAACGAAGCCTTGTGGCAAATACTCATATTGTGGGCACATAGATATAAGTAATGAATTTCTGCATCCAGATCAGGACTGGCTACATAAATTTAAAGTACAAGCTACACGTGATACACAGCACATAGTGTATCTTGCCCACTGCTTAACATGCAAGAAATTTTATATTGGGAAAACAGACCGCACACTTAAGGAGAGGATTAGAGAACACATTTATCACACAGGTAAACAAAGCAGAAGTAATGCCCTGGTCAAACGTGTTATGAATACTAATAGTGAACATAAATTTAAGTTTATGGCCATCGCTAGGAGTTTTGTGAGTTGGGGGGGGGGGCACATGCAATAAAACAGAGGAACTGGAAGCTAGATGGATAGTTTTATTCAGAGCTGATATGGGACATGGTCTCAATGAACAAATACCACTGTGACCAAAGCTAAAGGCCAGACCTCTACGTAAGTAAAGTAGCTGTTTTTTAAGAACATGTATTTTAATAATGTGTGTTTATAGTGCACAAAGTATATAGAAAAAAATATCCATTTTAGGATTTTCTTTGACCTTTTAGTTATTTTGTGATTATTATATAGCTTAACATTTTATAGTAATGGAATGTATATAGTCATGTAATGAAATGTTGTCATGTGATGCATTCAGCAAGGTTTAAAAGTATGATTGGTTTCAGTTTGTTTTTATGCACCTGAAGAAACAGATGTGAAAGCGCTTGTGCCTGATTAAGGTTTTATAACCTGGAGCCTATCCTGTGTCCTCCTGCTATTTTTGGATACACAAACAAAACCATGAAGGAGCTGCTTCTCTGCTTTACTGTTGTGCACTACTCAGCTGGATAAGCACTTTCATCCCTAAAAAGTGAACTTTATCAGATCCTCATCAACACCTATTGTGTACAGTTTGACATCATTATTGGGTAAAAAAGAATCAAGGCAGCCAATTTTGTGGAAGAAACTACCCTTACAGCACCAGAAGCCTTACACTTTGTTTCTTTTGAAATTTAAAATTGTAAAGAAAAAAATGAGATTAGATTAGAAAAAGTCTGCAACCTTGCACTGATGAATTTCATCACATAATCAAGGACTTGTTATAAAAGTCAGCATACACCCAAATCAACAATTGGGTGGGTTTACTTACTGTTGATTAAGAGGAGAAGGAGTCCTAACCAGATTACAGGGTCAACAGATGACAAGAGGTCAGGGCAGTCACCAACATGGTAACATCACTGCAAAATCTTACATATCCAAGGAAGGCAATTTGTATAAAATGGGTTAAGTCCCAAATTTAAAATGTATAATCTTTTATCATTTTTCACTCATATTTTATTATACTGCGGTGGTGGTGCTGCGGTAGCGTTGTTGCCTCACAGTTAGACGTTGCCCGTTCGATTATCAGAGCATCTTCTGTGTAGCGACATGCGTGAATGGGTGTTCCTTCGTTGAAGGTTGTGCGTTAGGCCCGGCAAGCCAGTGCATAAAAATCTACTACCAATCATTAGCGGACCGGAGTTCTGCTGTGGCGTCCCCTAACTGGGAAAAGCCGAAAGACACAAACAAACTCATATTTTATTATGTTTCTTTTGCATTACACTTTTCTGTAGTCCAGGTTTGTACATTCTGTTTTATACAAACAGTACTATTCTGACTTGTCTTGGAAATGGCTGGAATTCAGAAAGGGCCACTGCAAGAGGTAAACCCTAACACGGCCTACTACCACTGGCATCAGCCTTTTCTGATTCACAGAGAGGACTACTGCATGGATTCTACACTCTTTGTAGGATCACCATGGTGGGCAGTCTCCAAGACAATGCTACATGCTAATGAGGCTTTCTGTGGGAGAAGCCTAAACTAATTAGCCACTTACTCTCCCAGGGAGGCTTGCACTAAGGGTTTAAAGCAGGCAAGAAATTTAGATAATCATTCAGCTGCACAAGCAACCATAACAGGCTGTGTTACTTAACATGTCCAAATATCTGCATTCCCCCACTGTAGTAAAGGAGCGAGATCATGTAAAAGGTTACATCAGGTAAGTGTCTGTGGAGAGGTAGCAGTGGAATAGCAGCAGATGTGCAGGAGAGACAGACAGACCCCCGGATTTACTAATCTTCCATGCAGGACTAAAGTAGTCCTGCACGGAAGCGGCAGTTTAGGAGGAGAACAGCAGCACGCTATGCATATTAATGAAGGCATGCTGCCTGAGCCCCTAATCCTACATGGAGCGTGGACGAGTGCAGGGGGTGTGTCGGAGAGCAGAGCTCTCAGAATGAACATGCCCCTGCAAAGTAGAACAGCAGCAACTGTAAATAAATGAGCGAGACTGCTCATAGGTGTCCGCATATCCCCACCAACAGTCCCCCATGTGTTCAACAGCAACAGGACATAAAAATAAAAAGAGGAACCCCCTTTTTTTTTTTAAAACCCCGAGTACAGCTAACCGTAGGTGTGCCCGTCGCTTAACTATGGTTAAAGCAGCTGAAAAGGTTGAAGAGGATAACAAGGAATATATATGCAAATGAAGCAACACAGCAATAGTGTAGTGGGGTTAGAGCATCCGCCTAATGAACAGGCATTCCTGGTTCGAGTCCCACTGCAGCACAAATCATTTTCCATGTGAAATCTGTATATGAACATATTCTTACATCTTTTTGTTGTAACTGGAGTACTGCATTAAATGCACATGTGAAGTGTCAGTGTCATAATGAATAAGGCACTAGTAAGCAGGTTTAAGCACAAATAAGCAGTAGTAAGCATATATAAGCACTAGTAAGCATGTTTAAGTATGTTTGCGCGGTGGCAAGCATTGCCTACACAGATTAAGCAAAGTAGAAGCTAACCGAGTGTAAGAAACTGTAACCAGAGGTTAGCAGTGCTTACCATCGCTCAAACCCACGTACAACTGCTTTAATGTGCCTTAATCACTCTGTACCCAACGGCCCATGTTCTGCCCAGCAACAAAATAAACTGCTTCTGCAAGGCTCAAACTCAGGACCCTGTACACTATAGTCACAGTAGTTAACCACTAAGCCATCATAGCAATAAATATGAATGAGGTATCAGCAAACTAACCCTCAACACAGAAAAATCAAACCAAACACGTGAACTAAATTTATGTACAGTGTGAAGTGGTATAACCTGCTACATAACATAAATATGTGAAATGGAGTACTGCAGTAAGCACAGATTTGAGGTGTTATTGTAATAAAGTGTAGAAGTCCCCAGGTCCCCATACAGTGTATGTACACATGAATCACGGATA
Organism: Protopterus annectens; assembly: GCF_019279795.1. Taxonomy (NCBI): domain Eukaryota; kingdom Metazoa; phylum Chordata; order Ceratodontiformes; family Protopteridae; genus Protopterus; species Protopterus annectens. The sequence goes on along the minus strand of NC_056729.1, from coordinate 42,764,456 downwards.
CCAGACACATATATAACCTGTAATGAAGAATAAGTCACCGCCAAACAGCAAATATAGTGCTAATTAACTATTATGGAGTGCTTCTGTTTACTTTTCTTTCATATGTTGGCGAACTGTTGCATACTATAAATAGTACTGTTGTATTTTAAGCAGTGTCACCCAGACTGTGATATGCATATAAAATGTGTATGAAGTCCTACATAACAATGTTGGAAGTGCCAAGAGGTCAGTCATATTGTACAAGTGAGGGAGACTTAGATAGAAAACAGTAGAAAGCTTTACATCAATTCCCTGACAGCACACTGTACTGTGATGTTAGCTATAATATTTTGTCTCACCGCAGGGGGTTGAATCCTGGGAGTGCTACTAAGTTGTATGCATAATCATACCCCACAACTGTACAGATTTTGTTACAATGTTCAGATAGAAAGCTGTATGCATAATTACACACAACTGTACAGAATTTGCTAGAATGTTCAGATTGAAAGTTGTATGCATATTCATACCCCACAACTGTTCCAATCTGTCCAGCACGTCCAGATAAATGTCCCATATCACCAGCCTGGTACCCTGTTCCCCTGAAAAAATCAGTGTGATGATCCAAGAAATATAGGCAGCCGTTAATGACATATAACTGACAGCCAAACATGTACATAGTCACAGAATGTATATGAAAACAACCTGTCATTCTTGCACCTCACCCAAAGTGTATGACAGCAATTCTCAACATATGTTGCATTAACACCTGCATCTTGTCACACCTGTAAGACACAGGTCAAGTAAATAATAATCAATAAACATACCAGTGTACAATAAAAGGCCATTGTGTAGTGTAATAATACATGTAAGGGAAAGATCACTGCAGTGACTAAAAATGTTGTGAAAACTACAAGGATATATTAGCTGTTAATTGAACTCTCTCTCTCACCCCTGCCATATGTGCAAAATAACCCAATGACACTCCTCAACTGGTATGTGTACACTCCAAACTTACGTTGGGACATATGTCCTAATGGTTTATAAATATTCACATTTGTTTCTATACATGTGCCATGTTAAAATACACCCATATCGGTGGCCTGTTGCCATCAATGAAACCTGCATGGTCTTGTAATGGCCACTGTTGTTCCATATATGCATGTGTTTTGCTTACTCTGCAACTGTGTTAAATCTGGTTGTTGTTGTTGTGTCTTTCGGCTTTTCCCTGTTAGGGGTCACCACAGCGGAACTCCTGTCCGCTAATGATTGGCAGTAGATTTTTTTATGTGCTGGCTTGCCGGAACTAACGCACAACCTTCAACGAAGGAACGCCCATTCACGCATGACGCCACACAGAAGACGCTCTAATGGAGAATCGAACGGGCAACGTCTAACTGTGAGGCGACAATGCTACCGCAGCACCACCACGGGAATCCCTATGCATGCTGTAATTCTGAATGCTGTTGACTGTTACTAACCCATATCTGTCATAAAGCTGCTACAACATAGCTCGTATGGGAAGGCCGGTCCCTGCGGACCCACCTGTCCCACCTCAGCTGGCCATGGCACCAGGCACCAGCACATCTGGGGCCCAGCCTGGAACCGTGGGCCCTGTGCCACCTTCGGGTGGAACCGCTGCAGGGGATGGAGCTCGACCCCACCCCCCATGGGAGCAGGCGCAGAGGGGAACCTGTCAACATGTCCGGGCCGTGGTGCGTAGGGAGCTCGATCTGGAGTTTAGAGACCGGCTACGCCAGCTTGAGAGCTGAGTGGCGCAATTAGAGGGTGAGCCTGCCCCTCCTACACAGCCCACAGCACAGTCACCTTTGGGGCCGTGAAGGTGCAGTGGTTACTGCCCATGTGTGGGGACCTCAGTCCCACTGTTTCCATTTGGGGGCTCATGGGCTTGCGACTTCCAAACACCCCTCCTCGTCCAAGGTGTTTACCCCCCACATGTCATATACTGCCCCTGTATGCATCTTGTTTGTCTTGTCTGTTAACCTACTCAACCTACCTCCCCAACATTCCACTCTCACCTGAAAAAAAAAAACAGCAATCTGTTCCCACAAAAAAATCTCACCCCATACATAGCTGTCCATTTCACACGTGTCCAGTGGACACATGTAATCTGGTTTAATTGGCAACACAACAAATTTATGTTGTCCTCACCCCTCTCCCAGGGGTTTGAGGGTCCAAATTTACCTCCAAATTCAGTGTACATGCACAGCTGTTGCTGTAGATAAAATTGGCAGCTATGGACCTTTCCTACACCCTTCCTGCACATACCCTCTTTGTGCCCCTTTTTCACCACTTTCCTAGCGACCCTTTTTTATTTTCTTTTAAAGAAATATGTGCGGGGGTAAGCGGGAGTAGGCACTTTTAAGCAGCAGTAAGCGGGTTTAAGCTTGTTTATGCGGGGTTAAGCTATGCCTACACAGGTTAAGCAATTTAAAAGCTAACAGAGTATGATAAACTGTAACCGGACGTTTGCAGTACTTACCTCTGCACAAACCCACGTACAACTGCTTTAAAGTGCCTTAATCACTCTGTATCCAACAGGCCTTGTTCTGCCCAACAACAAAATAAACAGCTCTTGCAAGGCTCAAACCAAGGACCCTGCACACCCAAGACAAAGTGATGTACCACTAAGCCATGAGAGATGCACAGAAATTCAGTGTTTTCAGAAACATATCATCCAGTCCTATCATGCAACAGTACAAAGAATGTATACCAACACCTAGATGTCTGTGTGTGTAACTATATTAAAATCTAAACAAATACTATATATATATATATATATATATATATATATATATATATGTATATATATGTATATATATATGTATATATTTTTTTTCTAACTCTATATACATATATATATATGCATATGCCTAAATCGACACATATATGTGTCCACACCTAATGTAGGTCTATATGGACATAGTTATATATAGTTAGCAGATATACATATCTATATAGGTATATATGGCCATACATCTGTAGATAGCAATGGCAGATTAAGAATTACACATATGTCCACATGCACCGTTAATGGGGTTGAGAGGCCCCACACACTATACGTCCTGTACGAATAGGCATCCCTCCCCACAGCCAAACACGTGCGCCCTACAATACACTACCAAGTACAGTCTGCCTCCCATAGGACATGTAATATGTGGAAGCCATCAACATCCCCAGGATACAGATACAGATATGTAGATACAGATATACATATATATCACACATGTGACTACACATACACACGCAGATATATATACAGCAAGATACATATGCAGAAGGTGCACACAATATGGAACAGCCACTATGCTTACAGTTAACACCTGAACAACTGGACACTGTATGGGCCACCCATACAAATGTCAATCGCTGCCTGCAACATATACCAATGGAAAGGTTATAGGAAAGACACCGCACACAGGTTTGCAGAAATGGGAATCCTTTAATTGTGTACTATAATAGTTCTATATGCCATGTCATATAGCTGTTCAGATACTGACAACCATATAAACAGAGTACTGCAACTGTGAAACAGTTACACTAATACAATAGTCTGGAAGGGTTCACAACTGTTGCTGTCCAGGCCAAGCCCTTCAAATTGTACAATAGTGAAGACAGACTGGGCCACAGGATACCAAACAATCAGCAGTATGTACTGCAGGTGTGTAGTTCAGCAGCCTCTATATACACTCTGCACAAACTCAGCAGGAGGTCAAGACGTTTTGTGATCAACTGGGTTGTAACTAGTACATGACAAGGCATAACTGACAGCATCACGAGTACACCGACAAACAGAACAGTCTGTATGGCAGGAGGCAGTAGGCTTGCAGTACCCCAATTCATGTAAGTAATGTCAATATAGTTGAAGTATACAGTACTGTACATCCAGATACCTTGTGGCAGATCACCCCTGATACCCCCACATTTTGTAACAGTCTAGGCCATTTATGGTGCTCCCCACCTAGACTCAATAATGCAGGCCCATATACCACTGTTACATACACTGGCCTCTGGAGTGCATAAGGGCACACATGAATTGTGTAGGTGACGCCCACACATATATGGCCCCAGCCCCACTCTATGTGTGGGGGATACAACAGCAGTGGACTAATGGCAGTGTGATATACTCACAGCCCACTACAGAACAACGCCCAACAGCATGACATATGTGCAAAGTTTGGTATGTAGAGGGGGACAGAGGCTGGAACACTGCTGCCATACACTAAGCACATTGCTGGTGTTACAGGATAGTCTGCAACATACCCTTAGTCAGGGAATTGAGGTTAGAAACATAAATGGATGTAGCCATTTACTGATAGCACACAACACACACACACACTGCCAGTGTAATATCTGACACAGGACCTGTGTGATGGACGGACAACACATGATAGGCATACCTCTATTCAGCAAGAGGATAGGCCCACAGTAGTGAGCTATGCAGACAGACTGCATTCCAAAGTAGACTAGTATGTACACACACACACACACACACACACACACACACACCCTGTAACACCAGTACTATACAAAGCATAACACAACTCTACTCACAGTCTGTCCGTAGTTCCTGATCCTCCTACAAATATGTGGCCGCTGAGTGCGCAGGTTCTCCTGTAAGAGGTATTGCTACCTGCTGTCTGTAACACTGATGGCCACACGCAGGAAGGATGTCCATCACACAGGAAATGTAAAGGGACCACGCCCACATGCTGTAGGGATTTATAGTGGGTGGCTGCCATGACGGTGGTAAATGGAAGTAGTACACATGTGTAATTATATATATATATATATATGGCTATCTGGATAAGTACATATACATATTTCCACCATATGTCCTGGACATGGAGTGTAGCCCTACCCCAGCCCCTAAAGTCCCAAAGTCATAGTGCAAGGGAATGTCAGGTATGTATAGCAGGTATATTACCAGACTATTGCTACTGTAATTGGGACTGTCTTCACAGACATGGTGTGTGTGGAAGGTGATATCTGCTTATAACACGTGTACCATTGGCTACTGACAGACATCCTAACAAAATCATTGTAAAGTACCGCCGCTAGCATGTAATGCCCTTGTGGAGTGCAGCAGAAATATTGCCCAATATATGTTTGAACTTCAGACATACCCTGTACAGTTCAGAGGTATACACATAATCCCTTAGTGCACAACATGTGTGCCAGGCCTAACAATATGGATGTAGACAAACATGTAGATGGGTATAACACATAACGACTGATATACATTTGCCATCATAGGCTTTGGATTTACACACTCCTGTCTGGCCTGACACATAATGACTGCTGGTACAGGGGTGCCATGGACACATACTACCCACTAGATATTGACATACATCTGTACGGCATCCCACTGCTCTGTCTGACATACATGGCTTTTAAAGGAGGCCCGGCAGCCGTACATCTGGCAAGTATCTGCACATGACATCTCACTGGGTAAGTACACTAAGCTGCTAGGCATGTAACAATGCACTGTGCAAGCTACAGGCAAGACTGGCTCAACACTGGCCTACATCTCCTATGGGGGAATGCACATGTACCTGCATATATAGCAGGCTCAAACAGCCATGTCACAGCACAGGGTAAGATACACCCGAGTGAAAGTGCATAACCACAACCAATGTGAACACAGCCACATATGGTAAGCTAGCATAACATTACTGTATATGGACCATCTGTTCTACACTATCCTCATATGTGCCACTCACAGAATGACCCTACATATACTGGGCTGCTACACAGTTTGGTCTGATGGCTGTCTGTGGTATGGAACATGTGTGTGTATGGCCCTACAAATATGTACGGCAAAACTGTACCATACAGTGGGGCAGCATGGAACATCAGATAGAAGGGGGGTAGAACAATGACATCTACCACAGTGTGTACACAGACTAAAGTACATATTAACAATACACACACTGCCGACATTCACCATCACTACACAGATCTCAGTACTGTACAAACATCCACAGAATGTCCAAGTTATGTCATGAAATATAACCCCTACTGTACATGACATGTGTAGCATTGTCATCAGATATAACAACACTATTTATGGTGTACAGCACATATGCACCACTTCATGCACGACATATGTACAAAGGTTGACAGAGGTGTGGCTGACAGCACATACACTGGACCAGTATAGACATGTTGCTGTGATAACCTCATAAATTAACCATTGTAACAGGGTTTGTTGCAACATATGTCCTATGAGGAATATGAAGTCAGTAACTGTCACTGCCTTCACCATCTATAGACTGTAATCCTCACACTACCTTCTGCATTCCACAGATAGATGCACCATGGCTAACATATGAAACCAAAGGCACAACACTGTCCAGTCTGCAGATGACCCTACCGATGGGGATTCCTCATATACATGGAACGGATATGGTAGGTATTGCTACATGTACGACAGGCATATCCAGACAAACACTGTTAAACCAACATTACTCCAAATGCAGTATAGCAGCACTTACAGTCTGTAGTCAGGTCAGGCACATCCCCCTCCTGTTTGTTGGCCTCTTTCCACAGTGTATGTTGTTAGAAGTAAATCACCAATCCATCTGAGATGCTATTTGCCAAACAACAGATCTAGTTCCTGCTCACAGTGACTGAAAAAGGGCCAACTACCACCATGATGTTCCTAGGTATTGGAGTGTATTTCCATGCAATTGGCTATGGGAATGTTACCACAGCTGTTCCACATGCAATCAGCTAGGGGAGGGCTGCAATTCGTGCAGCGGTCATCAGCTGATCATGAGCATCACTTAAAATACACATGCTGCTGCCTAAGCAAAGCAGGTGTGGGTCTCCACATCCACCAGAGAGGGAGTGGGGGAGGCAGACAGAGGCAAATACATGTCAGGGAGGGGTGGGCGAGTAAAACTGAAGCATGTTTGTGTCACACACCTACCAGCACAGGGTATCAAACCCCGAATGACTATGTAGTGCTATCACAGTTCGACGCAGTTATTGGATGCACCACATGGGTATATTGCTGTGGAGCACTCAAAACATATATGTGATGGTGAGTGACATCTGCAACAGGGATACAGTAGATATACATTAGGTGATGTATACGTGTCTGTCTGCATGAACAGGTGCCAGCGTCAGTACAGGCACACTCACACAGGGATGCACACACACCGACACACTTGGCAAGGCCAGGAGTGCAACTCATCACTAGTGGGACTGCCACAGCACATCAATGTGCAGGTATCACATGCACCACAAGGGTCATACAGAGGTCGTATGGGCACAGAGTATGAGGAGGTGTCAGACATCAGACAGCATGCTTCAGTATGCCCTGGGGGGGGTTGTAGTGAGTACGGATTTGGACATACGCACCATACAACACACACACGAACACACAGGGTGCCAGTTCTGATATGCATGGGTGCATATCTGCACGGATGTGTGGTGGTCAACTGTGCCAACAGGCTGTTCAAGGGTAGGTGATGGGTATACCTTGGCATCAGGTCACATGACAATGGTCTGCATTGTAACTCAGGCCTGTAGTTTCTGCATTTGCCCACACATGTGGGTATTGCATCCCTATCCAGCCAGTCACCTGGGTGACTACTGTGTGTGGCCAATGCTGTGCATCACATGCCATGTATGTGTTCCTTAGTCCATGACATGAATGGTGTCTGGGATGTGCACACCTCCCACATGCATGTACAGTGACATGTGGAACTGTACCTGGGGTGTCTGGCCCATGTTGTGAACACAGATTATCATCAGATGTGCCAGTCTTGCTCACCTGTGGCAGGAACTGGTAATGGGCAGCAGGTTTACACTGCACCTACATTGATAGCATGCTAACAGCATTCCCTGATGTCAGTGTCATCTGTCCATACAGGGCATGTTGTCAGGCACGGTATGTCCGTTGTGAGTCACATGTGAAGGCACCACAGGTGGTGCAGGTGTCCATTGGGGAACATGGTAGAGGCGCACTGTCTGCATGTACGTGCATATTGGACAGATGGGCAGGATGACATGCCCTCTGTAGCCCACTGCTATCACTGCATAGTAATTATCAGCGGTCAATATGCAGTGTACTACCCACATATTGGCTGTTGCCTAGGCATGTGTGTGCGTATGACACATGGGTTGAGTGTGTGCTCTAGGTAATAGTGGGGTTGCTAACTGTGATTGGCTGGCCTTGATGTCACATGTAAGGGTATGGCTTTGCACCCCAGCCTCTCGGCTGATTTACATCTGTTATCCCTGTATGGTTGACATTGTGATATACAGTAGGGCCACCATAAAAGAAATAAGAAAACCCCCGTCCACATTGCCCACAGGTGTCACACACTCACAACCACCTCTACACAGGATACGAGTTACAAACACACACACACACACCTGTCATGTCTGGGAGTAGAACCCCTACCTAACTAGTTTATTACACTACAGCACTATGCAGCTATAGTGCGCGCCAAGGACATTACTGGAGTACTTCTTCCCCAAAGGTGTATTTCACAATGAATGACCTCAGCAGGATTACCAAACTAGGGCATTTCAACTGTACTGCGAGTGACTACCCTAAAATCTATTGTTCCCTACACAGACAGTAAGACACACACAAAACATCCACAACTGACATGTGCTGGTATAGAACCCCTGACCGAGGTCTATATCACACTACAGCATGGAGCTGTTATAGGATGCACCACAGGGATTACTAGAGAAATCCTTCCCCAGAGGTGTATTTCACAATGAATGACATCAGTAGGATTACCAAAGAAGGGCATTTCAACTGTACTGCAAGTGACTAGCCTAAAATGCATTGCTTCCTACACAGACAGTGAGACACACACAAAACATCCACAACTGACATGTGCTGGTATAGAACCCCTGACCAAGGCCTATATCACACTACAGCATGGAGCAGTTATAGGTCGTACCACAGGGATTACTAAAGAACTTTCTCCCCAAAGTTGTATTTTACAATGAATGACATCAGCAGGATTGCCAAAGTAGGGCATTTGAAATGTACTGTGAGTGAATAGCCTATAATTCATCGCTCCATACACAGACACTGAAACACACACAAAACATCCAGAACTGCCATGGGTGGAGATGGAACCCTACCACAGTTCTAAATCACACTACAGCTGTACGCAGTTACAGGATGTGCTACAGAGATTACTGAGCTACAACCTCCCAGAGGTGTATTTCTAGGTGGGTGACATCAGCAACCTTGCCAAAGTTGAGTACATGAATTCTAATGAGCATGAGTACCCTAAAAAGCATTGTTCTCTACTCAGTCAGAGACACACACACACACACACACACACACACACACACACACACACACACACACACACAGTTGTCAAGTCTGGGGTTGGAACATCTACCCAACTACATTATCACACTACAGCAGTACGCAGTTACAGGATGCGCTACGGAGATTACTGGGCTACACCCTTCCCAGAAGTGTATGTCTAGGTGAGTGACATCAGCAGCCTTGCCAAAGTTGAGTATATGAATTGTACGGAGTGTGAGTAGCCTAAAAAGCATTGCTCTTTACACAGTCAGTCAGAGACAGTCAGACACGCACACTCACACAGTTGCCAAATCTGGGATTAGAACTACTACCTAACTAGTTTATTACTACAGCAGTATGCAGTTATGGGACACGCCATGGAGATTACTGAGCTACAGCTCTCCCAAAGGTGCATTTCACATTGGATGACCTCAGCAGGAGGGTGGTGTGTGCATGGGCCATAACCCATTCATGTCGGGGTGGACATGACACATGCGGGCACACACAGGGTCATATGTCACACGTACGTGTACACAGCTACTGGAGGACTACTTCCTTGTACAGTCATGTTACACAGCTGGCATGTGCTCCACATAGTCTGTCATGCTGACAGATACTGGTGGCTAGTATCTGCAGTGAGTGACATCTGCACCTCATGTGTTTGGGGCCCTTTGGCTGTGTGCTGTGTGGGACAGGTCTGGATGGCTCCTTGTCACAGTCACCCTCTTCCACACATCTATGTCTGTCTACCTTTGGCTTATTATAGTGTGTTGTCCTTACATATATATCTGTATTCCTATCCACTGTGTGTGCAAGGCAGGAGTGGTGCATACTGACATGCATCTGCACTAAAAACTGCAACTGCCAGATATGTCTAGTCCACTGGTGTTTGCAGACATGGCCTTCATGTGTTTAAGTGTGTGAGCATGCCCAGTATGGCCATCTGTATTTCATGTGTGGATCAAGTCCAGGTAGTTTGTTCTGCGGTGCTGATCTTTGTGTTGTACACTGACAGGTAGCATGCTGTGTCTGCAGGGAATCCATCGGTCATTTGGCACTGACTGTTGCTACATTTCTGCATAGCGGGGAGGGGGGGGCACCTGACTATTTCTACACAGGAGTGGGGGGCACACCTGACTATTACTATAAGTGTACGTAGGATGGGGGGGCACACCTGACACTTGTACACATTTGCTAGGACTGTACTGGTATGTTGGGTACTCCATTTCAGTCTGTAGTCATACCTATCGTGCTGACTAGAGGCATACCAGTGTACTACAGATCTTAGCTTTAATTACCTACATATTAGTTTCTGACTTCCTAGCCTTCACAACTTACATCCAACTGCCTGGCCTGCTGTAGTCTGTCTGTGTAGGCCTGGGGGGTGGGGTTACCCATAGGGCTCATTCAGAGGCCATAGTACAGCATTTGCTTGTGTTTATCTACAACTATCCTGCTGGCTGTAACTGTTCTTGGGTATGTGACCCCCCCCAACTGGCATGTGTGAGTCACTTACCTTGTGGTTGTCCCAGTATTGAGGGTGGTGCTGCAGGGTTGCCTATGTCGGATGCACATAGTACACTCCCGATACAGGTAGTGTCATGTTTGGCATCCCTTTTACTGTATGTGCGAGTCAGAGAGAGGTGTCATTCTTTGGGTCCCTACTATGTCAGTGCATGTGTTATGTGTTGCCTCTGCCAAGGCCAGGGCATACTGGGCATGCCTCCTTCTGCCTACTGAGGCAGGCTCAGGTTGTTCCTCCTCCAAGTCACTCTGTGCCTGTGCAGGCCTTGGCAATGGTGGGGGGCTGTGTGGCCCTGCCCTATGCTGTTCCTGCTGCAGCTGCTTCTACAGGATCATATTGAGTAGCATGGCACATACAAGGACAATTTGGGTACATGTAGTTGGTGAGTACTGCAAGGCTCCCTCAGATGTGATCAGGCACCGGAACCATGACTTGAGCATCCCAAACACACACTCAATTATGATTCGCGTTTGTGTATGTGCCTCATTATGGAGTTCTTGTTTGGGTGTGTGTGCATTTCTGATGGGTGTCATCGGCCATGGCTCCAGTACGTATCCAGCATCCCCAATAGGTGACCATGTGGGATGTCCCCATTGGCAAATGTTTGGTACAGCTGTGTCAGATGTCAGATGTGGGAATTGTGGTAGCTTCCAGGGCAGCCAGCACACACATTCGTTATTATGCCCTGGGCATCGCACATGACCTGGCAGCTGATGAAGGGGAATCCCTTGCGGTTGATGTAGACCCTACCCTGCTCACCAGGTGGTGCTTTGATGCGTATGTGCATGCAGTCTATTGCACCCACTACCTCAGGGTATTCTGCTATTTGGTGGAAGAGATGCATATTGCTGGCTAACGCCTCATGGGAGATGGGGAAATATACGTGCTCACTGACATGTGCTGACATGGCATCCAGGAATTGGTGCAGTACCCTGGATGCTGATGCCTGTGAAATCCCCATCATATCCCCAGTTGGCCTTTGGAAGGTACCTGTAGCTAGTATTTTTAGGCCTACACATACCTTGGTATCCACTGGGATGGGTTCCCCTCTATTAGTTCTGTGTGTGAGGCGTGGCCGGCAGAGCTCAACAATTTGCTGTAGGAGGTCCCTGTCCACCCTGTAGCGCTCCACTATCTCCAGCTCATGTAGCCCTTGGTAGGTTACCCTGGGTCTGTACACTCTTCTCCATCTCCTCACTGTGGGTTGCTCAGCAACATTCACATCCTCACCACCCTCAGCCTCTTGCACATGCTGGTGTATGACAGCAAAAGCAGCCCCTAACATTTTTTCTCTTGCTTTCATTTTGTAAAATTTCCCCATTCGTATAAACTGGTGGTGCAGAGTTTTTGGGAAAACAAGGGGGAAAGGTGTTTGCATAGTTTATAGTGGTGTGCTAGGCTGGGCTGGTCAGCTGCCTGTGTAATTGGCTGATTCTGATACATTTCACCTGTCAGCTAAGCTAGTTCTCCTTGATTACATTCCTACTGCTGTTTTTCCCTTCCCACTGCCTCCCTGTTTAAGCCCATGTGCTCGCCGCGCAAACGGAGTGCTCAAATGTGCACAGAGCTGCTATTTCCTGGTTTAACTTCTTTTTTCTTCCTCTAAAACCTGGTGCGCGGTGCACACACCCGCTTGCACTTTGTAAAGAATGCTAGGCAGGTTTAGACACACCCCAAGCTTAGCTGTGCTAAGCTAGGAGCAATCCCGAGCCACAGGGCTCCAATCCACTTACAGTATATGCCTGACACCCCCCCCCCATGATGTCACCTATATCCTAGTCTTGCACCCAGCTATTTATACTCTTACACTCTTGGGACCTGCCTCACACCCTGGGGAAAACTGGGATTCACTACCCTTCCCCTCATTTGCACAGGATTGCCTGCTAATGCATAGTTACATGTCCCACACTGAGCCTCCCCCCTTAGCAACCATTACTCACTGGCCAGGTTGTCTTCTGCCTGCCATTGACTTGCATGGCAGAATACTGCTTTTAGTTAGAATGCTTATTTTAGGTTTATTTTATTATTTTCCCCCCGATCCCGTTTGTGTGCCACTGCTCTATGCTTAAACAGCCGAGATCGGCGAAAAAATAATTTTTAAACAGTTTACAATGCCAATGGCCTTCTACTTGGCCATTGGCATGCCTCCTCAATGATATGCAGCCTTTATTTGGAAAGGTCATAGCTCCGTTTTGTAGTTTGCAGAACTATACTCAGTTACTAACAGAGTACATTTCTGCAGACTGCACTCGTCCTGCACTGACAGCTGACAGCTTCCTGGATTGCAAATGACCCTCATTTGCATGGTTTTCACCTGCAAGAGGGTAATTTGCATACAGGAGCTCGGTCTGTGCAAGATTAGCCTAAGAGCTCATGTGCACGTCCCGGGAGCTCTTTCCTGGATCGCACTTCGGCCATATTGCCAAAAGTAGCTCTTCGACTAATCCTGCACGCAATAAAGGGCTTCGTAAATCTGGGGGAAGAGAGTAGTCACAGTAGGGAGGTTAGTTAGAGGACAGGTAGGTCTGTGCGTGTCGGCGAGTGCATCTGTGAGGGTCTATAAAGTGCGTGTGTGTTGGGTGGGGGATATCCGACATACTTCTAAACACCCACAGACAAACAAGCAAAGTCTGTAATACTGGGGGATGGGATACACTAAACACCTGGGACTTGAAATACTATAACAAGTCACTTTTAAAGAAAAGTTTTTGCAACACTAAGCATGTTTTGAACAATTAAGTACGGGAGGCACACTCTTTATACATTACTTTAAATCACACAAGAAGTTATAGAACAGAGGGGATTGGCATCATGAAGCATATTCTGAACACAAAGTATTAATGTCTGACATTATTCACTGACTGTACAGGTCTATGAACTACTAAGGACAGGGCAGAGGCAAAAGTCAGATGAGGTCTAAACATGTCCCTGAGTCGCATTTACTTTGGCAGTGGAAAATACCCCTTTTGGCTGCAGTACTTTGTACTAGTGTTTTTTTTTTTTTTGTTTGTTTTTTTCTCTGAATCCCAGACAGTGTTTTATTTTGTAATTCTAAGGCTATGGAGTGACACAAGTAACTGAATTTGGGATAAAAATGAAATGCTACTCATCACTTCTGAATCCAGACTACAGCCCCATGTGTCAGTCAAATCATGCAGGTTTCTAATTCTGTAATGCTTATGCAGCACCTTCTACTATGCTGGCAACTGCTAAATATACTACAGTGCTACTCCATCATGGTATGCAGCAGAAGGAACAAATGGCTGCCTGACGTGTTTTAACAAGGAAATGGTAGCATGAATTATACTAGCTATAACTTCCATTTGTTTACCTGACAGTTTACATACTAAGCAGGTATTGTTCCGCATTTCTCTTAGTGTTGTTTAACCACTGCACATAATGGTGTAACTCTGGCCATTTATAATAAGAAAACTGTGTTAATTTTCAGGTACTAAATAATACATATTTATAGCCACTTAGAAATGCCTAGATTAACAGAGCAAGCTATTTTGTTACTGAGTAAAATATGCTGGCAGTGTTGATTTTTAATGTTATCACCTTATTAATGACATTTTTCTACACTCTTCCAGGACAACAGATGTACAGCACCATGAAGCTGTGGGTGCTATACAGAAGTCCATCATCTCTCTCCCACTGACTGATGAAAGTTAGTGTCTGAGCAATATTGCTGTTTCAACCAGTGAATCCTGAAGGAAGGATGCATGCTATCCTTTGTGACAACAGAAATTGATCAGAGTAACTTAATACCACTACCTGAATGTTTAACTGATATTGGTATATTCCAGGGATTTCACTACTGACATTAAGTTAATGAATGTTTATTTTCCTTTTATTTATTTTTTTCCAAATTGAGATTTATCCTGCTGCTCATTTTTTTCTCTCTTTTTCTCTCTCTCGGTCTCAACTGCAGCTCCCATTAATGACATGGTAAAGGGCTTTTCTTTTAAATAAATGTAATTCCTTGCCTTATTTGGTGCATGCAGTCCAGAAACTCTAGCTGCATCCTTTTGATATCAGTGACCCTGACACAATCCTCTCAGTCTCAACCAATGTGCATCCAAGCCGTAACTAATAAGAAGTTATGTACTCACCATAACGTTCCATCTGAGTAGGTAGTTTCATTTGTCTGCAACCTGTGGGTCTTGGATCCGATATCGGATCCGAGCCGGCAACTTGTTTCAAGCTAATGGATCTGAGCTCCTAGCTCCTCCCTTCACCCATAATCCCCTGCTAACCCTCCATGACCTCAGATCGAGTTTGCCCCTCAATATATGCCCAAAAAAGGGTATCCAACTACCAGTAGATCCGAAGAAGGCCAGGGGGAAGGAGAGGGGGATGGTTGCAGACAAATGAAACTACCTACTCAGATGGAACGTTATGGTGAGTACATAACTTCTTAATCTGAAGTAGGAAGTTCATTTGTCAGCAACCTGTGGGACAGAGTCCCCAGCTACCTGCACCTTGGGTGGCCATCATGGAAGGATATTATGAAGCACCGCAGAGCCAAAGGATGCTCTCCCTCTAGAAAGCACATCTAGCTTGTAGTGGTTAATAAAGGTATGAGATGAGGCCCAAGTGGCTGCAGAACAAATATCATCCAATGGAACTCTAGACTTGAAGGCCGCAGAGGTAGAAATGGAGTGGGTGGAATGGGCACGAACTCCTTCTGGTGCGGGTCTACCCGAGGCTTGATACGCCAATAGGATACATTGAGAAATCCAGCGTGATAAAGATACTTTTGAGATAGCTGTCCCCAAGTTAAATTTGGCAAAGGAAACGAACAGCTGATCGGATTGTCTATGGCCAGCTGTCCTATGAGTATAGAAGCGAAGCTGCCTATGAACATCTAATGAGTGCAGCTTGTATTCTCGTTTATTTTGATATTTAGGGAAGAAAACTGGTAGATTTATGGATTGATTTATGTTGGCTTCCGATGCTATTTTGGGAAGAAAGGAAGGATTGATCCTGAGGTACACTCTATCTGGGTGAAAGATCAGGTAAGGAGGCTTCACCGAGAGAGCTTGAAGCTCCGACACTCTTTTCGCTGAAGTGATGGCAACAAGGAATGCTGTTTTCCATGACAAGAATTTGAGATCTACTGAAGCAGCGGGTTCAAAGGGTGGAGCAGTCAAGGCTTGAAGAACTAGTGTAAGATCCCAGGGTGGCACGGCTTCTTTTACAGGGGGTCTAAGTAAAAAGGTGCCCTTGAGAAAGGTTTTACACAATTTGGCCGACATCAAAGGCCCTGCATCATGTCCCACATGGTAATGTGATATGGCTGCCAATTGCACTTTGACAGTTGAACAACTAGCGCCTTCCTGAAAGAGTTCAGTTAGGAAGTCTAAAATGGATGGAAGAGGAGCCGTAAAGGGATCTAGATCATGATGCTCCGCCCAAATGGAAAAACGTTTCCATTTACTGCGATACACTTTCCTGGTGGAGGGCTTATGTGCTGCCACGAGGATGGCTTTGACTGGTGAAGAGATACCAGGAGTCCTAACTAGGAGTGGAACTGGAGCAACCAAGCTGTCAGTTTCAGATTGTCCAGGTTTGGAGTCGGTAAGTTCGACAGATGGGACATGAGATCCGGAGTGGGATCTAGAATCCAAGGGTGATTCACAAGGTGAGACCACAGGTAAGGGAACCAAATTTGGCGAGGCCAGAATGGGGCAATGAGGATCATCCTGCTCCCCAACCGTGAGGCTTTCTGTAAGAGTTGTAGCATTAGTGGTAGAGGAGGGTAGGCATAGAGTAGACCGGGTGGCCAAGCATGCACCAGAGCGTCTCCTGGAGTTTCCCCTGGAGGGGGGATTAGAGCGAAGAAATTGCCGCATTTGGTGTTTGATGGAGACGCAAAAAGATCGCAGCAGGGTTGCCCCCAAGCTGCGAATATCTGCTTCTCTACTAGTGGATTGAGAGACCACTCGTACGGGGTAAGAAGGGTGCGACTGAGCTTGTCCGCTAGGATGTTGGTCCTCCCCGGAATGTGCGTTGCAATTAGAAAGTGGTTGGAGGAGATCGCCCATTCCCACACTCTCATGGCTTCGCGGCATAGAGGGTAAGATCTGGTTCCCCCCTGTTTGTTGATGTACCAGACCACCGACATGTTGTCCGACTGGATTGCAATCGTTCCTATGGGGAGGAGGTCCTGAAGTGCTTGCAACGCAAACAGCACCGCTCTCATCTCCAGAACGTTGATATGCAGGGAGGTCTCTGTATTGTTCCACGTGCCTTGGACTGTCCTGCCCGAATAATGCCCCCCCCCACCCGAGGCGGGAAGCGTCCGTGGTCACCGTGGCGAGAGGGGGAGAGGTGCAGAAGGGACGGCCCGTATGGAGGTTCGAGTCTTGGAGCCACCATAGTAGTGCCCTCCTGCAAGCCTTGCTGATAGCAATGGGGTGGCGGAGAGGAAGGGATAGAAAAGACCATTGCACTAGAAGAGTCCATTGTAGTACCCGCATGTTCAAACGGGCACATGGAAGGAGCGTGATCGCTACCGCCATGGAGCCTAGTGCCCTCAGGACCAATTCCGCTGGTGAAGTCTCTGATTGGAGGATAGCCCGCACATGGAGTTGTAGGTTCCGGGTTCTCTCGGGAGTTAGGAAGGCTCGCAACTCTCTGGTGTCTATTCTGGCGCCTATGAATTCTATGACCTGCATTGGAGCCAGAAGGGATTTGTCGAGGTTGATAGTAAGGCCTAACTGTGGGGCTAGAGAGAGAAACAAGTCTCTGGCTAAGCAAAGTAGATGCCTTGTTGGTGCGGTCATGAGCCAGTCGTCCAGGTATGGAAAGACCTGTATTCCCTGGAGTGTCAGGTGGGCCGCAATCACTGCTAATACCTTGGTAAACACCCTGGGGGCTGTGGTGAGGCCAAAGGGAAGGACCCTGAACTGATAGTGACTGGCCCCCAGCCGGAAGCGAAGGAACCTCCTGGATCGTCTGTCCATTAAAATGTGGTAGTACGCATCCTTGAGGTCTATGGAGCACATCCAATCGTTCTCCCTTAAAAGGGGGAGAATAGCTTGAAGAGTGACCATTCGGAATTTTTCTTTGGTTACTGACAGGTTCAAGCGGGAAAGGTCTAGGATCGGTCTCAAGTCCCCCGTCTTTTTTGGCACCAAAAAGAACCTGGAGTAGAACCCTAATCCGAGTTGGTCTTGGGGGACGGACTGGATGGCTCTTTTTCCTAACAGCTGCTGAATTTCTGCAGCTGCAGCCTCCCTCTGATCGGGTGGTACATCGGGGAGGTTCCTGGATTTGGGGACATGGAGTAACGGTATTGTGTACCCTCTGGATATAATGCGAAGCACCCAGCGGTCTGTCGTGATGGACTCCCATGCCGCTAGGTGTTTCGAGAAGCGCCCCCCGACTGCCTCTAGAGTGGAGCAGCCGGGCAACCCCTCAGGGCTGCTGCGCGGGCCATTCAGAGAAAGGTTCTCTGGACCCAAAGTTTCTCTGAGCCCCTCTGCCCCTGGGGCGATGTCCTCCCGGTCCTCCTCTGCCATGGTAAGACTGGTTGTCCGGAGCGGGTTGGGAATGTTGTGATTTTCGGAACCACATCTTCTTCTGACCCTTTTGGTTCCTCAAAAAGGACCGCTGGGGAGCAGAGAAGCAGACTCCGATGGCAGACAACGTCTTCCCGTCCTTCTCGACGGCAGACAACGTCTTCCCGTCCTTCTCGCTCTGGACAAGTGTCTCGCGAACTGTTTTGCCAAAGAGGGCAGAACCATCGAAAGGGGCGGTCACGAAAGACGCTTTAAAGGGCTCCGCAAAATCGCAATGACGGAGCCAGGCCTGACGTCTCATGACTAGGCCTGCTCCACTAGCCCTAGCGGCTCCCTCTGTGGCGTGGGACAATATCTGCATAGAGGTGTTTGAAATTGATCTCAGAGTGGCCATTCGGGTGGAGTACAATTGTTTGTCATCCTCCGACATGGACTCAGAGGGGGATGCAGCGTATTCTTTGATAAGATCCCGCTGCATCCTGATGACATGTGCCATTATAGTTCAGAGACCTTACCGAGAAGGTCGCTGAACTAAAAACTCACTTCCCTAAGTGGTCCATCAAACGGGACTCTTTGCTCGGTGGATGGACTGAGGGGCTCTCCTGAGCCAATTCCCTCTTCGTGGCTGCCGCCATCAACATGGCATCTACGGGGGGCCCCTTACTCCAATGTGATCGGTCTGAGGGGGGGCTAAGAATTCTATCCGGGCATTTCGGTACTGGCACCACGGTGTCCGGATCCTTCCACGCCCTGGTGGTAATGAGGTCCACCAGGGGGTCGGCCGGAGGGGACACCCAAGAGGTAGACGGGCCTGCCTCGAATGCCTCCAGAAACACGGACTCGTCCGAGGAAGACTTGGGGGCAGACTACCCACCTCTGATCCTCAGCATCTCCATGATGTCTCCAAAGGAGACATCCTCAGGGGGCGATCTTGGGGAGCCTTCCCCTTCCTCCAAGTCCGTGTCCTCGGTTAAGGACTCAGGGGAGTCCACGTGCCTCCTTTTGCACTTATGCTTGCGGGGAACTTCCTCGGGGGGGCTGTCCGAGGAGGCCTCGCCAGCAACGTCTTGTTCCAATGGAACCATCTGTGACATCGAAGCAGGCTGTCCCTTTGGCCGGGTGACGGAAGCCTGGCCCAGCAGAGAGGGAGTGCAGGGAGGAGCCGATGCAAGGACCGGGGGTCCGGATGCTCTCAACAGAGCCCTCTCCACAACATCGAAGGCCGAGGGAGAGCCACTCTCTATTGGATCCGAAAGTCGGCTCCCACTCGGATCCGATGAAGGGATCGGAGCCAGCGCCGAGACCATCAGATCCGAGGGACCAGTGGGCTCCGACCTGGACGGAGTCGAAGACACACTGAATCCCCCGGATCCGAAGCTCGGACCACGGCTCCGAGAGGTCGGATCCGACAGGCTCGAGGGCAGGGTCGGGTCCAAAGTACCAAGTACTGTCGGCGCCGACCCACCCCCGGCTCCAACACTGCTCGGCTCCGAACGCTCCGAACCCGGATAGTGGATCGGAGAAGGAGCAATAGGATGGAAAAAGGGTGTCGAGCTCCCCCCCCAGAGGGGGGGGGAGGCAAGAGCACTCCCATCTGCAGCTGGGCCTGGATGAATCTTCGCATCATCCGGTCCAAGTCTGCATCAGACATACTAAAATGCCGCCTCGATAACCTAGACGGAGATCGGGTCTCCTCCTCCTCAGGCCCCGGGGAGAAACAAGGGGATCGGAGCCGAGGAGGAGGAGACCTAGAAGTAGTGGAGGGAGAAGCCCGCTTAGCTGGCGGGGCCGAAACGGAGGTCTCGGCCCGCCGCTTGTGGTGCTTCTCCCTCCGTTTCTCCCTCCTGGCCTCCCTGTCCTCCGACACTTTAGCAGGAGTTTGACTCCCAGACGGAGGCAGGGGGACAGGAGTGGCAGCAACCACAGGCTGTGGTGGAGCCACGGGAGCAGCAGAGGCAGCGGAGGCCGAAGCCGAGTCCGGGGGTAAAAGTCCCGCTAGGACCAGCTTCGACCTCCGCTCTTTCAGTGCCCTGGGGTTGAACGCTGCACAGATGGTACAGCCTGAGGTAAGGTGTTCAACCCCAAGGCACCGAACGCACCGAGTGTGGCCATCAGCCGGGGAGAGCTTATGGCCACACTCGGTACATTTAGAAAATATGGCTTTTGGGGCCTCAGCCATTTTTTAAAGAAAAACACAACACACACGCACACACTAACGACCAGCGAAGGGAGGGGGAACTAATTAAAGTAAAAATAATAAGGGAACCTAACACTTACACACTTTTTCTTATTTAATTTAACTAAAAAAGGAAAATTTTGACAGGAAAAATACAGTAAAATGCAGTAAAATTCCACTTAGCTGACGAGCTCAAGGGGATCCAGCCATCCACAAGCGTGGCAAACTAGATCTGAGGTCATGGAGGGTTAGCAGGGGATTATGGGTGAAGGGAGGAGCTGGGAGCTCGGATCCATTAGCTTGAAACAAGTTGCCGGCTCGCATCCGATATCGGATCCAAGACCCACAGGTTGCTGACAAATGAACTTCCTACTTCAGATACCTCATTACTCTACCCAATAGAAGGCGAGTTGGCCTCCAGACATCTTCCCTAACTGTACTCCTGCTGTGAGATACTAAAGACTCTTCACTCTTCCAGATAGTGAAGCTGTGGTGGCTAACGGCATGTAACCCAAATTTTTAAAGCTCTGTGCCCCCCCCCCATCATTTCAGAGTTTCTTATATATATTTTCAACCCTTCTCCTCAACTTATCATCCTTTACATATGAGAAAACGTCACCAAAGCATCATTCTTCCCAGAAATGGCCGAAACAGCCCATCCTTCTGACTAGAGGTCTATCTTTATGCCTCCTGCCACATCTACAATCTCTGAAAAATGCTGTGTCCATTCAAATTCAAGGAAACATTAATCCAGCTATTTAACCAAATGCTAAAGTGGATTCAGACAAAGCCTTTCAAGCATCACTGCACTCTGACATTGATATTGCCACGGAGTAGCCAAAGGCTCAACAACTACCAAACGTGCCTTTGATTATAGCAACTCAAAAGACTGAGGGTTCTACTCCCCACACCAGGTGCTTGAATTCATTTCCCAATACAGACACTGTAATACAGCATAAGGAGAAAGCAGTTTTCTGCATGCATGTATATGCAAATATATCAAAGATTATCAATATTCTCTGCATATTATTTCTATTCTCCCTAGTATTCTGTTACACCTAGCACCTTTGTCACACTATTAATTAAATCAATATTCTGATTGCACAGTATTCTTCCTTAACCATATTCCAAGTGCTTCTCTATCACATAATTTAATTTTTTGTGGGTCATTTTTGCCACAACGTCTGCTGATCATGAAGACTTCCTTTAATCAGACATACACTGTGAAGTGGGAAAAACAGGGTCATAGGCAAGTACTAAGCTAGCTGCCCTTGAGGGTCATTTTAAGCCTAGCCAATTTCCCCTTATGTGCTCAAAATAACCTATCCCATTTGGTTATAGACGGGCCATATCCATCCCATGGTTGATGATTACATATTACTCCTAATAAGAATAACCGAGATCATACCATAGATATGTAGAGGGGACCCATACATGGATAAAGCATTTAGGAGTTGCCTCTCTCCATTAGTCGTACAGGGGGGCAGTTCCCATATGCAGATCCAACAGAAGCTTGAAAATGGACAGGGATGAACGTCTCTTTATGTGAATGGGGAATCTGTTCCAAAGCAGCAGTATCCTCTGCAAGAGGCCATGAGGCTGCTTTGTGCTTCTGATAGCATCCCATCAATGACAGCTTTTCTATTTTTTCAGCTTAATTCTGCCCCTGGCTGTGACATGAGCCACAGCAGCACTGCAAGGGCCTCCCATCCTATTCCCCCCGACACTGTGATATACGCTTCCCCATATGCATCCACAGGAGCTTCAGTCATCAGCTTGGGCGGTCATGCCCATATCATACCGGGCCTTCACTCTTTAGCTGATGTCCCAGCATTAGAGTAGTGGCAAAAGCCAGGTGGGAATCCCCTTCCCCCAGCAGATGGTCACAACCATCCTCATAGCCTGTGCCATCAAGTATCAAAGCCACTATTTGAACTCTGGTCACCTGGGCTATAGGCAAGGTTTTATCCCTCTGCAGGCTACTCCCATAAAATGTTAAACCTTGTTTTCTGTTTTTCCAAGACAAAAAAAAAATCAGTATCCAGCAAACAAACAGGGCACCATTTCACATTTTACACTACACTACTACAAAATATGTTTTTCCCCATTTCTGTACTGTTCTCATTCATAGACAATACAGAAACATTGACCTGCTGACTTGTTTTGTATTTATGACTCCTTAACTTTTCTTTTTCTAAAATGTTCTCTACAAACTACTGAAGTTTAAAAAGAATGTACACACATGGACTAAATTCATAAAAGTGAAAACATGGCTTACAAATGCCAAAAAAAAAAAAAAAAAAAACAGCTACAAATCTATTTTACGTCAGTTAGTGCTTTTACCTCACAAATTCCAAATACTTTATTAGACTTGAGTATCACCAAAAAAAAAAAAAAAAAAAAACATACATTTTCATAATCAATTAAAATAACATGACTTAACTAGACCACTAAAACAAACTACAGTATCTTGTATTATAACATATTAAAACCACAATATACTAAAAACAAGAAAATATGACATTAAGCTCAAAACAGCAATGCAAGAAAAGTCACAGCAAAACATACAGTGGTAAGTACAACACAGGGATGGCTGAGTAGAAGAACTAGTAACCTATAAAAGACACAGCATAAACCACCGTACACATGCTGGTTACGGAGGTCTGGCTATTGCAGACAACTGAAAAGTAGAAACAAAGATACCTCACTGAGAAACAAGGGCATGAGAGAGACACAACAACTGAGAAATTCACGGATACGAAAAGGCACAATGAGTTGGGGAGGGGGGAATCATGAAGTGAACAATGGGCATAAAACACAGCTTTTTGGAAAACGTGGAGACACTCGGGCGAAAAGTGCTACTTACTGTCTTACACATTTCACTGTCAAGCTTATGGCTAACCAGCCTTAAAAGATTTCTTTTATTTTTATTTAATATTTGTTACCTGGTGTAAAGCACTTTCATTACAAATGAATTACGATATAAGCAGAAGTAACAGTACTTTATCATGCATAATAGAGAAAAACAATTAGGAACCTGTAGAACATAATATAAGATAAGCAGAAATCAGGGCAGTTGCTTACAATAACCTCATGATGATATTTTCCATTTCCCATATGAATAGTACAAGGTGAAAGTTAATGACTGACTTCTTCTATTAATCTTTGAAAAGGTTATGTAATGACATCATATTTTTCCCATTATTGATACCTAATCTTAGTATTAGATTCCCAGATATAGTGTTAGTGCCCCCAAAGTTACATTCCAGGCATAGATTTATGAACTAGAACAGTGTCAGGCAATCACCTTATAGAAAGCCACAGACCACATCTTACAACTCCTACACAGCAGGATGCAATAGCAGTTCTTGAAGCCTTTCTAAATAGAAATGTCTAATCCTACGATTCTGCTACTAAGAAATCATACCTTGTTTTCAATTGTTGAGGTAGCTAAACTGAAAGCTGCAAAATGCAGTACATTCACTAATGGGTCAGATTAGGGAGGTATAAAGGTGATACAATAATCTCCCTGGGGTAACTAGACAATATGCCCCATTATAATTATGTGGACCATAAAATATGCATTTCTTATTTTGGTAAATACTCTCTGGTCAAAGTTTAAAACTTTAAACTATAATCGTCATTAGCTCACTACTGATATTTATTTATGCTAGCAAAATGTTAGTACCCTCTGAAACAAATGGCATAAAAAGTTCATGGAATGGTTACACTACATTTTGTCAAAAGCTGCTTTAGGTCAACAAAAGTATAGTAAACGTTATTTGGGCAACTGGAAGAGCTAGTGAATGCCTGTTTAGTAGACTACTTCTATAGCATGTGATGGGGAGACTGTGTGTGGGTAAGGTTTAAAGAAAGGGCTAGATTATGGTCAAGTGCAGTGTGTGTGTGTGTGTGTGTGTGTGTGTGTGTGTGTGTGTGTGTGTGTGTGTGTTTTAGGGTTAGAGGAATGGTTAGGTAACACAATAGCTTTAGTGTGTGTACCAGTGCTTATGGATTAAGGTAAGGGTTACACAAGGAGATAGGTTTAGTGTATGTGAATGTGTTTACGCGTTAGGGTTAGATTTACAGTTAGGTAAGGGGATAGATTTAGGGAGGAGTGTGTTATGTGTATGGGTGTGTGATGAGTGCCTGAACTGTCTTGTGCAATGGCAGTGTTACAGATAGGGCTTTTTCCCCTGGCCACCTTAGTAATGTGCACCCTGCCCTTAAAAATGCACCTAACCTTACAAAAAAAAAAAAAAAAAAAAAGAAACTTTACATAACACTAATTTGACCCGAATGTCTGGTAGGGCCTCTG
This sequence comes from Protopterus annectens, assembly GCF_019279795.1. Lineage (NCBI taxonomy): Eukaryota > Metazoa > Chordata > Ceratodontiformes > Protopteridae > Protopterus > Protopterus annectens. The sequence continues at coordinate 42,739,622 of NC_056729.1, read as the reverse complement.
CTTTGTAGATCGATAAAGGGAATTAGTCCTTATCAATCTACACCTTTTCAGGTAACAGTGTTTTCAGTGTAATGAATGTATGTTTTACATGTCAAGTTTGATCATTTGTATGTTGGTCGCTTAGCATGAACAGACATGTAATTAAAGAAACACTTCGGCAGTTATGTGCTATTAGTTATGTCCACCAAAATGGAATTAATACAAGATTATTAATCGTCTAAACCATCAAAGGCAAATGATTTCCTCTCAGTCTCCACTCTCCCAACCCTTGAATATACCTAAAAAGCTGATCTATTTCCACCTCAAAGAATATGTACCAGCTTACAGAATCCTTTCCCTCAATACAACATTGATTATGGACAGGTAGAAATACTACAACTGTTCTGTACTCCTTTACAGATTACCTCATGTAAACTAAAAGGAGCTCTCTTTAGACTCTTACCTAATCCTTTGACACAGTAGACCAAGAGCTACTAATAAACTCTCTCCACCCTACAACAGTGATGTGGTTTGAATCACTCCTTTCCAACAAGTTATTTAAAATGCAGCTCAGACACTCCTGCTCCCCCCCCAAAGTAGTTCTTCCAACTATAATCTTATCAATAAAATTTCCCACAGGCCTTCTGCGTGTCAATCTTACTCTAGTCAGATGATAATGTTGTATCTAACCCCTCCAATTCAAGGATCAAAAATTAACTAGAAACAGGCCTATGAAACCTATCCTATTGGCTACTTACCCACAGACCAATTTTAAACACACAGAATCCAAAGTCGTTTCTTTGGAACCCAACAAAGATTGTTCAAGGCATCCAGCAGCACAGTAAAAACAGTTCAGCATAAATACTTCATTATATGGCTAGATCCCAAAGTCAACTAACATGTACAAAACACTAAGGCCAAAGTAGATGCTCTGCTCTTCTGGTCCAATAACATATTTCATTACTATTTCTCTGAAGGAACAGATATCATTAGTAAAGAGGGTCTTCTCTCCCAAAAGGAATATGGCCTTCCCATTAAGACCACTGCATCAAAGTGAGTCCCAAAGTTCTACAAACCACATGCAATGGCATCTGCCATATCAAGGTAAAGATAACACGTATGCATACCTTCACTAAGTTTTATCACCTGTTTTAATAATCCCAAAGACTCAAAAGTCAAAATTTCTCCTTAACAAGCCCATATTGCTCCACTTCAGTTAGAGGTCAGTCTCAAGTAATTCTAAATAAACTTTAATGTTGCAGAAATTAACAGTAAACACAGGAAACTGGTCAGGCTGAGTAGTCTAGTATTGTTTGGGTCTGATATGACAGCCCTCCATGAACAGGTACCATTACAGCCTGTCACCATACGCTAGGGACATATTCACATGCTAACAGACTGTGTAACATTGATAACAGTTAAGTTACAGTTTCTTCAATTCTGTGTGGAAAAGCACCGGGTACGATATTTGGTTCCATGGAAATGGACTCTTCAGTTTTACTTGGGATGGTACTTATATCTGTTATACAAGAGATGTCTCCTATCATCTGTACAGTGACACTCTACTGCTGTTTTATTTCAGGTTGTGTTTTTTATGGCAACCCAGTGCTGATGTTTTAAGATTTTACACCTTTATGTTGACCCAGTACTCAGTTTTGAGACTAACAATCTGGCTTACATCTTTGCTTACTGTGAGGTTTACAAAAAAACATCTCTACATATTTACTATATCCCGTCATTGGGTAACTACCTCACTGTTTACAGTTAACATGTTACATTCACAATTTTATTTAAAACATCATCATTACTGCATTCAGCCTAAGAGATCAGAATTTATAGTTACGTCTGGAAGATTTGATAAAAAAAAAAAGTAAGTAAGCAGCTATTAAACCCTACACTGCTACAGGATGTCTCCATCGCCTCTTCACCCTCAAATACATGACATAAAGGTGAGGGGGAGGGCAGAGAGCCTACTTTGGGTACCCACAGCAGAAGGTGATGGTTTGTCATCATTAGCATCAAACACAAAATTTCAAAAATTTCTGAAAAGTCTTAACTTATTTTTAAGACCAAGTTAAATAGTAACTCTTTTTACTTCAGTATACTTTATTCACTTCCACCAAAGATTTTTTTTTCTTGAATTTAACTGTACATTGGCTTCTTGTGTATTCATGAATGCAGAAGTGATGCATCTCCGATTACAAACTGGTTGACAGAACCTGTATAATTTAGATGACAGGTTCCACTTTACAAGGCAAAAAAAGTAACTTGTAGAGTACATCAGGACTCCATGCTGGGGCCTCTCCTTTTGACATATACTTTTCTGATCTCCAAAACATAAATCCAGGCCTATGGCTACCCAGATTCACTAACAATTGTAAGACAGCATTACTATTTTGCCCCTCCTAATACAAACACACGCTACAAACCAATGGATGTACAGAAAAAACTGTACAGTACTGTAATATCTGGAAGACGTCTCTTTACCTAGAACTTAAAAGTACAGCCAGCACTGCTTAGATTCATAGGTTCATACTAGGCTATCTTCCCTAGGGCATTTATAAGCCTAGCCAGAGTGTGTTTGGCTTTCGCCACCCATTTTAAATGAATTTTGCTATGCCCTTTTTCGAGGTTAGTATACTGTGCCTCTGTCTAACAGTGACACAGAAGTGATACCCGGGGTAAACCTACGATCTCCCATCCACTCATCAAGATTCCTCTTGAAGAGAGTCAATGAGGGACTCTGCCTAACCTGGACTGGGATTTTATTCCAGAGTGAAGGGAGCCTCTGGGTTATAAATCTGTCCCTCCAGCATGTCCTATTTATTTCAGTGCTGAGGTTCAAGTCTCTCGAGCGCGTGCTCGATGGGATTTAGATTTTCTGAGGTGCAGCATGTCCATTAATTCCGGGTTGGACATGGCTTTATACGTCAGGCACATATCGCCTCTGAGTAGGTGGTATGCCACTGAGTAGAGCTGGAGTTTCTTTAACCGGGCAGCATATGGCATCTGTCTGAGCCCTTTGATCCTCTTGGTGAGGTACTTTTGGGGTCTTTCCAGTTGCTGCAGGTGTCTGGTAAGGTACATCCCAAAAGGGGCATTGTACTCATGGGCTTGATGAGGGATGAGTAAAGAGGCACGATGACCTCCCCTGCTCTAGATGTGAATCCCTTCATGATTAGGTGGGCTATATAAAATGTTTTTCTAACCACTTTGGCCACGTGGTTTTCAAATGAGAGATTGCTATCAACTTGGGTCCCCAGGTCCCTAATTACTTCTTCTGTACTTAATGGATTACCACCTATGTGGTAATTTGTGGGCACTTTGTTTTTGCCAAAGGGGATGACTACACACTTTTTGGCATTTAGCTCGAGGCCGTGGCTCTGGCACCAGTTGTCCGTTTCTATGTGGCCCTTTTGTAGGATGCTTGTGTCGGCTGGAGAATCGATTATGGCGCCTAGTTTGCAGTCATCTGCGAACTTGGTCAGCCACAGTCCCTCCATGTTGGCCTGTACCTCCGAGAAATATATACCGAACAAGAGAGGTCCCAGGACTGAGCCTTGTGGGAACGCCACTTGTAACTGGTTTGGAGTCTGACATGGCTCCAGCAATTCTAACCATGTGGGTTCTGTCCTTGAGCCAGTTTGAAACCCATCTAGTGACATAGGGGTTTATATTTAAGCTGGTGAGCTTATCTATAATGCCCAAGTGGGGTATTGTATCGAAGGCTTTTGCGAGGTCCAGGTAGGCTGTGTGGACCACCTTCCCCTCGTCAATGGCCTTAGTGACTGTTTCAAAGAAATCGACCAGGTTTAAGAGGCAGGATCCGCCCTTAACAAAGCCGAACTGGGTAGGATCAAGTGTCTGTAGATCCCCAATATCTTTATTTATGAGGTCCATGATGATCCTTTCCATAGCTTTGCAGACCAAGCTAGTCAGGCTTATGGGGCGATAGTTTCCAGGATCTGTTGAGGCACCACCTTTGTGGAGAGGGACCACTGTTGCTGTATGCCACTCTTTGGGTACATATCCTGTAGTAAGGCTGAGATTGAACAGTAGTTTTATGTTTGGGTTTAGCTCTTCTTGGAGTTCATGTAGGACGCAGCCCGGGACACCGTCTGGTCCCACTGATGCTGTGTTTTTTGCTTTGGAGAGGGCGGCTCTTACCTGAGCATCTGAGATGTCAGGGGGGCTGCACTCTGCTGGGATAGATATTTGCCCTTTTGGTGGGGGGGAGTTTGCGCTGAACCTGTCAGCTAGGATGTTGCCAAGGTCTGTGGGTTCGGTGTATTCTTTGTCATTTTGGACTAATTCTGAGCATATCTGGGAATTCCCACACAGGTTCCTAACATAACTAAAGAAAGCCCTGTGATTATCCTTAGTGTCCTGTGCAATTTTTCTCTCGAAGCTGGCCTTAGACGATTTTATGAGTGCCCATAGTTTTTTGCTAACACTGATTAGAGATGCCTTCCCTTTTTGGGATTTTGCTCTATCATGTAGTAGCTTCCTCCTTCTATTGTATAGTTTGTTTATGGCTGGGGTCCATCAGACAGGACGCCTGCCTATGGAGGATTGGGTCTTGGCTTTATTTGGGATTGCATGATCCATGCATTCCTGAAGGTGTTCATAGAATGCGTTTATAAAGGATTCTGCGGTCTGTGCCGTATTTTCCACAGGCCCGGGGGCTTTGAAGGATTCCACCTCGGTTTTGAGGAGTGTGAAATTTGCTTTAGAGGAGTTTTTCACTGTGGTTTTCTGGGCAGGCGTGGGGTCGGGATGTGAATATCCAGTGAGATTAGTTTATGGTCTGATCTTACCAGTGAGGGATACACTTCTGGTCTGGAGCATAGAGCCCCCATGTTGGTGATGATCAGGTCCAGTATGTTTTCCCCTCTTGTGGGAGTGGTAACAAGTTGTTCCATAGCATTTGAGTTTATAAATTCTAGGAACCTTTGGGCTAGGGTGTTGGAGCTAGAGTAATGCTCCCTGTCTATGTTTGGGTAGTTGAAGTCGCCCAATATAATGGTGTTGGAGAGACCTTCATATTTTCCAGTGTTCTCAGGAAGGCCGAGTGGGGTTCCTGGGTTTGGGAGGGTGGTCTGTAGCAGGCTATAAACTGGAAGGCAGTTTTACCCACTGTTAGTTGCACATGGATAGTCTCTGATGCTTCGTGCTGTGTCACCAACCTGGAGGTGTGGGTATCTTTGACGAATATCGATACTCCCCCTCCTTTTGTGGTTCGGTCCAAGTTTTGGGGCTGAAAAGCATGGTATGAGGTATAACCTGGTAGTGCTGGGGTGCTCTCGGGAGCCTTGAACCAGGTTTCTGTTACTGCACAGATATCGATGCTCTCCATGCTAAGGAGAGTTTCGAGTGCGTGCTTCTTAGAGGTTTAAACTTCTGGCATTGAGTAGCATTACTCTTAAGTTTCTTATCCCTTGTGATACCTATGGAGGTGGGTTTGTCTTTTGAGCCTTGCCTAAAAAAGGCACTATGGGGGTGGCAAGAGCATTTGCCAATATCCGAAAGCCCAGGGGTGACAGGTGCAAGCTGTCCCTAGCGAAGCATCGTGGCTTGTCGAGCATGTCATCCCAGGCTGACAGGCATTGGATCCCCTTTGAATGACACCAATACTTAAGCCAGTTGTTGAAATTGATCATCTTGTCTTCATATTGTGGCATCATTCTTGGTGAGGGTAAGATGCTACTCAAGGTCAGGGTCATACCGGCCTGGGCTACATGCTCAGAGAGCTCCTCTATGTCTCTTTTCATGTAGTCCAGGAAGGTACGTCTCAGGTCATTCACACCAGCATGGACAATGACTGAGTCATATTTGTACTTGCCTTGGAGTGACCTGAGTGCTTGTGTTATGTGGCAGATCCTAGCGCTCGACAGGCAGCTCACCGTGACCTTCTCCTTGTTCAGCCTGGTGAGCGGAACGTCAGGGTGCCCGACGATAGAGTCACCTATTACAAGTGTATCAGGTGTGTTGTTTAGCCTTAAGGGCTGTGACTGTTCGGCACACTGGCGTTGTGAGCTATGTGTTGCACGTGTTTTGTTTTGGGGTAGCGGTTGCTTGGGTGTCTGCTTTAGAGGTCACTGCTGCTTAGGCAGATTTTTAGTTAGAGCCTCCGAGTATGTTTTTGTGCGTTTATGTGTTTGGTTTGCTGTCGTGGTAGGTCTATGTGAGACTGAAATTGTAGTGATTGTGGTTTCCTTCTCCTCCTGACTGGTTACGCCAGTACTAAGTTGAGAGCTTAGCCTCCAGTTTGGCTATATGGTTGCATCTCTCACATGTGTTGGAATTTGTTGGGAGGAGGAGAGGGTTGTCTGTGTACATGAGGCAGTTGTAACATTGCCTCAAGATTCCCAGATTCACCAGCTGGACCGGAGAGGAGATTGACAACTGACCTTTGGACATGCTAGAATAGTATTGGGAATTCCTTTATAATTGAAAAAAGGGCCAATGGGGAACAAGGTACTCAAGGGGAGTTTGAGAGGGTGTAGTGCTCTTAATTTTTTAGTGCTGACTTATATAATTGCTTTAGTGAGCAAGTGCCAGGCTTTAGAGTAGGAACAGGGTGTTTATTATGAGAACAAGATCAGTTCTAAGGGAAAAAGTGAAGAGCAGACTTTGTGGAGCCGAGAATGGTTTAAACCCAATTAAGCGGAGCTGCCTGATGCAGCGCTATGCGCAAAATCGCGCAAAGCTGCACCAAAGCGGGTTTTATACAGGGGGACTTGAAAGAGCTAGAAATTGGCGCAAAACGGCCAATAGACTACCAGATTCTTGTGCTGGGAACACTCCTCCAGGGATAGATAGGCTGCTCTAAGCTCCCCACTGCCACTGATGAGCAAAGAAGCCTCCCTTTATCCAACTCTACTTCAAACATACCACAGCCTTTACCTATCCAGACTAATAGCTGGAACAATATCCCTTGTCCCAGGATCCACTGCATTTCATCAGCAGTGGCAGCAGCCCCCTTTTCCCCCCATTTTCTACATGAGGTCGGGAATTGTGTTAACTGACGCCACAATTCAGTGCCACACTCCTGCCTTCTTTGACACTCATGCCTGACTGTTGCAGATCTTCTTTCACACAATCCATCCATCTCTTAGCTGGACGTCCTCATTTCCTCTTACCTTCTTCCTGTCTGTCCCAAATCTTCACCAGATTGTGTTCTGCTTTTCGGCATGTGTCCAAACCACCATAATCTACTCTCTTTGGCTTCTGCTCTTATGTCCTAATTTTTTCGTCTATTCCACAGACTGCATCCTACCACCCTTCAAAGGCACTTCATTTTCATCACCTCTAGCTTCTTCATCTGCTCCATCTTTACTGCCCAGGTTTCTGTACCATACAGTAGTACTGGTCGCACCACTGTCTTGTATACCTTACTTTTCAGCTTCTTTAGCATTCTTCTGTCATAGAGTACACTTGACACTCTATGCCAGTTGGCTGCAGCCTTTCTGATTCTAGCATTGATCTCTTCATTCAGACTTCCTTCTCCTCAACCAACCCTCCCAGACACTTGAAACTAAACTAATTTACCTGTTCCACTATGTTCCCTTCTATCATCTCAGTTCTTAACTTCTGATTTCCCCAGTTTGCTGCCAGCCATTACCACCATCTTATCTACACTTAGTTTCATCCCATGTGCCTTCAGTTTTGCATTCCATTGCTCTATACTTTGCTGGAGTTCTTACTCACAGTCTGCCTGTAATGCCACATCATCTGCATACAGCAACTTTGTTGATTTGTCCCCTCCAACCTGTTTGCCAATGTAATCCAGCACCAGTATTAAAACAGCAGTGGGCTCAGAGCTGAAACCTGGTGTACATCCACTCCCACTGGGAACCCCTCTGTGAGGCCAAACACTGTGTTTGTACTTTAGTCATTGGGTCCTTGTACATAGACTGCACTAAATTCTATCAGTGTTTCTGGGACTTCGAACTGCTGAATTACTGCCCAGATCAGCTTTCTTGGGACCTTGTCATATGCTTTCTCCAAGTCTAGGAATGCCCAGTTGGACTATTTCCTCATCTCTAGCTTCTTCTCAACTATCTGTCTCACTGCAAACATTGGGTCAGTTGTTCTGCATCCTGATCTGAATCCGAACTGCTCATCTCCCATCTTACATTCTATTACTCTGCGTACTCGTTTATCAATCACCATCTCGAGAAATTTCATGCAATGTGATAGGAGTTTGACTCCATTATACCGCCCCACAGTTGTGGATATCCCCTTTGTTCTTGTACACTGCCATGAGCATGCTTATCCTCCAGTCATCTGGGATACACCTTTCTCTCAACACTGCTATGAGTACCCTCAAGAGCCATTTATCTTCCATCTCACCTAACATCTTTATCATATCTGTTATGATCTCATCTGAGCCTGCTGCTTTCCCTGACTTCATTTTCCTTAGTGATATTCTTAATTTTAGGATAGGCTCCTCTTCTCTCATTGTAGGCTGCTTCTGGGGCAGTACAGCTTCTGTGGGGTTTTCTTCATTCAGAAGCTGCTGGAAATACTCCTTCCATCTTCCTTTGATGTCCTGTGGACTGGTGAGCAGGTTGTTGCTGGTATCCCTTATGAAAGGTGTCCGACTATCTTCATTATCTTTGTCTTTGCCTTGCAACCTGATATAGCTTCTTTGTGCCACCTTAGGAGTCACTTTCCAGAAGATGGTAGAGTGTCTCTGATGCCCTATTCTTTGCTATTGCAACTACTTTCTTAGCTTCTGTTATCCAGACAGTATTCTTTCCTAGCCTGCTTTGTCTTTTCTATCTCCCACTATTACCTGCACTCCTCCTTTCTTTTGATGACTTCCTGGACTTGTACATTCCACCACCAACTTTCCTTATGTACCTTATTTCCAAACCTGACTTGGCCACATATCTGTTCTGTAGTCCTCATACATGCTGTTCTGACGCACTGCCATTCTTCTTCAACTCCACTTATTTCCTCCTCTTCTTGGAGTGCTATAGCCCTGAGTAATTCCTTGAACTGTTGTATCTTCTCTCCAGTCAACTTCCAGGTCTTCAGCCTTGTCTCTGTTGACCTTAGGGCCTTCTCTGACCACTGCTTGCAGCTGATTGTGGCAACCAGCAGTTTATGCTGTGGGCTGACTGTTCACTGGGGATGATTTTGCAAGCATGGATTCTTCCCCAGTGCATTTTCCTTACTAGGAAGAAATCTACCTGAGTTGCATGCTGGCCACTCTTGTATGTGATCTTGTGACAGTCTCTCTTTCTGAACTATGTGTGGGCTACTATCAAGCCAATTGCTAGACATAAGTCCAGAATTGCTTCTCTTTCTTTATTCCTGTTGCCTCACCCATGTGGACCCAGGCAGTCCTCGTATCCTGTTCTGTCTGTCCCAATATGTGCATTCAAGTCACCCAGTATCAAAACCAATTCATGTTGCCCTGCTTTAGTAGGTCCTGCAACTGCTGTCTGAATGTACCTCTTTTCCTCACCATCACAACCCTGCTGTGAGGCACAGGCTGAGATTATGAATACTGCCCTATCATTACGCTGGAGTCTGATTGTCATGAGTCTGTCACGAATTCTGATGATATCTCTCACTGCCTTTTGAAGTCTCTCTCTCACAATTCCCCACAACATTTCTAGCCTGCCCCCTCCCGAGTAGTAGAGTCCAGATCCCAAACCAAGTGGCTTTGCTGCACTGCCCTTTCATCTTGTCTCTTGGATACATAGGATGTCCAGCCTCTTCTGTATCATCATGCCATCTACTTCCAACCTGCATTTAATCCTCTCATTATTTAACATGCCCCAAGGACCTACTTTGAATAACTTCCCCAAACCAATGATCCCGGTGGTGTAAACTAAATACACTCCCTTTTGTTCGTCCTCCACTAGACAGCACTCCTGTAAGAGAACTTATCAGAAACTAAACATATCTTAAAATATCTTTTCAACCATATAGTTCCTTGCTCTTCAATGTTATTATTTATGGCCTTTTATTAAACACATCTCATTCTCTCTCTTTACCACACTCCTAAAGACCTAACCTAACCTTACACTATTTCACAGCAGGAAAGGTACACTTAGATGGGAGTTTGTCACTGCCTGACAGGTGTGTTTATACATACTGGCATACATGTGAAAAAGCTCACATGTATATACACATAAATAGTTTCTATTAACATCCAGGTCAGTAACTAAATATACATAACTAGTCTTTCAGCAGTTTACTGTTACTTATGTGCAGTCTCGCTGTTCTATTCCTTACTGTTACTTATGTGCAGTCTCGCTGTTATATTCCTTACGGTTACTTATGTGCAGTCTAGCTGTTATATTCCTTACTATTACTTATGTGCAGTCTCGCTGTTATATTCCTTACTGTTACTTATGTGCAGTCTCGCGGTTATATTCCTTACTGTTACTTACGTGCAGTCTCGCTGTTATATTCCTTACTGTTACTTATGTGCAGCCTCGCTGTTATATTCCTCCAGGCACAACCTGAACAGGGAAGAAAGACAGACTTGGAAGGAACAGAGTCAGGACAAATCCCTACGAATCATGAAAGCTGATAAGGGATCCGGGATAGTAGTGATGGAGCAGGAGAGATGTATCCAAACACGTGAAGCATCCCTCACTGATGACCAATTCTACAAAAAGGTCAACATCAACCAGGTACAACAAAACTTTAATCAAATTGACAACCTACTATTGGAACTGTACCTCAGGGATGAGACCTCTCAAGATGAAAAAGATTTCATGCAGGTCATGACACCCAGACTTGGAAAACTTTTTGGAATCCCCAAGGCTCACAAAAACCCTGAAAATTCACCTTTCCGCCACATGGTATCGAACCAAAGGACAAAAACAGAAAAGAGTTTGCAATACGTGGACCACATCCTCAACCCCATTGTACAGAACAGCAAATACTACACCAAGGACTCTTGGGCTTTTTTAAATGACATCTCCAAACTAAGGCTGGATGGAGGGGAATATTCACTGGTCACCCTAGATGTAGAAGCACTCTACACAAACATCCCCCACGCCAAAGGACTGACCTTCACCAGACAGTACCTGAACAGGCACTCCAACCTAAACGGGACTAAAATTAATACTGTATGCAGGTTAACAGAAGCAGTATTAAGAAATAACTTATTTCAATTCAACGGGAAGATTTACCACCAAGAGAAAGGGGTAGCCATGGGGTCCAAAATGGTCCTGGCCATGCAAACTTAGTCCTCAGTGCCTGGGAAATGGATAACGTTGAATCACTGCCCAGGTTCAACAACACCATAGTGTACAGGTGTTATATTGATGACTTATTTTTTGTTTGGAAGGGGGACAGACTTTCTCTGAGCAATTTTCTGGAAACCCTTTTCCAGAGTCTGGACTTGACCCTCACGGTAGGACATATCAGAACCACCACTCAATTCCTGGATATCCACCTCACTATAGACCCAGAAAGTGGACAGTTTGACTCCAACATCTACCTCAAGCCCACTTTCCGGAATAACTATCTAGAGTTCAGCAGCCAGTATCCCCATTTCATGAAAAAGAAAACTGTAAAAGGACAATTCATCCGGTTATCCCGACTCATTTTTAGGGACGAGGTTTTCATCAAGGAAGGTTTTTACCTCAGAAACTTGTTCTTAGAAAGGAAATACCCAGACTATTTAGTGGACAACCTGTTCCAAGAGATTATACAGCACAGAAACTCCAGGTACCCACCGATCCTGAAAAAGGGATTCACAGCAAGGGCACAGAATGGACCGAACAAAAAGGACTGGGTGGCAAGTTTCCCCTTCCAATGCCCACGGATAGGTTTGGAATCAAAGGGGTCCTCACCAACAATTGGGACATCTTGGAAGGAGAAAAAGGTCTGACAAAGTTACTTGGGACATCCCCAAACTTCTGTTTCAAACAAATCTCTTCTTTTGGTGGTGGTGTGGTCGAGAGGAATAAAAGACTATCCCCACAGAACGAAGTATCGACCGAACCTGGAATGTCTGACTGCGGCAAGTGTGTCGCTTGTGTACACATACGAAAAAACAACAACATCACCTTCCCGCATTGCAAAAGAACTGTCCGTCTACATGACCACTATGACTGCAACATAAAAAATGTAGTCTACTGCGCCTTCTGCGAACATTGCAGGAATTTCTATATCGGAAAAATGAACAGAAAGCTGAGTAACCGTATTAAAGAACACACTGCAGCAATACGCAAGCAGGACAGTTTGAATGCCTTGGCTAAACACAGTGCTATTTGCCCAAACTTCACAGGATTCAAATTCTCAGCATTGAAAAAATAAGAGTTTGTAGGGGACATGGACACATTCCTGCAAGTCCAGGAATTAAAATGGCAGATAGAACTGAGAGCTGATGTCTAAACAGGTCTCAACGAAACACTGAACATTAAATGTGCACTTAAATGGTATAGAGATTGAAATGTGATAGGGGTTAAAAGTTTAACAATTGTGCAAGCGATTTAATGTGTTCCCTCTCTCCCTTACTCAACGTAAGGCTGGACATCAAATGTGCACTTAGAAGGTATAGAGATTGAAATGTGATAGGGTTTGAAGAACTGTGCAAGTGGATTTAATGCGTTTATGGATTTACAACTGTGCAAGTGAATATAATTTGTTTCCTCTCTCTCTGACTTTTGCCTCCCCCCCACCCCCTACACACACACTCCCTGTCACCAGGCTAGCCCCCAGCCGACCCCACCAACACCCCCTGGTCTCACTTTTCACGCAGCCATTCAAGGGGTGGTACCATCTGAACCAGCACACGGGCGGTACCATCTGCACTGACCAGTCTTCTGGGACTCTCTACTATACATATTCTCCTACCCATCAAACCCTGGCTCCACACTCCATGTGCTGGGCGGCCCCCAAACAGCCCCCCCCTCAAGTCCACACCACATTCCTCCCACTCCCCCCTCGGATGGCATATCCACACATTTCTCTACACACACACACACACACACACAAACACACACTGATACCTAAGCATAATAGGACTCTGTACCTGACTCCTCCACCTTCGTCCGTGCCCTTCTTTACTTACCTTTGGAGGCATGGACTCATAAGTTACGCAAAGAAACTATACCTAATTTCTGGGCTGTCCTGTTAGGGACGAACCAATCTGGGTGTTAATATTAGAATTATCACAGCATGACTCTCATCCTTCCCGGTTCCCCCAATTTTATTTTTTGCTTTTGCACATGATCCCTATTAGTATGCACACGGCACCACAAGGCTGTTACTGTCTGACCAATTTACCTTATGTAACTGCGATTGTAATGTTAACGGAAATGCACACAGCACCCTGCCTGTTCACACTTTACTACTGGAAAGGAACTGTTGTTAATTTAAATGGACTGCTAGAACTAATGTATTTAAACAAAGTGAAAATGGTTGCTCACAGTTATGAAACATGTCTTTCTGAAGAAGTCTTGATAAATAAGACGAAAGCGCTCAAGTACTACAAGAGTTGTTGGTGTGATTTACTATTCTTTGAATGCTGTTATTGTCACGAAGTTCATTTCTTAGTTTTTTATATATATATATATATATATATATATATATATATATATACACACATATATTATATATATGTATATATATATATATATATATATATATATATATATATATATATATACACATATATATTAGATATACATACACATATTAGAGAGATATATATGCAGTTTTACCAAATGGTTTGCCTGTATGATCTTTTTACCCTTTGTTATGGATATTAGCTGGGATATGTGCAGCCCCCTTAATGTTTAGGAGCATCAGCTAGCCAAATAATTCACTTATGTTGTGCTGATGTGGTCACTAAAAAGACCGAAACATGCAAATCTACAGCTAGTGGTGTTTGGCTTTTTTTGGGGCCGGGTGTACACACACAGACTTAAAATGTAAAAAGTCATGGACATTCAAAAGCCATGTAGCTGAAACACTCCATGTCCTTAAAGGGTCATCTGCATATATCCCACAGACATTTGTTACAGGTTTTAAGATATCACACAGTGAAAACTCTAACTTGGTTAGGGTTTTCCTGCAGTTTTTAATGAATTGTTTTGTCTGTGTGACCATTATACCACTGGTTTACATACAAGTATATTATAGTTTATATATTACATGGGCTCAGCTTCAAGTAGTTATGATGGGTAAGGAGACAAGTACAGTATAAATGATGTGCGGAGAGGAGGGAGTAGTTTACAGGTTGTAGCTAGTAAGAAACTAGCAGGTACACACTACAGGTTCAGAATATAAAGAGCCAGGGAGGGAAGGGGAAAAAGATCCCCCAATCTAGCTTGGCAGGATAATGGTGGAAGAGAAAGTTGGAAGTGCAGGGAGAGATCAGATTCAGAACAAATCCAATGGAAAATAAATGAAGGCAACATGAAATGTATGGGATGTTTATAACCCTATGAAAGGGAGAAGACTAACGAAAAAAAAAATGAATCTGGAAGAAAGAAATTACGCAGCTTATACAGAAAAAAAGCCTGAAGGTAAGAAAAGTACAGAAGCTCTAGGCAAGAAGTTTCTCACTGTATAAGGAGCACATATGGAGGAGGTAAAAAAAATTGTTATGATGTTTAGAAAGATTAAGAAGAGGGTTAGGGGAAGGTGGCAACTTTTTAAGAGGCAAATTCAAAACTTTATCAAGCCAAGGGTGAATAAAAATTAGGAAAAGTTTTAGAAATATGAGAGTGCAGCAGCAAAAATGCAAAAGAAATGACAAGGTAATCTCAGCAGAAAAGGTAAAGAAGGCCACCATCATCAAACTGCAGGGAGGTAAAACTGCTGCATAGATGTGTATCCCACTGTATTTCCAAACCAGGAGCACAAGCCATTTAAAAGAAAGCCACAGGAGAGGTTGATTTACTGTCCACCTCAGCTATGCAGACTTTTCTATGCAATTCTATGACTAGACAGCAACTCAAGTCGAACACACAGAATATGTAATAACGAACCTTATTTCTAATATGAAAGAAGTGCACAAAAGCACACCTAGTAAAATACTAAGTGAAAAAAAGTATTTTATGTAGTGCAAGCCCTTATGCTGTATAATATAGTCAACAAACCAAATAAATGTCTGCTGCTGACTAACACATGACTGGTGCCAAAGTCATTGCCTTAAAAGAATGCAAAAAATGTATTGTCATCCCTTTCAGTAAGAGTGATCTTTCTGCTAACTACCACATCAATAACAAACACCCTAAGTGTGACAGACTCAGGCACACAGGTCGACAGCAACCTTAGCTTTGATCACTATGTCTCCACAGTGGTGTGGTAAGAAAGGCATTCTATATTGCTCATCTCATATGTAATGGGATTGCCTCCAGAAAAAAGGCCGATAATTGAGTACAATGCCCCTTTTGGTATGTACCTTTCCAAGCACCAGCAGCAACTAGAGAGACCACAAAGGTTCTTCACAAGGAAAATTCAAGGTCTTCAGCATCTGTCCTGAGGATCATTTG
The DNA here is from genome assembly GCF_019279795.1 of Protopterus annectens. NCBI lineage: Eukaryota > Metazoa > Chordata > Ceratodontiformes > Protopteridae > Protopterus > Protopterus annectens. The sequence goes on along the minus strand of NC_056729.1, from coordinate 42,724,161 downwards.
AAATCACTGTCACTTTATCCTGTTTCATACAGACTGCTCGGAGGCGATCTCTGCCTTGCATATAAGACAATCTTTGACCCTGCTTTAGTGGAAATGCTGCATATCCGCAAGTCAAATGATACACGGGTTACTCGCTCCAATGGAATTAACCTGATATGCGACATTAATAGAACCTGCTGGAGGGACAGATTTGTCTCCCAGAGGTTACCACACCATTGGAACAGACTCCCGCTTCATGGCAAGCACAGCACCTCACTGGCCCTCATTAAACCCAATATGGACAATTGGATGGGTAACCATAAGTTCACCCCAGGGTTTTCACCTATGTCCCTCTTGGACAGGGGTGATAAGAGCTGATTGTAGAAAAAAGGGTAAAACTTGCTAGGCTTGTAAAGGCCCTAGGGTCATTATAGTAACCTCCTATGATCTTATATGTTTAATTACAGAACTGAGGTCTAGAAAGCCAACTTCCAGTATGTAAAGTAATACAAGAATTTGCAGTACACTATTACTACAGTTTAAAACCAACTAGATTGCAAGTCAGAAAGGTCAACCATGTGCTCAGCAGAACAGAAAATGCTTTCTATCATTCTTGCATGCAATCAAGAAATGCTAAACATTACATCTAAACTGCCACTTTTAGAGAGCCATAAAACAAACTACATGAAGAATGCACTTGCTGAATATTAGAAAAGAATTTTAAAAACAGAAGACTGATTATTTTACAATGTCTATGTTTTTGCAGAGGGTCTTCACCCTCAATGGAAAGGATGCATCTCCATACTCCCAATAACCAAATAGAACAGCTCTGAGGTCACAGTGCCTCGAAAGTAAAAGAAATACTTGGATCTGCAGAAAATTTAAGTATTCTCTTTATCACAGTTTTGCCCCATCTGCAATTTGTTGTACTGCATCTATAACTACAGTACATCATAGGTTATCTAACATGGTGGTCTCTCCAAATACCACAAGGATGAACTGTAGTACCACATTGGATTACACAGAGAACCAATTTGTGCAACAATGGAGAAGTTGACCATTATGGAGTCAAATGAAAAATCCACTCTACAATAATGGTGGAAGAAGCCAAGGAACTAGCAAATACATACAATATTCGTGAAAGGCAAAAGAAAGTACTTAACACAATGACCAATGACAAAAGCAAAGGCATCTTTGTTACCAATATAAAGAGGATGCCATGGAACAAGAGCCATTTAAATATGTTCTATAGGAGACGCTAAAACTGTAGTAAAATACATACAGCTAACAGAAGTTATCCCAGACTACAAACAAAAAATGTAAGCCATTTTTTATCAAATGGGAAAACAACCAAATGATAGCCAAGAAAAACTAAATGGCTGGCTAGTGATCAGTACTGGTTTTTACCTACAGAGTGGAGAAAGAGGGAAAAGCCAGGGCAGGAAGACTACTGCGCAAGTTAAAACCCACTCAGTAGACTCAAAAAACAAGTGCTGACAGAAACTGAACTTACAAAGTATGGTCACACTGAAACATGCTGCTACTACTACAGCGATAACCAGTCAAATGCAGCAAGAGGTGTAGCTTTCTTTATGTAATCAAAAACTGATGCAGTCACTTCTGGTTGCACAAAAGTAATTTTAACCCTTTCTAAGTAGCTTTATTAGTAAAAACTCGGCAAGTTTGACCTGCAATCAGTTACCATCAACCTGGTGGCAACTTGGGTCTAAGCTAGTCATGAAGGTAGTAGCAATGTTGTCAGTTTCAGTAGTGACAGATATTTTCCATGACAACATATTCTGATTACTAGGACCAGATGTCCAAAGGAAAAACAGGTGCTTAAATTTATTATTTATTTATTTTATTTGCATTTGTTTACCGGGAATGTCCACTGGGCCAAAAAGTGCCCATTTTCAGTGGCGGACCGGGGAGAAAAGCTCCACAATGAAGTGGATGAAACATACAATTTGAAAACACTAGATAACAATGTGATACATACAGTTTGAATAAAAACAGGATAAAAATTATAACACTGTGATACTTACAATTTGACAGAAATACAGTTAACACTTATAGCAGATTAAACTGCATAAGAGTTTTAACAAATAATGAAAGACTGGCAAAGTACTTGTGATTAAATCTAGCTATTGGCAGTACAATATAATTGAGGATACAGGAAGAGGCATTGCAGCTGGGTCAAAGATAACATATATAAAATACATTTACACAAGGGTAAATACATCTGCTCAAAAGTATAGAAGAGGATTATCTGTAAAGGAGGGAAGGGTGAAAAAATAAGAGATAAAAAGTGGGAAGGAAGGGAAGGTGCTTGTAGAAGGAGGATCTACAATGATCTGCATTTATTAATTTTACATTTATTATTTTTTCTAAGTGATTACTTCTCAACAGCAAGCCAGCTCTTTAAAGTCATGCGATTTGAAGAATGTCTCTAATGACACTAATGGTACACTTTGAATACGTGCACAATACCAACAACAACCACCTACAAACAGGTTCACAAGGTTCACCTACAACATGGATGTCCTTGTTATCAGGGAAATGTAACCAGAAACAGACTAGAGAAAACGGGAAACTAACCTTAACCCTTACTCTAGTCCTAACATGCATGTTCACACAAATACAGAATACGAAACTACAATATTTCCCCAGGAGCTCAATGTTTGATATTTTGGCAAATTAACCAATTTGTCACTGCCATGTTCCAGACTCAACATTCTGAAGCTAAATAGTTAGACTCAACATTCTGAAGCTAAATAGTTCAACTTCTATGTCCTGAAAGAAGCCCCATTAAAAACACCACACAATAAATTTTTGATATACTCTCAAAACACAATAACAAGTTGAACCCTACCCATCTGCCACCGTGTCCTAGGGAGAGAATAGATTCTATTTCACCTTTCACACAAAAGCTGTACAATATTAATTGAATTCATTAATGCAAACACCCCTAAAATTATTTCTCTAACAGTCGTTTTCCCCGTATTTTTTATATACTTAGTTTGTGAGCTAGCTAAATGAAGTGCCTAACTTTGTAGACCCTCTTTTGCCATGACCTAACCCACAAAATGTCAAGATATATGCAAAATTTATATTATATAGACTTTAGTTAGCGCCAGAGGGCAGATGTTTTCCAGCTGGCCAAATTCCCCCAAACCAGAAGTAATTCTTCATTAAATCAAGTATGAAAATGTTACAGTAACCACCACTTTCCATATACAATGGACAATTTGCCATTGATGTGAATAAAGTTAGGTTGAACAGAATTTCAGACAGGCATACTGACATAGACATTTTTTTCTTCATCAATTATTTTATAATAAACTTGACTCCAACTAAGTCATGGTTTTGCAATAGCAGTCTTGTTTCTACTGATAATTAACTGCAACCTCTTGTATTTAAAAACAGCATTCAGACATTTTTAAGAGTAGTAAGTAGTAAGTCCTCTAGAGCATACTGCAGTGTTTAGGATAAACCATTTTTTTGCATCTTGCCTTTAAGCGTCTATTGCAAGACCCCCAGTTATTGGAGAGTGCACATTCTGCCTCTCAGTAGTCATCTTTGTGTTAGTACTTCTGTTTCTCCTGGTGAGAGAAGGAGTGCAGTTACATTATTTCCTGGAGACTGCTGATCACCAGAAAGCCTAATAACTGCTTTATAGGTGACAGCTTGGAATCTGTGCTTATATTCTGATCCTGGTGAGAGCAGGAGCAGAGTGCATTGATTCCTGACTTTCTGGTTGGAGAGTGAGTAACTGTGCTTAACGTACCTGATTGGTCTGGTCTGGTTGCTATTTGAGGCATCTACTAGAAAAAGGCTACAAGCCTGCAGACCCTTGCAACATCTGGAACAAGACTGTAGATCACCAAACAGGCCGTGGCCTGCTTCTCTTCTTGGGATTGGTGTTTACATTTTGCTTCTGGTGAGAGAAGCAAAGGAGTATTGTAACCCAACAGAGTGAAGCTCTGCTGAAACCAGCACTAGTAGTAGGCAGGCAGTAGCCATCATGCGACTCCCCTCTTTTCATCATTCTTGACAAGCTAATTCTTTATTTTCAGTGAGTACTGCTTGATTTCTTACTAACTTTAGAATATCTGCCTAAATACTTCATCCTTAAATGTTCAGGGTCTACGTATTAGTTTCCCCTCAAGTGTTTGGCAGTGCTCTGCACAAACTCAGACACTTTGAGTGACATTTTTTCCTGTAATAGGCTTCAGTACTTAATATATTGAGCTCATATCCAGGCATGTCTAAAGGTCATTTCCCTGTGCTTTCTCCTGTCAACATGGTGAACTTGGGCATCCTGAGGCAATGTAGCAACTGCCTCATGTACACAGACAACCCTCTCCTCTTATCTCCCAACATTATGACTTTTGAGAGATGCACATATATAGCCAAATTGGAAGCCAAGCACTCTCCAGCCAAGACTGGATTAGCCAGTCAAGAGAAGGTTAACACCTGCACCACACCACATTCAACACATAGCCCTCCAGAACATACACCACCACAACCCTCATATAGTAACACAAAACACACACCTACTTTTGGAGGCTCTCAATAAAATTCTGCCAAACAGAGACCTCAGAGGCAGAAACACAAACAACCACCACATCCCAGCACAAACTATGAGACACACAGCTCACATAAACACTGCGTCACTCAACCAAAGCCCATAAGGCAAAACAACTTACCCAATACATTAGTCACAGGTGACTCAATAGTAAGGCACACTGATGTCCCACTCACTAGGCTGAATATGGAGAAGCTAACGGTCAGCTCCCTGTCGGGTGCTAGGATCCGCCACATGACGCACGCACTTCGGTCACTCAACAACAGGTACAAATATTACTCTGTCATTGTCCATGTTGGTGTGAATGACCTGAGACGTACCTCCTTGTACAAGAAATGAGACAGAGGAGCTCTTGGATCTTGTAGCCCATGACCCTAGCTCTGAGTAGCATCCTACCATCACCCAGAATGACGCCACAGTACAAGCAGAAAATGACTTACTTCAACAATTGACTAAGTTTCTGGTGTCATTCTAAGGGGATCCAGTATCTGTCTGCCTGGGATGACATGATCGACAGACCTCAATGCTTCACCAGAGATGGCCTGCACCTGTCACCCCAGGAATTCCGGATACTGGCCAAGGCTCTTGCCACCCCTATAGTGCCTTTTTAGGCAATGTGCTGAAGACAAAATTACCACCATAACAGCTACAAGCAAATAAAATCTGAGGATTATGCTACTCAAAGCTAGAAGTCTAAATCTCAAAATACACTCGCTCGAAGCACTCCTTAAAATAGAGAACATAGACATCTGTGCAGTGACCAAGACTGGGTTAAAGGCTCAGAGAGCACCCCAGCACTACCAGGCTATAATTCATGCCACACCTTTAGGCCCCTAAACCTAGACCAAAGCACTAAAGGGGGTGGTGTCTCCATATTCATAAAGGATATGCACACCTCCAGACTAGTAGCCCAACATAACGCATCAGAGATACTTCAGGTACAACTAACACTGGGTAAAACTGCAATCCAGGTTGTAGCCTGCAATAGATTCCCCACCATGTCCCAAGACTCCCACTCCACATTCCTAAACACACTGGAAAATGTTTGGGTACAACCCAATACCCTTATACTGAGAGACTTTAATTTTCTCAGTTAATGGAGGGGTAGTTACTCATGTACCAACACACTTGCTCAATGTTTTCTGGAATTCATTAATTCCAACGCCCTGGATCAACTCATTCTTACCCCCACCAGGGGTAGAAACATCCCTGATCTGGTAATTACTAACATGGGCAACCGTTGCTCTACACCAGTAATCAACTCTCCCTGGTCAGATCTGACCACAAGCTAATCACCATGGATATCCACATCCCACCCTCACCCCCCCCCCCCAAAGAAAACCACTGTAAAAAACTTCTCCAAAGCCAATTTTGGGCTTCTAAAAGCAGAGGTGGTTAACTTCACAACACCCATGCAAATGGAAAACAGGTGCAGAACTGCTGAATCATACACCAATGCACTGTATGAGCACATACACAAGTGCATGGAACGGGCCCCTACCAAACAGAACCAGATGTTCTCCTCCAAAAAAAGGAAGCCAATCTGGTGGTCCCCCACCATAAACAAACTCTACAACAGAAGGAAAAAACTGTTGCAGAAAAGGGTGAATTCCCAAGACTGGAAAAACTCCCTTGTTACCCTCATCAAATCCTCTAAAGCAAGCTACGAAAACAAAACTGCTGCAGATTCTAAAGACAACCACAAGGCATTCTATAGTTATGTCAAGAATCGACATGGCAATACTCAGATCTGCTCTGAGATACAGCACAATGGCAATACATATACAGAACAAACTGATATTGCCAACATATTGGCCGGCAGGTTCAGTGCAAACTTTACCCCCCCTTTCACCCCTAAAGGGCCAATCACAATACCTGAGGAATGCCAAGTCCCTATTATCACAGCTGCACAGGTAAAAATGTACTGTCCAAAGCCAAGAATACAGCTGAATTACAAAGTGAACTGGCACCACACCAGAGTACCTTGTTCAATCATAGCCTCATTTCAGGATTTGTTCCTACCGAATGGCGCACTGCTACAGTCATCCCACGCCACAAAGGGGGGAGCAACTACAGACTCTGGGAACTATCGCCCCATTAGTCTGACGAGTCTGATATGTAAGGCTATGGAGCACATCATCATGGACCTTATAAATAAGGACATAGGGAATCTCCAAACTCTGAACCCCACGCAGTTTGGGTTTGTGAATGGTAGATCATGCCTGCTTAACCGGATAGAGTTCGAGTCTGTCATCAGAGCTGTGGATAAGGGCAAGTTAGTTCACGCAGCCTACCTAGATCTTGCCAAGGCCTTCAACACCATCCCTCACTCAGGAAACAGATTCACTAAACTAGGCATAAACCCCTATGTCATAAGATTGGTTGTCAACTGGCTCACTGATAGAACCCACACTGTGAAAGTAGCAGACTCCAAAATTTGACTACCGACCAATTACAAGTGGTGTCCCACAGGGATCGGTCTTAGGTCCTTTCTGGTTTGTTATCTACTTCTCTGAGGTTCAAGCCAACACAAAGGGACTCTGGCTGACCAAGTTCACAGATGACTGCAAACTGGGAGCTACTACTGTTTCTCCACCTGATGCAGACAAACTACAAAAACGCCTCACTGACACCAATGACTGGTGCCAGAACCACGGCCTTAAGCTCAATGCCAAAAAGTGCATTGTCATTCCCTCTGGGAAAAACAGAGCGCCCCTGAACTACCACATAGACAGTAGTCCACTAAATGCTGAAGGTGTGATAAGAGACCTCGGGACTCAGGTTGACAGCAACCTCTCCTTTGATAACCACATTGCCACTGTAGTCAGAAAGTCCTTCTGTAGTCAGAAAGTCCTTCTATGTGGCACATCTCATTACGAAAGGTTTCTCATCCAGGAAGAAAGAGGTCATAATCCCCTCTCTACTTGTCCCTCATTAAACCTATTACAGAATACAACACCCATTTGGTATGTACCTCACTAGACACCCTCTCTACTCATCCCTCATTAGACCTATTATAGAATACAACACCTATTTGGTATGTACCTCACTAGACACCCTCTCTACTCGTCCCTCATTAGACCTATTATAGAATACAACACCCATTTGGTATGTAACTCACTAGACACTTACAACAACTGGAAAGGCCACAAAAATACTTCACTAAGAGGATCTTAGGCCTTAGACACATGCCCTATACAGACAGGCTCAAAAAAACTTCAGCTATAATCTGTCTCTCATCACCTACTTAGAGGTGGATCGCTGCTTAACCTACAAAGCCATGTCTGACCCAGAGCTGCTAGATATGCTACACCTGAAGAAATCCCAATCCCTCCGTGGCACACGCTCCAGGGACCTAAACATCATTACCACAATAAACAGAACATGCTGGAGGGACAGGTTCCTAACCCAGAGACTTCGCATACTCTGGAATAAACTTACCATTCACGTCAAGCAGAGCTCTTCACTGGCCCTCTTTAAGAGAAATCTTGACGAGTGGATGGGCAATAGAAAGTTCACCCTAGGCATGACTTTAGTGGGCTTGCCTGACAGGGGCACTGGGAACTACCTTTGGACAGCATGATGCCAGGGAATCTTCTTGGGCTAGGCTTATATAGGCTCCAGAGCCGTTAACCTAGTACACACCTATGAACACCTAAGTATGCGATGTTTATATATATAGATCACACAGACACACACACACCTTAGAGTAGGACATTCAGAGGATGAAATCCATGTGCAAAGAAAAAATAAAACACAACCTCCAGGAGAGTTGTGCAAAACACCAAACAGAAAGCGACCAGAGGTAAGGACTGAACTCCAGACCCTGGAGTTATGAGGCAAAAGAGGTCATTACCAAATCACTTCATACAATCTAAACTATACAAAATGACTATGTTCAAGATACTTGCTTCAAACAGACTGACTGCATAACATCATAGACACTACACCAGAGAGAGATGCTAACATGCCTTTTATCTATTCTCAAAATATACCTTGTTTGGACATTTAAATAATACAAAAGCCTTCAAACATATCTCCAGCCACATATTTTTGTTTGTTAAAGAGCACCTTCCTCACAAAGCACATACAATAAAAATAGCTGAAAACATGGCTAAGGCACACTTGGGAGACACCACCACCCATTACTTTTCTTCTTGTCTTTACACACTTCTCTGGCTCAGTCTTACTGCTCTAGTCCTTAAATAAGTTCTTATCACCACAGCTCCCAGTACTCTTCTGATCTTTTTACAGCAGTCATGCATAGCACACCCTCTAGCATATGAAATAACTCCCAAGCCAGCATGTGTATTTTACAATAAAAAGGTTATACTCCAGTAGTAACAAGTGCATTTGTCTTCAGCTTCTGTTTCCTGGTTAGTTTGACCAAAGCTTCCCAATATAAGAATAGCTTTCAAGTGTGGCTTTCCCCAGTAACAACAGACATGTAAAAAGTGTAAATATGCTCTACTGTTGCACATTCTGTCATTTTTTGGTCTTTGTGGACTAATACATACATACATACAAACAAAGCAGAAAAACATCTGCAAACCTACCTCACAATTCAGTATGTCAATGCATGCAGTCAGCACTGTGGATTAGAGGGCTAAAGCCCTTACAAAGGCCCAGGCAACCCATGTTTGATTATTTGCTCAGGTGTCCAAGACACTGGCACTGAGGAAGAGCAGTCCCACCCTAGAGAGATGCACTGTGTGTGCATGGGTACACAGTGAGGAGGAGCTTCCCGGTGGAGGCCCAGAAGCCAAATGGGAAGTGCTTCTGCCGAGGTGTGCAGCTGCTTGCAAACATCATCTGTGTGTGCAAGTGTAGAGTGTAGAACCGACTGGCATGGGGCATTCATTGCATGAACCTGAGGGGTAGTCAGGGCATACATCGAGGACAGCAAAGAAACAGGGTAGGCCATAACAGTAAGTTTCTCCAGCAGATGATTAGTGGCAGACCCCCACCAAGATACCCTTAGGGACCACATCAGCCCCAGTGAATATGCAGAATTAAACCTGGGGGCCATGGACAGGTTGGTGACCCGACGTAGGATGTGGGGCACTGGGGTAGAGACTGCAAGAATGAAGTGGGGGGAGTAGAAAAAAAAGAGCCTCGGGGGGGGGGGATATGCTGACACATATGAAAACCGTAAAGTATGTCAAATACCTGGGAATAGTGAAATCCCCAGTATTCTGCATGTATATTTTGAGACACCCCCCCCCCCCCCCCCCATTAGATACTGCTTTCTGAAAAATCTCCTAAATGTAGAGTGCTAAAAACTCTGGATATCTGCTGGAAACCTCTATGCAAATAAAGGTAAAAACCTGGGAAAATAAGCCAAGGAAAGGTCATACAGCAAAATGGAAAACTATTTTCTCCTCATACAAAATAAAACTAGCTTTCTTACTACAGAAGTCGTAAGCCCACCTGGAGTAAAAACAAATGGAATGGTAAGCATCACTCACTTCTATCTACCCTTTTATCAAAGTAAAGCATTTAAGCAACACTGCATGGAATAAGAATATGTTAGCCCATCTCAACCATCACTATAGCACAGACTACACTAGGTACTTACCAAGCTATTGATCTGCAAGGATCTTTGAAAATGTAGCCCTTCATTTCAGTTTTAGCCATTGTAATTTAAGTATGAATAAATCAGAGCCAAGCAGAGCATTTACATGCTACTCCTATCCATAAAGGACAAGGGTGCAATACCCAGGGTGAATTTATAGTTTCCCATCCATCCATTCAGACTGCATTTGAATAGGGTAAGAGAAGTAACTTGTTTTACGTGGAGAGGATGACAACTCCAAAGAAGTGGTATGCTCTGTGATTCCATATCTGTCCTTCCAACTTGTTCTGTTTATGTTGCTTAAGACATTAAGATCTCTTGAGGAGGTGTTTGTTCCACCATTAGACTTGCATACATGCACCAGATCAGAGAGGATAGGGCAAGATGAGACTTGAAGCGAGGTAGAGACTGCCCTTCAGAAGCCTGTATGATACCAAGAAGAGGGGCAAGGCTTTGTGATGGTCAGTGTACTTTTTATGATTTAAGCCTTTGATTATCTTTGTGAGAAAGCATTGTGGTCATTCAACTTGTGTTTGGATACTTGCATACCAAATAAGGCATTACGCTACGGAGTAAAATACAGTGGAATAATCACATTCCTGGGCATAGATAACACACTCTTACTAATAAGCTGTGCAACAAAAAAGGACTTTTACAATAGTGGGTACATAGTGATCAAAGGACAGTTTATTGTCCCCTTAGGTTCCCAGGCCCTAACAAGCAAATCAACTTTCAGGGGGGTGTTGCCGATATGATAGCTACTGGAGGCATCGTACTCTCCAAAGCAGACTATTATACATTTTCTGGCATTTAGTTTGTCCATGGTTATGACTATGGCTATCTGTAAGAGAAAGGCCCTCTTGGAAGATCTTGGTGCCCTCTGCAGAGTTTATGATGGCACTAAGTTTGCATTTAGTTTGTCCATGGTTATGACTATGGCTATCTGTAAGAGAAAGGCCCTCTTGGAAGATCTTGGTGCCCTCTGCAGAGTTTAGGATGGCACTAAGTTTACAGCTATCTGCAAACTTGGTAAGACACAAACAATATGCACTACCTTTGACTTTCAAGAAGTAAACACCAAAGAGGAATGGCTCAAGGACTGAATCCTAGGGGAAAACCACTACGGGTAGGTATTTTGGAGGAGGTAGACCCGCCTACCCTATATTTCACAAATTCTATTCAAGAGCTAATTTGCTATCCAATGAGTTACGTAGGAATTAACATTTAGCTGAGAGCTTATCAATGATACAAGAGTGTGGCATAGTGTTGCACACCTTTGCGATGTCTAGATATGTGTTGTGTACCAATTTTCCATCATCCACTGCTTCAGTAACCATTTTAAGAAAGTTGATCAGGTTAAGCAGGTAGTGTCTACCATTGGCAAAACCAAACTGCCCTGGGTCAAAAGTTCAGAGGTTACCTATGCCTTTATTTATTAAAGCCAGAATGATCCTCTCTACAGACTTACAGAAGAGGCTAGTCAGACTTGTGGGTGTATAATTACCCAAGGTCCATTGATATCCTACCTTTCTCTAAGGGGATGAGAGTTGCTATCCTGCATTCGTCCAGCAGAAGCCCTGTTTGGAAACGGATACTGAATAGCCTCTGTAAGGGGTCAGACAGTTCTTGTTTCAGGCTGGTCATCATAACACAAGCATAGCCGGCCTTAGGCATGGGCCAACTAGGCAGCCGCCTAGGGCGCCACTCTAGCAGGGGCACTTTTTCAGTATTTATTTGAGTAGGTAGACCAGGATGAGGGCACCAGGTAGTGTGGTGGGGGGCGCTGTGGTGCCCTTTTGCCTAGGGCACCAACTGACCTAAGTTCACTCCTGAACACAAGTTTACCAGTTAGAAAACTGTCCCTGCTTACACTGTGCTGCCTTTTGTTCCTCTAATAATGCCATCATTGCCTGGTACTCTGGTTAGTCTTTATAAATTCTTTATCAGTCTGCATAAATTATAACAATGCAGATTGCAACATTTAAGCCAAGGCAGATGGTCTTTTTCCATTGATATTCAATGTTTTAAAAGATTAAAGTTAACTGAACAGGTCTTAAAAGTTATCAGAACTTCTACCTCTGGTCTATAGCTCTGTATTAGGATACAATCAATCAAAACATGTTCTCTGTTAACTTTACTGGTCAATAAGCTAGGCAATCCAAAGCACAAAGACAGTGACAGCATAGCTAACAAATGTGTTAAATACACCAGCCAATCATCCCTTTTATGGTCACAATAGGATTAGTCTGATGCTACTGATCAAGAAACCATCACGGCTGTCAAAGCAGCACTTCAGCAGGTCACCTCACCTCCCCCTGCCTTTACGTCACAATACTTCAGCAGGTCACCTCCCTTCCCCGACTTTACTTCACAGTACTTCAGCATGTCACCTCCCCTCCCCTGCCTTTACTTCGCATTACTTCAGCATGTCACCTCCCCTGCCCCTGCCTTTACTTCACAGTACTTCAGAAGGTCACCTCCCCTGCCCCTGCCTTTACTTCACAGTACATCAGCAGGTCACCTCCCCTCCCGCTGCCTTTACTTCACAGTACTTCAGCAGTGCTTCAGCATGTCACCTCCCCCTGCCTTTATTTCACAGTACTTCAGACAGTCACCTCCCCTCCCCCTGCCTTTACTTCACAGTAATTCAGCATGTCACCTCTCCTCCCCTGCCTTTACTTCACAGTACATGTCACCTCCCCTCCCCTCCCCCCCCGCCTTTATTCCACAGTACTTCAGCAGGTCACCTCCCTTCCCCCTGCCTTTACTTCACAGTACATGTCACCTCCCCTCCCCCTGCCTTTACTTCACAGTACTTCAGCAGGTCACCTCCCCTCCCCCTGCCTTTACTTCACAGTACTTCAGCAGGGCACCTCCCCTCCCCCTGCCTTTACTTCACAGCACTTCAGCAGGTCAACTGCCCTCACCCTGCCTTTACTTCACATATCATGCGTTCCGGCCCCAAAATCCGGACAACACTAAGAAAGGAGGGGGGGGGTGTCCATATTCATAAAGGACACCCACACCTCAAGGTTGGTGGCAATGCACGATGCATCAGAGAGACCATCCAGGTGCAATTAACCATAGGCAAGACTGCTCTGCAATTTGTAGCATGTTACAGGCCACCCTCTCAAACTCAGGAACCTCACATGGCCTTCCTGAAAACATTGGAGGGGATAAATGTATCTCCAAACACCATCATACTAGGTGACTTCAACTACCCTAATATAGACTGGGAACACTACTCAAGCCCGAACACTCTAACCCAAAGATTCCTGGAGTTCATAAACTCAAATGCCATGGAACAACTAGCCACCATCCCCACAAGAGGAGAAAACATACTTGATCTCATCATCACGAACATGGGATCAAAATGTTCAACACCGGAAGTATACCCCTCACTGGTGAGATCAGATCATAAACTAATCTCGCTGGAGGTCCTCATCCCCCCACCTGAAACAAAAAGACCACAGTGAAAAACTTCTCAAAAGCCGATTTCACACTTCTAAAAACTAGTGTGGTCTCCTTTAAGGCCCCTGAGCCAGTGGTAAACATTACTCAAACCGCTGAATCACTTACAAATGCCTTCTACCAGCACCTACAGGACTGCATGGATCAGGCAATCCCAAACAAAACTAAGACTCTCTGTACCAAAGGCAAGCGTCCAGTCTGGTGGACCCCAGCCATAAACAAGCTCTACAACAAAAGGAGGAAGCTACTACAAGATAGAGCAAAATCCTTGAAAGGTAAGACACCTTTGATCATTATAAGTAAAAACTAAGAGCTCTCATAAAATCATCCAAGGCAAATTTTGAGAGAAAATCGCCAAGGACTCTAAAGAGAATCATAAGGCCTTCTTTAGCTATGTTAGAAACCTAGGAGGAAACTCCCAGATATGCTCAGAATTAGTTCAAAATGATGTGAAAATTACTGAACCTACACACATTGCCAACATACTGGCTGACAGGTTCAGTGCAAACTTCTCCCAAAAGGAGAGATATCTATTCCAGAGGATTGTAGCCCCCCCAAACATCTCCAACGCCCAGGTGAGAACTGCCCTCACTAAGGCAAAAAACACAGCATCCATGGGACCGGATGGTGTCCCCGGCTGTGTGATTCACGAACTCAACGAGGAATTAAACCCACAGTTAGGACAGCTGTTTAATCTTAGCCTCACCTCAGGATACGTACCCAAAGAGTGGCGCACGGCGACTGTGGTCCCACTTCATAAGGGCGGTGCCTCCACAGACCCTGGAAATTACCGCCCCATTAGCTTGACAAGCCTTATCTGCAAAGGCATGGAGAGGATCATAATGGAACTCATAAATAAAGACATAGGGAACTTGCAGACTTTGGATCCAACCCAGTTTGGCTTTGTCAAAGGCAGATCCTGCCTCTTAAACTTGGTTGACTTTTTCGAGACAGTCACCAAGGCCATTGATGAGGGAAAGGCAGTCCATACAGCCTACCTCGACCTGGCAAAGGCCTTCGACACAATACCCCACTCAGGTATCATCGAAAAACTCATCAGCTTGAATGTAAACCCATACATCACAAGATGGGTTGCAAACTGGCTAAGTGACAGAACCCACAGAGTCAGAGTTGCTGGAGCCATGTCAGACTCAAAGCCTGTCACAAGTGGTGTCCCACAGGGCTCAGTCCTGGGTCCACTCTTGTTCGGCATCTACTTTTCTGAAGTACAAGCAAACACAGGAGGGTTATGGCTGACAAAGTTTGCAGATGACTGCAAACTGGGTGCCATAGTCGAAAACACATCTGACACAGATATCCTCCAGAAGGGCCTCACAGAAATGGATAACTGGTGCCAGAGCCATGGCCTGAAGTTAAACGCCAAAAAATGCATAGTCATACCCTTCGGGAAAAACAAGGTTATCCCTAGCTACCATATAGGTGGCAATCCACTGAGCACAGAAAAGTCATCAGGGATCTGGGGACCCAGGTTGACAGTAGCCTTCGCTTTGACACTCATGTTGCTAAAGTAGTTAGGAAAACCTTCTATATCGCCCACCTGATCATGAAGGGATTCACATCTAGATCAAGGGAGGTCATCGTCCCCCTGTACTCATCACTCATTAGACCTATGATTGAGTACAATGCCCGTTCGAATGTATCTGACCAGACACCTGCTGCAGCTTGAAAGGCCCCAAAAGTTCCTCACCAAAAGGATAAAGGGTCTCAAAATATGTCTTATGCTGCCCGACTGAAAGAACTCCAGCTCTATTCAGTCTCATACCGCTTGCTCAGAGGTGACCTGTGCCTGACATATAAGGCCATGTCAAACCCAGATTTGATGAATATGCTTCACCTCAAAAATTCTAGATCCCTCAGAACCACAAGGGCGGGAGACTTAAACCTTGACACGGTTATAAATAGAACGTGCTGGAGGGACAGATTCATCACCCAGAGACTCCCTATGCTGTGGAACAAAATCCCGGTAAATGTGAGGCAGAGCACCTCTCTGGCCTTGTTCAAGAGGAATCTTGACCAATGGATGGGAGATTGCAGATATACCCCAGGGATTACTTCAGTGTCACTGCTTGACAGAGGCACAGCAAAATGATAGGCATAGTTTTTATTCAAACTAAAGGGGTGGCGAAAGCCACATAACTATGGGCTAGGCTTATAAATGCCCTTGGGCAGATAGCCTAGTATGAACCTATGAACCTAAGTAGTTCAGCAGGTCACCTCCCCTCCCCCTGCCTTTACTTCACAGTTTTTTCCATTCTTTGTGAAGTCTTTATTGTTGTGACACAACAGTCGGAGTGACAGACAAAGTAAGGTATTCAAGTCTTACAAAGCTTTCATTCTTTTAAAAAAAAAAAAAAAAAAAAAAAAAAAAACAGCAAGTTAAATATAAAACCCTCTCCAAAGTTTTTTTAGGTGAGAATTACGACTATTACAAACTGTCCCACCTTTAGTTCTTTGTCATTTACAGATTCATAAATTCATTAAGCTCATGGTAAAAGGAGAGCATTGAGAAGCTCAGCTGTATTAGGTTCATAGGTAGGTACTAGGCTATTAGCCCCAGGGCCTATATAAGCCTAGCCAAAAAGGTACCCTGGCTTTTGCCACCCAAGAAAATTATTTTCCTGTGCCCCTGTCGAGCAGAGCCACAGAAGTGATCCCTGGGGTGAATTTCCTATTTCCCATCCAATCAAGATTTTTCTTGAAGAGTGCTAATGAGAAGCTCTGTCTGACACAGATAGGTAGTCTGTTCCAGAGTATGGGAAGTCTCTAGGACAGGAATCTATCCCTCCAACATGTTCTGTTTATTGCGGTGACAAGGTTTAGGTCCCTAGAGCGTGTAGCTCTGACGGATTGGGATTTCTTTAAGTGGAGCATGTACAACAGCTCTGGGTTTGACATAGCTTTGTATGTTAGGCAGAGATCGCCTCTGAGTTGGCGATATGTGATGGAATAAAGCTGGAGTTTTTTGAGATGGTCTGCGTAGGGCATCTGTTTGAGGCCAGTAATCCTCTTTATGAGGTATTTCTGTGGCCTTTCCAGTTGTTGTACAGGTCTTGTGAGGTACATACCAAAAGGGGTGTTGTACTCTATAATGGGTCTAATGAGTGATGAGTAGAGGGAAAAAATGACCTCTTTTTTCTGGATGAGAAACCTTTTGTGATGAGGTGAGCCATGTAGAAGGATTTCCTGACAACTGTGGCGATGTGATTATCAAAGGAGAGACTACTGTCCACCTGTGTCCCAAGGTCTCTTATCACACGTTCGGCATTAAGTAGACTACCACTTATGTGGTAGTTCATGGGTACAGAGTTTTTACCAAAAGGGATGACAATACACTTTTTGGCGTTGAGTTTCAGGCCATGGCTTTGACACCAAGCATCTGTCTCAGTGAGGCCCTTTTGTAGTATGTCCACATCATTAGGAGTTTCGATTATGGCTCCTAGTTTGCAGTCATCTACAAACTTTGTTAGCCTGTACTTCAGAGAAGTAGATACCAAACAGGAGAGGACCCAGGACTGAACCCTGTGGTACTCCACTTGTCACTGGTCTGAAGTCGGACTTGGAGTCTGCTACTTTCACACTGTGGGTTCTGTCCATGAGCCAGTTGGCAACCCATCTTGATATAGGGATTTATGCCTAGTTTACTGAGCTTATCTATAATTCCAGAGTGGGGGATGGTGTTGAAAGCCTTGGCGAGATCTAGATAAGCTGTGTGAACCACCTTACCCTCATCTATGGCTTTGGTGACTGCTTCAAAGAAGTCAGTCAGGTTTAGGAGACATGATCTGCCTTTTTACAAACCCGAACTGGGTAGGGTCCAGAGTTTGGAGATTATCAATGTCTTTGTTTATGAGTTCCATGATGATACGTTCCATGGCCTTGCAGACCAGGCTCGTCAGGCTAATGGGGCAGTAGTTCCCGGGGTCTGTCGTGGCTTCCCTTTGTGGAATGGGATAACCGTCGTGGTGCGCCATTCAGTGGGTACAAAGCCTGAGGTGATGCTATGATTGAACATGATACTTCGGTAGGGTGCCAGTTGATTCTGTAGTTCATGTAGAACACAGCCTGGGATATTGTCAGGTCCCATGGATGTTGTGTTCTTGGCTTTGGAGAGTGTGTTTTTTACCTGTGCAGCTGTGATTACAGGAACTTTGCATTCTTCCGGTATAGAGATGGGCCCTCTAGGGGTGTGAGAGGGGGGTAAAGTTAGCACTGAACCTATCTGCCAGGATGTTGGCAATATCAGTTGGTTCTGTATATTTATGGCATTGTGCTGTAACTCAGAGCAGATCTGAGTGTTGCCATTGAGATTCTTGACATAGCTATAGAATGTTTGGTGGTTGTCTTTAGAGTCAGTGGCAATTTTGTTTTCGTAACTAGCTTTGGAGGATTTTATGAGGGATCTCAGCTTCTTACTGAGGTTGACCAGGGAGTTCCTCCAGTCATGGGATTTTACTCTTTTTGGCAACAGTTTCTTTCTTCTGTTGTAGAGTTTGTTTATGGCAGAGGTCCACCAGATTGGCTTCCTTTTTTGGAGGATAGCATCTTGCTTCTATTAGGGATAGCATGATCCATGCACTCGTGTAAGTGCTTATAAAGTGCATTTGTGTAGGATTCAGCAGTTGTACCTCTATTGTCCGTTTGCATGGATGTCATGAAGCTTGCCACTTCTGTCTTAAGAAGTGTGAAGTTGGCTTTGGAGAAGTTTTTTACGGTGGTTTCCCTAATTGGGGGTGGGGGCGGGATGTGGATGTCTAGGGTGATTAGCTCGTGGTCGGATCTGACCAACAAGGAATTGACCTCTGGTGTGGAACACCGGTAGCCCATGTTGGTAATGACCAGGTCTAGGATATTGCTGCCCCTGGTGGGGGTGTGAAGAAGTTGATCCAAGGCATTGGAATTTATGCATTCCAGAAAACGTTGAGCAAAAGAGTTGGTACATGAGTAGTTTTCCCAGTTAATGGTGGGGTAGTTGAAATTGCACATTATTAGGGTGTTGTACTATAATACTTTATAGTACTGTAATACTTTGCAGTGTATTGCATCCCCCATGAAGCAGATTATCCCCGCATATCACAAGGTTCAGTCCTTACCACACTGTTGTTCTTTATATTTTGCTACTGACAACAGAAGTGTCATCCCATACTCGGACATCACCCTCTATACAGGAGAATATCATGTAACATAAAACAGACCGAATGCTCATAAGGACTTTACCACTCTTATCACTCTGGGACAGAAAACTTCCTAATAATTAAAAGCAATAAAACCGCCGTCATGACTTTTACATCACAATATAAACTCACACCCTCAAGCCCTTAACAGTCTTCACTCCAGTAATACAATCCTGAAATCAATACAAGAATATAATTACCTTTGTCTTACACTAGATCCCACCTTCTATAATTCAAGGTGCATACTGACAGCACTGTTATAGTTACACAAAATTAAAATTAGCTACTCTGTCTCCAACCATCTCATCAGTGAAATGAGGGGAACCATGCCAAAGAATGTACTCACTCCAAGATTTGAATATGTTTGAATATGGCCTGCCTGCACTTACTCCAAACCATCCAGACCACTATCAATGCCACGTCCACATTCATTAGGCTAGCAGCTCATAATGAGCACCACTGTGACTCCCTACACAAAACCAACTCAGCTAGATTCCATTTCCTACTATCATGTCTGACCTTCAAACACCCGCATGAACAGTACCACCCATCCCTGAAAGGTCACTACAAATGAAGCATTCAATACTGCCCAAGAGGCCATGGACACAGTGTTAAGACTTTAATTAGGCCATCATTTAATCTTGCAGTTGGTAAAGGGAACTTTAGCATAATTGTTCCCACCACATGGAATAGACTCTCTCAGGAAATTAAAAAAAAAACTTACAGATAATAAACCATTCAGTATAAAACTTTATGGAAACTTATAGACTCATTCCAATGCTCCTGTTTTTTTTTTTAGACAAAGACTAAGCCTCCTCTGCCTACCACAAAAGTCCAACCAGCAACTTGTCTACGTATAGCCCCTGCACTTGCAGACTTTTCTACTCCTTCACTGCCTCCTTCTCTTCTTTATCTTTCTTTAATACAAATGACATCTTACTTCTGCCTTACGCCCAGTGACACTTTAAACTTGGTTTTCTTTATCAAAAACAGTGTTGTACTGATATGGTAGAGAAAGAAGTACTGTACCAACTCTGCATGCCAGATATTCTATTCCAACGTAAATAACCTAATGTTATATAAACTGTAGTGATGCAATGTTGAACTACGTCATTTGTAATTCTGAAAACTATTTACTTTGTGTTGCGAATCATAACTTTGTAATTTCTGTGCATCTGCACAAAGATCACAGCTGAAAAGATCCCAGGACAAGCCCATCTACCCAATGAAATGAATGAATAAAAATACAACAGCGTCCCCTCATGAAATGCATTCCCCTCACATACTATCAACAAAAACTGATGATCACTCATCAAGTTTTTGAAGGCTGCCAGGGAAGTAGCCTGCTGGGCTGCCATGGAAGTAGCGTGCTGAAGATGCAAGGGGAGCCTATTCTAAAAATAGGACATTTTTGGGTTAGACACCCATCTAGTCAGATGGTATTAGTTATTTGGCAGCACTGTTTATGGACAGTGGAAGGAGTATTTGCTTTACCACTGGTTCTGTTCAGCTGAACAAGTTCAAAGAGTGAAGAGTTACTCATACTGCAGAAGTTTAAATGGGGATCACCCCTTAGCAGCCTTCAACAGGCTCAGGGACAATGATTTTGGTCTATTAGAGTAGCTAAGGGTCTAAAACCAGAGAATACAAGGAAATGTTGAGGTCTCTCTGGTTGGTTAAGGTGCGTAGTAAGGAGCATGCCAAACGAGGCATTATATTTGATGACAGGCCCAATAAGAGAGGAATAAAGTGAGACTAACTTCTTTGTACTTTCAATGGAAAGCACCAAAGATAAACTGTACAAAAGGCAGAAGGATTTTCAAATCAAGACAGAGATATAATGGTCAAAGAAGAGAGTTTGTTATCAGATGTACCAAAGCCTCAGATGACTGAATCAAATTTAATTGAAATGTTACCCACATGGTGCATGGTGGCGGAACGTTGCCCACATGGTGCATGGTAGCGGAACGTTGCACACATGGTGCATGTTGGCGGAACGTTGCACACATGGTGCATGGTGGCGGAACGTTGCACACATGGTGCATGGTGGCAGAACGTTGCACACATGGTGCATGGTGGTGGCAG
Organism: Protopterus annectens; assembly: GCF_019279795.1. NCBI lineage: Eukaryota > Metazoa > Chordata > Ceratodontiformes > Protopteridae > Protopterus > Protopterus annectens. The sequence continues at coordinate 42,703,271 of NC_056729.1, read as the reverse complement.
ACTTATCAAAGGAATCTTAAAATGCATTTCTTCTCATTCAAGGTAATCCCACAATTAACACACCAATCAGAACTTTGCTCCAGCTCTTGCTGCAGAACTTGAATATTAGAATGAGATTTGATAACTGTCGCCAGTTTGCAAGTCAACAAACCTGATCAGCTATATTCCCTTGGCATCTAATTTTAAGTAAGAAATGTATACACTAAAGAGGAGGTGGGCAAATACAGAACCCTGTGGGATACCACCGGTGACTTTTTCTGTCTACAGTTAATATCCCTGACAGTATGGGTTCTGTCAGACAGCCACTTAGCTATTAAGTGAACTACGTAGATTAATGTTGAGTTTGGGGTGTTTGTTAATAATCCCATCATGGGGGTTAGGGTCAAAGACTTTCCACAGATCAGGTAGGCAGCCTGCACTACATGCAAATTATCTTTGGCCTCAGTAATCCTTTCAAAAGAACTCAACAAGGCTGAGAAGAGATATGCCTTTTGCAAAGCCAAACTGGTAGGTATTGTAGGTATCCAGGGCTATACAAGATCACCAACATGTTTGTTTCCAAGTTCAACTATAACACATTCCATAGGTATGCAAATAATACTAGTGAGCCAATAATTAATAGGGTCAGTACAGGGTCCACCATAATGCAAGAAAATCGAATCAGTTGTTCTTCACAAATTAAGGATATAACCAGTGGAAAGACTCTGGATGACTTTTCCTAGCAGCAACTTAATATTCCTGGATGGCCTGTGAGAAGCAGTCAGGACACATGGAACTGGTATTTTTAAATGTTGGAAAGTGCTGAAAAGATTTAGTCAGAAGTGATTGCGGGAGAGAAGGTAGGGTCAAGGTGGAACACAATTTGTCAAAAGAATATTACCAATATCCATGGGGTCAATTAATGTAACAGTATTAGATAAGTTCAATCCTCATTCACAGTTGGAAGTGCATTTCCTAATGGGAAGCCTGAGTGACTGACTTAGCAGTTTTAAATCTCTTCCTAAAATCATCAAATAGGCACCTTTTCTTTTTTTTCTTTTTTTTTTTTTTTTTATATCGTCATGAGTTTTGATTTTTTTTTTTTCAGTTTGGCAACGTGGGAGTTTTGCCATACAGGTTTACTTGCCATTATGCTCAACAGCATCATCAATTAAGTCTCGATCACAGATATCCAACATAAAAGGCTGTGAACTATGAACACCATACCTGACCAGTGCCCATACTAACAGCTGATCCAAAGCATCAAAAGCACAAGCACCAAATAAGCCAAGTAACCAACCTGCTCAAAATTCTGAAGTAAGCACTAAGCTCTACACTAAGCCTATGAGCTGAGCAAAGATTAAGGGTCATTTGGCACGGGTTACTTAGACCAATTGCCGCGGTGGTACGGCGGTAGCGTTGTTACCTCACAGCAATGTTCGATTCTCGGCTGGGCTTGGGAGTGCCTTCTGTGTGGAGTCTGCATGTCCTCCCCGCGGTTGGGTAGCATTCAAAAGACATGCGCATGTAAATGGGCGTGCATTCATTGAAGGTTGAGCGTCAAGCTGGCACCTCGGCGTTCCGTAAAAATCTACTGCCAATCATTAGCGGACCGGAGTTCCCCTGTGGTGACCCCTTACCAGGAAAAGCCAAAAGACAAACAACAACAACTTAGACCAAATGGCAACTTGTCATACAGCTGTAAAGAAAGAATGACTATCCAAGAAGGCGTCTTTCTGTAACGGACAAAGTCCTCCCATACCACTTTACTTAAAATCACCTCTGAGGGTCACACAACCGTGGGAAAGGCATGCCTACTCTATTTTCATATTTGAATGATTAGTCATTAATTTCCCAACATCCGATTTATTATATTCAATGTTGAGGTAATAATGCATATTCCAAAAATTTATGGATATAAGCAAATTACGGACACTAGGCAAGTCTTTCACAAGGTGCACAAACAGCTAGAAGCAATTTGAAGGACTACCGAGTTGACTTACTGGCAAGTCAATTAAGATCTGTGAAAAAGTCAAAGATTACAGAGAAAACCCACACAGACAGATGAAGAGCATGCAGTTGCATACTCCACAGAAAAGGAACCCCCTCTAGGAAATAAATCGGAGAACAACATGCTGTGAGGCACCACTGATCAAAGATTACAAGTTACACTAAAAATAAAATATGTATTTTCCTTAGTTTTAAGAGGTTGCTCAGGCTGATTGTAAGGTCTAAGGGAGAAACTCAATTCATAAGCTGTATCTACTTTAACTAAAGGTCTTTAAACCTGTATTAGTGATTCCAGTACAGAGCTGCACTGCATCTTTGCTGTTTCAAGTGGTCTGCTGTTATTAAGCCCTAGTTTCATTCTTATGTGGTAAGTGTATGTCAGGCTAGTTCAGGACTTATCTTTGCATTGGTGTAGTTACAGGCCAGTCAGCTCAGAGCACAGGGTTTAATTGTTTTTTTTTTCCCCTCCCTCCCACCCACCCTGTTGTAGTGGTGTTCAGTTTACTGGTTCTTGCTGGTGGGAGAAGGTTTCCAGGCTAGTTATTTTGTACTGACATTTAACTACTCAATAGCAACACTACCCAAACATCATTCTAAAACCGAACTTCAAGAAGTTATTGGTACCAACAGGAAAGACTGTGGGGGCATGGGTAACAATAACTCCAAGAAGTTATTGTTACCCATGCCCCCACAGTCATTTCTGTTGGTACCATGGACCGGAACTTCCCCACAACTTTTCCAGCCATGCCAATTTAGATGGGTATCTTGAGACAGTGTAAAAAATCTCTCATACTGTCTGTTATTCAAATGGCATAACACAGTATGTGAGAAATGCACATATAATATCCTTGGAGGAAAAATCTCACACAGTAAACTCAAAGACACCAAACTCATCAGCAGTACACCACACTTCTCCAAGACCATCACAATTCACATAATCCATTATATGCGGAGGTTCTAAAGATTAACTTATCTAAACCTCACAGACATTCAAAACGTATCACAGACACAAACCTCACAGACATTCAAAACGCATCACAGACACAAAGCACACTTAGCATATTAAGCCTACTTCCTTGCATAGTACAAGAAGTCCCACAGTCACAGCTGTTGAGTAGTAAGACGGGCATTACCCCTACCAAACATTCTCGTTATAGGTGACACCACTGTAAGACATAAAGATGTGTCTCTTAGCAGGCTGAGCAAGGAAAGAGTGACCATTAGATCCTCTGTCAGATCACACATGGGTTCATAGGTTGGTACTAGGCTATCAGCCCTAGGGCCTATACAAGCCTAGCCATAACAATTCCTTGGCTAATTCTTCCCACAGTATTTACTTCCCTGGACCCCTGTCTAGCAGGGCGACTAACGTGATCCCTGGGGTGAATTTCCTATCCCCCATCCAATCATCAAGGTTCCCGAGGGCCAAAGAGGTGCTCTGCTTGACATGTATAGGCAGTCTATTCCAGAGTCTGGGGAGTCTCTGGGTAAGGAACCTATCCCTCCAGCAAGTTTTGTTCATTGTGATGACAAGGTTTAGATCCCTGGAGCGTGTCTCTCTGAGGGATTGGGATTTCTTTAAGTGTAGCATGTCCAACAGCTCTGGGTTTGACATGGCCTTGTATGTTAAGCAGAGATCGCCTCTGAGTAGACGATATGCGACAAGAGTATAGGTGGAGTGTTTTTCGACAGTCAGCATACGGCATCTGCTTTAGGCCTGTGATTCCTTTAGTGAGGTATTTCTGAGACCTTTCCAGTTGTTGCAGATGTCTTGAGAGGTACATACTAAACAGGGCATTGCATTCTATAATGGGTCTAATGGAGGGATGAGTATAGTGGGGCAATGACCTCCTTTTCTTCTGGATGAAAAGCATTTAGAGATGAGGTGTGCCACATAGAAGTTTTTCCTGACTGTTGTGGCAATGTGGTTATCGAAGGTCAGACCACTGTCCACCTGTCTCCCTAAGTCTCTTATCACACTATCTGTGTTTAGTGTAATGCCACCTATGTGGTAATTCATGGGTACATGTTTTTTTCCCAAAGGGGATAACTATACATTTCTTGGCATTGAGCTTGAGCCCATGGCTCTGGCACCAAGCATCTGTTTCTCTAAGGCCCTTTTGTAGAATATCCACATCATTTGAGGATTCAATAATGGCTCCCAGTTTGCAGTCATCTGCAAACTTTGTTAGCCAGAGTCCCTTAGTGTTGGCCTGTACTTCAGAGAAGTAGATGCCAAACAACAACGGTCCCAGGACTGAGCCCTGAGGTACTCCACTTTGTCACTTATCTGGAGCTGGATTTGGAGTAGGCTACTTTTACAGTGTAGGTTCTGTCAGTAAGCCAGTTGGCATCCCATTGAGTGACGTAGGGATTAATGCCCAGCTTAGTAAGTTTATCTATGACTCCAGAGTGGGGGATGGTGTCAAAAGCCTTGGCAAGGTCCAGATAGGCTGTGTGGACCACCTTACCTTCGTCCACGGCTCTGGAGACGGATTCGAAGAAGTCAATCAGGTTCAGGAGACAAGATCGGCCCTTCCCGAAGCCAAACTGCGTGGGGTCCAGTGTCTGAAGGTTGCCAATGTCTTTGTTTATAAGTTCCATGATAATACGTTCCATGGCCTTGCAGATCAGGCTCGTCAGGCTGATGGGGCGGTAGTTCCCGGGATCCAAGGTGGATCCCCCTTTGTGGAGTGGGCTAACTGCAGCTGTGCGCTACTCAGTGGACACGAAGCCTGAGGTGAGGCTATGATTAAACATGACACTTAGGTGAGGTGCCAGTCCATGTAGTACACAGCCTGGGATGTCGTCTGGTCCCATGGATGCTGTATTCGTAGCTTTGGAGAGTGCGTTTTACCTGTGTGGCCGTTATTACCGGAATTTGGCAATCTTTCGGTATTGAGATGGGTCCTTTAGGGGGTGAGAGGGGGTTGAAGTTTGCACTGAATCAATCTGCCAGGATATTGGCAATATCCTTGGGATCAGTATATTTAACACCATTCTGTTGTAGCCCAGAGCAAATTTGAGCATTGCCATTTAGATTCTTGACATAGCTATAGAATACCTTGTGGTTGTCTTTGGAATCTTTAGCAATTTTATTTTCATAACTAGCTTTGGATGATTTTATGAGGGATCTCAGCTTCTTACTGGGGCTGGTAAGGGAGTTTTTGCATCCTGGGATTTTTCTCTTTTCTGCAACAGTTTCTTCCTTTTGTTGTAAAGTTTGTTTACAGCAAGGGACCACCAGATCGGCTTCCTTTTTTTTGGAGGAGAGCATCTTGGTTCTATTGGGGATAGCACGATTCATGCATGACTGGAAGTGCTCGTACAATGCCTTAGTGTATAGGATTCAGCAGTCAAACTTTCAGTTCCCGTCTGCATGGGTGTCATGAAGTTTGTCACTTCTGACTTAAGAAGCATGAAGTTGGCTTTGGAGAAGTCTTTTACGGAGGTTTCCTTACTGGGGGGTAGGGGTGGGATGTGGATGTCAAGGGTGATTAGTGTCAGACCTGACCGACGAGGAGGTGACCATAGGTGTGGAGCATCAATTTCCCATGTTGGTAAAGACCAGGTCTAGAATATTGGAGCCCCTAATGGGACTAAGGATTAGTTGATCCAGAGCATTGGAATTTATGAATTCCAAGAACTGCTGGGCAAAGGTGTTGGTACATGAGTATTTTTCCCAGTTAATGGCAGGGTAGTTGAAATCACCCAGTATTAGGGTTATCTTAATATTTTCCAGTATGTTTAGAAAGGTGTTCTTTGGACATGGTGGGTGATCTGAAGCAAGCTACAATTTGGACTGCAGTCTTACCTAGTGTTAGTTGCACCTGGAGAATTTCAGACGCATTGTGTTGGGCAACTAGCCTGGTGTTGTGAATATCCTTGGTGAATATGGACACTCCTCCACCTTTAATGCTTCGGTCTTGGTTTGGTGGCCAAAAAATGTGGTAAGAGTTGTAGCCTGGTATTGCAGGGGTGCTCTCTGGAGCCTTGAACCAGGATTCAGTTACTGCACAGTTATCAATGTTCTCCATTTTTAGGAGAGTCTCGAGAGAGTGCATTTTGACGTTTAAACTTCAAGCATTGAGTAGCATTACCTTCAGATTTTGCATGCTTGCACCTGTTACGGTAGTGGTTTTGTCCTTTGAACTTTGCCTAAAAAAGGCACTATAGGGGTGGCAAGAGCCTTAGCCAGTAACCTGAATCCCAGGGGCGACAGGTGCAGACCATCTCTGGCAAAGCATCGCGTGGACTGTCGATCATGTCGTCCCAGGCAGACAGATACTGATCCCCTTTTAATGACACCAGAAGCTTAGCCAATTGTTGAAGTCAATCATTTTGTCCTTATACTGTTGTATCATTCTGGGTGAAGGCATGATGCTACTCAGAGCTAGGGTCATACCTGCCTAGGCCACATGATCCGAGAGCTCTTCCATGTCTCTTTTCATGTAGCCCAGGGAGGTACATCTCAAGTCATTCACTCCAACATGGACAATGACAGAGTCATATTAGTACTTGTTGTGGAGTGACTTGAGTGCATACGTTATATCCTTGGCACCCTACAGGCAGCTGACTGTAATTTTCTCCTTGTTCAGCCTGGTGAGAGGGACATCAGTGTGCCTAACTATAGAGTCACCTATGACTAAAGTGTTGGGTACATTGTCTTGCCTTAGGGGTTGGTGTTTGGTGGCACACTGGTGTTGTGAGCTATGTGACACTTGTGATTGGTGTGTTTGTTTGCGCTTCAGCTTCGGAGGGAATTGTTGCTTGGGCAGGTTAATGTTAAGGGCCTCCACATATGTGGGTTAAGTGTTGCTATGTGTGGGTGTTGGTGATGTGGGTTTAGAAGGGCTATGTGTTGCTTGAGGTGTAGTGTGGGTGTTAACCTTCTCCTCTTGACTGTCTAGCACAATCTTGGGTGGAGAGAGCTTTGCTTCCAGTTTGGCTATGTAAGTGCATCTCTCGCAGGTTGTAGTGTTTGGTGGTTGGAGGAGAGGGTTGTCTGTGTACATGAGGCAATTACTGCATTGTCCCAGTATGCCCAGATTCACCAGATGGACAGGAGAAATCACCAGAAGCTGACACTTGGACATGCCTGGTTTGGTGTTTTTTTTTTGTAAAGTACAAGAGCTGTTTTCCCTTAGCTTAGCAAGGTACTTTGCAATTATAGGCTGTTTAGTGCCTACGACTAATTTTTCCTTATTAACAAGGAGAGATGAGTGCTTGTATCAGTTTAACACTTACTAGTGCTTTCCAGCCAGTTTTAAAGCAAGTGCTAGTCACAGGGATGCTTAAAGGTAAGATGAAAAAAATGGTTTATCCTGAACACTGCAGTGTGCACTAGAGGAGTTATGTGTGAAAGTAGATAACTTTTTAGACAGGTAAAACTTCAGTTATGTTTTTAGTGGAGAGTCACTATTTTTAAAACAGCAAGATGGATTGAAAGGGAGTGGCCACTTTTGTATTATGGTACTATGGATACAGTAGGATGGCCAATAAATTTAAATAGTTGAAGGAGTAATTTCACAAAATGATAATTTTGTGCTTACACAAGCCAGTAAAAACAGAGAGGAAATTAGATATATGTTCAAATTAACAAAAGGGGAAGGCAACTAGAAAGACAGTGGTGTTTAAGAACACTACAGTAACCGGGTGGGAAAAAAACTTTTCTGCCGGACTCAGAAGAGACAGAGCTGTGGTCTGTTTTCAAGTTTTAATATGCAGTTAAAAGCAGAATACAAGTAAAACACAGGGTAAATAAACACAAAGGTAAATGCACTCAAGTCCTTAAACAACAAGTATCAGACTGCCATAGTTCATGCCAGTATCAATGACTTGAGGTGCACCTCCCCGGATTATATGAAGAGACATGATGGAGCTCTCAAGACTATGTGTTCAAGGCAGGTGTGAGCCTAGCATCAAGCAGCATTCTACTTTCTCCACGGATGATACCTCAATATGAACAAAAAAATAATGGATTTCAATAACTGGCTTAGATTTTGGTGTCATGCAAAGGGGTCTAATATTTGTCAGCCTGGGAAGACATGATCAACAGACCATGCTACTTCACTAGGAATGGCCTGCATCTGTCCCCTATAGGTTTTGATTACTGACAAAAGACATTGTCTACCCTCATTGTGCCTTTTTTTAGACAATGCCAACCTGATAAACCTAGCAGCATAACAAAACAAGCAAAGGAATATACAAAGGTGTTACTAATCAATGCCAGGAGACCCTGAATAAGAAACTCCACTACCTACACGTCCTTCTCACCCTGGAGGACACCGATGTCTACGTACTGACTGACGCATGGTTTAAAATAGCAGACAGCACTCCAGCTATGCAGGGCTAGAATGCCTTCCACGTGTTTAGACCAGCTACTGTGCAACAGGGGAAAACGGTGGAGGTGTAACAATCTACATCCAAAAAGAGACTCACAAGCAGTATGATGCATTAGAGCTTCTTCATGTCCAAATAACCATCAGAAAGGTCTCGTCCCATATATTACCTAGCTATACAACTCCCTCTATGAAAAAATAAAGTCATAACGCCCATCTACAGGAACTAGAATCACTCAGTATTAACCCCAGTCCCATTTTCCTAGGTGATCTGAACAACTATCCAACTGAAGATTGGGAAATATACACCACCACTAGTGCACAAGCATGCAGATTCCTGGACTTTGTCAGTACAAATGCCCTGGAACAAGTAGTTAAGAGCACCCACCAGGAGGAAAAACATCTTAGATTTTGTCCTTACTAACATGGGAGCATCTTGCATTATCCCCGTGCATATCTTCATCACTTGTTAGGTCTGAACATAAAGAAGTCACCTTCGAAATAAAACTAAAATCAGAGATCACGTCCACCTAAGGCAACTTTAGGTATTTTTAAGACAAATTACCTACTCCTAGGTGATACATTGGCAAACTTCAAATCCCCGCCAAACCCAGTAACTCCACTGAATATGCAGAACTATACATCACCACACTACACCAGCAAGTAAACAGCTACATAGATTCAGCTGTACCCCACAGGAACACGTGCCAGGCAAACTCCAAAAATAAACCCACATGGTGGTAGCAGAATATCAACAAGCTTTATAATATAAGGAAAAGAATTTTGACCAAAAAGTACGAAGAGTAATTCCCAGAAAGTTAGAGCCTTTGTCACTGAAATAAACAAACAAACTCAGGAAATTAATAAAATCCACCAAAGCCAATTTTGAGGCTAAACATAGCTACCCAAGCCAAAGACAATCACAATGAATTTTTCGGGTATGTACATAATCTCAAAAGGACAATGCAACAATGCGAGGAGCCGATTGTGAACAATGCTACCTGCACTGAAACTGAAGATATAGCAAACCTAATTCCTGGTAATTTAGGTATAACTTTACTCATCTCTCCCTCCATCTATCCCTCAAGATACACCTGAAACTTGCTCACCTCCAGCTACCACACAAGCCCAAGGGCTAAAAGTGCAATAAAAAGCTAAAAACACTGCATTGATGGGCCCTGACAATATCCCTAGATGCGTCTTAAATAGCATGAAGCATGATTTAGCCACACCTCTAACAACATTGTTGAATCTCAGCCGGATCCATACAAGTTTTGTACCAAGCAAATGGAGAACCGCTGCCGTCATTCCCCTGCACAAGGGAGGACCTTCCACCAAGTCAGGCAATTACAGACCCATTAATTCTGCCCAGCCTCACATGCAAAGCAATGGAAAGACTTATCATAGAATTAATTGATCAGAACATGCGGAACCTAAAAAACACTGGACCAGTCTCAGTTTGGATTCATTAAGGGCAGGTCACACTTACTTAACCTGGAGGATTTTTTGAAAGGGTCACCAAAGCAATGGATGAAGGTAATATGTTACACACCACATACCTCGACCTGGCCACAGCATTTGACACAATTCCCCACTCAGGCATAGTAGAAAAGCTAAATAAACTGGGAATAAGCCTCTGCTGAATTGCCGACTGTCTCACAGATAAGAAGCAAACAATCAAAACAGGGGAAGCTACCTCCACAAAGACAACAGTCACCAGTGGAGTGCCCCAGGGTTTAGTGCTGGGACCTCTCCTGCTTGGCATCTACATTTCTTAAGTAAAAGCCAACACAAGGGCTCTAGCTGACTAAGTCTTCAGATGACTGTAAACTAGGAGCAGTCACTGAATCCCCAAATGACTTGACCATCCTGCAGGACAGTTTGTCTCAAATAAATAACTGGCGTCAAAATCATGATCTGAAACTAAGTGTGAAAAAAATGCATTACTCTATCCTTTGGGAAGTCATCTACCACAGGAAACTACCACATTAACAATATGCCCCTAAAAGATGACCCAATTGTTCAAGAGTTGGGAACTTATGTGGACAGTGACCTAACTTTTGACCAACATGGTGTTTTAAGTAAGTCCTTCTAAACTGCACAACTTATACACAAAGGGTCTATATCTAGATTTAGGAATGTCACTGCCTCCCTTTTCTAAGCCCTGATTAGGCCAATCATTGAATATAATCATGTTGGTGTGAATGACCTGAGACGTACCTCCCTGGACTACATGAAAAGAGACATGGAAGAGCTTTACGATCTTGTAGACCAGGCAGGTATGACCCTAGCCCTGAGTAGCATTCTGCCATCGCCCCGAATGATACCACAGTACAAGGACAAAATGACTGACTTCAACAATTGGCTAAGCTTCTGGTGTCATTCTAAGGGGATCGAGTATCTGTCTGCTTGGGGTGACATGGTCGATCGACCATGATGCTTTGCCACAGATGGCCTGCACCTGTCGCCGCTGGGATTCTGGATACTGGCTAAGGCTCTTGCTGCCCCTATAGTGCCTTTTTTAGGCAAGGTTCAAATAACAAATTCACCACCGTAACAGGAACAGGTAAGCAAAAACTGCGGGTAATGCTACTCAATGCTAGAAGTCTAAATCTCAAAATGCACTCACTCGTGGCACTCCTTAAAATGGAGAACACTGATATCTGTGCAGTGACTGAGACCTGGTTCAAGGCTCCACAGAGCACCCCTGCACTACCAGGCTATAACTCATACCACACTTTTCGGCCATGTAACCTGGACCGAAACACCAAAGGCGGAGGTGTGTCCATATTCATTAAGGATATCCACACCTCCAGGCTAGTTGCTCAGCATAATGCATCCAAGGTTATCCAAGTGCAACTAACTCTGGACAAAACTGCAATCCAAATTTTAGCTTGCTACAGATCCCCCACCATGCCCCAGGATTCCCACTCCTCTTTTCTTGATGTACTGGAAAATATTAGGGTTCAACCAAACACCCTAATAATGGGCGACTTCAACTACCCCACCATTAACTGAGAAAACTACTCATGTAGCAACTCCTTAGCTCAACACTTTCTGGAATTCATAAACTCCAATGCCCTGGATCAACTTATCCACACCCCCACCAGGGGCAACAATATCCTAGATCTAGTCATTACCAACATGAGTGACCGGTGTTCCACACCTGAAGTCAACTCCTCGTTGGTCCGATCCAACCATTAGCTAATCACCCTTGATATCCACATCCCGCCCCCACCCCCATTAAGGAAACCATGGTAAAAAAATTTCTCCAAAGCCAACTTCATGCTTAAGACAGAAGTGGTGAACTTCATGACACCCATGCAGATGGACAATACAGTTACAACTGCTGAATCCTACACAAATGCACTCTATAAGCACTTACATGAGTGCATGGATCGTGCTATCCCAAACAGAACCAAGGCGCTATCCTCCAAAAAAAGAAGCCAATCTGGTGGTCCCCTACCATAAACAAACTGTACAACAGAAGGAAGAAACTGTTGCAAAAGGGAGTAAACTCCCATGGATGGAGGAGCTCCCTGGTCACCCTCAGTAAGAAGCTGAGATCCCTTCTAAGATCCTCCAAAGCTAGCTACTAAAACAAAATCGCCACTAATTCTAAGGACAACCACAAAGCATTCTATAGCTATGTCAAGAATTTCAATGGCAACACCCAGATCTGCTCTGAGTTACAGCACAAAGGCACGAAAATTACAGAGTCAACTGATATTGCCAACATCCTGGCAGATAGGTTCAGTGCTAACTTTACCCCCCCCCACCTCAACCCCTAAAGGGCCCATATCTATACAGAAAGAATGCAGAGTCCCTGTAATCACAACTACACAGGTAAAAGCTGCACTCTCTAAAGCCAAAAACACAGCATCCATGGGACCGGACAACATCCCAGGCTGCGTTTTACACAAACTTCCGAACGAACTGACTCCCCACTTAAGCACCATGCTCAATAATAGCCTCGCATCAGGCTTGGTGCCCACTGAATGGCGCACAGCAACAGTTTTCCCACTCCACAAAGGGGGAGCCACCACTGACCCCGGGAACTATCGACCTATTAGCCTGACGAGCCTGGTCTGCAAGGCCATGGAACGTATCATCATGGAACTCATAAACAAAGACATTGGAAACCTCCAAACTCTGGATCCCACCCAGTTCGGGTTTGTGAAAGGCAGATCATGCCTCCTGAACTGATCGACTTCTTTGAGGCAGTCACCAAAGCCGTAGATGAGGGTAAGGTGGTTCACATAGCCTATCCTGGCCTTGCCAAGCCTTTCGACACCATCCCCCATTCTGGAATTCTAGCTAAACTCACTGAACTAGGTTTAAATCCCTACGTCACAGGATGGGTTGCCAACTGGCTCACTAACAGAACCCACAATGTAAAAGTTGCAGACTCTAAATCTGACCTCAAAACAGTGATAAGTGGAGTACCACAGGGTTCCGTCTTGGGACCTCTCCTGTTTGGTATCTACTTCTCTGAAGTACAGGCTAACACAGAAGGCCTCTGGTTAATGAAGTTCGCACAGGACTGCAAACTAGGAGCCATAGTCAAGTCCCCAAATGATGTGGACATCCTACAGAAGGGCCTCACTGAGACAGATGCCTGGTGTTAGAGCCATGGCCTCAAGCTCAATGCCAAAAAGTGCAGTGTCATCCCCTTTGGTAAAAACTCTGTACCCATGAACTACCACATAGGCAGCAATCTACTTAACACCAAATGTGTGATACGAGACCTTGGGACCCAGGTGGACAGTAGTTTCTCCTTTGATAGTCACATAGCCACAGTAGTCAGGAAGTCCTTCTACGTGGCACACCTCATCATAAAAGGGTTCTCATCCAGGAAAAAAAAAAAATGGTCATTGTTCCCCTCTACTCGACACTCATTAGACCCATTATAGGAGTACAACACCCCTTTTGGAATGTACCTCAAGACATTTGCAGCAGCTGGAAAGGCCACAGAAGTACCTCACAAAGAGGATTACTGGCCTCAAACAAATGCCCTACACTGACCACCTCAAAAAAACTCCAGCTTTACTCCGTAGCATATCACCTACTCCGAGGTGATCTCTGCCTAACATATAAAGCTACGTCAAACCCAGAGCTGTTGGGCATGCTACACCTAAAGAAATCCCAATCCCTCCGAGCTACATGCTCTAGGGACCTAAACCTTGTCACCACAATAAACAGGACATGCTGGAGGAATAGATTCCTGTCCCAGAGACTTCCCATACTCTGGAACAGGCTACCCATCTGTGTCAAGCAAAGTTCTTCATTAGCACTCTTCGAGAAAAATCTTGATGAGTGGATGGGAAAAAGGAAATACACCCTGGGGATCACGTCTGTGTCTCTGCTCGACAGTGGCACAGGAAAATAACTTTCTTGGGTGGCATAAGCCAGGGAACCTTGTTGGCGAGGCTTACGTAGGCCCTTGGGCCGATAGCCTAGTACCTATGAACCTATAATGCCCCCTTTGGCATGCATCCATCCAGACACGTGCAACAACTGGAACACCCACAGAGATAACTTACTAAAAGGATACAAGGCTAAACAACATGTTCTACATGGACCATTAGAAAGCCCTGTCACTATACTCAGTATCCTACAAACTGCTAAGAGAAGACCTGTGTCTGGCATACAAGGCATCCTCTGACCCAATACTGATGAATTAACTGCACATCAGAAAGTCAAAAGGCCTCAAAAATACTCGGCCCAGAGATCTAAACCTCTTCTGAACATCAACAGAACAGTTTGAAGGGACAAGTATATTTCACAGAGGATAGTGTTGCTGTGGAACAGACTCCCCATCCACAAAAAAACAATGTTCATCCCTGTCCACATTCAAGTGCAACTTAAATCTACAGATAGGTAACATAAAATTTACCCTGGACAGCCGCTGTACTATTAATGGACCGAGGCAGCTCCTAAATGCTTTATCCCATGCATGGGTTCCCTCAGATTATCTATGGTATAATCTCAGTTATTTTCATTCATTAGGGGTGATATTAATCATCAACCACGGGATGGGCATGGCCAATCACTAGCCAAATGGGGCAGGTTATTTCAGGCACAAAAAAAAGTGTAAGTGGCTAGTGGCCTGCAAGGAGAGCTAGCCTAGTACTGTGCCTATGAAGCTATAAAACAGAGGATCAGCAAGCACATGCAACTCACCCCACTCTGTTTACGTTCAGTAGCCCCTAACAGATGTGAATGAAAAAAGAGTAAAGCGATGCAGAGGTGCATTGTGGGTTACACTGTATCTCAGCAATCTTCTCCAACACTTCTAATATACAGATGAGTCTAGTTAACTCTAGTTTTACAGTTTAAACCATTTTCAGAGAGTCTGAGGAATGGTCAAAAAAAGGAATTCCAACAAGCAGAGACGTACAAAATGCAAATGCACAACTGAATTTAATGGCAATCAAATAAACTACATTACAGTAGCAGGAAACAGCAGCCAAAAACATAACAGATATACAGAATAAACAGAGAAAACAGAAAGCTTTGAAAAAGAACTAATGCACTATAATCAGTATCCCATATCTAGCATTATAGTCCAAACTGCTTGATATCAAGTTGTTCCATACTACAAGGCCAGATGTAACAACCTGAGGCTGGCAATCAAGGGAGGACAGAACAGTAATAAGGAAGGCAGCACACGGTACATATACCACAGGCTCTTATGTACACAAGCTACATGTACCCAAACCATTAGGCAAAGTGGACATTTCTGTTTCATAACGTTATTACCATGCATAACCTCAAAGTCCATTTTTCCTGCAATAACGACTTCACCAACAGAAAACTAGAATTTTTCTATTTAGTAAACTAATGTTAAGCAACACAGGAAAAAAAATAATACATTTCTTAACAAGGGTACAGCACTGATTCACCTGGAAGCATTTCAGACCAGGAGCACTGCCTGGTTAAGTGACTTGCTCAGGGTTACCCATTCAGCAAATGGAGACTGCAAGAATCAAATCCAAAGCTGTTGCAAGGTCTACGTATGTCAGCCATAGTCTTAAACCCCTACACCAAACTGCTACAAATAAAAAAGGCAGAGAACAGAGTCACTCTCTTTCTTGTACTTTCTTAATCCTATACAGAATAGGAGGAAAGCCAGAGACTAACCCCAGCCAGCTATGGGCATAAGGAAGAGAACCATTCTGGGGTGAGATGCCAATTCTAGACCTACACGCATGTACAGACACATGCCTGCAGGCTATTTAAAGGCTCATCACTTTACTTACACTCATTTTTGGGAAGTACTGCAATCAGAATTATAACATCCCATTTTAACTTTCAGAATCCCTGTAGAAAATCCTCTCTGCTTGCTATACTCCCGCTAGAAAACCTTCCTGCTTGCTATACTCCCTCTCATCTCCCCAGGTTTAACATTCCCCAAAATATCACAGTAGCATTGCTTACTACAAAACCACTAATAACACTTAGCAGGATAAGGGAGTTGTGCAACTGCAAGATTGCAGAATGGTGTCTTTATGATTTCATTTAATATAGAATATCATTTGCCATGAATGTTCTGTCATCAGGATACAAGGGCTCATTTCTACATATTATTACACACAACAGAAGAACAAGAAGTTAATACTCATGCTGCAGGTTTTACTCTCAGGCTTATAACCAAATTACACAATAAAAGCTACATGTGTGTGTGTGTGTATATATATATATATATATATATATATATATATATATATATATATATATATATATATATATATATATATATATGTAAAGCAAGCATTTACATAAATTAGAAAAATAGTGTGCTTGGTAATTAATTTTACATGTAATAAAATAACTACTACTGTGACCCTTCATCGCTTACATCTCTATTAAAGCTAACATAACCTGTGTTCTTTCTTTTTTTTTCTTTACTTTTCAAAGCATCCCAAATATCAGAAATTGAAAATCCTGAACAGTATACTGGGGAGAAAAAAACAAAGTGAAATTTCTCCATCTGTCAGGCAAAACACGTACGGTATGTCCCTTTGACATTGTGAAGCCAACAATGAACAGAACAGAACCGTCAATACGAAAATAAATGTACTGATGACTGAAATCATATGAAAAATACATTTAAAAAGGAATTTTATGCTTAAGAATACAACAATACCTAAAAGACTGACTATGACAGCTCAGATTTTCACACAGCAGATGAGAGCAAAGTCCCTTTCTAACTCAACTGCCAGAAGTATTGCCAAAGGACTCTAAAGAGCTGGAAAACTGAGCTACTACTAGCCCCAGGATTAAAGGCCTGCTGCTAGTATCCCTACCACATATAAGCTGCTTAACAGCAAAAACTTATACCTTATATTTAGCTCAGAAGTAGCAGCAGAAATGAGTCCACACAGGAAATTAATTCAGTGGAAAATCCACGCTGATCACAAAGAAAGGGAACATCTTATCAGCTGTTTATCTGTACTGCCACCACTGTTGCTGTTTGGATGACTATTAACCCAACTGCTGAGGAAGGAGGCGGGGTCAGTCTTAAAGTGAAAGAGAGCCTAAACTGCACTAATGTTGAAGCAGAGTAGTCATTATTTAGGAATACTGTGGAACTTATTTACATTTATTTTTAGGCAAAAATGTAGTAGTTTATACAGCATATTATAGGACACTGTCATGCCAAGGAAGCACTTGTAAAACAAGAAAACATTAAATGGCTTTAAGTCACTGCTTTTAATGAATATTTAGGTCATTGTTTACTAATTTATTTTTGTTGTGGAGCATCACTTTTCCATATTCTTTGTTAATTATAATTTAATAAAAAGTGATGACATGTTAGCTATTAATAAGCAAGCTATTAAAGTGGGTGCACTTTTTAACAACCTTATTTTTAATCTTTGTAATGTTCTGTACTTCTTTTTCTTTTTTTTTTGACCTTCAAAAGAACCACAATAAAAAAATTCACACATATATACAGTTTTTGCAGGAAGCAGATCTTCCATCTCTGTTCTCTCCTTCACCTTTGCAACTGTACCAGCAGTCTGTGAGGAGTGGGTCGTGTAGGCAACCCTTTTGATACTTGTTAAATGAAACTGCCAGCGTCTGAAAAGCTGATGTGGCCCTAAGTTAGATGCAAAAGAATAAAACTCTGAGATTAGTACTAGTTCTACCCCCTTAAACATAATATTTATCTCCTATACTGGAAAAATATTCATTCAAATTTTGAGCATATTGACCAAGAGCAATTATTCCTGATGGCAGTAAAGTGGTGGCGTTTTTTTAACTTCACACACTAGCCAGCTTGTAAGTTCCCCTAACTATTAACCCTGCCTCTGTTTACATTACTAGTAGCCTGCAGACATCTTTTAGCTTGCTGGGGCCCCATGCTATGTTACTACTACTGTTGCTGAATACCACCCACCCACCCCATACCTTTAATTATGCTGTAGGCCACTGACACTATTAAACCTGCTAATGTTCCCCTGATTCATAATGTTTCTGACGGTCCCCTGACTCTTTAATTCTAATTGGTGATGTCTCTGACTCTTAAACACTATGTGGTCTCCCTATTGCACTATTAAACTCAGTGATCCTTCCACTGCATTCAGTCTGTTGTGGGTGCCATAGCTTTTAGTAAATTCTTCCAGGACCCCTGAGTTTGTCAGTCCTTCTGTGAGGCATGAGTATCTATACATCTTGCTGGAAGTTATTGAAATTGTTAATTCTACAACTCTCCCTCTGACTCTGACAGTGTGACTCTGGTCATTCTTCCCGATTTTGCTAATACTGCTAGTGGCATCCCTGATTCTGTTAACCATACACTAAGACTACTATAAGAGACCTTCAATTTCCTCACATTGTGTTTTTTCTTGTGTTTATACAACTGTAAATCCATATATTTAAGCACTTTACCTGTAAAAATCCTTGTAAAAATGAATTTTGTAATTGTACCAGATAAGGTTCTTTCCACGGCTTAAGGTGAAACATCTATATCTAGTTTCATTCAGTAAAGTCTGGTCCATAAAATTATGTAGACTGTTGAACTCTGGAAAAACAAACCATGACGTCTGTTACATAACTAGCCTATCAAGGGACTAATTTTATGGATGTGCAATAACTAAATGCAATACTAAGGTGGCTCACCTACACACTGAAGGACTATAAAGTGCAACATACAAACTGTGCAATAATTCAGTCTAATCATAGATATGCTATTATTGTTTCAATTTTACTTTGACAATATTACCTTCCTATTTTTCCTTTTCTTCCTTGTCTCCTGTTCTGGGATGGGTGTGGGTCACTGCTGTCCTACTTTACTTACAAATTGCTACTTATTAAATTTCTACTGTGATATTTTATTATTTTTTTTCTATCTATGCGTGCAACTGTTTCCTGCACTCAGAATGAAGCATTGTAATTTCGTTCAGCTACACTGCTGTGTAGTTTGGAATGACAATAAAGTTTTCTTTGACTTTTGACTTTGACTTGACTTTAAATGGCAAAAATTACCTGTTTGAATTTTACCTTAAGTGCAAATCGGTGGCATTAAATAGCTATTTGAATTTGAAAAATGATTCCAGTTTGAAGAAGACTATAAAAGAAATCTATGCTACTCTACCCAAGTCACTCTTCAAACAGATGGTAAGTATGTTTTTTTTACACTGCTGACTGATTTTAAATTTGGTCATTCTATTTTAAAACAGCTATTTCGGGTCTTGAAAGCCAACAATATCGAATCCAACATTGTCGACAAGAGAATAGCGAACGCTGAGAATCTCGAACGTGTAAAATGAAATCTCTATAAGAGATTTCCGTTTACTGCAATGTAGTGCGGTCTCAGAGTTGGTATATTTAAGTAGCAGGGGTGTGGGGGGTGCAGGCCCCCTGCTTAAACCCGTTAAGGTACTTTTTTCTTTTTCTTTTTTTTTTTTCTTTTTTTTATAAGTTCGACGTTTGAAGACATCGACCATATGGTGTTCGATGTTTTCAACCATTGATCTTATAATATAGACCCGCTATTTCTTATAAAACACTACATGCAAACAGCAGAGTTACCATCAGGCAGCAAGAATGTGTGACAGTAGGTGCTCCAGCTTGACCTAAGACCTCAGTACTAAAACATGTCAAAGCTGACACCGTCACTGTTTCTCCCAAGTACAGCCACTTCACAGGAATTCAGATGGTACTCGGTCTCCAGCAGTCACTGCTGATTAGTTAGTGCTAATGATTAAATCCATTTCCTAATATCGTGTTGCATTCTGTACTAAATACTAACAAAATATTTTATGTTCTCCCACATTTTCTCATTCAAATAATGAGGGTCTGGATGGAGAGATGGAATCAGCAAGAAAAGATATGTGGTGTTGCTAGAAATGAATTCATCCTCATTTCTTGATAAGTACCTTCATACAGTGGTCCTTGTTTTTACAAAATTTCACCAAGATGACACTGAATATAGATATTAATTTATATATCATGGAGACAGGTAGATCAAAAAATAAAAAAGAAGACTGAGTGCACAGATCTCGTGACAAAAAAGTGCCAACTCCTGGTATATGCACTGGTGTCGGGACTGGCAAAAAAGGCAGTGTAAAATTCTCAGGACATGGAAACATTCTTACCACAGAGATAGGACAGGCTCAGAATAAAGGTGTCCCTCCCTGTGGTAGAAGGAAGATAGTCCACAAAAAAAAAAAAAAATAGCAGGCCAAGCAAGAGGCATAGAGACAATAAAGTGAACAGCTGGGGATAAATAAGAAATGATGTATTCTTACTGTTTATAGGATCATAGGAGGTTACTAGGCTAATGGCCCTGGGGCCCTTACAAGCCTAGCCAAGAGTTTATCCCCCAAAAATAAACCTCAGTCAGCACCTGTCGCCCCTGTCAGTGAGGGATACAGGTGGAACCCCTGGGACAAATTTGTGATTTCCTATCCACTCATCAAGGTTGTGCTTGAAGAGGGTCAGCGAGGTACTCTGACGTGTATGGGAAGTCTATTCCAGAGATGGGGCAGCATCTGGGAGGTTTTGTTGATGTTGCATATTAGATTTAGGCCTTTTCAGCAGGTAATGCAGGAGGAGTTAGACTTACAGATATGAAGCATCTCTAGTAGGGCAGGGTCCGAGATTGCCTTGTAGGTGAGACACAGATCCCCTCTGAGCAATCTGTAGAGTGACAGTGATTTGAGCCTATCCACACAGGACAGGTGTTGGAGACCATGGATTCTCTTTGTGAGGTATATCTGTGGCCTCTCCATTTGGTGCAGGTGTTTGGAGAGGTAGATACCAAACATGGCGTTATACTCAATTATCAGCTAATGAGGGAGGAGTACAAAGAGGTAATAACCTCCATGTTTTTCTGGATGCAATCCCTTTACTTATGAGATGAACCAAGTCAAAGGCTTTTTCGACCACTGCTGCTACATGATGGTCGAATGTGAGATTGTTGTCAACCTGTGTACCCAGGTCTCTCACCACAGGTTGTGTGCTTAGAGGGTTGCCATTGATGTGATAATCAGTAGGGGCCATGTTTTTGCTGAATGGTATGTGTCACTCTCCTACTTTGGACACAACAGAAGAGTCCTTGTGGGTTCTGTTCAAGTAGCTTTATTTTACACAAACACATCATGACAGAAGTTAACTGACTTTAACTTAAGTAATTTATATACAGACTAACTGCTAGAATTATACATGCTTACTCTCTGGCTACACTCACAAAATAGCACTTGGAATGGCACATGCCTGGCATTTATATGTGCAAGCTACGTCTTTGACATGCTTCTTATAGATCCGTCACACAGCATGTGCACTCTGATCTACATCTTCCCACTTAAAAAAATGAAACATGCAATGTTATGAATCTATTTGACATGCAGATATCACAGACAGTTCTCCATCATGCATTTGCACAAGATAAGTTACATATATACACAGTTAAGTCTATGTTGCTGCATATTTCACACTGGGCCTGGATACTTGTCCATATCATGTGACATAAAACTGGGAATTGTGTTTAGCAACTGGAGCTGTCTCTGTAAAATGTTTGACCTTAGAACTGTTTGGAACATCTTCAGGAATGGAATCAGAGGAAGGAACACACTCTGGAATGGAAACATTTGATTCGCTCGGAGAGCTAAAGTTTATGCCACTAGAACAATGTTGTGATGATGATTCTGATACAGGAAGTAGATGTCTATGATTTCTCCTGTACTCCATACCCTCGGATTCTGCAAGGTAGGATCTTGGCTCAGCACATATTCCTGTAACGTGACCAATCCAGTCAAAACCTTTCACCATTTGTATTCTCACTGTCTCTCATTCCCTCAATGTACAAAGACATCTGCTCGATTTATAACTTGTCTTCTGGATTGAATACTTCTTGAATAGTTGAGCCTTTATGGTTCTGTTGTTCTTAGCTTTAGGCCTCAATATACTGAAACTAGTAGGTAGCATAATTTTGATTTGCCTGGAAAGAAGTCTTTGAGCAGGTAAGCCAAGAATATTGTCATGGGGTATGTTTCTGAGATTAAGTAAATTCAAAAAGAAATCGGTATTATCATGCTTTGACCTTTAAAGTAATTGCTTTGCACTCTGCACTGCACGTTCAGCTAGACCATTTGACTGTAGATTTTCAGGACTGCTAGTAACATGTACAAAGTCCCATTCTCTTGTAAATTTCTGAAACAACTGACTAGTAAATTGAGTACCATTGTCCGAGATAACTTTGCGCGGACTACCATGGACTGAGAAGTGATGTTTCAACTTAATAATAACATAAGTGAATGTTAAGTTTGGTAGAAAGTCAATCTCAAACTAGTTTGAATAAGAGTCTACCAATACTAAGTAGTGTTGATTGTTCCACTCAAAGATATCAGTAGTTACTGTTGACCAAGGTAGTTCAGGAACTTGCCTTAGCTGAAGTGGTTCTCTTTGGAAATGTGGTCTAGTACTATTGCATACTGAACAAGAAGAAACTTATTAGTTGGATGATATAGAATGATTTCCTTACCACCTTAGCCAAGTGTTGGTCAAGGGCCGGATTACTATCTACATATATTCCCAGATGCTGACTGCTGGGTCAGCTCTTAGTGGTGCTTATTGATAAAATAATTAGCTTGGGTGGCAGTTTTCCCAAGGGGCACTAAAGTGCATTTCTTGACATTGAGTTTTGGTCCCTGACTTTGGCACCAGTCATTTGTCTGTGTTAGACAGTCTTGCAAAATGTTTGTATCATGAGAGAATTTATGATAGCTCCCGGTTTGCAGGTATCAGCGAGCTTGGTCAGCCAAAGGCCCTTGACATTATCTCTGAGCTGTAGATGCCAAATGGGAGCAGTCCCAGCATGAAGCTCTGAGGTACCTCACTGGTGACCAGTCTCTTCATGGAGGTAGTCTTACCAATACTGACTGCCTGGGTCCTGTCTGTGAGCCAGCTTGCAATCCAGTGAGTTATGTAGGGGTTTATGTAGTTTGGTGAGTTTGTCAACTACACCTGAGTGGGGGATTGTATCCAATGCTCTGGCCAGGTCCAGGTGGTCGGTATCCACCATTTACTCTCATCCGTTGCCTTTCTGAACTTCTCAGGGAGGTCCACTAGGTTTAGTAGGCATGACTATCCACTGACAAAGCCAAATTGGGTTGGGTCTGGTGTCTGAAGGTTGCCTATGTCTTTGTTGATCGTTTCAATAATAATTCATTCCATGGCTTTGCATGTTGGACTAGTCAGATTGATGGGTCTGTGGTTTCTCGGGTTAGTTTATGGTCCCCTTGTGAAGTGGGATGACAGTTGCAGTCCTCCATTCTGGAAGTACAGGGCCTGTTTTGAGGCTATAGTTAAAAATTTAAAAACTTAGGGGGTGCAGCACCCAGCAGGATAAAAGCACTCTCATCAAAATAAACAAACAACTCAGAGGACAAATAAAGTCTACCAAAGCCAAATCTGAGGTAAGTTTGGCCTCCCAGGCCAAGGACAACCACAAATATTTCTTTAGCTATGTCCGCAACCACAAAGGCAATACACAGTTATGTGCAGAGCTCATTGTAAATGAAGTCACCTAAACTGAGCCAGAAGATATAGCAATCCTCCTGGCTGATAAATTCAGCTTCAGTTTTACCCCTCCCTCTTTCTTCCTCAGCCTTCCCTCAAGAAATATCATCAAATATAACTCCCCCTACTATCATTAGGGAACACATCCTTAATACTCTCTCTAAGACCAAGAACACTGCATCAATGGGCCCAGGCAATATCACAGGATGCCTTCTAAATAGTATAAAACATGATCTATCAGGCCCTCTGGAATTACTGTTTAAATGTAGCCTCCAAACAGGCTTTGTGCCTTATGAATGGAGAAAGGCAACAGTCATACCTCTGCACAAATGTGTGCCATCTACAGACCCTGGAAACTACAGATCCATAAGTCTCACTACTCGTGTATGTAAGGCCATGGAAAGCATTATCAAGGAGATGATCAACAGAGATATAGTAAACCAGGGGATCATGTCAGTCGCCCTGATAGACAGGGGTCCAGAAAAGTAAATATTGTGGGAAGAAATATCCAGGGAATTGTTATGGCTAGGCTTGCATAGGCCCTAGGGCCGATAGCCTAGTACCAACTTATGAACCTATAAACCTATAAAGTACTTTATCAATATCTTTCAGTAATGAAGGCCAAAATACTAATTCTCTCGCTCTTCTCTTAATGGATGCGGAACCTGTGTGACCACAATGCAAAATCTATGATATATTCTTGTTGTAAGGAAGCAGGAACAACAATTTTATGACCTTTGAAAATAATGCCATCTTCCATCAACAGTTCATCTCTGTAAGGAAAATAGGTTTGCACTTCAGGTGGTACAATTTGACAGCCATCCAACATTAATGTAGTGATTGAGCTTTTGCAAAATTGGATTAGTCTTTGTGTGATCTCTTAACTCCTCAAGCCTAGTGTTAGAAAAATTATGCAGTGCCATCACATCAAAGTCAAAATTCTCTGCGTCAAGCTGTTCTGTCATATTTCTGGATGATATGGGATAAGGTAACAGCCAGATAGAGTAGTTTTCCTTTTGTATAGACCATTTTGAAGTTGTACATTTTTAATTTGAACATCATTCTTTGTAATCTCAATGGAGTGAATGCACATGCTTCTTTAGAATAGTAACTAGAGGTTGGTAGACAGTTTTAATCTGAATAGCTCGACCATAAATATAATCATGAAACTTGGAACATGCAAATACTATTGACAAAAGTTCTTTCTCAATTTGAGCATACTGCATCTCAGTTTGGGCAAGTGTTCTAGATGCATAGGCTTCTGGTCTGCTTTCTTGAAGTATAACTACACCAAGACCAAATTTTGAAGATCGCAGGAAAGAGTGACTGGTTTATTCACATCATAATATCTTAATGTAGGTGGGGTGGCAATTTTCTGTTTAAGGTCTTCAAATGCCTTCTAGTGATGTTCTAACCATGACCATGCAACATTTTTGGGTGTTAGCTCTCATAAAGATGCTATCAACTCACTGAAGTCTGGTATAATCTTGTCTAAATAGTTGACCATGCCTAGGAAACGTTGTAGAGCTTGAATATTGTCTGATGCTGACATTTCAAGGATAGCAGCTTGCTTGGTCTGATCTGGTCTCAAGCCAGTACTGGTAAATAAATGGCCTACATATGTAACTTCTGGTAGCCTGAATTTGCACTTCAGAGGATTGAGCTTCAAGTTTACTTCATGTGCTCTGTCTAGAACTCTCTTTAGGTTTCTGTCACGCTCTGCTTCACCATTGCCTCCAACTAATAAATCATCTACTATTATGGCACAAGGATAACCTGAAAAAATTTGTTCCGTTGCACGCTGGAAGATTTCACTTGCAGAATTTATTCCAAATGGCATCCTTAGAAATCTGTATCTGCCAAATGAGGTATCAAAAGTGGTTAGTAATGAGGATTTGCGATCAAACATCACTTGTCAAAATGAACTTTTTGCATCCAAGACAGAAAAGACAGTGGAAATTGGTATTAGGGCTGCGACCTCTTAGACTGTACGCATTGGATGATATGATCTCTTCAATGCTTTGTTCGGACCTCTTGGGTCAATGCATATTCTGATTTTGTCTGAGACTTTTTGTAAGCTGCTACCATAGATGACACCCATTCAGTTGGTTCTGTAACTGAACAAATTACACCTTGCTCCACCATTATATCCAACTGAGCCTTGACTTTATCTTGCACAGCTATAGGAACTCTTCTCGCAGGTCTAACTACTGCAGTGACCTCTGGGTCTAACTTCATGGAATATACAACTGGATGTTTGCCCAACTTGTCATCGAAAACATCAGCATAATATGAGAAAATGGCTTTAGAAAAATTGGAACTAGGAGATGCATTTATGTGCTGAACTTCTTTGGTAAAAGAAAGCAGATTCATTCTCAAGCTTTCTCTGAGACACAATAAAGACTGTACTGGTCTTCAAACTACATAAAACAACAAGTTGTAATAGTTCTTGGCCAAATAACATGAAAGCATCACTGAGCCTTTGGTTTGAATTGTTTCACCTCGATAAGCAACAAGTTTCGCACTACTGGCCACATTGAGTTGTTCATTAGTTCTCACTTTAGCAAATGTATCTGCTGATATAACATTACACTTTGAACCAGTGTCTACTTTAAGCTCTGTGGATTTTCCATTGATCCAGACAGTGCAAAACACTTCACTCTTGGCCAATAAATTCACTGCATCAACTCTTTCACCAACTACTGATACACCATCTACATAAAAAGCTGACTGTTGCGTCTCCACTTGATCAACTTACTTAGTAAAAACCCGATAGGATTCCTTATTAGTTGATTGATGGTATTATTTAAATGGTTGTTAGTTTAGGTTAAGCATTCTGATGAAGTTCCCTGTGCGGAATGAAAGCACTTAATCTGATGTGCATTTGTTGTACATATTTAAGTTTTTTTATATCTTTGGATTTTTGGTGCAATTCTCCTTTACCTTTATTGGAGCCAGTGTGCCAGACTGAGTGCTTTTGTGGATTACTGGTTTGTTTGTGGTTTACTCAGTTCTTTTCCATCTTTTTTTGGCTGTTTACTGGTAAATTTTGGTGGATATGGCTGGATCTGGTATTCGAGGCAGTGGATTGTCTTCAAGGAGTGAACGGACACTATTGGGAGAACTAACCAAATTGATTAACATGTTTTCGCAAGAGGATTCACTTGCGAATAACTCTGATGACTTTATTCCTTGCTACCAACCGAGACAAAGGGAGGTGACATCATTTCCAGGTTTCCAGGTAGCGGGAAGCAGTGGCGTTTATGTTTTATCCACCACAGAGTAACTCTGCTAACATTTCTGTGAGTCCAGGACCCTCCAATGCTTTGGAAAATGGACTCGGTGTAGCTAATCAGTCAAATGGAGTGGGAGAACAATATTTCCACCTCAGTTTAAAAGCATGGGTATCTCAAGGGATCTCTAGCCCTCAACAGTCATTCAGTAATGAACAATATTCTTACCAAGGTACTATTTACCGTTTAAAAGACAAACTCTTAAAATACAAGGCTTTAGCCTTAGATAATTGGTTCCTGGAAGAGTGTATTGAATGGAAACATGTTCCTAAGGGCTTAAGACTTATCAAATTCCCAAACAATGTTATAAATGGATCTGAATTTTTTTAATGAACTAGTTAATGTTTTTAATGAATGTGGTCTAGCCGTGATGCGTGTTATTATTAGGAATAATGTTACTGTGATGGAAAGTCTACATAACAAAATAATGGACCTTAATAAAAAGGCTGAGAAGGATTTATTGCACTCTGTACACGAGTTTAGAGTAAAATATATTAATGTATTTAAATATGTTGATAGGGCGATGGAGAAAAATAAAAAGAGAAAGCTGAATAAATTAGAATGGCATGAAAAGGAATACAAGAGTGGGAAGGCATATTCAGCATGCTTACTGAAATTTAATAATTCTCACCTGCAGAATACTAATTCTCTGGATTTTCCAGATGGTACAGGGGATGCCAACAGGACAGGAGATAGGGACAACAGTGATGAGGGGTTACAGGGGGGAGCCCCTTTAGAACGATGTCATGTAAGCAGATCACTGAGGTTACAGAATCTGACAATACAGCCCTCTTATGCACAAGTGACCAAGAAAGCAACTTATCAACCCCAGTTTTAATGGAGGCAGAGAGGCAGGGGC
Source organism: Protopterus annectens (assembly GCF_019279795.1). Classification (NCBI taxonomy): domain Eukaryota; kingdom Metazoa; phylum Chordata; order Ceratodontiformes; family Protopteridae; genus Protopterus; species Protopterus annectens. The sequence goes on along the minus strand of NC_056729.1, from coordinate 42,675,762 downwards.
AGGAGGAACTAGAATTTGATTTGGTGCACCTGGAAAGGTCTATGAATAAAGATGGTGATATTCAGGTCAAAGGACTGGTACACACGACAATTTTTCCACATTTTTAATTATAGTGAGATAGGTTTAGCTGACACTCACTTTGATTTATTTCAAAAAGGTTTTTCGTTTGTTGTTGCTGTTCTTCTTCTTTCGGCTTTTCCCGGTTAGGGGTCGCCACATCGGAACTCAGGTCCGCTAATGATTGGCAGTTGATTTTTACGGTGCCGAGGTGCCAGCTCGACGCTCAACCTTCAACGAAGGCATGCCCATTTACGCATGTCCTTTGAATGCCACTCGACCACGTGGAGGACATGCAGACTCCATACAGAAGGCGCTCCAGCCGAGAATTGAACAGGAGAACCTCTTGCTGTGAGGCGATAACATACCTACCAAAAAAGGTTCAGTTGTCAATATGATATTGGATACAAAGTTGTTTGTTAGGAATCTAAATTTAGAATTTGTATTATGGGGGAAAAATCCCATAGGTAATACATGTAACATTAAGAAAAAGAGTATTTTTAACCCACCCAGCCACCTGGTACTAACTTCGAAGCTTTAGTGGAGCGAGATATCTGTAAACTCTTTAATAGGAACAACAAAAAGAAGCTTTTTTCTAACAATTTGACTAAAGATAAAAGGGAGCTGGTTCATGAATTAAGTAGGAACCAGGAAGGATTATGAAACCAGATAAGGGGGGTGGGTAGGGTGGTGTTAATGGAAGAATAGTTGTATACCAGTAAAATGTTAGATATTTTACATAGTGATGGGAAATATCTGAAGGTATCCAAAAACAAAATAAATTTGGCATACTAAAGTTTGGATATGAATTTAGAGGACAATTTATTACAGGGGGCTATAGACAAGCAGTTGTTTGAATTTTTGAGGGTACCTAAACCAGTTATTCAGGGTATTTATGGTATCCCCAAAGTATATAAAGATGTGGTTAATCCCTCTTTAAGACTTATTGTTTTATCTTCTGGGTCCAAAACACACCCCATGGCAATTTATGTAGATACTAAACTTAAACCTTTTTAAGGTTTATATGAACATATTCTTGTCAACTCTTGGGATTTCCTGAGTAAAATAGGGGGGATTGAATTCAACTCTGATTATGTGTTTATAACTATAGATATTAAAGATTTATTTAGTGTCTTACCCCATGAAGTAGGTGTGACATGGTTTGAAGGAGCCCTGATTGATTTGGGGTTTTTGTCCCGCAAGAATTTAGATTAGTTTTGGAAAACATGGAATTGTCACTGAAAAATATTTTTTTGTTTTTCCGGGGTGAGTAATACAAACAAATTGACGCGGTAGCCATGGGGGCCTCCTGTGCCCCAGTCTTTGACTATATAGTTTTACTATATTGGGAACAACATTATGTATTTTCTTCCCCTCTTTGTGACAATATAAGAGCATATTTTAGGTACCTAGATGATATATTTATTGTATGGAAAGGCCCTACAAATGTTATACAATCATTTGTTGATTACATCAACCACACTACTAGTTTTTTGGTGTTTAGTCACAACATAGGCTGTATGGAGATGCACTTTTTGGATGATAATATCAGGAAGGATGTGGAAAATAGGAGGTATGTTTCTACCTTGTACAGGAAAGAACATTTCTCCAGTTCTTATTTACATTTCAAAAGTGAACATCTTTTTTTCCAAAAAAAGAACATCATCAAAGGACAGATCATGAGGGCAGCCTGTATGACCTCCCTGAAAGAAGATCTCGTTAAGAGATTATGCTATATAGGGGAACTCTTTATGGCAAGAGGTTACCCTAAGAACTTAGTGATGTCCATTAAGAACAATATTTTGAATGGTTGGGGGACTAGATATCTCCCACTTTTGGCATGTAGAGATAATCCTGAGAACAGGGGGACATCTGATGATGGGACATCTGAGAGTGTGATATTGGGTATGAAACGTGATAAATGTCAACACCCAGGCCAGAATAATGAACCCTATTTTGTGATTAATTTTCATAGGGTCATGCAGGAAGTAAAAAATATTATTCAGAGATACTGGGATATTTTTCCAGTATGCTTAATAGTTTAGATGTATTTTCAAGGAATTTAAAATTTGGACTGAAAAGGAGTCCTAATTTGAAAAATTATTTTGAAAGGGCTAAAAATTGCAATGATTGGGTCAGTAGCTTTGGCACCTACAGGTGTGGGATGTGTCCCCAGTGTCCCTGTATAGCTAACATGCATGAACTAAGTCTTTTGACCCCGGTTAGAAAGTTAAGGGCCAAAGGCTAGTATAGCTGTTATACAAAAGGGGTGGTATATGTGACTTACTGCATTGTCTGTTTTGCATACTATGTGGGTAAAACAGAAAGAAAACTGAAACAAATAATTTATGAACACACACGCTGTGAGCAGAGGTAAAGAGATTAATGCTTTGTATAAACATTCGTTAGTGTGCTCTGAATCTAGTTTTAAGTTTTGGGTTCTGGAACAGGTCAGGAAATTTGAAAGAGATGGTGACTGGAAAACTAGATTAGAGTATTGTGAGCTCATGTGGCAGTTAAGAATGGAGGCTTGTTCTCCCCCTGGTTTAAATGAATATTACTCCATTGTACCTGCCCTTAAAAGAAGAGCGTTGAATTAATGAATGTGGATTGAGCTCTATTTAGCCTGTTCATTATTTATTATTTTATTTATTTAATAGTTTCATTATACATGTTTTACAAGTTTTGAGTGCAATTAAATTAGTGTAAATAATTTTTTTCTTATGAAGTGTTTTTGACTGTATTTATGAATGTTTTTTAAGGAAGGAATATTTAATTGAACATTATTTAGTAAGGAACCAATAGAATTCCTTATTAGTTGATTGATGGTATTATTTTAATTGTTATTTTGGGTTAAGCATTCTAATGAAATTACCTGTGTGGAATGAAAGCACTTAATCTGATGTGCATTTGTTGTACATATTAAAGTTCTTTTATATCTTTGGATTTGTTGGTGCGATTCTCCTTTGCCTTTATTGCAGCCAGTGTGCCGGACTGAGCGCTTTTGTGGATAACTGCTTTTTTATGTGACCTTTTCTTTACAACTGTGTGAGGTTTACTTGATTTGCAAAACTTTTGAAAAATGGTTCCATTTTTTACATTTGTAACATTGCTGTCCGAATGTTAAGCATTTCTCTCTTTTAGACTCATGATCTGCACCACAATTGCGACAGTTAACAATAAAGCTGGACTTGGGTTTTGCTGATTCACGCTTGTACTGCACTGAGGAACATGCTCCTCTAACTGAGCTAGTCTTAAAATGTGCTGGAAAGCTACGTGGTTTCCTTGGTGAGCCAGCAGGGGCTGTGACTGCCATGTGCTTAGGCCTACTTCTGTCTGCCACGTGTTGTATACTATCTACATTTGCTCTGGAGCCTGCTGAAACCATGCTCTTGTCACTCGCAAGCATACTTGTGTGTTTTTCTGTCACCTCATGGACTTGACAAATCTCTTTGGCTTTACTCAGCATTAAATCACTGTCATAAAGTAAGATCTTTCTCACAGCAGCACTATTAATACCACACACAAACCTATCCTTTATTATCTCATCTTTTAAGACAACAAATTGACACATTTTAGCTTTGTTTCTCAGGTCAGTTATATAAGCTGCAAAAGTTTCCCCTGGTTTCTGATTTCACGTGTAAAACAAATGTCTCTCCAATATAATATTTGTCTGTGGATTACACATTTCTCTGAACTGTTGCTTCAAACACTTCCCTTGATTCAGCCTGCACAACAATATGACGGTTTTCACCTTTTCCCTAATATACTTCTGGTGCATGCACAAATGAACGCTCTCTTTCTATGGCCTCTGACCCAGCTAGGTTTAATAAAATGAATGCCTTGGTGTGTGCATTTTTGTCTGAATAAAAGATATTGTACTCTTGCTCAAATATTCACCAATTCTCTGCAATATTTTGATCAAATACAAGTGGTAAGGGCTTTCAAAAATCTGTCTGCCATATTAACACATACCAGTGAATGGTTTTGCAAATAAGCATGAGCACATACACATATGCCAGAAATATATGCCAGTATTTGTAACGTTGTGCTTCTGAAATTATGCTTTTGGGATTTTCGAAATTATGCTATTGGGCATCCACTGCAAAACAACTCTCTCGGGCACTATAACACCTTTGAAATCACTGTATTGCAAGAAATCACCTCTTATCAATATAAGAAACATATCAAATGACTGTACAATGTAAGCCTCTATGTAACAGGACTTTGAGAAATAAGTCTCTAGGGCACTGTTGTAATACTCTTGAAACTATTGTCTTGCAAAAGTAATTTACTATCATTTTAAGAAACATTTCAAATAACTTCATGATGGGAATGAACTGGGCAAGAGAAGCTCAGAGACAATAACATTTCGAAGTAATTGTACTTTGCGAATAAACTGTACACAGCACACCGAAATACCCCAAAATGGTGGTACCTTGCTAGGCAACTCTTTACAGTGCAAGAAACACTCTGTAATGGTGGCACTTTGCGAAAAGACACACCCAGCACAAGAAACTTTTCGAAATGACTATACTTTCACGGTATTTCATGAAATAGTTGCACTTTGCACACAAATAAACTCTTCGGAATACATACACAGTAATAAGCACAGACTGTAAGCACTTTTACACACTTTGAGGAGATACTTCGAATAACTTTTGTCATGCCCTTGATACAATACTAAGTCATAGTTATGCCAAAATACAGCATTTTGCCAAAAAATATGCAGTCATCTTGCTTTATTTATGCTTAATGTGCTTCTTTTGCCCTTATTATATTTACTTTGCTCATTTATTCTCTTTTCATGCCCATTGCACTTTTCTTGTGCTCATTTTACTCTAGACATGCCCATTTTACCTTAAACATAGGTTCATTGGTAGGTACTAGGCTATCGGTCCAAGGGCCTAAGTAAGCCTAGCCAACAACATTCCCTGGCTTATGCCACCCAAGAAAGTTATCTTCCTGTGCCCCTATTGAGCAGAGCCACAGAAGTGATCCAGGGTGTATTTCGTATTTCCCATCCACTCATCAAGATTTTTCTTGAAGAGTGTTAATGAGGAATTTTGCTTGACATAGATGGGTAGCTTGTTCCAGAGTATAGGAAGTCTCTGGGATAGGAATCTATCCCTCCAGCATGTCCTGTTTATTGTGGTGACAAGGTTTAGGTCCTTAGAGCATGTAGCTTGGAGGGATTGGGATTTCTTTAGGTGTAGCATGTCCAACAGCTCTCGGTTTGGCATAGCTTTATATGTTAGGCAGAGATCACTTCAGAGTAGGCAATATGCTATGGAGTAAAGCTGGAGTTTTTTGAGACGGTCAGTGTAGGGCATCTGTTTGAGGCCAGTAATCCTCTTTGTGAGGTACTTCTGTGGCCTTTCCAGCTGTTGCAGATGTCTTGTGAGGTACATTCCAAAAGGGGTGGTGTACTCTATAATGCGGTCTAATAAGTGTCGAGTAGAGGGGAACAATGGCCTATTTTTTCCTGGATGAGAACCCTTTAGTGATGAGGTGTGCCATGTAGAAGGATTTCCTGACTACTGTGGCAATGTGATTATCAAAGGAGAGACTACTGTCCACCTGGGTCCCAAGGTCTCTTATCACACATTCGTGTTAAGTAGACTGCCGCCTATGTGGTAGTTCATGGGTACAGAGTTTTTATCAAAGGGGATGACAATGCACTTTTTGGCATTGAGCTTGAGGCTATGGCTCTGACACCAGGCATCTGTCTCAGTGAGGCCCTTCTGTAGGATGTCCACATCATTTGGGGACTTGACTATGGCTCCTAGTTTGCAGTCATCTGTGAACTTCATTAGCCAAAGGCCTTCTGTGTTAGCCTGTACTTTAGAGAAGTAGATACCAAACAGGAGAGGTCCCAGGACTGAACCCTGTGATACTCCACTTGTCACTGGTTTTAAGTCAGATTTGGAGTCTGCAACTTTTATAGTGTGGATTCTGTCAGTGAGCAATTTGGCAACCCATCTTGTGACGTAGGGATTTATACCTTGTTTAGTGAGTTTTGCTATAATTGCAGAATGGGGGATGGTGTCGAAAGCTTTGGCAAGGTCAAGATAGGCTGTGTGAACCACCTTACCCTCATCTACGGCTTTGGTGACTGCCTTAAAGAAGTCGATCAGGTTCAGGGGGCATGACCTGCCTTTCACAAACTCGAAGTGGGTGGGATCCAAAGTTTGGAGGTTACCAATGCCTTTGTTCATGAGTTCCATGATGATATGTTCCATGGCCTTACAGGCCAGGCTCGTCAGGCTAATAGGGTGATAGTTAAATCAACGAAAAACAAACCAAAGTCTTGAAAAAGACTTATAAGATGAAAAACAACGAAGATTCCAGGTTGAAAATTTTATTATTAAAATATGTCTTAGCACCTCGGCCACCACAGCCTTCAATGAGCACACAATTCATGGTAGAAATACATTCCCTTTTATACAAAGTGTTAATAATCTAATTGATAAAAAATCAATTTAACAATTAAATATTTAAAGAGACTGCACTCACTCTCAAATAGAAATCCATACCAAAAATATCAAAAACTAGTATAAAAGACATAAATATAAATACAATACACTATTATCTAATTAATTATATCAAGTATTTCCAATTAATTTCCATATTTAAACCATAATGTGATAATGTATTATATTTCAATATAAAAATAGATTCATTATATAATAACATATTTTTTAATAATCTATGATCTCCTTTTTTAACAAAAATTTGTTCTAAAATAGTGGCTTGTAATAAATCAACATTACTATTATGAGTTTGTAAAAAATGTAAAGCCACTGAATTTTCTATGGCAACCCTCCTAATATCACAAATGTGTTCCTGTAATCTGAGTTTAAATTTCCTTTTGGTTTCTCCAATGTAAAATAAATTACAAGGACACTTAAGGCAATAAATACCATCTTCAGAATGACAAAAAAAATGTTTATTTGGTGTAAAACCTTTATTATTTATTCTATTAAAGGATAACCTTATAAACCGACATACATTACAAGAGTGACAAGAATAAGTACCACAGGTACTTAATAAGAAATTTAATTTATCAACAGGGCATCTAAAATATGCCCTTATCAATATCTCACCCAAGTTTTGTCCCCTTTTATATGCAACCAATGGATTCAAAGGAAATAAGCTACATAATATTTTATCTTTTAATAAGAACTTCCAATAATATTTAACTGCATCCCAAATTTCTTTACTCATTGAATTATATGCAGTAACAAAATAAATATCATCTCTTAGTGTTTTGCTATTCTGTTTAAATGTATTACTTAATTTACTATGTCCTTCTACAGAAGCCATAAATTTATCAGTAGATTCCATAATTGAATATATAGTATAACCTCTACGTAAAAATACATTAGTAAGTTTATTAATTTGTTTCTCTATATCTAAATAATCGTTACATAATCTAAACAGTCTAATCATTTCACCATAAGGTAAAGATTTCATAGTATGAAGAGGGTGACAGCTAGTACCAAATAAATATTGATTTCCATCAACAAATTTTTGGTGAATTGTAGTACAAATATGTTCATCTTCTTTCCCTATTAAAGTAACATCTAAAAAATTAGCTTTTGTTCCAACTTGTAAATCATCAAATTTAATATTATATCTATTCTTATTAAGCTCCGATATAAACTGATCAACAGAATCTCGACCTCCTTTGCACAAAAAAATCAAATCATCAATGTAACGAGAATATAATATCACATGATTCTGTACAAAGGAATTAGTATAAATATAGTCCAACTCAAATTTAGCCATGAAAATGTTAGCATACATGGGGGCAAAAGGTGCCCCCATGGCTGTACCTTTCAATTGATGATAAATAACTTCATTAAAACTAAAATAATTATTTAATAAACAAAATTGAGTTAAATCTAACACATAATGAGAAACTGGGCTGTCACCCAAAAAATGATATAAAGCTTGCATACCATCTTTATGATTAATATTTGTATATAGACTGACAACATCTAGACAAATTCAAAACATGTCTTGAGTCCAATTAATATGTGAAATTTTACCAACAAAATCAAAAGAATTCTTAATATAAGAACCTAATTTTTCCACAAAAGGTAACAAATATTTATGTATGGTTTGCCCTACATTTTGTAAAAAATAATTAGTAGCTGCCACAATAGGACAACCTGGAGGGTTATATAAATTTTTATGCAGTTTAGGAAGACAATAAAATGTAGCTAATTGACAGTTCTCTGTACAGAACTTGGTTTCCAAATCTTTTTTACTAAAATATTCTAAACGCACACTTCTTTCAATGAGAGCAGTAAATTGTTTAATAGATTCTATATACTCCTCATATTCACAAATTTGATAAACTAATCTATTATTAAGATGTTCCATACACATTTGATAATATTGAGTGTGATACAATAGTACAATTTTATTACCCTTATCAGAAGGTTTAATGATAAGATCATTCCTGTTTTTCAGTTTTTTCAAAGAAAGCCATTCACTCTTTGTCATATTAAAAGAACAAGAACATTTATCATACAAATTCACCAATTCCTGTAGTGAAAAGTACAACATTTCAGAGAATTGTGTAATTGTGCCATTAATATATGGGGGTATAAATTTGCTCTCATATTTAATACCATTAGTATTTAAAAGGGTGTAAGCATTAAATACTATATTATCATCACTCTTAGAAGAACAAGAGAAAAAACTGTCATCACTCGAATCACTTTCTATATTACATTTTTCATGAACATCATAAACACATCTATCACCACGGGCAAAAAAGTATTTCAAATGCAATTTTCTAATAAATCAAAAAGCTTCCTGTTTAATTATATGATATCTGGGAATAACTGTTGGTACAAATTTAAGACCTAACTGCAAAACAGAAATTTCTTCTTCTGACAAAGAAAGACCAGATAAATTAACAACATTCGAACTACAAGTCAAAAATAAATTACTTCCATCTGCTTCGTTTAGAGTTCTGTTTAAATTGTCCTTCACCCAATGGAGAACCCCCATTAACTCATTTCTTCTTATTGCCTCTTTTGTGATTGTCTGCATCGGCTCGAAAGCGCTGTTTATGGGCCTGAGGATTTTGCGCATCTGGCAATGGAGGAAACTCTGACAAATCACCTTCAGAATCAGTAGTAAAACCTAAACCTTCTGAAGAGGCAAAAGAAACGGATAGTTGTTTTTTATTTTGATTATTTCTCTGTCCCAACTGTTTAGGTTGTACATTATATGTAGATTTCTATAAGAAGGCTCGCCCATTATTATAATCCCATATGTCTCTTTTGATTTTAGTGGATTTCATATGTACTAACTAACTCATTCTCAAAATTATTCAACTTGTCTTTCAAACTTAAAAAAAATGTCATTAACCTTACGTTCACCTATCATTTCTAATAAGCTAGAATGCATATTCTGTAATTCATTTAGTTTGAAGCAAACGCTCTCTCTCTCTCTGTTGATATATTTACCCATTCCATAGCACAGGAATGAGCAGCAGCAAGCCATCTATCTTTGAATGCAATATCCGTAGCATCTGAAAAATCAAATGGCATTGCTGGACTTTTAAACGCTCTCCGCCCTCTCGGGGCAATGTCAAGTTCAATGTATCTATTTAAACCTAACAAATTAAAGTGAGAGTGTGTTTCACGAAAAATGAGTTTTTCAAAATTATCCACATTATCCTGTATATCTTTGGGAAACATACCTGAGGCAGAGTCTCCCAAGCCTCCAAATGGATTACAAATTTTCCGGTGTCTTTCTGTCATAAACTGAAGAGGACAGCATAAAGCAGAGTCAATTTTCTTAGCAGCTGTAATAAGCACTCCAGGTGAAGCGACCAGTGGAGCTGTAACAGCAGAATCAGTGTTTAACACAGAAACGGAAACAGCACCTTGTTAAGCAGTGGCGGAAGCATTCGGCAAAAAGCTATTCTCTAAATGAGAAACGGAAGCTGCATGAAATGTCCCAGATGAAATAAAATTATCCAAAGTTCTTTGTGAAGAATTACCCAATGCACCTAGAATTCCCAGAACGTCAGGAACCGGAGGGGTAGCCACACCAGTGGAAGCTGAGTTGCAGTCATCAGGAAACACTCTGGGAATGTCCAACAAGGAATCAGAAGCCATATCATAAATAAATCAATGAAAAACAAACCAAAGTCTTGAAAAAGACTTATAAGATGAAAAACAATGAAGATTCCAGGTTGAGAATTTTATTATTAAAACATGTCTTAGCGCCTCGGCCACCACAGCCTTCAATGAGCACACAATTCATGGTAGAAATACATTCCCTTTTATACAAAGTGTTAATAATCTAATTGATAAAAAATCAATTAAACAATTAAATATTTAAAAAGACTGCACTCACTCTCAAATAGAAATCCATACAAAAATATCAAAAACTAGTATAAAATACATAAATATAAATACAATACACTATTATCTAGTTCATTATATCAAGTATTTCCAATTAATTTCCATATTTAAACCATAAGGTGATAATGTATTATATTTCAATATAAAAATAGATTCCTTATATAATAACATATTTTTTAATAATCTATGATCTCCTTTTTTAACAAAAATTTGTTCTAAAATAGTGGCTTGTAATAAATCAACATTACTATTATGAGCTTGTAAAAAATGTAAAGCCACTGAATAGTAGGGTGATAGTTCCTGGGATTGGTGGTGGCTCCCCCTTTGGGGTGTGGGACAACTATTGCTGTGCACCATTCAGTGGGCACAAAGCCTGACATGAGGCTATAAATGAACATGGTGCTTAGGTGGGGAGCCAGTTCGTTCTGAAGAGCGTGTAAAACGCAGCCTGGGATGTTGTCCAGTCCCATGGATGCTGTGTTTTTGGCTTTAGAGCATGCAGATTTTACCTGCGTAGTTGTGATTACAGAGACTCTGCATTCTTCCTGTATAGATATGGGCCCTTTAGGGGGTGAGGGGGGGGGGGTAATGTTAGCTCTGAACCTATCTGCCAGGATGTTGGCAATATCAGTTGGTTCTGTAATTTTTGTGCCATTGTGCTGTAACTCAGAGCAGATCTGGATTTGCCATTGAGATTCTTGACATAGCTATAGAATGTTTTGTGGTTGTCCCTAGAATCAGTGGTGATTTTGTTTTCGTAGCTAGCTTTGGAGGATCTTATAAGGGATCTCAGCTTCTTACTGATGCTGACCAGGGAGCCCCTCCACTCACGGGATTTTACTCTCTTTTGCAACAGTTTCTTCCTTCTGTTGTAGAGTTTGTTTATGGCAGGGGACCACCAGATTGGCTTCCTCTTTTTGGAGGATAGCGTCTTGGTTCTGTTTGGGATAGCATGATCCATGCACTCATGTAAGTGCTTATAGAGTGCATTTGTGCAGGATTCAGAAGTTGTAACTGTATTGTCCATCTGCGTGGGTGTCATGAATTTCTCCACTACTGTCTTAAGAAGCATGAATTTGACAGTGGAAAATTTTTTACCGTGGTTTCCTTAATGGTGGGTGGGGGTGGGATGTGGATATCTAGGGTGAGTAGCTTATGGTGATATCTGACCAATGAGTAGTTGACTTCAGGTGTGGAACACTGGTTACTCATGTTGGTAATGACTAGGTCTTGGATATTGTTGCTCCTGGTGGGGGTGTGGATAAGTTGATCCAGGGCATTAAAATTTATGAATTCCATAAAGCGTTGAGCAAAGGAGTTGGTACATGAGTAATTTTCCCAGTTAATGGTGGGGTAGTTGAAATCACCCATTATTAGTGTGTTTGGTTGAACCCTAATATTTTCCAGCATATCAAGAAAACAGGAGTGGGAATCCTCGGGCATGGTGGGGGATCTGTAGCAAGCTACAATTTGGATTGCAGTTTTGCCCAGAGTTAGTTGCACTTGGATAACCTTGGATGCATTATGCTAAACAACTAGCCTGGAGGTGTGGATATCCTTAATGAATATGGACACAGCTCCGCCTTTGGTGTTCCAGTCTAGGTTAGATGGCCGAAAAGTGTGGTATGAGTTATAGTCCAGTAATGCAGGGGTGCTCTCTGGAACCTTGAACCAGGCATCAGTCACTGCACAGATATTGATGTTCTCCATTTTAAGGAATGCCTCGGGGTAGTACATTTTGAGATTTAGACTTCTAGCACTGAGTAGCATTACCCTCAGTTTTTGCTTGCCTGCTCCTGTTACGGTGGTGAATTTGTCATTTGAAACTTGCCTAAAAAAGGCACTATAGGGTTGGTAAGAGCCACAGCCAGTATCCGGAATCCCATTAGTGACAGGTGCAGGCCATCTCTGGCAACGCATTGTGGTCTGTCGACCATGTTATCCTAGGCAGAGAGATACTGGATCCCCTTAGAATTACACCAGAAGCTTAGCCAATTGTTGAAGTCAATAATTTTGTCCTTGTACTGCAGTATCATTCTGGCAATGACAGGATGCTACTCAGGGCTAGGATCATACCTGCCTGGGCTACAAGATCAGAGAGCTCTTCCATGTCTCTTTTCATGTAGTCCAGGGAGGTAAGTCTCAAGTCATTCACACCAACATGGATAATAGTCATAGTTGTACTTGTTGTGGAGTGACCTTAGTGTGTGGGTTATTTGGCAGATCCTGGCACCTGACAGGGATCTGACAGTAACCTTCTCCTTGTTTAGCCTGGTGAGTGGGACATCAGTGTGTCTGACTATAGAATCACCTATGACTAGTGTGCTGGGTATGTTGTTTTGCCTTATGGGCTGTGGTTGAGTGGCACACTGAGTCTGTGAGCTATGTGTCATTTGGGTTGTGTTGGGGGGTTGGAAGTTGCTTGGGTTTCTGCTTTGGAAGTCCCTGTTGCTTGAGCATATTATTACTGAGAGCCTCCGTGAATGTTTTTGTGTTTCTATGTGTGGATTTTGGTGGTGTAGGTTTAGTGGGACTATGTGATGAGTGTGGTGTCGTGCAAGTGTTTACCTTCTCCTCTTGACTGTCAAGTTCAGTCTTGGCTGGAGAGAGCTTTACTTCCAGTTTGGCTAGATAAGTGCATCATTCACAGGTTGTAGTGTTGGGTGGTAGGAGGAGAGGGTTGTTTGTGTACAAGAGGCAATTGCTACATTGCCCCAAGATGCCCAGATATATCAGATAGACAGGAGAGAACACTGGGAGCTGACCCTTGGACATGCCTGAATAAAAAACTATTTTCCTCTAGACAAGTGAGGAAAGTGAGTACTAGAGCTGTTTTTCTCTAAGCAAGTGAGGAAAGTAAGTACAAAAACTGTTTTCCTCTAGGTAATGAGGAAGGTTGAGTGCTGTAGTAATTTGTAGCTTATTTAGTGCTTACAACAAGTTCTGAACAAGTGCTGAGCATGAATAAGCAAATTCAAGTGCTAAAACGAAGAATCTACAAGAAAGAAACACGTGCAAATGCAGGCTTTTAAATCAGAAAGTTGAGAGAGATGGAAAAATTGCCCAAACGGACAATAACTACAATTTTTGAGCCAGAAACCACTCCTTATGTAGTAGATAGGTAACCTAGTGCTTAGCACTCCCACTGATAAGCTAGCAGGCTTCCCTCCAACACAGAAAGGCTTGGGGGCCTCAGGAGCTTACAAACCATCCTAGATACAGCAAATCTGTATCTGGACTAGACAAGTTACAGGAAAGGGGGGAAACAAGTGCAAATGCAGGCTTTTAAATCAGAAAGTTGAGAGAGATGGAAAAACTGCCCAAACGGCCATTAACTACAATTTCTGGGCCAGAACCACTCCTTATGTGGTAGATAGGTTACCTAGTAATTACCACTCCCACTGATAAGCTAGAGGGCTTCCCCTCCAACACAGAAAGGCTTGGAGGGCTCAGGAGCTATACAGCAAATCTGTATCTGGAATACACTAGTTACAGGAAGGGGGGGGGGGACAAGTGCAAATGTGAGCTTTTAAATCAGGAAGTTGAGAGGTGATGGAAAACTGCCCAAATGGCCAATAACTACAATTTCTGGGCCAGAAACCAGTCCTTATGTGGTAGATAAGTTACCTAGTGCTTACCACTCCCATTGATAAGCTAGCAGGCTTCCCTCCAACACAGACAGGCTTGGGGGGGCTCAGAAGCTTAAAAACAGTCCTGGATATAGCAAATCTGTATATCGACTAGACTAGTTACAAGAAAGGCAGGAAACAATCGTAATTTTTTTGTTACATAGGTTCATAGGTAGATACTAGGCTATTGGCCCTAGAGCCTATACAAGCCTAGCCAAAAATGTACCCTGGCTTTCGCCACCCAAGAAAATTATGTTCCTGTGCCCCTGTCAAGCAGAACCACAGAAGTGATCCCCGGGGTGAATTTCCTATTACCCATCCAATCATCAAGATTTTTCTTGAAGAATGCTAATGAGGAGCTCTGTTTGACATAGATAGGTAGTCTGTTCCAGGGTATGGGAAGTCTCTAGGACAGGATCCCTCCAGCATGTTCTGTTTATTGTGGTGACAAGGTTTAGGTCCCTAGAGCGTGTAGCTCGGAGGGATTGGGATTTCTTTAAGTGGAGCATGTCCAACAGCTCTGGGTTTGACATAGCTTTGTATGTTAGGCAGAGATCGCCTCTGAGTAGGCAATATGCGACGGGAGTAAAGCTGGAGTTTTTTGAGACGGTCTGCATAAAGCATCTGTTTGAGGCCAGTAATCCTCTTTGTGAGGTATTTTTGTGGCCTTTCCAGTTGTTGTAGATGTCTTGTGAGGTACATACCAAAAGGGGCGTTGCACTCTATAATGGGTCTAATGAGTGATGAGTAGAGGGGAACAATGACCTCTTTTTTTCTGGATGAGAAACCTTTTGTGATGAGGTGTGCCACGTAGAAGGATTTCCTGACCACTTTGGCAATGTGATTATCAAAGGAGAGACTACTGTCCACCTGTGTCCCAAGGTCTCTTATCACACTTTCGGTGTTAAGTAGACTACCGCCTATGTGGTAGTTCATGGATACAGAATTTTTACCAAAGGGGATGACAATGCACGTTTTGGCATTGAGCTTGAGACCATGTCTTTGACACCAGGCATCTGTCTCAGTGAGGCCCTTTTGTAGGATGTCCACATCGTTAGGAGTTTCAGTTATGGCTCCTAGTTTGCAGTCATCTGCGAATTTAGTTAGCCAAAGACCTTCTGTGTTAGCCTGTACTTCAGAGAAGTAGATACCAAACAGGAGAGGACCCAGGACTGAACCCTGTGGTACTCCACTTGTCACTGGTCTGAAGTCTGATTTGGAGTCTGCTACTTTCACAGTGTGGGTTCTTTCAGTAAGACAGTTGGCAACCCATCTTGTGACATAGGGATTTATACCTAGTTTAGTGAGTTTATCTATAATTCCAGAGTGGGGGATGGTGTCGAACGCCTTGGTGAGATCTAGATAGGCTGTGTGAACCACCTTACCCTCATCCATGGCCTTGGTGACTACTTCAAAGAAGTCTATCAGGTTTAGGAGACATGATCTTACTTTTACAAACCCAAACTGTCTGTGGTCCAGGGTTTGGAGATCTCCAATGTCTATGTTTATGAGTCCCATGATGATATGTTCCATGGTCTGGCAGACAAGGCTCGTCAGGCTAATGGGGCGGTAGTTCCCTGGGTCTGTTGTGGCCCCCCCTTTGTGGAGTGGGATAACTGTCGCAGTGCGCCATTCAATGGGCACAAAGCCTGAGGTGAGGCTATGATTGAACATGGTACTTAGGTGGGGTGCCAGTTCATTCTGTAGTTCATGTAGAAGGCAGCCTGGGATGTTGTCAGGTCCCATGGATTCTGTGTTCTTAGCTTTGGAGAGTGAAGTTTTTACCTGTGCAGCCATGATTACAGGAACTTTGCATTCTTCTGGTATAAAGATGGGCCCTTTAGGGGGTGAGAGGGGGGTAAAGTTAGCAGTGAACCTATCTGCCAGGATGTTAGCAATATCAGTTGGTTCTGTATATTTAGTGTCATTGTGCTGTAACTCAGAGCAGATCTGAGTGTTGCCATTGAGATTTTTAACATAGCTACAGAATGCTTTGTGGTTGTCTTTAGAATCAGTGGCAATTTTGTTTTCATAACTAGCTTTGGAGGATTTTATGAGGGATCTCGGCTTCTTACTGAGGCTGACCAGGGAGTTCCTCCAATCATGGGATTTTACTCTTTTTTGCAACAGTTTCTTTCTTCTGTTGTAGAGTTTGTTTATGGCAGAAGACCACCAGATTGGCTTCCTTTTTTGGAGGAAAGCATCTTGGTTCTGTTAGGGATAGCACGATCCATGCACTTGTGTAAGTGCTTATAAAGTGCATTTGTGTAGGATTCAGCAGTCATACCTCTATTGTCCATCTACATGGGTGTCATGAAGTTTGCCACTTCTGTCTTAAGAAGCGTGAAGTTGGCTTTGGAGAAATTTTTCACGGTTGTTTTCCTAATGGGGGGGTGGGAGCGGGAGGTGGATGTCTAGTGTGATTAGCTTGTGGTCAGATCTGACCAATGAGGAGCTGATCTCTGGTGTGGAACACCGGTCACCCATGTTGGTGATGACCAGGTCCAGGATATTGCTGCCTCTGGTGGGGGTGTGAATAAGTTGATCTAAAGCATTGGAATTGATGATTTCCAGAAAACGTTGAGCAAAAGAGTTGGTACATGAGTAGTTTTCCCAGTTAATGGTAGGGTAGTTGAAATCACCCATTATTAGAGTGTTGGGCTGTACCTTAATATTTTCCAGGGTATCAAGAAAAGAGGAGTGGGAATCCTGGGGCATGGTGGGGGGTCTGTAGCAAGCTACAATTTGGATTGCGGTTTTGCCCAGAGTTAGTTGAACTTGGATAATCTCGGATGCATTATGCTGAGCAACTAGCTTGGAGGTGTGGATATCCTTAATGAATATGGACACGCCTCCACCTTTACTGTTTCGGTCCGGGTTTGGTGGCTGAAAGGTGTGGTGTGAATTATAGCCTGGTAATGCAGGGGTGCTCTCTGGAGCTTTGAACCAGGTCTCTGTCACTGCACAGATGTCAATGTTCACCATTTTAAGGAGTGCCTCGAGTGAGTGCATTTTGAGGTTTAGACTTCTAGCATTGAGTAGCATTACCCTCAGATTTTGCTTGCTTGTACCTGTTACAGTGGTGAATTTGTCATTTGAACCTTGCCTAAAAAAGGCATTATAGGGGTGGCAAGAGCCTTTGCCAGTAACCGGAATCCCAAGGGCGACAGGTGCAGGCCATCTCTGGCAAAGTAGCGTGGTCTGTCGATCATGTCATCCCAGGCAGACAGATACTGGATTCCCTTAGAATGACACCAGAAGCTTAGCCAATTGTTAAAGTCAGTCATTTTGTCCTTGTATTGTGGTGTCATTTTGGGTGATGGCAGGATGCTACTCAGGGCTAGGGTCATACCGGCCTGGGCTACAAGATCAGAGAGCTCCTCCATGTCTCTTTTCATGTATTCCCGGGAGGTACATCTCAGGTCATTCACACCAACATGGACAATGACAGAGTCATATTTGTACTTGTTGTGGAGTGACCTGAGTGCGTGCGTTTTGTCTGTTTGCAAAAAAAAAAACAAAAAAAAAACAAAAGAATATTTCTCCTTTCCTAAACTTTCCTAGCTAGTTGTTCCAGTGATCAGATTTTGCTGATCCCTGGACTTTGTATTTGGTTTCTGTGTTCCTCCATTTTCTTGTGTGGCCAGAGGTAGTTTCTTTACTCACCAGTGGGAGTGGGGAGTACTGAGCTGCTTGTTTGTCCTCAGAGGAGTGGTTAGAAGCAGCAACTAGTAATTCGTCGGCCGTTTTGGGTCATTTCCTGTTTTTTCCAGCCCCTGCTATAAAACATGCTTTGGCAGGCTTTTCTGGCATTAGAGAACTAGGCATAGCTCCTCGTGGTCCCCTGCAAAGTTCCTAAGCCAGCAGAGAGCAGAAAAAGCAACTTTCTTGATCATAAGTATTTTTTAAACTTTTTACTTTGCATTTTTCGATCTTTTGTGCTTTTCGACTACTGTTTGTGCCTATATTACTGTTTTATTACCTTATTTTCCTGTTTTTGTGAGCTTATATTGTTGATTGCACTTGTGGGCTAAAGTATTGCTTAAAAAAACAGGCTAATACACTCAAGTGTACCAGCCTTTGATAGCAATTTAGTCGAAAACAAAGCATTTACTGCATTTTTTTTCTGTCTGTTTGCAAAAAAAAAAACCAAAAAAATATTTCTCCTTTCCTAAACTTTCCTAGCTAGTTGTTCCAGTGATCAGATTTTGCTGATCCCTGGGCTTTGTATTTGGTTTCTGTGTTCCTCCATTTTCTTGTGTGGCCAGAGGTAGTTTCTTTACTCACCAGTGGGAGTGGGGAGTACTGAGCTGCTTGTTTGTCCTCAGAGGAGTGGTTAGAAGCAGCAACTAGTAATTCGTCAGCCATTTTGGGTCATTTCCTGTTTTTCCAGCCCCCTGCTATAAAGCACGCTTTGGCAGGCTTTTCTGGCATTAGAGAACTAGGCATAGCTCCTCGTGGTCCCCTGCAGAGTTCCTAAGCCAGCAGAGAGCAGAAAAAGCAACTTTCTTGATCATAAGTATTTTTTAAACTTTTTAGTTTGCATTTTTCAATCTTTTGAGCTTTTCGACTACTGTTTGTGCCTATATTACTGTTTTATTATCTTATTTTCCTGTTTTTGTGAGCTTATATTGTTGATTGCACTTGTGGGCTAAAGTATTGCTTAAAAGTAACAAACAGGCTAATACACTCAAGTGTACCAGCCTTTGATAGCAATTTAGTTGAAAACAAAGCATTTACTGCATTTTTTTCTGTCTGTTTGCAAAAAAAAAAAACAAAAAAATATTTCTCCTTTCCTAAACTTTCCTAGCTAGTTGTTCCAGTGATCAGATTTTGCTGATCCCTGGGCTTTGTATTTGGTTTCTGTGTTCCTCCATTTTCTTGTGTGGCCAGAGGTAGTTTCTTTACTCACCAGTGGGAGTGGGGAGTACTGAGCTGCTTGTTTGTCCTCAGAGGAGTGGTTAGAAGCAGCAACTAGTAATTCGTCGGCCATTTTGGGTCATTTCCTGTTTTTTCCAGCCCCCTGCTATAAAGCACGCGTTAGCGCACTTTAGAGCAATTTAGCGCGGAGCTGCTACCGTTGCACACTAGGGCAGCGCCGGTTAATCAGATTTAAACTATTAGGGCTACCTAAAGTCCACTCTTCAAATTTTCCCTTAAAACTACCTTCCTCAAAGTATACTACTGTTCTATTTAGTGTATCCTACAACTATAAATTATCTCTACTTGACTCCCAAGTAGACTATTCTCTATCTGTATAGCGAAGCACTTGCTCCTACAGTACTTATCACCTCGATACAGCACTCTTGTTATAGAAAGTACCTCAAAAAAGCAAACCCCATTTCTCGGTCACCCACATCCCCCAGAACCTTTTCTTAAGTTTTTCTGTCTATTCCTTCTAGCATGTCGAGGGATCAGTTGCTAATGTCCTCTCCTGCTCAGCTTGTGAACCTGGGAATATTGAGGCAATGTTACAATTGCCTCATGTACACAGACAACCCCCTCCTCCTCCCACAAAACACAAATACATGCGAGAAATGCAACTATACGGCCAAACTGGAGGCTGAGCTCTCTCAACATAGGACTGGCATGACCAGACAGGAGGAGAAGGTAACCACACACACTATAGACCCAGTCTCACATAATACCATCACAACCTCAAATCATACACATAAACACACAAAGACATACTCGGAGGCTCTGATCAAAAATCTACCAAAACAGCAGAGGCCACCAAAGCAGACACCCAAACAACTACCACCTCAGAACACAACACCTGCAACACATAGACCACACAGTCAGAGTGTCAAGCAGTCACAGCCCTTAAGGCCAAACACAATGCCAGACACACTAGTCATTGGTGACTCCATAGTCAGACACACTGACGTCCCGCTCACCAGACTGAGTAAGGAGAAGGTCACAGTAAGCTGCCTGTCGGGTGCTAGAATCCGCCACATAACACATGCACTCAGGTCTCTCAACAGCAGGTACAAGTACGACTCAATCATTGTCCACGCTGGTGTTAGCGACCTGAGACGTACCTCCTTGGACTACATGAAAAGAGACATAGAGGAGCTCTCTGATTATGTAGCCCAAGCAGGTATGACCCTGACCTTGAGCAGTATCCTACCTTCACCAAGAATGATGCCACAATACAGAGATAAGATGATCAGCTTTAATAATTGGCTTAAACTCTGGTGTCATTCAAAGGGGATCCAATGTCTGTCTGCCTGGGATGACATGCTGGACAAGCCACGCTGCTTCGCAAGGGACGGCTTGCACTTGTCACCCTGAGATTCCGGATTTTGGCAAAGGCTCTTGCCACCCCATAGTGCCTTTTTAGGCAAGGCTCAAATTCTAAACCTACCACCCAAGAACAAAACAAAGTAAAAAAACTAAGGGTAATGCTGCTCAATGCCAGAAGTCTCAACCTCAAGATGCACACACTCGAGGCCCTTCTCAGTATGGAGAACATCGATGTCTGTGCTGTGACAGAAACCTGGTTCAAGGCTCCTGAGAGCACCCCAGCACTATCAGGTTTTACCTCATATCATGCGTTCCGGCCCCAAAACCCGGACAATACCAAGAAAGGAGGAGGGGTATCCATATTCATCAAGGACACCCACACCTCAAGATTGGTGGCATCGCACGATGCATCGGAAACCATCCAGGTGCAATTAACCATAGGCAAGATTGCTCTGCAATTTGTAGCATGTTACAGGCCACCCTCGCAAACTCAGGAACCTCATATGGCCTTCCTGAAAACACTGGAGGGATAAATGTATCTCGAACACCATCATACTAGGTGACTTCAACTACCCTAATATAGACTGGGAACACTACTCAAGCCCAAACACTCTAGCCCAAAAGTTCCTGGAATTCATAAACTCAAATGCCATGGAACAACTAGTCACCATCCCCACAAGAGGAGAAAACATACTTGATCTCATCATCACGAACATGGGAGCACAATGTTCAACGCCGGAAGTATACCCCTCACTGGTGAGATCTGATCACAAACTAATCTCGCTGGAGGTCCTCATCCCGCCCCACCGAAATGAAAAGACCACAGTAAAGAACTTCAAAGCTGACTTCACACTTCTAAAGACTAGTGTGGCCTCCTTTAAGGCCCCTGAGCCGGCGGTTAACATTACTCAAACCGCTGAATCACTTACAAATGCCTTCTACCAGCACCTGCAGGGCTGCATGGATCAGGCAATCCCAAGCAAAACAAAGACTCTTTGTACCAAAGGCAAGCATCCAGTCTGGTGGACCCCAGCCATAAACAAACTCTACAACAAAAGGAGAAAGCTACTACAAGATAGAGCAAAATCCTTAAAAGGTAAGACACCGCTGATCACTATAAGTAAAAAGCTAAGAGCTCTCATAAAATCATCCAAAGCTAATTTTGAGAAAAAAATAGCTAAGGACTCTAAAGACAACCATAAGGCATTCTTTAGCTATGTCAGAAACCTAGTAGGAAACTCCCAGATATGCTCAGAATTAGTTCAAAATGATGTGAAGATTACTGATCCTACAGACATTGCCAACATACTGGCTGACAGGTTCAGTGCAAACTTCTCCCCTCCCTGCCGCACTAAAGGAGAGATATCTATACCAAATGATTGTAGCCCCTCAAACATCTCTAACGCCCAGGTGAGAACTGTTCTCTCCAAGGCAAAGAACACAGCATCCATGGGACCTGATGGTGTCCCCGGCTGTGTGCTCCATGAACTCAACGAGGAATTAAACCCACAGTTAGGACAGCTGTTTTATCTTAGTCTCACTTCCGGATACGTACCCAGGGAGTGGCGCACAGCGACTGTGGTCCCACTCCACAAAGGCGGTGCCTCCACCGACCCTGGAAATTACCGTCCCATTAGCTTGACAAGCCTTATCCGCAAAGCCATGGAGAGGATCATAATGGATCTCATAAATAAAGACATAGGGAACTTGCAGACTTTGGATCCAACCCAGTTTGGCTTTGTCAAAGGCAGATCATGCCTTTTAAACTTGGTTGACATTTTCGAAACAGTCACCAAGGCCATTGACGAGGGAAAGGCAGTCCATACAGCCTACCTAGACCTGGCGAAGGCTTTTGATACAATACCTCACTCGGGTATCATTGAAAAACTCCTCAACTTAAATGTAAACCCATACATTACAAGATGGGTTGCAAACTGGCTGAGTGACAGAACCCACAGGGTCAGAGTGGCTGGCGCCATGTCAGACTCAAAGCCTGTCACAAGTGGTGTCCCACAGGGCTCAGTCCTGGGCCCACTCTTGTTTGGCATCTACTTTTCTGAAGTACAAGCAAACACAGGAGGGTTATGGCTGACAAAGTTTGCAGATGACTGCAAACTGGGCGCCGTAGTTGAAAACACATCCAACACAGATATCCTTCAGAAGGGTCTCACAGAAACGGATAACTGGTGCCAGAGCCATGGCCTAAAGTTAAATGCCAAGAAATGCATAGTCATACCCTTCGGGAAAAATAAGGTTACCCCTAGCTACCATATAGGTGGCAATCCCCTGAACACAGAAGAAGTTATTAGGGACCTGGGAACCCAGGTTGACAGTAGCCTTTCATTCGACACTCATATTGCTAAAGTAGTTAGGAAGACCTTCTACATTGCCCACCTTATCATGAAGGGATTCACATCTAGATCAAGGGAAGTCATAGTCTCCCTATACTCATCACTCATCAGACCAATGATCGAGTACAATGCCCCATTCGGAATGTATCTGACCCGATACTTGCAGCAGCTGGAGAGGCCACAAAAGTTCCTCACCAAAAGGATAAAGGGTCTCAAAAATCTGTCTTATGCTGCCCGACTGAAAGAACTCCAGTTATATTCAGTTGTTTACCGCTTGCTCAGAGGTGACCTATGCCTGACATACAAGGCCATGTCAAACCCAGATTTGATGAACATGCTTCATCTCAAAAAATCTAGATCCCTCAGAGCCACAAGGGCGGGAGACTTAAACCTCGACACGGTTATTAATATGACGTGCTGGAGGGATAGATTCATCACCCAAAGACTCCCTATGCTGTGGAACAAAATCCCGGTTTATGTGAGGCAGAGCACCTCTCTAGCCTTGTTCAAGAGGAATCTTGACCAATGGATGGGAGATCGCAGATACACCCCAGGGGTTACCTCAGTGTCACTGCTCGACAGAGGCACAGCAAAATAATGGGCATAGTTTCTCCAAACTAAAGGGGTGGCGTAAGCCACAAAACTATGGGCTAGGCTTATAAATGCCCTCGGGCAGATAGCCTAGTATGAACCTATGAACCTATGAACCTATGTGGCGGATCCTGGCACCTGACAGGCAGCTGACAGTAACTTTTTCCTTGTTTAGCCTGGTGAGTGGAACATCAGTGTACCTGACTATAGAGTCATCTATGACTAGAGTGTTGGGTACGTTATATCTTATGGGCTGTAGTTGAGTGGCACACTGAGTATGTGGACTATGTGTCATTTGGGTTGTGTTGGGGGGTGGAGGTTGCTTGCATTTCTGCTTTGGAGGTCTCTGTTATTTGGGCAGATTAGTACAGAGAGCCTCCGTGAATGTAGGTGTGTGTTTTGTGGTTCTGTGTGTGTGTTTTGGTGGTGTAGGTTTTGAGGGACTATGTGATGAGTGTGGTGCAGTGCAAGTGTTTACCTTCTCTTCTTGACTGTCTAGGCCTGTCTTTGGTAAAGAGAGCTTTGCTTCCAGTTTGGCTATATAAGTGCATCTCTCACAGGTCATAGTGTTGGTTGGTAGGAGGAGAGGGTTGTCTGTGTACATGAAGCAATTGCTGCATTGTCTCAAGATGCCCAGATTCATCAGGTAGACAGAAGAAAACACCGGGGGGCTGACCTTTAGACATGCCTGAATAGGTGCTTATTTATTAAGTACTAAAAACTGTTTTCCTCTAGACAAGTGAGGAAAGTTGAGTGCTGTAGTAATTTGTAACTTATTTAGTGCTTACAATGAGTTCTGAACAAGTGCTGAGATCAAAGAAACAGATGAGTGCTAAAACTAAAAAGCTGGCTAGTTGCAAGGGAAATTTTGAAAAACAGACTTTATGGTGCCAGGAATAGTTTAAGCCCAGTTAAGTGTGTGTGTGTGTGTGTGGGGGGGGGGGGGGGGGGGAGGGCTTAGGAGCTCACAAACAGGCCAGGACACAGCAAATCTGTATCTGACCTGCCACAGTAAAGGGGGGAAGCAAGCTTAGAATTTTTTTTTCCAGTAAAGTGGAAATGGAGAAAGCTGGAACAGAAGTTAATTCAACGTTAAAAATCTGTGTGGGTTGGCCTTCACAAATGTTCTCTATTAGATTGAGTGAACTAACAACACTAGACTGGGAGGAGTGTCACAGATCAAATATACAGTATGGGCGGGCAACTGCAAAGCCACCAAGTAAGAACACCCACAAATAGAAAATCCAAGTCTCAGTATGAAAAAGCAGTTTACAATTTAGTAATTTAAATAAAACAAAAACAATTATAGTAATGCACACTATTACAGTTCCTAGCTGTAGCCACTAAATGAAAGTTTTAAACAGATCAAGGAGCAGACTAGAGAATGCTTTTAACAGACAAAAATGCACATAAAGGTTCTGAGAGAACAATCACGAACAGAAAATACAACTCTCAGTATGAAAAAGCAGTTTACAGTTAAGTAATGTTAAAACAGTTTTAAACAGTACATAAATGCAGTGAAACAATAAAAAAAGCGTTATCAGTGCAAAAATATAGTAGATCAACTGTACAGCACAATTATAAGTGTTTCAGAAGTGCAATTCAGTGAAATAAGTGTAAGAAATAACTTAGCCTGCTCTTGGAATCTTAAGGAATTTCCACATATGCAATGCAATCCAGAGCCTGACAATACAAGCAGAACCTTTATAAGACACAGGGTTTATATAGCAGTAAGAATGGAAGAGTTGGGAAGATCAGATTACTCCTCAGCCCCCTGCTATTACCCAATCACATGTACTACAGAAGGTCAGGAGGCCTTGTTACTCTCAATAATGAAGACAATCAGCAGAAAATGGCTGCCAGAAACACAAACAAAACTTCCAGCCTACAGGACAGGCCTCTATCAAGATTATGCCACCTGAGCAGAACACAGAAACCTCACTTTAAAAGCATAGAAAGAACACCCACAGATAGAAAATCCAAGTCTCAGTATGAAAAAGCAGTTTACAATTTAGTAATTTAAATAAAACAAAAACAATTATAGTAATGATAAAACAAAAACAATTATAGTAATTAAGCAGAACACAGGGAGATTCTAGCAACATTTTTTTTTCTTTTTTTGTAAAGGAAAGGGAGAGAGGAGAAGCAGAAGATAATTCAAGGTTAGGAAACTAAGTTGGTTGGCCTTCTCAAATGTTCTCTCTCTGTATTAGGTAGAATGAGCTAATGACACTAGACTGGGAGTAGTGTCCCCGATCAAATTTACAGTAGGGGTGGGCAACTGCAAATCCACCAAGTATAGTAGCAAGACACCAACAGGGAGGGAGGAAGGGAGACAATGCTACAGCTACTAGCCTACACTCTTTTAGACAGTAAACACGTCAGAAATGTTTATCACAGCAGACGAACAGCAGTGAGCCACAAAATGAAAGTTTTTAAACAGATAAAGGAGGAAGGAGACTCTACAGAATGCTTTTAACTGCAAACAAATCAGTTATCTGATACACACCTTGGCAGGAAATCAGAACAAACAAACAGGTGCTTAACAAGTAGAGAAAATTTCCTGTTAGTACCGTTCACACAGTGAAACTAGCTAAAAAGCTTTACAAACAGTGTGATAGTAAAAATCTTATTTATCAGGCCCTGTAAGGCATGCTCGTTTTACATTAAAAATGGACGTTTTGCCTTTCTGATAATCGTTTTGTCAAATATCTTATTTTAAACATTTCCCTTAGTTAATAAACCTTCTATGCCTCCTGCTTGTTTAATAATGTGGTTTGTGCCCTTGTAATGCTTCATTTTATCATTTTTATAAAAAAAATAGTCTGTGCATATTCTTATTACCATTGATTCTTTTCTGGCTCTTTTTCATGCTTGTTTTTCTTAGTTTACTTTCACTGTCATGTCTGCACCTCATGGCTCTAAATATCATTCTCTGTGATCCCGGTTCTGACACTATGTTGCTCTCCTACTTTGGATACAATAGAAGAGTCTTAATGGGTTCTGTTCAAGCAGCTTTATTTTATACAAACACATCACAACAGAAGTTAACTAACTTTACCTTTAGTAACTTATATACAAACTAACTGCTGGAATCATACATGCTTACTCTCTGGCTACACTCTCAAAATGGCACTAGGAATGGCACATGCCTGGTATTTATACATGCATGCTACATGTTTGACATGCTTCTTAAAGATATGGCACACAGCATGTGCACTCTGATCTATAGTATGATAACACATTTTTTTTGCATTTAACATAAGGCCATGACTTTGGCGGCAGTCATTTGTTGCTGTGAGACCCTCTTGCAATATATTAACATCATTTGGGGAGTCAATGACAGCACCCAACTTACAGTCATCTGCAAACTTGGTCAGCCACAGGCCTTTTGTCTTTGCCTGGACCTCTGAGAAGTAGATGCCAAACAGTAGGAGTCCCAGGACAGATCCCTGGGAATCACCACTAGTGACAGGTCTGTTGTCGGAGGTGGAGGCACCTATTTTAACCTTGTGGGTCCTATCGGTGAGTCAGTTGACTACCCACCTGATTAGATAGGGATTTACATCTAGTTGTGTTAGCTTTTCGATGATGCTCGAGTGGGGGATTGCGTCAAAGGCTATGGCCAAGTCAAGGTAAGCTGTATGTACTGACTTTCCTTCACCCAGGGCCTTGGTAACAGTCTCAAAGAAGTCAACCAAGTTCAACAGGCAAGCTCTGCCCTTGACAAATCCAAACTGGGTGGGGTCAAGTGCTTAGAGATTGCCTAAGTCCTTGTTTATGAGATCCATAATAATATACTGCATGGCTTTACAGATCAGACTTGTCATGCTAATGGGGCAATAGATTCTAGGGCCAGTAGTGGCACAACCTTTGTGCAAGGAGATGACAATGGCAGTTCTCCACTCTGCTGGAATAAAGCCTGTACTTAGGCTGTGGTTGAATAGGGTGCTCAATGGCAAAGCTATTTCTTGCTGGGGATGGTGCAGAATTTAGCCTGGGATACTATCAGGTCCCATGGAAGCTGTGTCTTTGCCTTGGATAGGGCCTTTAACACTTGATCTACAGAGATGTGAGGTGCGGGACAAGTATTGGGCCTTTGGGGAGGTAGGGGGGGGTAAAGTTTGCACTGAACCTGTCTGCTAGCAGGATGGCTAAGTCAGGATCAGTGTAAGTGGTATCATTAAGTACTAATTTGGAACAAACCTGGGCTTTGCCATGGAGGCTCCTGATGTAGCTGAAAAAGGCTTTGTGGTATCCCTTTGTTTCAGAGGCTAGTTTCGATTCATAATTGGCTTTGGAGGTTTTCACTAGTAATCTAATTTACTTGTTGAGGCTAAGGAGAGAGTTTTTCCAATTTGGAATGTGTGCCTTTTACCCTTGGACAACAATTGATAGAAGTTGTCCACCAGACAGGCTTGTTTTTCCTTGAGGAGCAGATTTTAATTATTTTGTGTATGGCTGAGTCCATGCAGTTGTACAGGTGCTTGTATACTGTATTGGTGTACTGTTCAGCATAGTTGTCTGTATCCTCTAATAGGATGGCAGTGGTTAGAAGCTACTGATACCCTCCATTAGGAGGTTGTAGTCAGCTTTTAAGAAGTTTTTTAGCCTGGTTATTGCTGGGGGGGGGGGGGTTAGGAGGGATAAAAACTTTGAATGAGACAGTCTGATGATCTGATCTCACCAGGGAAGAACATACTTTGGGAGTGGTACAGCAGTTGCCCATGTTGGTATGAACCAAGTCCAGAACTGATGAAGTCAAGGAATCAGTGGGTGAGTGCATTAGTGCAAGAATAGTTCACCTAGTCTATGGTGGGGTAGTTGAAGTCACCAAGGATCAGGGTGTTAGGGGGTACCTTGATGGAGTCAAGTAGCTCCAGGTTGAAGGAGTGGGTGTCCTGAGTCATGAAGGGGAGTCTATAGATGGCTATAACTTGGATGGGTGCCTTGCCAACTGTCAGTTGCACCTGGAGTAGTTCCAAGGTATCATGCTGGCAAACCAGTTATGCAAGAAACCCAGATTTTCCAGACAACGTATATGTAGAAAGAGTAAGAGAGATATTAGAGGAAAGAAAAATTATTGCAGAAGAACTGATAAAAGCTAAAGATAATAATCTAAGATCTTTAATGCAACAGATTAAGAACAAACATTATCTATATGAGGAAGCACTGGGCCATCTGAAAGAAGGAAGCAAATAAGGGAGTGAGGAAAGATAAAGAGCAAAAAAAAAAAAAATTTTACTGAAATATATAAAAACATGGTCATGGGAAAGAAAAGGAAATCTGATATAGTGTGATATTTATGCAGAAAAGACAGACAAATTAATCAGCACAAAAAATGCAGTTCCAAAAATATTTAAAGAGACATATAAGCAAAGACACCCATATATGGCCAATTTCACAATACAAAAAAATACAATTGTGAAGGGAGAATGTAAAACAGATTAGCAATATACAACTTAAGTAAATGGAAAATGAAATGATAGACCATCTATGAAGTGAAGGATTTACTGTGGAAATTCCACCATAGGCAGTGTTGCAATATGATGGGTCAGTGGGTCCCCAGATAGAGGATCAGTGAATGGAGTAGGATGCATCTGAAGAGGATATACCACTGGACAATCTTCTAGAGCCTTCTGTAAGAGACTCGCCTTTGATGGTTCACAGTAAAGAAAAGAGCAGGATACAATATCTACTCTCATACAGGTAATGTTGTGGCATGGTAGGCCAATGAAACTCTATATGGAGAAGCAACAGATGGAACAGGATGCATCTGAAGATGATAAGTCACATGTTCATGAAACTTCTGTACAAGTCTCACAGGAAACAGAGAACAAAGTACAAGCTTTCAAGCCAGAAGAAAATGGTCTAACATGAAACCTGCTTGATTTAATCGAGATGGATAAACATATAAAAATAGATGAAAGAGATAGATTACAGAAAGTAAATCAAACCTAGAATGTTAGAAGACTGGTAAAACAGATGAACATAGTAATAAAACTATTACAGATTCATAGATTTGTAGATTGTTAGTAGGCTAACAACCTGGGGGGGCTTTCTAAGCCTAGCCAAGTTTTCCCAAAACAATAATAATGTCCTGTTTCCGAATAGGACATTAACAGCCAGGCATTTATAAGCTACCTCTGTCCATAAGGGACATGGGTGACAGGCCTGGTGTAAACTTCCTATTCCCCATCCACTGGTTTAGGTTGTACGTAAACTGGGTAATAAACAAACTCACCTTCACATGGATGCAAAGCCTGTTCCATACAAGGGGCAGTCTCTGGGACACATATCTGTCTCTCCAGCATGTTTTGTTCAAGTCACAGACAAAATTTAGGTCCCTAAAGATTGTATTTACAATATGTAGGAGATACATAAATACATCAGCAATCTATAGGAGACTAAGTAGAAGGAAAGGGCTTTAAGGTGCTCTGCATAATGCAGGTTTGTTATGTCTTGTGTGATGTCACCCCTCTGGGCCAGTAATCAAGGAGCCTGAATCCTCACCACTGGCACCTGAGAGGGATGTTCACTTGGAACAAAAATAGATACACACAGTATTTCCAGGTGCAGCTCTAGCACCAAGCACAATTTCTCTTAAGAGCGCACAGGGAATATATTCAGTCCAGGGTCTGGGTTTCTCCTCTCTCTCGATCCCTCTCTCTCTCTCTCTCTCTCTCTCTCTCCAGGTCCCCAGTAAGACTCCCCACTGGCTATAGAGTTCAGTCCTCAGCCGAGTGTTCCATGCCAAGTCCCCCACCACACTCTCTGTGAAACAAGTGCTCTGTGTCCCTGCTTCAAGTAGCTCACACACACACGTTTAGATTTTTCACACACGCATATACACACACACACACACACACACACACACACACACCTGGGAAAGTCTAGCACAGATTTACTAGCTATACCCCTCTTCCCAGACTATAAGGTAGTTACTGCCATCTGGACACTCCAAAGCCAGCTACTCTAAGGCTCTTACAAGGGTACCCAATTATAAAGTCTTTTTTCGGCTTTTCCCGGTTAGGGGTCGCCACAGCGGAACTCCGGTCTGCTCATGATTGGCAGTGGATTTTTACACTGCCGAGTTGCCAGCCTGACGCCCAACATTCAAAGAAAGCACGCCCATTCATGCTCGCACCTACCTGCATGTCTTTAGCGTCACTCGACCACGGGGAGGACATGCAGACACAACACAGAAGGCGCTCCAGCTGAGAATCAAATGGGAAAACCTCTTGCTGTACTGAGTGAAATTAATATTAATACAAAAGGTAATGTTAACCAAACATCAAGGTTTCCAGGAGCGGCCACAGTGTCATCAAATAAGTACTCTCAAAGGTTAAAACATTCTGTAAAACACCAGCCACAATGAAACGTTTAAATATATTTAATACTCACAAAGGTTAAAACATTCTGTAAAAGACCAGCCACAATGAAAAGTTTAAATATATTTAATAATAAATAATAAAAAAACATGAAAATACTAAATATCTATTTACAATAAACAGAGTTTCAATCACAGGAAATATTAAAATTACACCGATGAATATCTTCGCACAGATACAGAAAAACGGTACTTAACTAATCTCACTATATTTTCTTGACTGATCTAAAGAATTCCTATTTTCTGGTTACTTAATAAAGCAAGGCAAGATGAAGTAGATGAGTGGCCTTCCTTCTTTGTCAGGTTTCAAAAACAGATTGCTGTGAGACTTCAGTCTCATCTAATATTAATACATCATTTTATGCTGCATTACAGAATTACAACACATACATCTGGTCATTTGACTTTTGATTCCCATACTGTCCCCATTCAAAGAAACTGAACCAAAATCGCACACACAGACATATATATATATATATATATATATATAGATATATATATATATATATATATATATATATATATATATATATATATATATATATTACCATACACACAGACATATAATTGCTAAGATGTGTTGCAGCTTCTGGAAGTCATAAAATAATTTTTTAGTTCATCCCCAAAGGACAATACAGAAGGTTTCCTAGTACAGACTTTTTGTCTCTGGTTGCATTGAGACTGTGAAATATAATCTTTATGGCCTACCAGGTAATTTAATTTCATACTATTTTTCAAAGTAAGCTGGACTGAGATTAACCTCTTCTCTTCCAGTATTTTCTGTTGCAGTATTAATTTCAATAGTTGTAATGCAGTCTGACATACAGGTATATTTCTTTTTTCTGTCCAGCAGGACCCACTGTTTGTACATTTTTTAACACAAGCAGCTTTACAAATGCATTTTCAACACCAGCATCTATTCAAATCAGTTTGATATACAAATGACATAATTCTTTTCAAAACTCCAGCAAGCTATGCTGGCATATGTTACATATCCACTGCCCTACTTCTCCTGGCATAGCTGGCAATACCTCACATCACCACACCTTGTTTTCTCTTTGTAAGGAACCTCTGAGGTCACTCTATTTGCTGCATGTACCTGGTCAGGTACATACCAAAGAGAGCATTATACTCTATGATTGGTCTGATAATGGCAGAGTACAGTGGGATAATGACCTCTTTGGACCTAGATGCCATGCCCTTACTTATAAGTTGTGCAACATAAAAGGATTTCCTCACCACTGTGGCCACCTTGTGGTTGACGGTAAGGCTACCAGTCTACCTGTGTAACAACATCGCTAATCACTGGGTCAGTTCTTAGGTGTGTATTATCAACATGGTAATTAGCTGGGATGGTTAACTTCCCAAAGGGTAGAATTATACATTTCTTAGCATTGAGTTTAAGACCATGACTTTGGCATCATTTGTTAGTCAGAGATAGATCTTCTTGAAGAGTGCTAGTGTCTGCAGGGGAGTCAATGATAACCCCCAGCTTGCAAACATCTGCAAACTTCGTTAGCCATAAACCTTCAGCATTTTCTTCCATTTCAGAGAAATAGATGCCAGAAAGCAGCAGGCTCAGTACGAAGACCTGTGGGACTCCACTAGTGACTGGCTTTTTGGTGGAGGTGGTCTCACCTATTTTGATCTCCTGGGTCCTACCAGTGAGCCCATTGGCTATCCAATGGGTGACAAAAGGGTTTATACCTCAATTAGTGAGCTTGTCTATAATGCCTGAGTTGGTACTGTATGAAAAGTCTTGGCCAGCTCGAGATAAGCTGTGTGTAATGACTTACCTTCATGCAGTGCTTTGGTGACCCTCTCCGAAAAGTCCACCAGATTTAATAGGCGTGACCTTCCCTTAACAAAGATGAACTGTGAAGGGTACAGCATTTGCAGGTTACCTATGTCCTCATTTATCATGCCCATGATGATTCTTTCCATGGTCTTACATATGAGGCTGGTAAGACTTATGGGCCTGTAATTACCCAGATCAGTGGTTGGGCCTCCTTTGTGCAAGGGAATGACTGCAGCCATCTTCCATTCTTTGGGCACTAAACCTGATTGAAGGCTCTAGCTGAAAAGTGATTTAAGTGGCCCAGGGAGTTCGTGTTTCAAGCTATTTCTTAAACATCCCAGGATGTTATCGGGGCCCATCAATGTAGTGTTTTTAGTCTTAGAAAAGTGCATTGATGACTTGTTCACTAGTAATGTTTGGGGGGGAGATTGTGGTATGCAGTATTTCCTTTGGACTATCAAGGGGGAACTGGGAGACAAATTTGAGCCGAACCTGTCAGCCAAAAGGTTGACAATGGCCTTCGGTTCAGTGTGGGTGGTGCCATTTACAATAAGTCCTGTACATTGTTGTGTATTTCCCTTGAGGTTACAGACATAGCTGTAGAAAGCTTTGTGTTTGTCGTTTGCATGAGAAGCTATTTTTTTCTTCAAATTTAGCATTTGAAGTATTAATTAACCTTCTTAGCTGCCCGTTAAGATCGGTCAGGGGGCTTTTAGTATGTACGTCTTTGTTCTTTCTATGCTTGACCAAGATTTTTTTTTTCTTTTGTTGTATAACAGATTGATATGGTGATTCCACCAGGGTGGCTTATCTTTTGAATTTGTCTTATTCTTAATACAAATAGGTATAGCTCACTCTATACAGCTATCAATATGGCTGTACAGAGATTTTGTAAATAGCATAGCACATGCTATGGTGTTTACTGTGTTTGGGGTGCTTGGAATTTAGCTAAGGTGTTGCTTAGTAGAGAGAGGTTAGCCGTGGAATAATTCCTAAAGGTTTTTCTTATCATGGGATCCCTAGATTTAATTTTTATTTCAAGTAATACTACTGCCTTATGGTCAGATTTGACAAGGAAAGACATTACATTGGGTGAGAAACATCGGTCCCCCATGTTTATGAGGACAATGTTAAGGATGTTTGTACCCCTGGTAGGAGAATGGACCAACTGTTCCAGGATGTTGGTATTAACAAAGTTTAGGAATCTCTGGGTTGGTGCATTAGAAGTGGTGTAGAATTCTGAGTCTATAAAGGGGCAGTTGAGATACCCCATGAATATCATATTGAGTTGAATGGTGATGGATTCTAGTATATTGAGATAGGTAGTATGGGCTTCCTGGGACATGGAGTGGAACCTATAGGTTGCAAGGATATAGTATGACACCCTGTTTATGGTGAGCTGCACATGTATGAGCTCCAGTGGGTCATACACTTTAACCAGTTTGGATGTGAGGTTGTTTTTACTATAGACTGAGACTCCTTCACCTTTAGTTCACTCATGTGCAGTAGCTGGTCTAAATGTTTGAAAGGCATTATAACCTTGCATAGCCAGGATACTCTCCATAACTTTAAACCGTATCTCCATTACTACACAGATGTCTACTCTTTTCAGGGAGAGGAAGACTTACAGGGAGTGGAGTTTCTTGTTAAGACTTCTAGCATTGGGCAGTACCACTCTCAGATATTCCTTCACAGGTTTGGTTAAGTTGGTAGGTTTATCAGTTTGGTATTGCCTAAAAAAACACTATGGGGGTGGAAAAGGTCTTTGCCAATACTCGAAAACCCAGAGGGGATATGTGCAGACCATCCCTGGCAAAAAAACATGGTCTGTCAACCATGTCCTCCCAGCCTGTTATATATTTACCTCCTTTGACTGATGCCAGAAGCTAAGCCAATTGCTAAAATCAATGATTTTTGTTGATAATGTGGCATCATCCTTGGAGAAGGCAGTATGTTGCTCAGTGCTAGGCCCATACCTGCCTGAGACACATAATCAGTGAGCTTGATCATGTCTTGCTTCATACAGTCAAGAGAGGTAAGTCTCAGGTCATTAATGTCCACACGGACTATGACAGAGTCATACTGGTGCCTGTAATTCAATAACCTGAGTGCCAGTTTGACTTGATCAATCAGGTCTATATCAGAACATCGAAGTATTAAAACTTAGAATGTTCTGATATCGAACACTATTCAGCGAACGCTAAGAATAGCGAAGCTGCAGAACAGTGAATTCTTTCCTCGGGAAAGAATTCGGTTGGCCGTTTCTGTGACTTCGCTATTCTTAGTGGTGTGGTGGAAAGTTATGGGTTGGGTTCAGGTAAGTGTGCAATTGTTTGTATGTTATAGTTAGGGGTGGGTTAAGTGAGTTAGGGTTAGGGCACGGGTTAGGCGTGTGTGTGATAGTGACAGACTTTAGGGTTAGGGGAGGTTTAAGTGAGTTAGGGTTAGGGCGTGGGTTAGGTGAGTGTGCGATAGTGATGGACCTTAGGGTTAGGGTTTGGGTTAAGGTAAGTGGGTAGATAGTAGTGTATGTTTAGTTTAGTGTGGCGTTAGATGTAGGAATTTAAGTGAATGTGTGTGGTTGCTGTTTGTTTGATGTGCTTATGTTGTGTGTATGTGTTTCGGAGCAGCAATTTTTTTCCATGGGGAAAAATTCGCTGTTCTGAATGTTCGATATTTTCATGTTTAGATGTTTTGGGGCTGATGAAATAGCATTTGCTATTTTCATCTTTCGATAACGTGATATAAACGTGTTCAATCCTACCCTGGAAAAGCAGCTAACCGTGACTCTTTCCTTACATAGTCTGGTGAGGGGGACATCAGTGTGCCTCACTACAGAATCACCAAAGACCAAGAAATTTGGCTGTGCACTGGATTGCCCTGAGGGCTTAGCAGTAGAGGTATTGGCTATAGTGTGACTATGTGTAGCTATGGGTGGTTAACAGAGTGTTTATGTGATGGCTGAAGACCCTTTCTTTGATTGTACTGTGTAGGAAGTCTTAGTGTTTTAGGAAAGTTATCTGCAAGTGCTTCAACATAAATAATTTTATGTGTAGGGTCTTTCCCATGTGCAGTAGGCATGGTGCAAGTGTCACTGACAACCTCTATAGGACTACTTTGGTTGCATGAGAGAGTCTTGCCTTCAGCATTAAAGTGTATTTACACCACTCACATACTTTATCTATTTTATTAAGAATAAATGGGTTGTCAGGGTACATGACTCAATTGCTACAATGCCTCAGAAAAAGAAGTTATGTACTCACCATAACATTCCATCTGAGTAGTTCTACTTCATTTGTCTTCAACCTGTGGGATACCGGATCCATATCAGATCTGAACCGGCAATCTCACTAGCATCTGCTCCAAGCTCCTCCCCTTACCCATAATACACCTCTTCTACCTTTAAACCCCAGATTGAGTTTGCTGATCCTTATACTGATAACCTGACCTGAAAAAATACTTTATGACCTACAACTGCAGCCTGCAGGCTGTTCACATGACAAGGTCAGGGGGAAGGAGGGAGGGACAGTGGAAGACAAATGAAGTAGAACTACTCAGATGGAATGTTATGGTGAGTACATAACTTCTTTATCTGAAGTAGTTTACTTAATTTGGTCTTCAACCAGTGGGACAGAGTCCTCAGCTACTAAACTCCTGGGTGGCCCTCATGGAAGGATATTCCGGAGCACCGTGGAACCAAAGGATGCTCTCCTTCTAGAAGTCAAATCCAATTTGTAGTGAGAAATAAAGGTATGAGATGAGGACCAAGTAGCTGCAGAACAACTATCATCCAATGAGACTCTAGACCAAAAGGCCGAGAAGAAGCCATGGACCTAGTGGAATGAGCTTTCACCTGACCTGGAGGAGATATGTCTCTGTCCTTATAGACCTGAAGGATGCATGAGGAAATCCACCTATCAATAGTAACCTTGGAGATAGGTTTCCTAAAAAGGGTTTATAGAAGGACACAAACAGTTGATCGGACCTACAGAAGTTTTTGGTCCTGTGTAAATAAAATCGTAACTGTCTATGAACATCCAACAAGTGGAGTTTGTATTCCATTTTGTTTGCAAAATTAAGAAAGAAAACCAGTACATTGATGGTTTGATTGATATTAACTTGTGATGCCACCTTCGGAAGAAAGGACGGATTGCTCCGAAGGGAAACCCTATCTTTATGGAAAATCATATATGGAACTTTCATGGACAAGGCTTGCAATTCTGAAACCATCTTAGCAGAAGTGATAGCCACCAGGAATGCTGTTTTCCAGAATAAGAATTTTAGATCTGTGGTTGCAGCAGGTTCAAAAGGTGGAGTGACCAAAGCTTGAAGAACCATAGTAAAGTCCCATGGCGGAACAGGTTCCTTGACTGGGGGGCTTAACAGAAAAGTACCTTTGAAAAGGCTTTACACAGTCTGGAAGAAGCTAGTCAGGCCGAATTCTCACCAACATGAAAATGAGAAAAGGCAGCCAACTGAACTCTGATAGTAGAAGAACTAGCTCCCTATTGAAACATATTGGCTAGGAAATCAAGAATGGCAGAAATAGAAGCTGTGAAGTGGTCTAAACTGCTTTCAGAAGCCCAAAAGGAAGAACATTTCCATTAGCTGCAGTAAACCTTCCAGGTTGAAGACTTATGAGCAGCCACCAGACTAGACCTAACTGAAGAGGATAATCCTGGAGTCCTAGCGATCATGGAAACTGGAGCAGCCAGGCTGTGAGCTTCAAACTGTCCAGGTTCGGATGAGGAGCCCTCGATGGGTGTGAAATCAGATCCTGAATGGGATCCAAGATTCAGGATGGAGCCAGAGGGTGAGACCAAAGGAAGGGAAACCACCTGGTGTGGCCAAAATGGGGCAATGAGGATCACTTTGCTCCCCAGTCGACGAGCTTTTTGTAGAAACCTCAGAATAAGAGATACTGAACGGTAAGCATACAGAAGACCGGGAGGCCAAGCATGGATTAGAGCATCTCTGGGGGACTCTCCCGGCAGGGGATTCAGAGTGAAAATCTCACTGCACTTCGCATTGGAAGGAGATGCGAAGAGATCGCAGCAAGGTTGACCCCACTTCAGGAAGATCTGCTCCGCTACTGATTGACTCAGAGACCACTCATAAGGCATCAGAATAGACCGACTTAACCTGTCTGCTAGAATCTTGTACCATCCCGGAATGTGCATTGCTATGAGAAAACGACCGGTGGAGATCGCCCATTCCCACACTCTCATGGCCTCGTGACAAAGGGGGTAAGATCTGGTCCCTCCCTGTTTCTTGATGTACCAGACCTCTGATTGAATTGCAATAGTACCCAGAGGAAGAAAGGCATGAAGGGCTTGCAATGTCAAAAGGACTGGTCTCATCTCTAGAACATTTATATGCAAGCTGGTCTCTACAGGGGACCACAGGCCTTGGACTGTCCTGCCTGAACAATGCCCCCCACCCAAGTCGGGAGACGTCAGGTCACTGTAGCTTGGATGGGGGCTGAAACAAAGGGTCTTCCCTCCAAGATCTTCGGAGAGCACATCCACCACAGAAGGGTCGACGACAGACTTGACTGAGTTGTATTGGATACGATAATGGAAGTTCCTACAGGGACCATTGCACAGCTAGTGTCCACTGTAGAATTCTCATATGTAACTGGGCACACGGAAGAAGCGTTATGGTCACTGCCATTGAACTTAAGGCCCTCAGTACTGATTCTGCCAATGGAAGATGAGAATGGTAGATCAGAGAGACATGCATCCTCAGATTTTGTACTCTCTCCATGGTCAGGAAGATTCTGCACTGTAAGGTGTCTATCCTTGCCCCAATGTAGTCTATCACCTGGACAAGATTTAGAAGTGATTTGGATGCATTGATTATGATCCCCAAATGCAGGGCGAGCTTTAAGAAATAATCCCTGGTCTGAGAAAGTAGACACCTGGTGGGAGCAGTGAGGAGCCAATCATCCATGTATGGGTAGATCTGAATCCCCTGAAGCCTTAGGTGAGCCGCTACTACTGCCATCACTTTGGTGAACACCCAAGGGCTGTGATGAGACCAAAGACTAGGGCTCGAAATTGGTAATGATTGACTCCTAGCCGGGAGCGGAGGAACCTCCTGGAGCTTCTGTGCATTTTTATGTGATAGTAGGCATCCTGGAGATCTAGCAAGTGCATCCAGTTGCTCTCTTGCAGGTACATCATGATGGACTGTAGTGTGACCATCCAGAACTTTTCTTTGGCAACTGACAGGTTCAGGGTAGATAGGTCCATAATGGGCCTTAAGTCCCCGCTTTCTTTGGCACCAAAAAAAACCTGGAGTAGAAGCCTGATCCGGACTGATCTGGGGAGACAGATTTGATGGCTCATTTTCCAAGCAGCTTGGAAATTTCCTGTGGTGCTGCCTCCCTTTGCGTGGGTGGTACATCCGGGAAGTGTTTGGGAGGTTTGGGAGGAACCACAAAAGGGATAGAGTATCCTCTGGATATGATCTGAAGCACCCAGCGGTCTGATGTAATGAACTCCCATGCCGCCAGGTGCAATGACAATCATCACCCAACTGCCTCCAGAGTACAGCAGTTGGGCAACCCCTCAGGGTTGCTATCTGGGCCTGTCTGAGAAAGGTTCTCGAGACCCAAAATTCCTCAGACCCACTCTGCTTCTGGGCCGGCATCCATTCTGTCCCCCTCTGCCCCTGGG
This sequence comes from Protopterus annectens, assembly GCF_019279795.1. NCBI lineage: Eukaryota > Metazoa > Chordata > Ceratodontiformes > Protopteridae > Protopterus > Protopterus annectens. The sequence continues at coordinate 42,636,626 of NC_056729.1, read as the reverse complement.
GGAAGAAAAGCCCTGAGTGTCCCAGGAATATTGTGACTTCCGGAACCACATCTACGTTTGCCCTCTCTGATTCCAGGAAAAGGATCTTTGAGGGTTTGAGAATTGGATTCTGATGGCAGACAGTGTCTTCCTGTCCTTCTCACTCTAGACTAAAGTCTCTTTGATGGTCTTACCAAAGAGAGTAGAGCCATCATAAGGGGCATTGTCAAAGGATGCCTTGAAAGGTTCTGAAAACTGACATAGTCTGAGCGAGGCATTGCACCTCATGGACATGCCAGACCCAGCCGCCCTAGCCGCTCCTAAAGGTAGCATGTGAAAGGAGTCGCATGGACATGTTGGAGACTGCATTCAAAGTGGCCATTCTCATGGAAAACAAGTCCCTGTCTTCCTGCGACATGGACTTAGGGGGAGACTCTGCCAGCTCCTTGACAAGGCCGTGCTGGAGTCTCGTGACATGGGTCAGGTAGTTCAGCACCCTAATAGAAAAGGTTGCTGCCGCATAAACCCGCTTCCCTAAATGGTCCATCATCCGCGACTCTCGGTCAGGAGGATGAACTGAGGAACTCTCTTGGACTAGTTCCTTCTTTGTGGCTGCTGCTACCACCATAGCATCTACAGGGGAGCCCTTGTTCCACACTGGCCTATCTGAAGGTGGAATTAAGATCTTATCAGGCCATTTAGGGATTGGTTCCACAGTGTCTGGCTCCTTTCAGGTCCGGGAGGTGACCAAGTCCACCAAGGGATCTGTGGGAGGGTACACCCAGGAAGTAGATGGGCCCATGCCAAAAGCCTCTAGGAAAACAGACTCATCAGAAAAAGGGTTGGGGCAGACCAACCTCCCTGTCAGCGAAGGATTTCCATGATGTCTCAAGGAGACATCCTCGGGAGGTGACCTGAGGGAACCTTCCCCATCATCCAAATCCATGTCCTCAGTGAAGGACTCGGGGGAGTCCAAGTGCCTCCTCTTACATGTATGCTTGCGAGGCACATCTCTGGTGGGGCTCTCTGGGGGGAACTTGCAAGCCACTTATTCCTCAGGGGGAACCATCTAGGGCTCCTTGAGCATGGGCTGTCCCTCTCGTAAAATGCTGGAATTCATAGAAAGAGCCGAGGGGTTCAGGGCAGAGTCCAAGGGGACAGTCAGGGGTCTCAATCCAACGGAGAGAACCCTTTCTACCACGTTGAATGCAGAGGGAGAATGAACCTCCAGGGGAACCAATAAGGAAGCCAGTCTCCCCAGATCCAATGTGAGAATCGGAGCCGGGCCAGAAGTGGTTGGAACTCCGAGGGAGGGAACTTGGCCCAACAAAGCCAGAGCTGAGGGAAAAAAGTTCTGCTCCCTCGGATCTGACACCCAAGCTCCAACTCCGAGAGTGGCTCAGATCTGAGCTGGTCGGATCCAACACACTCCAGGCAGCTGTCAGCATCAAGGAAACAGGTACCATTGGCACCAATCCCCTGACTAAGGCCATCATCGGATCAGAGTACTCTGAACCCAGTAGACAGATCGGAGAAGGAGAAATCGGTGTAAAAAAAGGAAGCGTGCTTCCCCCTCCTGAGGGAGAGGGGGCTGGCAAGACCCCCATCTGGTTATGAGTATGAATTAACCTCCTCATCATTTTATCCATGTCAACTTCCAATAAACTTCGCTTGGACCTCGACGAGGCCATGGACTCCAACTTTGCGGGTCAAGGAACTGAGGCCCTAGATGGAGAGCGTGTCTCCTCCAGCCCCGGGGAAAATCTTGGAGATCAGAGCCGAGGGGAGTCACAGATCCTAGGCTGACTTTTGGAGGGAGAAGGGAGGTCCGGGGACCTCTTACGTTTTTCAGGTCTGTGGGATTTTGGCTCTCTCTCCTTCTCTCTGCCCTTTTCTGCTCCACTTCTGTAGGCTTTGAAATGGGAGTTTGAGTCCCAGCCTGGGAGGGAGGAGAAGCAAGGCCAAGAGAGGAAGGCGAGGCGGCCACAGCAGCCACTGTGACCAAAGCCGAGGATGAGGCAACCGCCTTAGAAGTGGGAAGAAGGCCTTTCAGGGCCAACTTAGCCTCCCTATCCTTGATTGCATATGGGTTAAAACCTGTGCATATAAAGCAGTCAGTACTTAGATGGGCAATGCCCAAGCACATTACACAAAGGGAGTGGCCATCTGCTGGAGACAATTTATGGCCACACTCAGCGCACCTTTTAAACACAGGTTTATCAGCCATGCTTCTATCAGCCACTCAGACAAGAGAAGGGAAAAACAAAGAGAGAAAAATTACTAGTTTTCCCACTTAAACCTCTCACCACACTCAAGTCACACAGAACACACTGATGGGGGAGGGGAAGCAAGTACACTAACCAACTAATGTCTAACCTACAACAAAGTTCAATTTCATGACACACCAGTGAGGGGAGGAGAGAGGGAACCTATACCAACGCACTATACTAATATTTAGAGAGAAAATGCTTCTTAAAAGCTGACATAAACCCACTTACTACTAGGAGCTCAGGAGATCACGATGCTTCAGCAAGCTGCGGCAAATGAGATCTGGGGTTTGGAAGGTAGTGGAGGTGTATTATGGGTAAGGGGACGAGCTTGGAGCTCGGAGCAGATGCTAGTGAGATTACCGGCTCGGATCTGATATGGATCCGGTATACCACAGGTTGAACACCAAATTAAGTAAACTACTTCAGATTACCCATCTCAACCAGACTGGCCACAGAGGGCATCAGGAAGTACGTATCTATAGCTACTGATTTACTAGGGAGGAGTGAGGGAAATTTAAATATTGAATAAGTCATTATGACAGGGAACGTCATGAACAATGCACAGATATGCACAAACTAGATGCTCTAGTAGTTAAATAAATCTGTCTAGACAGTAAGCCACAAGAGTATAGACCACAAACCTTCCTATTGTGGAATAACTGGTTTGTAGCCCAAGTGCTTAAACGAGAACAAAGACACTTAGAATAACAGGCACAATAAGCTTTCACCAGCAATAACCAGCTCCGAAGGCTGGAGGCTACCATCTCCTCCCACAAGAGTGTAGACCACAAACATCCTTAATATAAAATAACTGTCCTGGAGCCCAGGTGCTTATACCAGAACTAAGACACTTTTAGTATAATATGCACAATAAGCTTTCAACCAGCTATTCCCATCTCAGAAGGGTATAAGCTACTTCTCTTGCCACAAGAGTGTAGACTACAAACCTTCCTTACATAAGATAACTAGTTTGCAGCCCAAGTGCTTAAATCAAAACCAAAAGGCTGAGAATAACAGTTACACTGTAATCAGGCTACTAACCAGCAATAATACATTCAGCAGATTAAATGCAACTGAACACTTTAAGAACATGCAGCTAAAAGGCAATGAAGTAGAAACACAAATACAGTAAAAGCAGCTAAATAAAGTGTATTGTTTTAGTAAATGAGAATGGAAGAAACAGAAGATAATTCAAATGTGAAAGACTAAGGGGGCCTTCCCAGCTGATCTCTCAATGCTCAGTAGAATTAGCTGAAGAGATGGGACTGGGATAAGTTTCCAAAATCAGATTTATAATAGGAGTGGGCAACTCAAAAACCACCATGTTCAAAAGTACAACAACAGATGGACAGGTGGGAGGGGAAAATCAAATGCAGACGAGATCAGCAATAGTCAGGCAGAGAACAGCAAGTCAAACAAGCACTACAGCTAACTAAAGATGTCACTAAATATTTGCAGTTAAACAAGGAATGTTATTTCTCAGTTCCCCCCACTAATTAGCTGGATGTTATTCACTGTCTGCTAAAGAATTATTTTCTAACTGACCATAGCCAACAAAAAAATGCAATATAAAAAAAGATAAGAAAACAGAAGTAACCAGACCTTAAATGAATAACGTCAATCTAAAATCATATACAGACAGAAATCAGCAATAGGCAGGCAGAGAACAGCAAGTTAAGCAAGCACTACAGCTTTCAATAAATTTGTGTGATATAAGATAAATAAAGAGGATATATTACTACGCATCTAAACTAATAAAGGATAAAGCGTTACCACAAAAATGTAAAACTAAGAAAGGAAAGGAAGGGAACAAGTAGGACTCCACCATGAAAGCACAGACTCGAAAAAGCTATAAAGCAACAAAAACAAAAAGAATCGCTGTTGGAAGGATATATAATAGGGAAGACATCACAAATTCTTAGAAAGATAGATGTAGTAAAAGCAACACACAGTATCACAACAAACCAGGACTGATTTTCCTATTTCCATTAACAAACTAACATACTGTCACAAGAAGAAAATTTAATTTACAAGGTATGCAGATAAATATAAATGAATGGTACACAAGATGCAATTTCTTGATGCCCAAAAATGGTTTTATAGAGAACTGAGAAAGAAAGCGAAATAAACAGAAACATCATCAAAATAAGGAAGAAATTGGTACATTCTGGAGATCATTTATGAAGATCCTGTTAAACATCACAAAGATGCTCAATAGACAGAAGAATTAAAAGAAACAGTAAGGAGCTGTAATGTACAGGATATAAAATGGGATGAAGTAAAGACAAGAGAAACTGAGACAAAATTAAGAAAAGCTCCTAAGTGGGAAACACTAGGCCCAGACAAAATACCTAATTTCTGGATAAAGGTACTAACATCTTTACACAAGGATTTATCCCTGAGTAAAAATTACTTATATGCATATCCTGAACAGACACCAACCTGGATAACAACATTAAAATTATACTCTTCCTTAGGAGTGAACCTGCAAATCATCCTAAGAATTAAAGACCAACAACTTGCTTTGTGACAATTCACAAATTATATACTAGAACATATGCAAATGGAGTTTATAGCCATCTAGAAAAAAAATACATCGTGGCAAAGAACAAAAAGGTAACAAAAGAAAGTTATATGGAACAAATGTTCATCTATTGTTAAACAAAGTCATGATAGAGCACTGCAAACAGTGTGAAGAATCTAAGTATGGCATAGATGATTACAAAAGAAGTATTTGACAAAATCTCACTTTCACGGATAATGGAATCTTTACAGATGTATAAGAAAAATGCTATATTGATCAATTACATTACGGTGCCTATGAAACAGTAATAAACCACTTTGCACCAAAGCTTTGGGAGATATTCCAATGTGATTCTTTAACACTGCTGCTGCTGTTTCTTCTTGTCCTTAATTATTTACTTAAGAGATTACACTATGGTTACATCTTATCTCCCAGAAACCAACCTTGTGTAAAGACAACTCGTTTACTTTTTGTGGATGGCGTAAAACTTAATAGTTCATCACACAGGGATCTGAAAGTACAATAACAAATGCTTAAAACTTCTCAGATAATATATAAGAATGGCATTTTGTCTTGATAAATGTGCTGAAGCAACATTTATAAAAGGAAAGCTGCAGCACCAAAAAAATATCAACCAGGGATAGATATGTGGTATAAAGGAACTTGAGCGGTAGTGAATCTATAAATATTTGTGAATTGAAGAAAGGTCGGTGTTAGAAAAATATGTATTAATGTGTGTATGCTTAATGCCAATCAATAATCAACTATTTTAATACGCTTTTCATTCTATTTTTCATGCACTGTATTATATAAGAATTGAGTTTCATATGAGACTGAAAAAGATGCTTTTTGAAAACTGCAGTATGCTTTCTGAAACTTTCAGGTTGCCCTCTGACCTAGTAACTGCTAGCACAGCAATATTCATGTTTATGCCTTTTGGAAATGTACTTGAGAAACAGGTGCTCATCTGCTAGGTCAGGAACGAATGAATGAACAATACTATATTCTGTAAATGTAATGAGTTTAGACAATCAGCTCTGTCCAGAGCATGGGAACATGTGCAGCTGCAGTAACTTAGAGATAAAGTAGACAAAGGATTATTAGAGAAATTAACTGCTAGCATTGTGCTTGGATTAGCCATAGTATCTTGAATGATAACATAACATGAATTTAACTAGGAGTAATCAAGGCCATGTTGTTTTCCTCAGGAAGTTTTACATAAGAATTGATAAATCAGCAGAAATTCATGGGAAAGATGGTCAACAGATGATGATGAAAAAGGTGGTAATTTGTTACATCAGCTTGGTAGGCCATAACTAGTTTGAGAATGTATAAAAATGAAAGTATTTCCTGTTTCTGGTTAGACAAACTCTGTATTAGCAAGTTTTTGTCTCCTTGCTGCAAGATTAAAGTGCCTTAACCTGAACCTACCATGTTTTGATCATTTTTAAAGTATATTTTTCCTTTGACAGTTTGGTCCTTCGGACCGGAAAGTACCTCTCGCTCTAGGCCTAGGTCAGAATTGGGCCTGGTGGCATGCATCCGTATGGAGAAGAGGCCAAATCGGCTCTTCTGTTTTAAAAGACCTCCGACTGAATTGTCGTTCAAAAGAGGCCAGCCACTGTTTCTGATCTGGGACTGGAGGACGAGTCAATGATCCAGTGGATCAACTCACGGAGGGTCAGGTAAGGAGGAATTACCTTATTTCTGTTTTAAGATCGGGGACTAATTACAGAACTATTTTTTGTCAGGTATATTTGCATGTGCAGATCAAGGACAGAAAAAGGGGTTACTGTTTTTGTCATAGATCAGGGAAACAGAATAGGTAGGCAGTTATTCTAGATAAACTGTGAAAAGGTATAGAACTGTGGTACCACGTGATAAATAGGGTTACGTAACAATTTACAGCTTAGCTAAGGCAACAATGGGAAATCAGTGTATAAAGAGTCCCCAGACCCGTCCCTGACTGAAGACGTGAAGTATATGCAATTACAGTGTGCCGACAATGTTAAATATTGTACAAAATGGGTTGATAAGTATAAATTTGATGGTAATTTAGATAAACTCACACTTATTAAACTTGTCAGGCAACTAAAAACAGATGCAAAAGGTCAATTAAAAAAGCAACGGCAATTAGGAGTCCCTCAGGCGCATAGGTGGCTTGAGGAAGCAAATCGCAGGGAACAGAAAATAAAGAATTCAAAAGCAATGTTCTTAGACAAAGAAGACAATAACTTGGTAATAGCAATGGCCCCTCCTTCGCCCCCTCCGCTTCCTTTACCAGAATATGAAGCAAGTGGACAACTGATCCACCTCCGCTATATCCAGCTGTTCCTACAGCATCAAAACCTTTTGTCAGGGATTCTATCGAGACAAGGTCTCGAACACGTGACTTGAGGAGGGAGATCAACTATGTGAAATAAATAGAAAATCACAGGCTATGAGTGAAGAAGAGATATGTCCACTCACAGAAGTACCAAATCCTCAGGCAGGACAGGCAGGACAGGATCCGACTCTTTTAGTTTATAGACCGTGGACACCGGAAGATATCCGGAAAGCCACGGAGGGAATTCCCCAACCGAGAGTGAATTTTCAAAAATTTTTAGAAGACTTACAGGGTATGAGATTAAGTTACCATTTGAATGGAGAAGAAGTAGAAAAAGTAGTTAGACAAATTGTAGGTCCAGATTGGCACATGATCAGTGGCGACTGGAATCCTCGAGACGCGCAACTTAGACCACTCCCACATACTAATGCAGAACTGGATGGCAGAGTGAAAGGTCTGACAGACCGAATCTCTGAAAAGTGGAAGCCTAGGGCTGATTGTACTTGCATTAATCAGTGCATTCAACAGGAAGGTGAAACAGTTGATAGATATTATGCTAGACTGTTAGAATGTTTTAATAACCACTGCGGAATGCAGATACCAGAAAACCAGACACAAGATTCCCCATATGAACAACAGCTAAAAAATGCATTCTTGAAGCATAGTATAACTCCCATTAGTAGCTTTATTACAAAGCACATAGTAGATCATCGTACAAGCAGACTACAGCCATTACTTGAATATGCTAGACATGCAGAGAGACATTTTAATAGTAAAAAGAAAAAGAAAACTCAAGTATTTTTGGCAGAAGATGGGTCAGAAGTATTTGTAGTACAAACTGGGAGAAAGGGTAAGAAAAATGCCCAGGGAAATAAGTAATCAGACAAGTGATCAGAAGATTTTGAGGAAAGAAAGAAAAAAGGTGAATGTTTTAAGTGCGGGAAAAAAGGACATTTAGCAAGGGATTGTAGGTTAAATAAGAAGGTGACTACAGAAAATAAGGAAGATGAGGAATGACTATATGATAGTCAAGAATCACTGAATGAAAATAAGCAGAAAAAGACAAGTGCAAATGTGATAGCAAGAGTAGAGGATGTGACAGAAGGGGTAGAGGATGTACATAAATTTGCAGACATTGAAGAAAATGAAATTTTGGACTTAGCTTTATTGAGCTTAGAGCTTTACTTAGCAGATACAAAACCGGAAGTGACGCTTCTGATAGAAGGGAGGGAAGTCAAATTTTTGTGTGACTCAGGGGCCTCACGGACCCTGTTACACCCTTCCAAATTACTGGAAGATTCAGAAGCACCAGATTATATACTAGTAAAGGCAGATAATGGACAGCTGTATCGGGAGCCACTCTCCCATGACATAGCGATAACAGACCCCATTTCAGGGATGACCAAGAGAAGTAAAATTGTAGTTTCTGCAAAATGCCCAGTAAACCTTTTGGGTAGAGACTTAATGCAGATATTTGGCATAGCCGTAATTCCAACCATGCAGGGTATGGAAGCACAGTGACAAATGGATACTTTTGTGGTGCGACCGGAGGGTGAGACATATTATTGATACAGCCAGGACTTAGTTACGACTGGTCCAGGGGCAGTAACTGAAGAACTGATGAACGTAGCCATCAGTAAGTCCCCCTCCCTCAACACTGACAAACAGCATTTGTTGCATTGTACTCTATATTACTGTAATAGACCAGGACCTGATAAAGATTATGAACAGGAATTGTTTCAGAACCACGCAAACAGACTAGTGTTGCGAAATTTGTACTGGGATGCAGAAGGAAACAGTGTAGCAAGCTGTTCATTGCCCCAGGAATTTTTAGCACTTTACAAATCTAATCGACTGCCACATGTTAGCTTAACTAAGAATAAAAATTTGAAATGGGCAGACTTAGGTGAAAAAGTCACAAGGTGGGAAAAGCAGACCGAATTAGAGCTCTCGAAACAAGGAGTACAGAAACAGAAACTGAACTGGATCACACAGACATACCCAGCTGTGCACTCACAGGCTAGTGAGAATAGCTGAGTATTACTCTTATTAGAAAAAGAGGAAAAAGCCTTGCGAAGCATACCAGACATTCTCTGGTCAACAGGGAAATCAGGTGTAGGACTTATACGAACAGCAGGACCAGTTACTATTACGCCAAAGTCAGCATTTAGACCCCAGAAAAGACAGTATCCCTTGAGGAAGGATGCAGAGATAGGAATCAAACCTATAATAGCAGCCTTACTTAAGGAAGGAGTCTTAATAGAATCTCCTGATTCACCATGTAATACACCCTTATTTCCTGTCAGGAAAGCAAACGGGGAATGGCGTATGGTCCAAGATTTACAAGCAGTAAATAATGCAGTTATACCCAGGGCACCGACAGTGCCAGACCCACACACCTTACTGAATGATTTAAAGCCTGAGCAAAAATATTTTCCTGTGGTAGATATTAGTAATGCATTTTTCTCGATACCGATACACCCTGACAGCCAATATTGGTTTGCATTTACATTTCAGGGAAAGCGGTATACATATACAAGATTACCACAGGGATATTGTGAAAGTCCAACAATATTTGCACAAGAAATGGCAAGCAACCTGGCGGGACTTATCCCACCGAGAGGTAGTCAGATTTTACTTTATGTAGACGACATTCTGCTGGCAGCCCCCACCCAGCAAGAATGCAAAGAGGACACGATAGCATTATTATAGTTTTTAGCTACTCAAGGTCACAAAGTAACAAGGACAAGCTACAACTTTGGAGAAAACAAGTTAAGTACTTGGGATATGTAATATCCAAGGAAGGCAGAATATTAGACGCAAATAGAAAAACAGCAATATTACAGGCACCTAGACCAACTACCAAGAAGGAAATGATGTCCTTCCTGGGAACTACTAATTTTTGTCAAAGCTGGATACCAAATTATGCTTTGGAATCTGCTCCGCTGGCCGATGTAATATTCAAAAAGCCGATGGCAGCACATAATTTATTACCATGGACACCAGAAGCAGAAGCAGCTTTCTGCAAGCTGAAACAACTGATAGCATCATCCTTAGTTTTAGGATTACCAAACTATCATAAGCAATTTATTCAAACTGTAGACTGTAAGCAGGGTTACATGATATCAGTATTGACACAGCAACATGGGGACAAGCAACGCCCCATAGCTTACTACTCATCACAGTTAGACCCAGTGGCGCGGCCCCTGCCTCACTGTGTACAAGCAGTAGTTGCAGCTGCAATGGCAGTGCAGGCTTCGGCCTCAGTAGTGTTATTCCACCCTCTCACACTGAGAGTGCCTCATGCAGTCGCAATTATTTTACTGCAAGAAAAAGTAGCATATGTTTCTCCTGCTAGACATCTTTCCTGTATGACTATACTGTTGAGTCAACCTCATATGACAATTGAATGATGCACAACTTTGAATCCGTCAACCTTACTCCCAACCCCTGCAGATGGCAAACCGCACTGCTGCCTGCAGGAGATTGAGCAAAAGACATTACCTAGACAAGACCTTATGGATGTTCCCTTGGATGATGCCGAGGTGACATACTATGTGGACGGCTCATGCAGGAGGGGTCCTACAGGACAGATCCTAGTGGGGTATGCAGTCATTTCTGATACTGAAACTTTAGAAGCAAAACCTTTACCACACAATTTATCTGCACAAGTGGCAGAGTTGATTGCCTTGACAAGGGCATGTACCTTAGCAAAAGGTAAGAAAGTGAACATTTATACTGACAGTCAGTATGCTTTTTCTACTGTCACCACGATAAGTAATCCTTCAAACCACGACCAATAATCCTTCAAACAGTTTATTCACATGTAAAATCACAAAAGAAGTATATATCCGTAAATTACACTATTATCAGCCATTAATTATTTAATTAAATGGAATGAATATATTTAAAGGAAGGGAAAAACGTCAATTAACTGTTTGAAAAAGTTTGGCAAATGCCAGACGAAAGCGCTTATGTTTCTTGTTTTACGGATATATACTTCTTTTGTGATTTTACATGTGAATAAACTGTTTGAAGGATTATTGGTCGTGGTTTGAAGGATTACTTATCGTGGTGAGAGTTCCTGGGTTCCAGCCCCATTGTGCTTTTTGGTTCGTGGAGTTTGATTTTGTGTTTCTTTCACTTTTTCTACTGTACATGTTTTTGCGCAGCAGTGGAAAAATAGAGGAATGATAACATCTACTGGTAAACGCGCTATTTATTTTAGATCTATTAGACTATCCAGTTACCTCAAAAAGTAGCTATTTGCAAATGCGTAGCTCATACTAAGCAACAGGATAGGATTTCAAAAGGTAATGCACGGGCTGATACAACTGCGAAGCAAGCAGCTTCAGCCTCAGAAGCTTTTCTTTTGAGTGAGGAATTACAACCCTCTGAGACTTTAGATTTAGAAATGTTAAAAACAATGCAGACACTTACTACAAATGTAGAAAAACAGAAGTGGATAAAACAAGGAGCAATCCTTGAAAAGGGACTGTACATCGCCAAGGAAAAGAAACCGATTTTGCCATCTAATTTGTTTAGTTATGCAGCTTTGTTGAGCCATGGGCAGAGCCATGTCTCAACAGGGGGGATGGTACAGTTAGTGAATCGAGTGTTTACAACCTATGGATTTACAAATTACACAAAAAATTTCTGTGCAGCATGCCATGTTTGTAACAAGCATCACGCACAAGGGGCATTGAAGCCTAAGCAAGGGAGTTTCCCTACACCACCGTATCCGTTTCATACTATTTGTATGGATTTCATAGAATTGAATAAATGTGAGAATAAAAAGTATTGCCTTATCATTAGAGATATGTTTTCCAAATGGGTAGAAGCTTTTCCGACTAAAAATCCAGATGCAGCCACTGTTGCAAAGGTCCTTGTTAAAGAAATGATACCCAGATTTGGCATACCAGAAAAGATTTATAGTGATAACGGTACACATTTCGTGAACCAAACAGTACAGCAACTTGGTCGTTATTTTGGAATATCGTTAAAAAATCACTGTGCTTACCACCCCCAATCTGCAGGGTTAGTAGAGAGGCATAATGGGGTGTTGAAGAACAAGCTTAGGAAGTTAATGACCGAGACACAGAAGAACTGGGTGCACTGTTTGCCTTTAGCACTGTTGAGCATGAGAACTGTTCCAAATGCAAAGGGATTAACTCCTTTTGAAACTTTGTTTGGGAGGGCATATTATACACCTCAGTGGAAATCTCTCATGTTTGCAGAGCAGGAGGCTGACAGTTCACTTGCAGGGTATATGAGGCGATTTTTGAATAACAAACTTTTGCAGTTAAGTTCTGTTTCAGATAAAGAACAACCAAAATCGGAAGCACCAGTAGCCCCAGGCACCTGGGTCTGAGTGAAGATTGTGAAGCAAAAGAATTGGAGTTCTCCGAAGTGGGAAGGACCATACCAGGTACTACTGTCAACACCCACTGCAGTCAAGATCTCAGAGCGAGCTTCCTAGATTCATTTGACGCACTGTAAACTGGTTAAGAACTTTGAATTGGACAAAAACTTTGTTACTGTTGTACAATGAGAACATAATGGCCAGGTACAGAGTGAATAGAGACATTGAGCAACCTCAGAAAACTTGTATGATCATTTTAATAGCTATGCTAATCACACTGTTCTTTTTGTTGTGGCCACTCCTTTTTCCTGCCACAAAAGGTGAACTGATTAGACGTAATGAACCAAACATAGACTGGCATCCGAACTTTAACACATCAGGCAATTACACGTGTGTACACTGAGACTTTTAATGTTTCGAACTGCTGGGTCTGTACGGCCATACCAACAGCATACAGGGGTTTATTGATGACTGCTATCCCCCTAGGGGTCAATGAGACCTGGGAAAATCTGTTTTTTGACACAGTTGCTATTAAAGCATATGATAAAGTAGCACTGTATTTGCCTGTGACACAGAAAGGAATTGTATGTTTTTACAAGAATGACACCATCCAAGAGGGATGGAGTAAGTGCAATGTTACAGTACAGTATAAATGTTATAGAAAACCAAATGATTTGAATGGATCTTGTAGTACAGATTATGACTCATTTTCGAAATCTATGCATAAGACTCTTGATCAGGTACAACGCAATCCTGTACTTTTTAAACAGTTATCTGTAATAGGAAAATGTTTCATGCAGGGCAGTCATTTCGTAACAAAGTAACAACTAAAGTAGAGGACTGTTATTTTGTGTGTGGTAAAAAAGCATATAAATGGTTACCTGAGAATTGGTCTGGCAGTTGTTTTTTGGGGTACCTGGTTCCGGCCAACCGACACACTGCAGTTTTGCCTCAGGGAAATATTCGAAATACCCGAGACGTGACCAAAAAGACTGTTAAGAAACCTGCGAATCCAGTGGGACAGATTGAAGCGGGCTGGAAAGACCATTGTGATGTGGGAACCAAACTTGCACACATGGACTTGAGTGATGCTGTCATATCCTGGGCAGGTATATTACCTGCATATGGTGCAGTTAAATCGATATGGAAGCTGCGAAAACTGTTGAAACTTCTCGAAGTAATGAGTAATGCGACTTTTTCTGCTCTTGAATTGATAACTGATGAACTGAATGCCATGAGAACTGTAGTATTCCAAAACCGAATGGCTCTTGACTTCACCCTAGCGGCGAGGGGTGGGACGTGCACTTTAAACAAAGAAGAATGCTGTGCGTTTATTCCTGACCATCAGCATGAAATTAACTATCATCTCATGGTGATTCAGCAAGTGTCGGCCATGACCAAGCCAGGCCCAAACCCTCTGACAGACTTTTTCCAGAGTGTATTTGGGGGTGGGGTTCCATCTTTATGAATATATTGATTGCCATTGGGGTAGGATTACTCCTATTAGGAGTTTGTGTTTGTTGTGGAATCCCCTGCATGAAGAAATTAATCAAAGAATTCATAGATATATCAGTATCTGAGACTATGTATCAAAGTACTGAATTTGAAGAGCTGCTAGAATGTGAAACACTTTCATAAAAGTTTAAACTGAATGACTTTCTTAACTGCAAATCCTGAGTGGAAGAGTTTAGGAAAAGAAGCAAACTGTTTATCCTTTTTTGAAAATAGAATTAAAAAGTATTAACAGGAGGGAAATGTTAGAAAAATATGTATTAATGTGTGTATGCTTAATGCCAATTAATAATCAAGTATTTTAATACGCTTTTCATTCTATTTTTCATGCACTGTATTATATATGAATTGAGTTTCATATGAGACTGAAAAAGATGCTTTTTGAAAACTGCAGTATGCTTTCTGAAACTTGCAAGTTGCCCTCTGACCTAGTAACTGCTAGCACAGCAATATTCATGTTTATGCCTTTTGGAAATGTACTTGAGAAGCAGGTGCTTATCTGCTAGGTCAGGAACGAATGAATGAACAATACTATATTCTGTAAATGTAATGATTTTAGACAATCAGCTCTGTCCAGAGCATGGGAACATGTGCAGCTGCAGTAACTTAGAGATAAAGTAGACAAAGGATTATTAGAGAAATTAACTGCTAGCATTGTGCTTGGATTAGCCATAGTACCTTGAATGGTAACATAACATGTATCTAACTAGGAGTAATCAAGGCCATGTTGTTTTCCTCAGGAAGTTTCACATAAAAATTGATAAATCAGCAGAAATTCATGGGAAAGATGGTCAACAGATGATGATGAAAAAGGTGGTAATCTGTTACATCAGCTTGGTAGGCCATAACTAGTTTGAGAATGTATAAAAATGAAAGTATTTCCTGTTTCTGGTTAGACAAACTCTGTATTAGCACATTTTTGTCTCCTTGCTGCAAGATTAAAGTGCCTTAACCTGAACTTACCGTGTTTTGATCATTTTTAAAGTATATTTTTCCTTTGACAGTTGGCAATAAAACATGAACAAATGAGAATAAAGTTCACTAAGGAATACTTCAGAAGGCTAAAACTAAAACTGAAAACTGCCTAGACATGGAGAAATAAAGTCTGAGCTATAAATCAGTTTGCTGCTTCTGTTCTAACTTACAGCTTTAAAGTGATTGTCTGGCCCCAAAACAACACTGAATTAGTTGGACAAGAAAAATTTTCATGTTTGTCAAATGATATATACAAACCAGCACAAACCAAGATCTTATATATCCCTCAGTCAGAAGGAGGCATAGGCCTCCTTGAAATTGACTGCATGTACAGGCCTGCAGTGGTGGGACTGCATACGTATTTGCTGACCTCATCAGATTCAAGCATAGTGAAAACTCTGAAGCATGAAGAGAAGAAGTCTAAGATGACATTTGCTCAGTTTAGCAGAAGCATTTCAGGAGAGAGTAGGAAAAGAAATCAAACCAGAAGTAGACAAGAATCAGAAAGGAACTGAAAGTGCCAAAAACAAAAGAATTTAAAGAACAGGACCAGAAGAAAAGGAAATAAAATTGGAAAGTCCACAAACCCAGTGACAAATATAGAAAACTCTTAGAACAACCACATGTTAATCAAGATTTGACACAGAAATGGTTCAGGAGAGGTGAACAGAAAACAAAAGATGGAAGGGTAATAAAATAACAGTGGCCCAAAATAGTGGGCTACATACACATTGGTTTACAAAGTTAATTGAAAAAGTGGGAGAAAAAGACAAAAAGGGATTCAGTAATACATGTGGGATACACTCATAGCTGATGGTTTGTATACTGAAAGGCACAATAATGTGGAAAGACTGTTGCTTTGAGGATTGTGCTAGTACTATAATATAGAATAAGCTGAGATCATTGGAAACATGAACAACAAAGCATTATTGACAGTGCTGAAGTCTGGATCACATGGGAACACCCAATACGAACAGCTGAAAAATAGGTGCAAGAAAAAACAGTTATAGTAGTCCTAGAAAAAAGACAACTGTAGCATTAATCATTGAAATTGCTACACCCAGTGGTTATAGTGCCTTGCATATCGAGAGACACAAAGACATAAAATACCAGGATTTGCAAGTAAAAATAAGAGCAGTGTGGGAAGAAAGATACCCAGACAGTTCCAATACCAATAAAAAATAATTTACAATCATACTTAACTATGCTACTAATACGTGTAACACCACATGAACTGTAGAATTAATCAATGCTAGGTATATTGCAGGTGCTGAGATCATCACTTTTGGCTAACATCAATAACTGAAGCAATACTTATTTCCTGAACTCTAATTGTACTTCCTGTCGCAATATTAGAAACATAAAACATTGTGTAGAAATAAAAAAAAAAAATAGGTAAATTCTATTAAGTTACAACCTCCTGTGTCATATAATAAAACTGGATTCCACTTTGTAATTGATTCACTGCAACAACGTTTAGGCTTTCATATAATGGTTAACATAAATGCACTGTGCAGGAAGCAAAGAATAGGTTCTGATAGTTTGTACTCAATGATTATGCCATAAATACGACACATTAGTGATGCTTCAGGTTCCTCATGATATTTACAATATTTGCATTCATCATTATAGCATACAACACCGCTCTGAGGTCTATATTATATTGCCAAAATGGCAAAACACCGAATGCCATTTCAGCAACATATAAACAACGAAATACCACTAACACAAACGGCCGGGTCACCGATTTTTTTTCCTAGGGAAAAAAATTGCTTGACCATCACTGTGTTCTTTACCCCACTGTAGTGCGATCTCGGAGTTGGTATATTTAGTTAGTGGGGGTGTGGGGGGCACAGCCCCCACATCAGGGGGGCAAAGCCCCCCAATTTGTTATGTCTTGGATGGTGTGTCGTGTCTGATTGATGTACCAATTTTTTTCCCTAGGAAAAAAGTCGATGACCTGGCCATTCGTGTTAGTAGTATTTCGCTGTTTATGTGTCGCTGAAACGGCATTCAGTGTTTTGCCATTTCGGCAACATGGCTATATTGTCTGAGGTTCAGTTCTGACCTGTTTTCCCCATGTCTGGGTGGATTTTCTATTGTTACTCTGATCTCCCTCCACCTTCCAACAAACACACAGACACACACACATATATATATTATATATATATATATATATATATATATATATATATATATATATATATGTATATATATATATAGATATATGTATGTGTGTGTGTGTGTGTGTGTGTATATTGCATTTATCCTAGTCCGTGTGGCCCAGGTCATGGCTAAAAAAAATTCACTCAACTGATTAGCAAATTAATTTACACTGGAAATATTGCTTGTAGAGAGAGAGAGATAAAGAGCTTAGCTATTTTGCAGACTTGCCTCTAATGCCTCACATGAATATTGCACTTGGTGTACTTTCAGATATAGGGATGTGCAGTTTTTCTTTCTGCCGAACTGTGAAAGATTTCAGTCTAAAGCGGTTTTGTCATACCAAACACTACCAGCAGTATGCAATACAAGAGTTGATGATAATAAGAAGGATTAGAGTGGGGGTGGGAGAAAATATTACACCCATGTCACTGACACTTGCACAGTCTGTACTCTGGACATGGCATAGATCTACAAGTCATTAGCAATGTGCATTTTTTTCCACTAAAAACAGCAGGAAGCATATGCCTATGAATCACTTTGAGGACATATTGAATAGCAATGTTCAAGAAATAAGCTCTTCAAAGTGCTTTATATTTTTTTCATAACATCTTGGAAGATCAGAAGATTATGTGTTCCAGCTCCATATGAAGTGCTTGGATTCAAGTACCTGTGAGGAGAGAGAGTGCTTCATTCTTAATATGTCACAGTTCAGATGTTCTGTTAAACAGAGATCACATCTGCCCAAATTGGTGGTAGTGTAGACAGATGTTGTAGATGTTAAACATTGCACCACAGTTATCAAAAATAGCAAGGGTTTGCTTTATTAATATGTTCAACAGTACTGAAAATTCAGTAAGTGAAATCATAAAATAAATCACATAAGAGAAGTAAAAAGATGAATATGCCCCACTCTCCTGGTTACATTTCCACACCTATATATTACTACTTCTGGAATCATCAAAAAATAAGCCATATTTGGTGGGACTACTGTGTTGAACAGTAACTAAACAAAGAGATAAGAATGTAAAACCAGAAAACTGGCTTCATAGTGCATAGAGCCTCAAACAATTGCCATATGCCGACTGGCTCAAGAAACTCAAACTCTACTCGGTCGCATACCGCTTACTCAGAGGAGACCTCTGACATACAAAGCTATGACAAACATGGAATTGTTGGACATGCTCCACTTGAAGAAATCTCAAATTCCCCGGGCTACATGCTCTTGGGACTTAAACTCACCATAACAATAAATAGGACATGCTGGAGGGATAGATTTGTGTCTCAGAGACTTCCCATGCTCTTTCATCTTGGTACTTACGTGTAGAAACTGTAAAGTCTGTAGCTCTATTTCTGTGCTACAAGAATTTTAGCATCCTAATACTGATTATTTTTTTAAACCATGTTTTTATGCAGATTGTAGGTCTAAAGGCTTGATCTATTTGGCTAGGTATAGGTTGTGTAGATGTTTCTATGTGGGCAAGACAGTTAGAATGCCGAAGGAATGCATTTTGCAGCATATGGGGGATATTAAATGTTTGAACATATTAAATGCATTAGCCAAACATGTTTCTTTGGCACCTGGGCATTCCTTTGTATTCAGTGTCTTGCAACTTGTACATACTAGGAAGAGAAGGGGTGACTTTAATAATAGACTAGAGAATATTGAAGCTAAATGGATTGTGAGGCTGCAGGCAGATAATCTGCCTGGGCTTAATTCATCTGTACCTTTAAAACCTGCATTAAAAAAGTGAAGCATACATCAGTAATTGCTGCTTATATTTGATTGGTTAATTGATTGCCTTTGTATTATATAAGGGTATGTGTTTTTGTGATGTTTTTATGGATCTGATGAAGCACTAAGTGTGAAAGAGCTTATCTTCTGGAATAAAGTCTTATTTGTTTTTATCACTCTTGGTGGCAGCTTGTTTTTTGTGGAACATTTACTTGATTTTTGTACTAAGCTGCTTTCAGCTGTTGGCTATTTTTTATTCTACCATGTAATTGTTACTATATCCTAGGTATAGGCCCCTAACCCTCTCCCTGTCTTATGAAAACCTAACAATATCTTTGTATCTTGCAAAACAAGAAAGAGTACTCATGGCCTGTGAAGAGATCCTTCTCCAATGTAACCCCAGCTTATCCTTTGTCTTGTCTCATTCTTTGTCAGGAAAACCTTTTTATGTAGCCCAGTTAACAGCCAAAAGAATATCATCAAGGTCTAAAGAGGTAATCACTCCCTTACACTCGATATCAAGTCAGGCCAATTATTGACTACAATGCCCCCTTTGGGATGTATCTCACTAAACATATGAAACATTTAGAAAGACCCCAACTATTCTTGACCCAAAAAAATAAATAAATCACAGACCTAAAGTCCCTGAACTACCAAGAGAAGATGGAAGCTATATCCCTTTGGTTAGTGTCTAATAGACTTTTGATGGGAGATCTCTGTCTAATTTACCTCACCATCAGAGACCTGAATGTCTTGTACCTTCTGTTTCTCCACAAGTCCAGTAGTTCCATAGATAATTGAACTAGGGATCTACATCTTCACCAAAATATAAATAAAATACTGTGGAATGACAGGTTCATAAACCACTACCTCCCAAACTTCTGGAACAATCTTCCCCTACACATTTAGCAATACAGATCACTATCTTCCATTAAACATATACTAGATAACTAGATGGGCATCCACAAATTTGCTGTGGGGTTGATGGGTATGACCCATCTGGACAAAGGAAATGCAGCCTGACTACTGTGGGTATTGACAAGGCATAAATGGTCATTGGGCTCAGTGGCCTTCAAATATCTATGAATCTTTATCCATCTCCAGGACTCTCACATGGTCTCCATTTTAGGATATAGATAGCCTTTCGTTCAGTCCATCAGATAACACCAGCTAGTGTTCCCACATCTGCAAGACTCAACCTATCTCTTCCTTTCAATCAACACAACCTGCACCTTATCCAGTGACTCTCTACAACTACTTTTACCAGCCATACACCAATGATCAGTTGCTCAAACCACTCTTCTCTAGACCACCTCATCTGAGTAAAGTTCACTTCCCCCATACACTTACAGATAAAAAATAAATACCTTTTTGCTGTCACCTTTCCATAAACTTGCTTAGATCAGGTTGGACCTAGCCTACACAGTACCCTCCTTGCCTTCAGCAGTTGTTGTCCTCCTTCCAGCTTCTACCAAATATTTTACCTAGGGTCAAGTACCACTTACGTTAAAGTTACAGCTGTAGATTATATACTATTCCTATAATTTGAGACCTCTACTCACTTGCCAGACTTGATCATAGGCCTCCTGCCTCCAGCCAAATTCTCAACAAGGAATTATTCATTCTTGAGAAACTCTTACTAGCTCTAGCCTTCCCAAAATCCATAAATCACCCCTGCAAGGCTTAACCTTGTCATTTTCATGACTTCACATCTAATACCCTTGCCCTAATCACCCACCTCTACACCTGGGCAATCTTTATCACATTCCTTGAATATCATATTCTTAAGATGCTTTGACTTTTGCTATAAACCTTGAACTAATCTATACTAATCTCTACTCTCCAGAAATGTCTTAACACAATTCTTTTTATCCATATTCACTACTGTATTCTTCTCATTTAGCCCTATTTTCTCCTTCTTGCCCAGACATTTATTACCCCCACTTCCTCTTTCCACCATTCTCTCTGTTCACCTTAATTCCTTAAAACTAGTATCTTAAATTGGAACTCAGTATTGGCTCTGCCACCCTCCTGCACCAATGCCTATTTAACACCTTTTCTAACTTAATTTTCTTCTACTATGATCAACCCTTTCTCAAGCTACATTGATTGCCAATGCATACCTTTTGAAGTTGAGCATTTCCAGTTTCTTTTCCCCAGGGAAGCTTCCAGTTTATCTTTCCTGGTGCTTCTTTTCTGACCTTTCCAGATAAAGCTGGCCCATAAAAACTGGACTATAAGAATTCATCTCTAGGGGGGGTGACATTTTCACAATGCAGATTATGTGCATAAACAACGTCATATGAAGGATGGTTTACAGCTTCATCTAGTGATCTTTAATTATCATATGGAACATCTTTATAATTAGCCACTTCCTGTTGTTATTCCAAGTAGCTCTCAGGGAAGGAAACATAGTCTGAAGTACATATTTTCACCCTAAGTAATAAGCATTCCCTGCATGTTAAGTACTGCAACTCAACATCTTCCTTTAAACATCAACTTGATGACTGCATGGAGAAGTAATTCTTCATCAGAATGTTTAAACACCTGCAGGACTCCTAGCAAATATAACTCTAGATATCTGGAAAATGTCACACAGTCATCAATGGACATGTTAATGCATTTAAACAGTCCAAACCTGTTCCCCTACTCTCATGGGACAGTCTGTCTGACATCATTTGTCCAATTACTTCAGTGACTTACAAAAATAAAATCACTATTGAAACTCTTTCTACTCTAAACTCTCCTGAGAAATCACCCTTAACTGACATTCTACAGATAGGGCTTTGGAATCATGGCTGCACCCAAGTGATGAAAATCTCTTCTAATCCCACCTCTCTTAAAGCCTGCTGCTGAAAGTACCAAAACATATTATCAAAGGCTTGCAAATGTTGGGTATTATGACACCAGCAGAATCCACTTCCATCCTCTTAATTGCTTCAAGAAAAATCTAACACCCACCTGCTGCAATCTTTCTACCTCCAACCTTTCACAAAGCCCACCTGATTGTCCATTACTTAGTATGGAATGACTTTCCTAAAGTGTGCTGTTAAGATTCTGGCAAACATTTTTACAAGAACAATGATTAATCAAACTGAGTTGTGGTTAGTTGACTCACCTGTAAGATCAAACTGCCTATTAAAGTAGCATTAAATATCAAAACCATATCCCCATCACTTACATGCTTGCCATCTTATAAAAGTCTACCAGAAGACTATCCAGCCCACTTGCTTGTTACCTCTTTAAGTAGAACATCACCACATGAACCTCTACAATATAAAGAAGAACTCCTAACATACCTTCCTCCTCCTCTGTCACCATGGATCTTCCCACAGAGTGTACCCCTCCCCAAACAAAGTGCCTTTCACACTATTTCCTCATTAAAAGTTGGCAGATTTCCTCTTCACATTCATTGATTTATCCTATAGGGCCACTATTTATTTATTTTATATTTGTTGACTGGTTTTGTCCGAGTGGGCTACAAATGCCCATTTTCAGCGGAGGCCTGAGGAGAAAAGCTCCAACAGAAAATAGAAATTGTACATATTGAATACATATAGAAATACATTCATCAGTACCACAGATTACTGCATTACAGTGCCAAACATTACATTCATCAGTACCACACATTATTGCATTACAGTGTCATACATACTGTGGCAAGTGAAATACATAGAAATACATTCATCAGAGGGATACATTCATAATTACATATTATATACATAATAGTGCAATAGTTACATAGCTGAAATATTTCACTAGTTATGTTTGTACAGTGATGTACCAAGAGGAGAAGATAAAGTAGTAAGTTTGTTTATTGAAGGGAAGGAAGAGAGAAGAGAAGTAGAAGGTTATAGGAGAGTATTTACGGGGAATAATTACCTCTTCTTTACTTTTAGAATCTAAAGGTTTGGTATCTGCATCTTCTAGTAATCACTGCAATACTCCCTCACATTTCAACTCCCACTCTCCATACCCTACTCTGAGAGACTTTCATTAAGCCAATCCTCCCTAGTGACTGCACCCTCATTCCATTTTGAGCCCCCCCATCCACATACTTTTCTTGTACCATACAAAATTCTCATTCTAACTACCTAACCTCCTCTTCCCTTTTATTTTTGTGCATCCTTCTTCTCCTTATAATCTACCCCCTACATGCTACCTTCATTGCTTCCCACCGTAACCTAAATGTACTTACCTCCTGTGGTGCATTTTACTGCTTAACTGCACTCCCATGTGCTGAAGTCACTTAGTGTCTTCCACAACATTTCAATCATATGGATTCCACCTCCACATGGAAGAGGAAGTCCCTCCCTCTATAGAGACTAAGATCACAAGTGCATGCTCAGAAAGTCTCCTTTATAAAACATTCAACCTTTTCACTTTCCATAGATCCTCTCTGTCCACTAAAAATACTTTCAGCATATTTACCTGCCCTTAAGTGTCCCTTAGAAATACAAAATTTTCCAACATAACATGCCTCACCCTCCACACATCTTCTAGACCCTCAGTCTTCATTTTCCCTAGTATTTCCAGCACTTCTCTATGCTGAACTTTCAACCAACTCTGTAATCTAAGACCACATTAAAATCATTGCCCAACAGAACTTTATTTTCTTATCTCAGTTATGCTTCAGCTACCTCAAGAAAAGGACTCTCTCTCTCTCTCTCTTGTCATTAGTTTTAGGGCCATAAAAAAGCCAACCATGACTCTGCTTTCCTGAGCCTCAAACCTCACCAGCAACCACCATTCTTCCTTACTCCTTCAGCATGCTAACAGCTCTCAAATGAGATTCCTCTGAACCAACACTACCACACCACTCTCCCCACCTACCTTTTAGTAACCTAAGTCCTACATCATGAATGCTCTGTTCTCTAGTTTTCTGCATTCTGTAAGAGATAGCTTGAATCCCCTGTAACAGCAACATATTGTCCTGAGCCCCTTTAATTTCACAAAGACCCTCAATCTTTGGATGAAATTATTCAGTCCTTCCACTTTTAAGGTCACTGTTCTCATCCTATCCTGATTTACTACACTATCTCCCTCTCCTCCAATACCCAGCATGCTTAACTTCTCCCTAACACTTTCTCTAAACTAATCCCTAGGGATTTCCCCCAGAAAGTGATGGTGAAGCAGCCCTTGGGCATCTCTATTAGGGTTTCCAAAGGATTCCCTATGGATTCTCTCAAAAAATAAACACTGTTATGATCTAATGAAGATGAGTTTGATAAGTCTTCTGGTAGCTCTGACCACTGCTAATTGCCCCAATGCATTGATCTCCTCTCCATGTGACAAATGGATACCTTTCCCTCCATCCCTGGTATTTAAGCCCTGCATTTGAGCAGGTTTCTGCTTGCTTGAACCAAGCTGAACTGAGGTGGGCTAGAAGCCACAACACTGAGCTGAGATACCAGACAACTAGAAGCTTCTGAGCTTCCCATAAAAGCATAAGTTGCCTGTTTTTTTGCTTGATTATACTGTTTACTGCACTTTTTATTGTGTTCTGCTTATTTAATACTGTAAACTAAACTGCACTGTTGTACTGCATTTGTTTGCCTTACTGTGCTTGTTAAATCATATTTTGTTGCTGTTTTCACTGTTTGCAATGCTTTTTTGCTATTTTTACTGAATGCAAAGTAATCATTACAGCTTTTCACTGTTTGCAAACCATCTGTTCTGTTTTTTTTTTGCCAAACAATGTTTTAAATAACTGATTTGTTTGCCATTTAAAACATTATTTCATGTCTCCTTGCTGTTTTTCTGCTGTTTAAAACATTTTTAGTGTTTCACTGCTGTTTTTCTGCTGTTTAAAACATTAGTTTCCCTCCTAAATTAGGCAGCTGGGAGCTGTAGCATACTCTAGATACAGGTTTGTTGCATCTGGGTCTAGTTGTAGTGGCTGTTCTACTCTGAGCACATTTTTCAAGCCATCTTTGATTGGAAGGGGCCCTTTTGCGCCCTTGTGAGAGAAGTGTGCTAATTGGAACCTGTCTGGTGAAGGTCGAGTGGTCTAGGGCTTGGAGTAAGCACCCTCATTGGTTCTTTTGAGTTTAATTTTTTTTTTTTTTTTTTTTAAGTTTTTATCTTCTGGTATTTAAGCCTCAAATTTGAGTGGGTATCTGCTTGTTTGCACATTGCGCAATTGTGCACCATAGCCAGACAGATAATTTTAACAATTTTCCCGTACATACAGTTGGAGTACATTAGTGTAGTCCTCATCTCTAGTACATTTCCGGTCTAAGAAGTATTGCTTGTGAGCTGTGACCTATTAAACTACCAGCCAAAAATCCCATCAGGAATACGCATCTACAGAGCACCTCCTAGATCAGTCCTGAAAGCACTCCCTTTGTGATAACATTCTTCAAACCTAGCATTATGGACAGTTGGACTACCTCTGTTTCTCCTGACAGCCTTGTTGACTTGGATCTCCTGAGGCATTGTAGCAACTGCCTCATGTACACTGACAACCCTGTACTAATAACTCCCTCTAGTACAGTGTGTGAAAGATGTAGCTACACCAACAATCTAGAATCCCTACTCTCTAGCACTCAAAACAGTAATATGACAGAGGTTGTCAACTCACCCACCACTACTCATGCACATAGTACCACTACTCATACACACAGTATACATCCAACACATAAATCAACATACATGGAGGTTCTCTCAAAAAACTTTCAAAAACACCAGAGACCTCCAAAACACAAGACTGCCACAACCAACACAGTTCTCACAACACCCAAGACACATGGCAGCACCAGTGTCACACGTACCAAGCCCTTAAGGCGTAACACTCATAAAACAAATGTTCTTGTCATTGGAGACTCCATAGTGAGACACATGGATGTCCCACTCACCAGGTTAGATAAGGAGAAAGTCATAGTCGGCTGCTTGTCCAGTGCCAGGATTCATCAGATCACGCATGCAATCAGGTCTCTTGGCAACAACTACCATTATGACTCTGTCATAGCTCATGTTGGAGTGAAAAATCTGAGACATACCTCACTGGACTATATGAAGAGAGACATAATTGAGCTCTCTGAGTATGTGCACCAGGCATGTATGTCCCTAGCCTTGAGTAGCATATTACCCTGACCTAGAATGATGCCACAGTATAAACAAAAAATGATCGATTTCAATAACTGGCTTAGTTTTTGGTGTCATTCCAAGGGGATCTAGTTTCTACCAGTCTGGGAGAGCATGGTTAACAAGCCTCACTGCTTTGCCAGAGATGGTTTGCACCTGGCACCACTAGGCTTTCAGCTGCTGGCAAAGGCTCTTGCCTCCCCCATAGTGTCTTTTTTAGGCAAGGTCTCAAAAACAAAATTGCCGACATGAAAATTGCCAATCATAACAAAATAAGGGTTATGCTGCTAAACACTAGAAGCTTAAACCAAAAACTGCACATCCTGGAAGCACTCCTATCACTGGAGGATGTAGATGTCTGTGCAGTCACAAAAACCTACTTCAAAGCCTCAGATAGTACCCTGGCCTTGCAAGGCTACAATGCCTTCCACTCCTTCACACTGCAAAACAAACATGTGAGAACCAATGTAAGTGATGTTTCTATCTATATTAGAGATAAATTCACCTTTCAACTAGTTAGACAGGACAACTCCATGGAGTTACTCCAAGTTCAGTCTACTGTGGTTAAGACCCCCATTAAAGTCATAGCAAGTTAAAGATCCCCCTCCATGGATCATGATGTGCACAAGGCCTACTTGACCAAACCGGAGTTAATTGAAATATTGCCAAACAATCTGGTCATCATGGGGGATTTCAATTACCCCACCATCAACTGGAAAACCTACTCTAGCCCTAGCCCACTAGCACAAAAGTTCCTTGACCTTGTTAACTCAAATGCCCTAGAACAAATTGTTCAACCCCCAACAAGAGGAACAAACATACTAGATCAGGTCCTCACTAATATGACAAACAGATGTACCACCACAATTTCGGACCCTCATTAGTGAAATCTGACCACAGATCAGTCGCCTTCGAACTGGCACTAACATCAGAACTAAAAATGCGCAAAGTCAGACTAAAAAACTTCACCAGGGCAAATTATACCCTCCTAGGGAAAGCTATAAATGCATTCCAAGCCCCACGCCCAATTAGAAATCATAACTATACCAAAGCTTATGCTAAAGCCCTGTATAATCACTTGTAACATGTATAGAACCAGTTGTTCCACAGAGAATCAAAGCCAGAGCCCCAAATAAGAACAAGATACCCTTGTGGACATCCAGTATCAACAAACCTTACAACAAATGGAAAAAGTTGCTGTCTAAGAAAACTGAGATGAGGCACCAACAATGGACTCAGCTGCAACAGGCAAATAAGACATGTCAAATCCTCTAAGGGTAACTTTGAGAAAAACTTAGCAGCCACAACCAAGGATAACCATAAGGCCTTTTACAGCTACGTTCGTAGTTGAAAAGGTAGGAGCCAAGCATGTGCCGAACTAGTGACAAACGACATCACACACAATGATCCCACAGAGATAGCAAACCTGCTGGAGGACAGATTTGGTGAAAATTTCACTCCCTTATCCCCTTCAAACTTATTACAAACCTTGCCCTAAACTTCCCCCATCCTACATATCTGAGGAGCAGGTCATTAAAGCCTTGTCTAAGGCAAAAAACACAGCCTCTATGGGACAAGACTGCATTCCATGCTGTCTTCTAAACAAACTAAAATATGAACTAGCATCACTATTAAGTACCATGTTCAATCGCAGACTAACCACAGGCTATGTTTCTGTGGAATGGAGAACAGCCACTGTTATCCCCCTCCATAAAGGTGGCTTAGCAACAGAACCAGGGAATTATAGACCCATAAGTCTGACCAGTCTTATCTGTAAGGCCATGGAAAGCATCATCATGGACCTCATAAATAACCTCATAAATAAAGACATAGGTGACCTCCAAACCCTGGATCTGACCCAATGCAGCTTTGTCAAGGGCAGATTCTACCTGTTAAACCTGGTGGACTTCTTCAAAAATGTGACCAGGGCCACTGATGAGGCCAAATCTGTGCACACAGCATACCTCGACTTGGTCAAGGCCTTCAACACAATCCCACACTCAGGCATTACTGATAAACTTAGCAAGCTGAATGTAAATGCCTTTGTTGTAAGATGGTTGCCAAATGGTTCACAAACTGGTCACACAGTATCAAAGTGAGTGACTCCACATCAGCCAGCAGACCTGTCAGCAGTGGGGTGCCATAAGGGTCAGTGCTAGGCTCCCT
This sequence comes from Protopterus annectens, assembly GCF_019279795.1. NCBI lineage: Eukaryota > Metazoa > Chordata > Ceratodontiformes > Protopteridae > Protopterus > Protopterus annectens. The sequence continues at coordinate 42,608,528 of NC_056729.1, read as the reverse complement.
ACTATTTGGTATATACTTCTCAGAAGTTCAGGCCAAAACTTAGGGGCTGTGGCTGACCAAGTTTGCGGATGGACTGCAAACTGGGTGCAATTATTAAATCCCCAAATGATGTCAGTATACTTCAGGAGGGTCTTATGCAGAACAATGACTGGTGTCTTAGTCACAGTCTCAAACTAAATCCAAAGAAATGCATCATCATTCCCTTTGGTAAAAACAATGTCCATTCACTCTATCAAATTAACAACAATAGCCTATGTACCTACAAAGTGGTATGATATCGGGGATCACAAATAAAATGCAACCTTAACTTTGACCACTATGTGTCTGCTGTAGTAGGGAAGGCTTTTTACATAGCACATTTGATTAGCAAAGGCATCACTTTTAGAAAGGAGGTTATAACCCATCTATACTCGTCACTAATCAGACACATAATTGAGTATAACGTCCCTTTTGGCATGTACCATACAAAGCACCTGTAGCAATTGGAGAGACCTCAGAGGTTTCTTACAAAGAAAATCAAGGGACTCCAGCACATGCCTTACACAGACCAACTAAAGTTCCTGTCACTGCAGACTTCTCATAAGAGACTTATGCCTGGCTGACAGAGTAATGAGTAAAACCTAATGAATTTGCTGTGCATTCGTAAATCAAATAGGACAAGAGCTACCCATTCCAGGGACCTAAATATGGTATATGACTTGAATAGGATGTGCTGGAGGGACAGATTTGTTTCCCAGTGACTACAGCATCTTTGGAATAGGCTGCCAATTCATATGAAGCAGAGTAACTCTATGACACTGTTCAAAAGGAAGCTGGACGAGTGGATGGGGCAACATAAATTCTTACCAAGAATAGTGCCCACAACCCTTCTGGACATGGGCAGTTATTACCAAATACAATCCTGGGTATTGACTAGAGTATCTATGGTATTACATTGGAATGAAATGGCTAGGCTTGAAATGACTTTGGGGTCAATAGCCCAGTAACCTCCTAAAATCCTATGATCTTTTATCTCCACTGTATTCCATCACAGTAGAATCCTCACTTCCGAGAAAAATAAGCATAAGCAACTTATTACCCTCAACCCAATGAGCAAAACCATTTAGAAATCCCTGTATGCAGAATGACCTCCCTTGAGGGGTTGCTAGAATCTTCAAATTAGCCCAGTGAACAGCCTGACCTTGGATAACCCCTCACCCCTTTCTCGGCCAACCCCCTGATTAGAGTCTGCACCTCCTTTTAACTCTTCTTTCTAATAAGGCTAACCAGTATTTTTCTATCCTCTTTGCCCCTGCGCCTGCTAATCTTCAAGCCTCCACCAGTTTTGGAAGAGGTGTCATCCAGACATCTACAGGAGTTGCTTGTGCCCTTGCCAGCACACCAAAAATAAGGGCATCTTTGTTTTATAAGTCCTAACCCTCTCCTTGGACAAGAGATGTACAACCCACATTATCACAGGAAGCCACTGTGCCTCCCCATGCATGTGCATGTTGCCATGCACCTTTTCAGGAAGACCACCATGTTCACAGCTTGATGAGCTAAATGCATACCACTAAAATGCCCACCAAACATCACAGTCCCTTCTCAGAGTGATCAGGAGTTGGAGGGCACTATCCACTCCCAGCACCCAAGGATAGGCATGCCCATGCTCTCTATATGAGATCCAGCAGGTTCCAGACTAATTGTCATGAGTCTCCTGGGTCATAAACAGGACTTTCCCCCTGTTATGCCAATGGATCTGGATCTACCCAATCAGTAAATAGGGTTCCTATTACATGAACAAATTTTTCAAAGTTCGAATGTCATATGGTCGACACCATATGATCAAACTTTGTTTGAAGGTTAAATGTAACGGCGCCGTATGGTACAGAATGGGAGACTTTCCCTTTTCTACACTGAAGTGCGATCTCGGACTTGGTATATTTAAGTAGGGGGGTGTGGGGGTGCAGGAGCGTTAAGGTAAGTTTTATTTTATTTTTTATGTTTTATTATATATTCGAAGTTTCAAACTTCGATCATATGTTGTCGAACATATGGGATTCGAAGTTTTGAAACTTCGAATATATAATATAGACCCCAGTAAATATGACAAATAATCCAGATAAACTGCAACTAAACCAGCACAGCTCCTGATGCCAAACAGCAGGACTAAACGCCTCCCAAACACACGTATGCTTGTTCTGGAAGTCAAAGGCAAAAACAGCAAGCTGCTACTAAGCCAACACAGTTCCTAATTCCAAGCAGCAGAACTAAACACCTCCAATAAGCACAGTCAGAGAGGTGAAACTCATCAAAGATAAACTCAGCCAGATAGCCAAACTCACTGAAGCAGGTCTTTATAAATTCCAAAGGGATAAGCAAACAAGACGCCAATAAACGAACAACTTCAGTTTTATTAAGCACCACGATGCTGCTTTTCGTCGGCAACCTGCACCAACTTCTTCAGACTTTGAAAAATAACAACTCACACTTAAGTGCTGCTACATTTAAAGCAGATAACATGATCCAGTAAAACTTCCTTAATATTCTTCTAAAAAAAAGACAGAGAGAGAGAGAGAGAGAGAGAGAGAGAGAGAAAACAATTCCTCATTAAAGCTTCTAGAATAATACTTCCCTCTTGCCTTGATTCACACACCTCTATGCTTTACTTGCTCTCTATATACTGTTACTTAACCAAAATGTATGCCCATCATAAAGCAGACATATGATTCTACCCCATTCTCAGTTCTATACTTAGTACCCACAAGCAACAGATAAAACCTGATAAAATGGGTCTTAAATCAGTACTATTGCAAGCCTAAATATACAGTCTCCAAGAGTTCAATTAAATACGCATCCCCACCATATCTTCTTATAACCTATGTATGTCAAGCCCTTCCTCTGTTATATTAAACCATAAAGGAGAGATCTGGCTTTCACTTTGTAAAAAAAAAAAAAAAACATCCAAACTCAAGAGTTATTAGCACTGAACTGAGGGCTAAATCTAAAATTACCTTTGGATCTGCACTGCTTTATTATCATAGGCTAATGGTTTGTTTCTATTACTATGTATGATGAATTGAGGCCTTTATTCAAAATGAAGAAAAGCACGTCTCCATTTAGCCTTACACAATCCAAGTACAAATGTGTGATATGAAAACACTATAAGATAAAGAATAACACTCACGTAGTAACCAGCCATTACCACCTCCACCCCCGAGAAACAGATGTGAAGGGCCTGGTGACTCAACATAAGCTGCTATGACTGCTGGAGACAGTGGTGAATACAGCTGCACCTCCCCCTTCTCTGCCTCAACCAGACCTTAATATGAGAGGCAAAATGGGGGGAAAATGGTAAGACAGACACATATCACGAGCATGACTGCAGTTGTATGGTGAAATGATACACAATACATACACACTTTGCTATATGAAGAGTTGATTCTACCTTCTACGGCAGTTATCCATGTTCAAGTAATCCTCCTCAACAGCCAGAAAACAATGAAGTACTGTGAGCATTGATGCACAACAATTTAGACAGCAGCGTATAACTAGACAAAAAAGAAAGAAAGTACCTAACAGTACATCTCTGACTGCTACTTCTGAAACTCTGCCTTCCATTGGTACAGCAAGTCAGGGTGGCACTGCTTCAGGTCTTTGTAGCAATGCCTACATTCTTTAACTGTATGGTAGATGCCCATGGCATCAGAAGACAGCACTACTGTCAGATAAACCCAGGGATTGACCTTTTTAAAGGAACCATCATAATAATGCCATAACAGGTACTTCGTGATGTCCCTGTGCAGGAATAACAGGAAAATCCTGCTCTCTCTGATACACCATGCTGGAGACCTGCTGTTCTTGGGGGGGGGGGGGTGAAGCTGCCATGGCTACACAGTTTTTCCACTTGAGGAGCAGTATGGTAGACCCTTTACATGGATGCATGTTTCTGAATCATGTGCCCTGTAATATATTGCAGCACTATGGCATTACATATCCTCCTAGTCTTGTTGTACAAGTATAGATATCAAATGCCTTGTACTATAAATTACATGCATGGCTTGCTCACGTAGGTATGGTTAATAAAGTACATAAAGGTAGCGATTCACAGACATCAATATTATCTGGCCTGATTTGCATAACCACCATGCTAATTGTCCCATAACGTATCACTGACATTTTGCTCAATATCACTTTCAAATATATGAATGGAATTTACTGGAACTGTCATAAGTGCTGTGGATATAGTGCATTAGAGAGAAAATGAAAGAGAACTTAGCTAATGTACGTATTGCACCCAAGCAAAGCAATGCTTGTGGTGTCAGTCAGGCAGAGGATGGGTCAGTGTGTTACTGTTTGTGCACCTGAGGCATATGCAAGGGTGGTCCACATATAGATATTCAACCTTAGATATGACACACATTGGGGTGATTCCACAGGACAGACACATACCAAGGTATCTAGATGTAGAAGTATCCAGATGATCTCACATGTAGGACCACCACACAATCACTTATATTGGCCTCTGGGGGATGCTGTGCCCATAGGAAATTGCAAAGGATACCCTAGCTTATATAGGGTGGAGGACTGCCATGACCCTACATACCTACATGGTTACAGAAGCATATATTAGAGGCTGAGAAGGTTTGCAAACTGGTAATTGAAGGTGATATTCATTTAAATATAGTGGGGAGAAGGCCAAGTTGAATAGCAAATTTGCAGTGTAACCTAGCACAGACACCCAATGAATGACATGTTTTGTCTACAAGTGTATAGGTAATTGAATAGCTTCATAAGTAAGTACAAGGCTAACTGCTATTGTGGGCCATTTTAAGCCTAGACAATTTCTTTTCCAAAGGTGAGAATCAATCCCTGTACCCTGGGTCTGTGAAGTTAATACCTTAACCATTATGCCAGCCCTCAACCTCTGAATGGGCCAATACTAGAGAAATTCATAAGCCAGGAAAACTGTGTGCTGCTACAGGCCCTTCATGTGTATATCTTGCACATACTTAGCTAAAGGTGGTACAATGCAACAAGTCAGGGGCAGGGTGTGATGCAGAATATGAATGCCATGGGCGGCCATAATAGGTCCTTACAACAGATGTGAACAAGGGTTACAGATATAACCTCCCATGCACATGTACCTCTCAATCTCTTAGCACAAGAAGCAAGGACAAAGTCAAAGATAATGGGGGGGGGGGGGAGACCAAAAATCAGTGACAGATTTTAAATATTACCCTTATAAACTGAGAACCTTGCTAGAATAACAGGTTTTGCATTAGTATACATTTTCTGAAGGATATAAACTCTGAAACTGAAATGTCTGTCATTAGTTAGTGACTGCAGTCTTAAATGATTTGCCCAAAAAACACAAATTTTATTAAGAACAGACCAAAAATCTGAACATTCTGTGAAATTCTAGACAGTTGAGGAGTATGCATACACAGCAGAAGGCTTTAGGACGTTGTAGTATACAGGACTACCACAAGTGAAGTCCCACCAGCACTGAAGCAGCTGATGGAAGTGTATCAGCTTTGGCATCTCTCTGTAGGGAGAAGGACCAGCTCCTCATAGCAGCTGGTGACTTGCATGGGGTAGAGGCCTGGTATCTCTGACTCAGTTTGTCATGAAGGAAGCACCAGGTTAGCATTGGCCATAATAGTATGGCATGACACATACCTATGCAAGAAGTGAAGACAATATGAGTGCTGGCTATCTGTATTTCTGTCCTGCAGATATCCCTAGCCTGTAAGTGCAACATCCAATTCCACAAGGTACATGTACCAAACTATTTTACAGCACTGTTTTGCATCTGCCCCTCTATATGTGCCACAAATGAAGGGACCAGCACAGTAGGTAAACAGAAAGCTACTGTGGCTGATTAGGACAGTAATTAGCAGCCAGCATGGGCTGATGACACTGTCTGCAATACCCTGGGGAGGGAACTCCCTCATTTACAGGTGCAGGGACCCCAGTAGAAGTAGCTGTTGAGTGCATGGCCTCACTGGACCCTGATATATCATCCACAGATGAGAGTCCATCATGGGTCATCCTGTGTCCCCACCAGCTGCAGCAGTGATCCAGGCAGATACAACTACCATAAACAATACTATGGGTAATGGAACTGGTGAGCATGCTGTTTGTTATGTATGAGGACTTACCTGGAGTATAAGCACAATGAGAAGATAGGGCTACTCAGGTCACTGGTTTTAAATGTAATATCCACAGATGAATTGTATTTATTCATTTATTTATTTATTTGCCTTTGTTTACTGGGAAAGTCCAACTGGGCATTGAACCATTTTTCAACAGATGCCCGGGGAGAAAAGCTCTAGACTTACATGAAAAGTACAGTTGTGTACCTACCATAAATGTAGATGTTCGAGTGCATTCACTGTTGCAGTCATTACAATTGGGTTATCCTGCTGGCAGGCTACTCGCAGTCGGCCTGAGTTCCAAAGTCTAGGTCCGGAGTCGGTTGCTGTCGCCTCTTCCCTGACATCAGTGCGCCAGGGGTATATAAGATGCAGCTGACGCCATTTTCTTCAGTTTTTCTTGCCTCAGATGTCAGGTGCCCCTAAAATGGTAGGCTAAATTATGCCAATAAGCATGCATGCACAAAAAACAACTTTTCCTTCATCTACAAGCAAATATACCACATAGGTTGTATAGAGTAGAAAAGTACAGTTAGGTCCCAGCAAAGAAGAAAGGGGGATGGAGGGAGGGTAACCTGGACTGCAACAGTGAATACACTCAAACACCTACATTTATGGTAGGTACACAACTGTACTATGTTCATCGTGTTTCACTGTTGCAGTCATTACAATTGGGTTGAATCCCAAAGCTAAGGTTGGGAGGCTGGAGCTAAATAGGATTAGGAGAGGCTATAAGGCCCTGCAAAACTGCAGTGGCAAAGCCTGCCCTGGATTTAGAGTAGAGAGGTAAGTGATAGTGCTTTGTAAAGGTATGCACTGAACTCCAAGTTGCAGCCTCTAAGATGTCTTTGGTTGGTACTCCTCTGAGGAAGGCTGCTGAAGTGGCTGCTGCTTTGGTTGAATGTGGCCTAATGCCCTTAGGCACTGATTTGCAATGCTGTGAATAGCAAAAACGAATGCAATGGCCTATCCACTTTGAAATAGCCTGTTTTGAGATAGGCTTTCCTTGTGATACTGCAGCATATGCCACTAGAAGTTGATCAGTCTTTCTGAAAGCTGTAGTTCTGTCCAAGTAGAAGCGTAGTTGTCTGTGAATGTCCAAAGAATGCAGAATTTTCTCACCCTTATTCTGTGGGTTTGGATAAAAAGTAGGCAAATGAATTGTTTGGTTAAGGGCCACACTGGACACTACCTTAGGCATAAATGTAGGGTTTGTCCTCAGCGAAACCCTGTCAGGATGGAAAATGATAAAAGGTTCCACAGCCATGAGTGCCTGCAACTCTGAGACTCTTCTAGTGGAGGTTATTGCTAGGAGCAGAGCTGTTTTCCAGGATAAGAATTTTATGTCAGCTGTAGAGGCTGGCTCAAACGGAGGCAGTGTGAGATTTTCCAAGACATAGTTAAGGTCCCATGCAGGTATTGGTGCTCTCCTTGGAGGGCTTATGTTTTTGGTCCTTCTGAGGTAGTGCCTCAGTAACAGATGAGAAAAAATAGGTGGTTCTGTATTTTAATGAGCTGAAATAGCAGAGGCATGAATTTTAATTGATGAAAAGGAAAGGCCTTTATCCAGCATCTCAGTTAAGTATTGCAAAATCTGATGAATATTTGGAACAATCGTGTCAATGCCTTGTGCTTGGTTCCAAGCACAGAATCTCTTCCACTTGTCTGCATAAGATTTTCTGGTGCTAGGCCTCCTAGCCTCCAAAATAACATCCATCACTGCTTTAGAAAGAGGTGTGTCTTGAGAGGCTATATTATCTGCCATGCCGCCAGGTTTAAGGTTTTGAGTTGGCTGTGCAGTATCTGGCTGTCTTGTTGGGTCAATAAGTGAGGAATTTGAGGTAATGTCCAGGCTGGGCAGTGAGACAAACTCTTTAGGACTGGGTACCAGTGCTGGCGGGGCCAGTCTGGGGCAATCAGTATCATTTTTGGTTTCTCTTGTCTGACCTTGAGGAGTACCTTGGGGAGGAGAGGCAGAGGAGGAAAGGCATATACTGTTAGATTTTTCCAGCTGAAAGATAGAGCATCCACTTTCCATGCTTGCTTGTGATAAGTCCTTGTGCAGAATCTTTGTAGTTGGAAGTTGTGAGGAGAGGGAAATAGGTCTATGTCCAGGCATTACCAGGTCCTTGTTATCATGCTGAAGACTTGTGGATCCAATTTCCACTTGTGGGAATCCATTAGATTTCTTCTTAGTTCATCTGCCAGAGTATTTTTCCTTCCTGGCAGGAATTGTGCTTGCAATTGTACTGGGTAAGTCAATGCTGTGTGCCACAAGTTCATGGCTAGCCTGCAGAGGGGGTAAGAATGTGTGCCTCCCTGCTTGTTTATGTACCACATTACTGTAGTATTGTCCATCTTTATTAGTAGTTGTCCTGGATGCAGTTGATCCTTGAAGGGTGTTAGGGCATTGTGAACAGCTAGCATCTCTTTTTGATTGATATGTAGATGCATATGACTTGCGGACCATGTGCCCTGAATACATCTTCCTGCCATATGGGTCCCCCAGGCGTAATCTGATGCATCTGTTGTCAATGTCTGCCTGGCTGTGGGTAAGGTGAATGGCTGTCCCATGTTGTGGTGACAGGCTTTTGCCCACCATCGAAACTCCTACTGCAGGCAGGGAATGAGGGTAATTATTGTTTCCAGGCTGTGGCAATGTTGAGTCCAAACACTTTTTAGATACCATTGAAGTTTCCTCATATGCAGTCTTGCATATGGAATTAGCAGAATGCAGGATGCCATGAAACCCAAGGCCTGCAGAATTTTTCTTGCAGATAACTGGGTCTTTGTTGCCAACATTTTGAAGTAAGTAGTCAGTTGTCTGTGTTTGTCTGGCGTGAGATAAGCCATCTGGGCAATTGTATTTAAGCTTGCACCCAGGAATATTATCTCTTGAGAGGGTACGAGTTTTGATTTATTTTCGTTTACTGTGTACCCTAGACTTGTCAGTAATCTTTTTACAAACGCCAGATGCTGTAGTAGGATGTCCTTGTTCTCCGCTTGAATAAGGCAGTCGTCCAAGTAAGGATATATTTGTATTCCTCTTTGTCTGCAAAATGCAATTACTGGTGCCAGGCACTTTGTGAAGACCCTGGGCACAGTAGATAAGCCAAAGGGCAGTGCAGAGAATTGGTAGTGCATTGAGCCAGCTTTGAATCTGAGGTATCTTCTGCATGTTTGTCTGATTGGGACATGCAGGTATGCCTCTTTTAGATCTAAAGTCACAAGCCAAGCCTTCTTGCCCAGCATGGGCAGAAGCTGCTGTAGAGTCAACATTTTGAATTTTGGAATATCCAGATATGTGTTTAGAATAGATTGTTCCAGTATTGGTCTCCAGGCTTTGTCTTTTCTGGGTACCAAGAACAGTCTTGAATAGAATCCATGACCCTGCTCTTGTTCTGGTACTTGTTGAATTGCCCTTATGTTCATGAGGGATGAAACTTGTTTCTGTGCCTCTGCCCATTGATTGCGTGGCAGGTCTGGCATACCGTTTTGCCTTGGCAGGGTGTGAAAGTGGAACCTGTAGCATTGTGAAACTATATTTAGAACCCATTTGTCCTGGGTGATCATGTGCCAGTTTTGTGAAAAAAGTGCTAGCTTTCCCCCCAAAGGGGCTGCCAAAAGATAAGTGCTTGGTGCTGGAATTGGAAAGTCATTGAGACTGTTTCCTGTATGGCTGTGATTTTTCCTCTCCGCTCTTGGAGGTAGAAGCACCCCATTGTTTAGGCCTGTATGAGCCTTGGGGCTGTGATCTGCCTCTGGGGCATCTGTATCTGCCCCTTTATGGTCTATCTGACACTGGAAAGGACCAATTTTTTGTAGGCCAGTTCCTGCTAAATCTGGGAGGCTGTACCTGCAAGAAATCCTTGACTGTTTGCATAGATTTGGACTTGTCCTCCATTTTCTTCAACACCTCTTCCACTTTAGCACCAAACAAAGTATCATGCTGTAAAGGAGCGTCTAGTAGTTTTGCTTTAACATGATCCGACAAATTTTGTTCTTTTAACCAAGCATGTCTCCTAATGACAGAACCTGTAACAGCGGCCCTGCAGGAGGCCTCAAGAAAATCAAAACCACATTGCAAAGTATGCTTTCCAACTTGTTCAGCTGCATGCAATAAATCCTGCATTTCTTTATTGTCTGCACATTCTGCATTTGCTGGCATTTTCTGTTTAAGCAAGGATATAAGATATTGCTGATACTTAAGCATATGAAATTGGCAATTTAAAGCTCTTACAGCCAAGATAGCAGAGGTATAAATCTTTCTGCCTCATCTGTCTAGGGCCCTAGAATCCCTATCAGAGGGAATAGGGTTTTTTGCAGTAGAAGCCTTGACCCCTTTGGGACCCTGAGAGATGGTTTCTGGGTCAGCTGCAGGGTTCTTATAGAGAAATTTATGTGAATCAGGAACCTTGTAGCATCTGTCTGGCTTAACAGGGGCTGGTGGTAAAGAGTGAAGAAAAACTGGACTCTGTAAATACATCATCTACAATGTCTAAAACAGGCGGGATAGCAAGGGGCCTGTGCTGGGGCAATAAAAGGAAATCTCTGAGCCGTTTCTTGGATTCTGAGTAGTCTTGGCTCTCCCAGTGGAAATGCTCCCTCATAGTATGCAGTGTTTCCCCAAAAGAATAATCCTCAGGAGGAGAGGCTGAAGGGATAGATTCTTCAGCATCAGAATCCTCATAGGGAGGAATAGAGTAATCCTGTTCAGAGGAGGAATCAGAGGAAATGGAAACCTGGTCTGAAGATTCATATTCTAACTCTTGCCTAGGCCTCTTTTCAGGAGGGGGATGGGAACCCCTGATCAAAGTAATAAGATCTTCGGCCATTTTAAGCATCTGTTTTTTAGGCATGGAGGCCTGTGCAGGTGAATGCTGTACTTGTTTCTTTGTCTTTAGAGCTGCTTTAGTCTTTGTCTTTGTAGCTGAAGTAGGTTTCACATATAACTGTGTAGGCCTGAAAACACCCTCAGAAGCTAATGCCTGCTCAGCGGCTCCGGACCCATCTGAGGGAATAGTTTCAGAGTGTCCAATACCTTGATTTTCCAGAGGCCCAGTCGGCTCCACATGGGAGTCGGAAGCGGCCTGTGGCTCTGAGGTAGCGGGTGTCAGGGGCTGCGAACCGGCGAACTGGAAACAGGCCTAGAAGAAGCCTCTTTGTCGGTTTTGGATCTCAAATGCCTGTCCTTTTCTTTTTCTTTTCGTTTTTTGTAAACTCCGGTAGTTGGCTGATCTGACGGCATTATATAATTAAATCGTCTGCCAAAGTAATGAAATGGAAAATCGTACCGATGCTTAATAGTGCGTTGGTTAAATCTAGCACAAAACCGACAACTAGCAAAGTTATGGTCAGGCCTAGGCAAGGAATACAGTAAGAATGAAAATCCTTATGAGGTATTTGCTTCCCACAAGAAATACAGTTATTAACTTTTTCTGACATCGGTCTGGAGCAAGAAAAAAGTTTCCCCAACGGGGTGCTTTAACTTTAATGAAGACTTCGGATCTGAAATTCGGATTTGAAAACTTCTGGAGTCGGCCGACTGGCGCTTGCGAACTGCTTTTGCTTCAGGCACCACGCGGCAAGAAAGACTGAAGAAAATGGTGTCAGCTGCATCTTATATACCCCTGGCGCACTGACATCAGGGAAGAGGCGACAGCAACCGACGCCGGACCCAGACTTTGGAACTCAGGCCGACTGCGGGTAGCCTGCCAGCAAGATAACCCAAATGTAATGACTGCAACAGTGAAACACGATGAACATCTGAGTAATAAAAACTGAAACATAAAATAATACATGAAATAGAATCATAAAACAAGGACATGTATCTGTGGCACTCATTCATGGTAATGTGTGCACTATTCTTGTAGTTATCTACTGGAAAAACAGAAGAGTATAGAAGGGGAACAGCAGAATATAAAGGTGAAAACACTTTATAAAGAAATGTTAGTTATGCTGTAAGAACGAGTGTTAGCATATTTAAGGTGAGTATAGTTATATTGGATAGAATGATTAACAAAATATTTTTATTATGTACAATTTTCTTACAAGACTCTCATCCTTATTTAGGGCCAGGATAGGTGATTAGGTAGACGGGGAAAGTAAAGAGAAGGGGATCTTGGGATTATAGGTCCATATGTAGTTACTAGTCTAACAGCCCAAGAGCCATTTTAAGAGAAACCAGCCTTACTCTAAATGTACTACAATATTTCTGATGTGTGTCATGTGTCAATACCCTAAGGAATTTTACAGTTATGATATAGGCTTGTACACATCAAGTATTCACAGACTGCTCCTTTCTTTAGGGTAAGCGATGAGCTTTGCTTCACAAGAATGAGAAGTCTGTTCCAGAGACAGGGTAATCTTTGAGACACATACCTGTCCCTCCAGCATGACCTGTTTATGTCATAGACAAGGTTTAGCTCCTCAGAACAGGTATTTCTGATACTATTTGTTTTGCAAATGTGCAGCAAATTGAGTGTGGGATCAGAAGATACTCTGTAGGCCAGGCATAGATCACCTCTCAGTAGTCAGTAGGATACCAAGTACAGGGATAGGGCTTACAGGCGGTCTTGCACAGGACATGTTGTTTATGCCTTTTTGTGAGGAATCTCTGTGGATACTTCAGTTGTTGCATATACCTGTTTAGGAACATACCAAAGTGGTCTTTGTACTCACTGACTGGTCTGATGAGCGTCAAATACAGTGGATCAATGACATCCATGGACTTAGTTGACATACCATTGCTTATAAGTTGCACAACATAAAACAATTTTGTTACTACCACAGTCACTTGATGATCAAAGGCCTAGTTACTATCTATATGTGTTCCCAAATCCCTAACCACCGGGTCTATTCATAGGGGTGTACCATCAATGTGGTAATTTCCAGGGCTAGCCATCTTCCCAAAGAATACTTAATCACAGCAATGAATTAAATGATTGCTACCAGCAAAAGTTATGATGAATAATAAATGGCAGTGAAATAAATAACTGTTGCTAACACAAGCTTTTAAAAAAAAAAAAAAAAAAAAAAAGTTCTTGTTTCCTGCCTTTCTAAGACAGTATAGTCTAGTTTTCAGGCTAGTGCTGAATTCAGGGCTGTGTTATAAGTTTCTGAGTTGCCCATACCTTACTTGGATAGAGGGAAGTTTCTCTTTTCACCTGTGAGAGAGGGGAACTTTGAGCAGCCATCTGTCCCTGGAGGAGTGGTTCCAGCCCAGAAGTTAGTAGTTTAAAATCTGCATTCATAGGTTCATAGGTTTGCATGGTTTTGTGCGCCAGGCAGCACTGGTTAGCTAGGGTTAAATTATTCCTGGCTCCACTAAGTCTCCTCTTCAGTTTTTCACTTGAAACTAGTCTAACTCTCAACCTAAGCATTCAAAAAGCATCCTACAGTCCAGCACTTGCTCAGACCTAATAGCAAGCACTAATATACCCTGACATTTGATTGCCCAGTAGGGCAAGGCTCTTTATCCACCCTTCACCAACCAAGCGACTAAGCAGCTCACCCTACTATTAAGGCATGACCAAAGGGCAACTTCAGATGTAGTCTCCAGTCCAGCTGGTGAATCTGGGTATCCTGAGGCAATGTTACAACTGCCTCATGTACACAGACAGCGCCCTCTCCTCCTACCACAAAACACTAACATATGCGAGAGATGCAATTATACAGCCAAACTGCAGGCTAAGGTCTCTCCACCCAAGACTGGAACAGACAGTCATGAGGAGAAGGTTAACACTTGCACCACACCTCCAGCCTCACATAGACCTATTAAACCAGCACTGGCAAAAAATACACATAAATACACGAAATCATACTCGGAGGCTCTAAATAAAAACCTGCAAAAGCATCAGAGAGCTCCAAAGCAAACACCCACAAAGCCTGCACCTCCCGTCACAAACCAGACAACACATAAAACACAAAATCAATGTGCCGCACAATCACAGCCCTTAAGGCAAAATAACATACCTAACACACTAGTAATAGGTGACTCAATAGTCAGGCACACTGACGCCCCACTGACAATGCTGGACAAGGAGAAGGTTACTGTTAGCTGCCTGTCGGGAGCCAGAATCCGCCACATAACACAAGCACTCAGGTCACTCCAGAACAAGTACAAATATGACTCTGTCATTGTTCATGTTGGTGTGAATGACCTGAGACGTACCTCCCTGGACTACATGAAAAGAGACACGGAAGAGCTCTCTGATCATGTAGCCCAGGCGGGTATGACCCTGACCGAGTAGCATCCTGCCCTCACCAAGAATGATACCTCATCAGAACAAAACTTCTGATCAAGTCTTGTGATTTTGACGAAAGCGCTTATTCTTTTCAATACATTTTCTGGATTTAGTGCTGCAGTGTTCCTTTGGTGATCCTCTTCATATATTTTTACTTGGTTTTGGTGTTTGTTGTTTCTAAGAATGATAACTCAGTATAAAGAAAAAATTATCAATGTCAACAATTAGCTAAGCTTCTGGTGTCATTCAAAGGGGATCCAGTGTCTGTCAGCCTGAGATTACATGCTCGACAAGCTGCATTGCTTCGCAAGAGACGGCTTTCACCTGTCACCCCTTGGCTTTCGAATACTGGTCAAGGCTCTTGCTGCCCCCATAGTGCCTTTTTTAGGCAAGGCTCAAAATTCAAACCCACCTCCATAAACAGCACAAGTAAAAAAATGAGGGTTATGCTACTCAACGCCAGGAGTTTAAATCTCAAAATGCACGCACTCGAAGCACTCCTAAGTATGGAGAACATCGACATCTGTGCAGAAACTGAAACCTGGTTCAAGGCACCAGAGAGCACTCCAGCACTACTGGGCTACAACTCATACCACACATTTTGGCGAAAGAACACGGACCGAAGCACAAAAGGAGGGGGTGTATCCATATTCATCAAGGATACCTACACCCCCAGGTTAGTGGTGCAGCATGACACCTCTGAAATCACCCATGTGCAACTAACATCAGGCAAATCTGTAATGCAAATTGTGGCCTGCTACAGATCACCCTCCATGACCCAGGACCACCACTCCGCCTTTCTGGAGACACAGGAAAACATGAAGGTCCTACCTAACACCCTGATACTGGGTGATTTCAATTACCCTACCATTAACTGGGAAAAATACTTGAGTACAAACTCCCAGGCTCAGCGCTTCCTGGAATTTATCAACTCAAATACCCTGGATTAGCTGGTAAACTCCCCTACCTGAGGCCACAACATATTGGACCTGGTCATCACCAACATGGGCGACAGGAGTTCCTTACCGGAGGTCAACCTGTCACTGGTTAGATCAGACCATAAACTAATCACCCTGGATGTCCACACCCCACCACCACCCCCAACCAAGGAAACCACAGTGAAAAACTTTTCTAAAGCAAACTTCACCTTACTTAAGGCAGGGGTGGTAAGTTTCACAGCCCCCACACTAAAGGATAACACTGCCCAAGATGCAGAATCCTTTACAATTGCACTCTATGAGCACCTACAAGGATGCATGGATCGTGCCATCCCTAGAAAAACCAAGACTCACTCCCCTAAGAGAAGGAAACCAGTCTGGTGGACCCCTGCCATAAACAGGTTATACAACAAAAGGAGGAAACTAGTTCAGAAAAAAAGCAAATCCCAAGAAGGAAAGACATCCCTAATCAGTATCAGTAAGAAACTAAGGTCCCTCATAAAATCATCCAAGGCTAACTTCAAAAGAAAAATAGCCACGGATTTGAAAGATAACCACAAAGCCTTCTTTAGCTATGTCAAGAATCTAAGTGGCAACTCGCAGATATGCTCTGAGGTAGTGCAAAATAGCACAAAATATATTGAACCTACTGATATTGCCAACATCCTGGCAGACAGATTCAGTGCAAACTTCACCTCCCTCTTACCTTCAAAACGGCCCACAACAATACCGAAAAAGTGTAGTGTCCCGGAAATCACAGAAGCACAGGTGAAAACAGCCCTTTCAAAAGCCAAAAACACAGCATCAATGGGGCCAGATGGTGTCCCAGGCTGCGTCTTGCATGAACTACAGAACGAACTAACCCCCCACCTAAACATGCAGTTCAAACTCAGCCTCTCCACAGGCTACGTGCCCATAGAATGGTGCACAGCAATGGTTATTCTGCTCCACAAAGGTGGGGCCACAAATGACCCTGGTAACTATCGCCCCATAAGCCTGACTAGCCTGGTATGCAAGGCTATGGAGCGCATCATTATGGAACTCATTAAAAAAGACATTGGGAACCTCCAAACACTTGACCCGACCCAGTTTGGCTTTGTTAAGGGCAGATCATGCCTACTAAACCTGGTTGACTTCTTCGAGACAGTCACCAAGGCCATAGACAAGGGAAAGGTGGTTCACACAGCCTACCTTGATCTCGCCAAGGCATTCGACACCATTCCTCACTCGGATATTATAGAAAAACTCACCAGCCTGAACATAAAACCCTACGTCTCAAGACGGGTTGCCAACTGGCTTACAGACAGAATTCACACGGTAAGAATAGCGGGCTCCGGGTCCGACTCTTAACCAGTCACAAGTGGTATCCCACAAGGCTCAATCCTGGGACCCCTACTGCTCGGCATATATTTCTCAGAAATACAGGCAAACACAGGAGGATTATGTCTAACCAAGTTTGCCGATGACTGCAAACTGGGAGCCATAACTGACTCTCCGGCTGACATCGACATCCTTCTAAAAGGCCTTACTGAGACAGACACCTGGTGTCAAAGTTATGGCCTCAAGCTAAATGCCAAAAAATGCATAGTCATCTCATTTGGGAAAAACAAAACACCCACAAATTACCACATAGGCGGCAACCCCCTTAATACAGAAGAGGTAATAAGAGATCTGGGGACCCAGGTAGATAGTAATCTCTCCTTTGACAATCATATTGCCAAAGTAGTTAGAAAATCCTTCTATATGGCCCATCTAATTATTAAGGGGTTCGCATCTAGAAATAAAGAGGTTATAGTGCCACTCTACTCGTCACTCATCAGACCCATCATAGAGTACAATGCCCCACTTGGGATGTACCTCGCAGGACACTTCCAACAGCTAGAAAGACCACAAAAGCACCTCACCAAGAGGATTACTGGCCTCAAACATATGTCCTATACAGCCCGACTGAAAAACCTCCAGCTGTACTCAGTGGCATATTGCTTACTCAGAGGTGATCTCTGCCTGACTTACAAAGCCATGTCCAACTCAGAATTGATGGAAATGCTTCACCTAAAGAAATCCAAGTCACTGTGAGCCACGCGCTCTAGTGAGCTAAACCTCATCACAACAATAAATAGAACATGCTGGAGGGATAGATTCCTGTCACAGAGACTCCCCATGCTTTGGAACAAAATTCCTAACTACATTAGGCAGATCCCCTCACTAACACTCTTCAAGATAAACCTTGAAGAGTGGATGGGTAACAGAAAATACACCCCTGGGATCACTTCATTGGTTCTGCTTGTCAGAGGCTCAGTTAATTAATCAATGGGGCAGCGAAAGCTGACACACTCTGGCTAGGCTTATAAATGCCCTTGGGCAGATAGCCTAGTACCTACCTATGAACTGAGTGGATGTACAAGTTTTTTAATAGAATACTTTGTGAGGTACTTTATTAGAAACATATTGCATTTGACTCAATACAGTATAGTAATCAGTATCACGCAAGTCGCATATGTTGTGCATTTTGAGGTGCAATAGAAGTTCAAAGCCCTTACCTTTTTAACATAGATAGTATATAAGTTCTGGCATCCCAGAAAAATTATTTGGTTTTGGGTGCTGGAACCATTAGCCATAAAATGAAAAGAAACAGAGCATAGCATAAACTCACATCCATCCATAGATCTCAGTGAGGAATGCAGCTGGTCAGCAGTGGGCACTGTCCCGGTCAACTGCCATGTATATATATAAATAATGCAAATGCCTAAAAGACTCCATTGCATTTAAATAATTAAATACTGACCAGCACAGCATATTAACAAACAGCAACCTCACCAGTTGTCCCTATACCTGTAGCTAATGACATCCAAATCAAAACAGTAAAAAGATCACACAGACAAACCATTTAGTAAACGATACAAGAAAAACCTAGCCAAGCTAGAGTTTTCACTGTGTGATACCTTAAACCTCCTGTAATAGAGGCTTATGGGATATAAGGCAAATGACCCCTTAAGGACATCAAGTGCTTCCGCTGCACGGCTTCTGAATGTTCATGACTTTTTACTTTTTAAGTCTTTGTGGATAAATTCAGGCCAATAAAGCCAAACACCACTAATTGTTGATATGCATATTTCGGCCTTCTTATGACCTCATCAGCACAGCATAAGTAAATTGTTTGGCTATACTTTAGAAACACAGGGTCTTTACACCTAGTTGATGTCCATAACCATTAAGGTGTCTGCAAATTATCTTTTTAAGTCTATATATATATGCTGCAGGCATGTACTGAGCTAACAGGAACCCGCCAGGAACACCAAATGCTACATACAAAAGTGGAAGTTCAGCACAAATAAAGAGAGCAGTATGTGCATTCAAAGATACTTCTGTTTTTAAGTGTTATATTTGGATTACATCTTTGTTTATTTAATTCTTGAACTAACCTAAAAGCCTTCAGGCATTTTCATCAGTATATAAGGTCATAGGTGGTTACTAGTCATGCAGACTATGAAATTAGTACATGTAAGTAAGGGTCATAATGATGAAGCCCCCTACATCAATTCTCTCGCCAAAAATGTGCTTTTAAAAAAGTACTTTGTTCATTTGAAGGCTTGACTGTTTCTTTTTTTTTGGCCATTTGGACCTTCACTGATTTGTAACCTAAGTGGATAGAGCTTTCATAAACATGAGTGCTGTTTTGAGTAAATGTCTTATGGAAAGGCAAATGGCCTCACACTTGTATGAAAGCCTACTTTATAGTCACTCCAATAAAAAAAAAAATACTGCACATATTAAAATCTCTGTTGAGCTAGCAATGAAGCAAAAAAATCGAGCAAAATGGACAGGGACTGCAGAAATAAATTAGCCTTTTATATCCTATTCATTATGGGCTATGGTGTCTTAATGTGTAAATGGTCAGTATATACCCTACAATAAGTGCCCTAGTATAATAATTAAAATGTAATAAACATCTGGTTTATAGGTCAAGTGCAAGAGAAGTAGGTGATTTGGATGACTTGTTACTTGGCTAAATCAAGGTTATTAGCATTTTCACAGGGAACATGAACGCCATCGCAAGGAAAGATTTAATCTTGTTTCCAAAATGCACTCATCCCAGAGTTGATAATATTAATAGCAGGCATATGAGTGCATAAGTCTTTTGCATGAAGCTTGGGGAGCACACTCCTCAAATGTCCAGAATTACACAAAACATCCAAATTTTTGCCTTATAATTTTAGCTTGTTCCTTATAAAATGTGTGGTTCACAGGTAAATCATTGCTTAATGATTATAAAAGGTCTCATTCAACCATAAGCAAATTAGTAAATTGCTTAAGGGAACCATTAAGACGCTCAAAGGTGAGTATGAACTTAAAATAACTACTAAAGCCAAAAATAACTACAAATCTTTCTTTAACTGTGTCAGTAAGTTCAAACCTAATACCCAATAATGTTCGGAGCTAGTCCACAATAACAATACATGCTCTGACCCAAAGGAAACAACAAATCTTCTAGCTGTCGAATTTAATGAAATGTTTACACTGCTTACAATTAGGTTCTGCAATCCCAGCCACCTCCTTAAATTACTATTGACAAGTCCTCTCAGTCGTCTCGAAAGCTAAGAACACCTCATCTATCCCTTGGTCTTGATAATATACCAAATATGGCCTTTCTGAACCCCATTTTAATCTCTTTTTATCCAAGTCTTTCCACTGGCTACATTCCTGAAGCCTGGAAAACAACCACTGTAATGCCATTATACAAAGGTATCCCAACTACAGACCCTGGTAGCTACAGACCTATTAGTCTCACTAGCCTCATATATAAAGTTATGGGGTGTATTATCTCAGACCTCATTAATCTGGACATTGAAAATCTCTTAATCCTGGACCCTCACCAATTCAGCTTTGTCAAAGGAAGGTCCTGCCTCATTATTTTCTTTGAAAAAATAACTGCATCAGTGGACAGCAGTTATGCATTACACACAGCATATTTAGGCCTGGCCAAGGCCTTTGACATATTCCCCATGCAGGCATTATCAATATTCTTGTAAATCTGAATATAAATCCTTATGTTGGTATTCTTATAAATCTGAAAATAAATCATTATTTTGTGTAGTGGATAGCTAACTGGTTGTCTGACAGAACCCGTGTGGTAGAGGTCACAGGTGCCACTTTGGAAAGCAAAAAGTTACCTGTAGTGTGTGCCACAGGGCTCCATTTTGGGCCCTGTCACATTTGACAGTTGCTTCTCATTCCTTCAGGTCAATAGCTCCAGCCTATGGTTATCTAAGTTTGCAGTCAACTGTAAATTGGGTGTTGCTATTCACTCTTCCACCGACTCTACAAAGGTTAAACCATGTTAATAATTGAAACTAACCACCTCTGTGGTGTCCCTCGAAACATCGCAAACCCAGTACATCAATATACTGTGTCCAAAAACAAATAATGAGGAAACTTGTCTGTGCGGAAGTAGAGTTCAGGTACCTAATAAAAACCATAATGTGAATATCCACACTAATAACAAATGGTAGAAATACTTTCTTTAAAACTTTCCAAAATATAAATCCAGTAATGAAAGTAGGGAAGCACAAGCTGATTCAAGTCAAATCTTCTTTATTAAAAACACAAACAAATGATTCATATAGAAGCTGAAAAAAAACAGAATAAAGTGTAAAAATTCACCATTCAATTTATATACTCGTTTTAAACCATGTTTAAAAGCATTGGAGTGGCTTACTAGGGTAGTTGTGCTGTAAAAAAGACAGTTAGCATGTTTACTTGCTAAATACCTTTTCCCCATATGTTAAACTAAAGGTTAAACTAAAAAGTACACATTAATAATTGCTAAAACTTCCTGAAAGCATTTTATTGTAATGTCAAAAAAGAAAAAGTTAAAGTAAGTCTTAAAATTCCATAGGAATCGTTTCTAACATTCAGAAACATTTTTAACAGATCGCTTTCATCTATTAGATCTTCTTCAAGTTTGTGCGTCGTGGGAAAAGCAACTAAAAATTAAAAATTAAATAAAATGCATATCACTACACTTTGTTGGGCTAAAAACAATACTGTGATGCAGCAGTTAGTGTTGTCGCCTCACAGCAAGAAGTTCTCCGTTTCGATTCTCAGCTGGGGTGCCTTCTATGTGGAGTCTGCATGTTCTCCCTACCTCCCTGTGGTCATGTAGGTTTTCTCCTCATGCTCCAGTTTCCTACCACATTCCAAAGACATGCAGTAGGTGCACTGGACTTTCTCAAATTGTCTGTAGGTGTGCATGTGTGTGCCTTCTGTGAAGGTTGGGTGCCAGGCTGGCAACTTGACACAGTAAAACCTCCAGTACCAATCATTGTGTGGACTGATGATCTGCTGCAGCAACCCCTAATAACAAAACATGAAGAAGAAGATTGTTTACAAACATGTAGCACAAAAACCAAACCCTAAATAAAAACCTACCACATTCTTAAGAATATCTATATGTACATAAGCCATCTCAAAATCTATTAAAGGATTTTAAAAAAAATGTCATTTATGCTCAAAGCAGTGATATTCACTCAGGTCTGCAAACCCTAGAAAAACCATATAAACAGGACCCCGTTTAAAATTTATGAATGTTATAATATTGGAGCCAATATAAAACTGTAGTATATATATAAGGTTAGGTGCCAGGGAAAGACAGATGTGACTGAAAAGGTAAGGGGTAAATCAATGAAGGAGGGGAGAGAATGGCGAAGGTGACTTCAGCAAAATAAAGGTGTGAAAATGGAGAGAGCAGGAATGTAAAACCAACATGGGTGGGCATGGACCCAAAAGGATAGGTACATCAGCCTGGAGGATAAGATTGGGGGTTTAAGGGTTTAGTCTCTGCCAGCTTTGACCTGGTGGGAGATTACTTGTCATCCTGAGTTCTGTCACCACTGGGTCCTGGTTCAGAAGTTGAGTTATTGCTGGGCAGGGATGTGACCCTACATTCCCATGTCAGTGCCTTTGCTCTGTGAGTGGCAGCATAGATCATATCCATCGCCCTATGGCAGACCATACCATAAGTGTGATCTCGACCTCCCAAAGAATCAACAAAGAATTAACATTGTGACAATTCCACCACAGACATAGTCAAGGAAGGGCTTTTCACTGGAATAGACTCAAAGAGCCATCCATCATGGAGACAGAGGAAAGTGAGCTATGTCACAGAGCTCCCACATGGTGTTGGCCCTCTCCTCTGAGTTACATTTAAACTGTGTATGCTCTCCCACATGCTAAAGCATGGCATTGAGGAACTGATAGAGTATTCCCAGGACAGATGCCTGAGTTACCCCCACTTTGTCTACACTAGGCTGTTGAAGGTTCCTGTAGCTAGTATATGCAAAGCTACACATACCTTAGTATCCACTGGGAAATGTATGCCGTGACTCCTTATGGGATGCAGATGAGGCTGATACAGTTCAATACTTTATTGCATGGTGTCCCTATCAATCACTATGTTGGCATCATGGAGGGCCTAAAATGTTAAATCTGTCAGATGACCCTGAACTTCCTGAGAGAGTCAGCCACAATCAGGCATTGCTGCTTCAATAAGATCCTCTTGTAGATAAACAAATACTATGGCTGCAGCAATCACCAGTATTATATATATATATATATATATATATATATATATATATATATATATATATATATATATTAACACAGCCATTCATTCATGTTCAAATATATGCCAGGTGCAGCTCAGAAGCACCACACTTATACATTTCTGAATCACTTTGCCATCTTGTTTTGGTTCATTAGCATATACCATAGGTCATTATAGGATACTTAATGTATAGCATGGCTGACCCTGTTATTTTAGGTGGTCGTGTCATACTCCTGGGATTCCTGAGTCACACACACTCTGTGTTTCACCATTTATCACGCAGATTCAGTTAATATGATGTGGTAAAATTTTCTTAATTTGGCCATATGTGTCCAAGCCAAGGTACCTTATAATGAAGATAACAAAATCTTAAAGTATGTTATCTGCCAGACATAAAGAGCTAAATAGGCTCTATTAGACTGGTACATTACCCTGATAATTCAATTATTGAGACAGCAACCACATACAGATGCCTAGCATTCCATCTTGACTATGCACTTTTCTACAAAAAAAAACATGCACAGAATGTAAAACAGAATTAGCAGACATATATGTCTTGAAAAAAGTTCCACATTTATTTGACCTAACTGCTCAGAATCTATCCCCACTATATAGAAACTATTACATTTAGCTTCAGCAATTGGAAATTGGTTACACTTCTAATTCTTACAAACAAAATATGTAGTTATATGGTACCAGCAACAAAAAAGAAGAACCAAAAACACACAAAAAAATGTCCGTTAGAGAACAAGCAGACTATCCCCACGCTACACTAAGACACAAACTACAATAATGTCAGTAGTGTTCTACTTTGGCAAAAGGAAAACAAGAAAGGCACGCGAAACCATACCTACAAAGAATATAAAAACAAACTGGAAAAAAGAGCCAAAAAGGTAGTTTGATAATTTAATTTGTTTGTACTAGTTTATATGTGAAGTTATTCCCTGGGATTCAGAAATGTTACTGCCAGTAGTAAGTTTTTTTTTACTACTGGCAGTAGCCATTTCCAGTTCAGAAACAGCCCTTCCATAGGACTTCACTTGTGGAGATACAGCACCACCACAATGAACTGTCCCTCGGGCTTACCACAAATGCAAAGTAGACATCCTGATGGAGTGACATATGACAATTAGTCATGTGTCCACCCCCAGAAATGCCTCTGGAAAGTGATTTATGCAGCTGAGTGATTCAGAGAGCTGTTTGGCTCCATAAATCACCACTGCTAGCATGTTCAGGACTTCCAGACAAAGCCAGCAGTAGCACTAGATAATTCCAGGGAGACTTTGGAAAAGTTAATAATGCAACAGGTCTTGCATCATGATGTTATTTCTGCACAATAAGAAGAATGAAACTCTGTCTGGCATTATTGATTGTAATCCTTCATTGCTTATTGGAGCCAGTAAAACCTAAAACCCAACATCAGGGATTTCCTATAAACTCGGGAACAGTTCAAAGGTATGGGGACGTGTCTGTGTGCATGTATGTATGCGTTGAATGTTTGCATGTGTGTGGGGGCAGTGAATGACAGGTGTGCCTGTGCCAACATCATGCATCATCTGCCAGTGGTGATTAATGCAACAAAGTGCTTGTTAGCACTCGAGTGACTACTGAGTAATTCACAGACATGCAAATTAGCTGATAATGAGGCTATGTCTCTGAATGACTCTTTTTCATGAATGCATTAAATGGTCCTTTTTTGTCACAGTCTTACAGCTTGCTCCTCAGATCTTTTTGAATCCTGCCCATTGTTTGTCAAATTTACAATATTACTTGGACTGCTTGGAGTTTTCTAGAGGACAACCGCAATATAATTTGTAGTTTGCACCATTTGACTATTAATGGTAACATTTGTGAAACATTCTTCTTTAGAATGTTGTGGTGCTCTCTGCTTTAGCAAACATACAAAACAGATGCAGCAATGAGTACGCTTTGTGCTCCAGATAAAAAGGTACAATTAGGCGTGTAGTACCACCAGCCAAAACATGAAAGTGACGGAGCATTCTCTGCTATCATTTACATAGAGACAAAAAATATGTCTCAGTTCAACACTCAAATGTACATTCAGGGCAAGTCAAAGTGCAAATACAGACAGCATCCTGCATAGATTATCAGCATTCTCTGCTATAAACTCTGCAAAGACACCTAGTATTCTAGCTCACAAAAATTATACTTTTGTTGCGAATTAAAACAGTACATGAACTCCATGTTGTATGCCATGCATCCTGAGTATATAATACATAGCAGACTTTCTATTTAGTTCCCATACAGCAACAATAAAAAAAATCTGTGTAACCTCAGAGTCTACATATGAGTGTAAAATCTCATAAAATTATGACAGCTAGGTTTGAATAGTAGTCCTGGTTGCACAGGAGTGCTAGGGTGTGGAATGAAAAATAAGCAACATTTGGTCTGCTTGCTTATCCTAGGGAGGGGAAACACTATTCTGGTTGGTGCTACAAATCCTCAGTGGAGACTTGAAAGGCATACCAGCTCATCACAATGCAGTCCACAAAAGACATCGCTGCCTGCTGTATACAAGAGTGTATAATTAGGGGTAGAGTACGTGACGTATACAAGAGTCTGCGATTAGGGACAGAGTACCTGCTGTATACAAGAGTATGTGATTAGGGATAGAGTACCTGCTGTATACATGAGTATGTGATTGGGGATAGAGTACCTGCTGTATACAAGGATGCGAGATTAGGTACAGAGTACACAATAGTATGTGATTAAGGATAGAGTACCTGCTGTATACAACAGTGTGCGATTAGGGACAGAGAGCCTGCTGTATGCAAGAGTATGTAATTAGGGATAGAGTACCTGCTGTATAGAAGGGTGTGTGATTAGGTACAGAGTACCTGATGTATACAAGAGTGTGTGATTAGGTACAGAGTACCTGATGTATACAAGAGTGTGTGATTAGGTACAGAGTACCTGATGTATACAAAAGTATGTGATTAAGGGTAGAGTACCTGCTGTATACAAGAGTGTGTGATTAGGGGATAGAGTACCTGATGTATACAATAGTGTGCGATTAGGGACAAAGCCCCTGCTGCATACAAGAGTATGTGGTTAGGGATAGAGTACCTGCTGTATAGAAGGGTGTGCGATTAGTTACAGGTACCTGATGTATACAAGAGTATATGATTAGATACAGAGTACTTGATGTATACAAGACTGTACGATTAGGGACAGAGTACCTGCTGTATACAAGACTGTGTGATTAGGGCTAGAGTACCTGATGTATGCAAGAGTTTGCGATTAGGGACAGAGTACCTGCTGTATACAAGAGTGTGTGACTAGGGACAGAGTGCCTGCTGTATACAAGAGTGTGTGACTAGGGACAGAGTGCCTGCTGTATACAAGAGTGTGTGACTAGGGGTAGAGTACCTGCTGTATACAAGACTGTGTGATTAGGGATAGAGTACATGCTGTATACAAGAGTGTGTGATTAGGGATAGAGTACATGCTGTATACAAGACTGTGTGTCTAGGAATAGAGTACCTGCTGTATACAACAGTGTGCGATTAGGAACAGAGTACCTGCTGTATACAAGAGTGTGTGGGACAGAGTACCTGATGCATGCAAGAGTGTGCAATTAGGGACAGAGTGCCTGCTGTATACAAGAGTGTGCAATTAGGGATAGAGTACCTGCTGTATAGAAGAGTGTACGATTAGGGATAGAGTAAAATAATATACAACTTCTTCACTGCAGAAGAATGATTTTTCACTGGGATAACTCAGTCTCATATCCAGCCCCAAAGTATATCAGATCTAGTCCAGGGGAAACAGTTGACAGCAGGTCAGTTATCTAGAAGCAAAAATCATAAACTATAAACTAAAAAAAAAATAATGATTTGTATTGAGCTTTAAACGTAAATATATATTACATTATATTAACTACAGGCGGTAAATATAATGCATTAAAATATTTGAATACACTTTCACCATTATCCTTAAAGCCAGCTAGAACCGTGTTACAAACTGAAGCTACAAATCAGCCATATAATGTATCTACTGTATGTATGTGTATGTGTGTGTGTGTGTGTGTGTGTGTGTGTGTGTGTGTGTGTGTGTGTGTGTGTGTGTGTGTGTGTGTTGGGGGGGGGGTAGTCGATTTATTCATTAATTCTCCAGTATCTGCTGAATCCAATTACGGTAGCCTAGTCTGCACTCACTACGAACAAGACAGAGAAACTATCTGTGAATATGAAGTCAATACGCAGGAGCACGCACACATACATACACATTCTTATGCACACATATACAAACTTGCAAACACATTTATTTTGTACACAGCATGCATTCTTAAAGACAGTTTGCAGAATTGTCAGTTCACCTATGGAATATCTCTGGCATGTGTGATGAAACCAACGTACCTAGCAGAAATCCATAAGGACACAGGGAGGACGTGTGTAATCTGTAAAGAAAGTATCCTGTTCCAAATTAAACTGGAGAACCCAGTGATGTGAGTCAGCTTCCTGCTGCACTGCTCTGCTGCTCTGTGTCTGCATTTCATATTTTATAAATTGACTCATTATGACTTTATTAACCATAATAATAGTCTATATTTTATATCTTTAACATTATGGGTATATTTTTGTCACTTTATTAATGTTCAGTGTACAAAATCCTGTATTTAGCGTTTGTACGTTTTTGAGGAAATACAATAGACCACTTTTATTACCTTTTGTTGCTCAGTTGGTAAGATATGTGACACACTATGATGCCATTTATGTGTTAATATTCTAGGAAACAAATCACTGTATGAAAATCTTTAAAGGCCAATACATACAGTGCTTAATAAAAATAAAATAACAAATTGGTACTAAGAAAATCAAAGAAAAACTTTCATGATTAAGTGTTTGCATCTTAACAATTACAAGACTTCATTAGAATAAAAAAGGGAATGTTACAGTTTCCTTAAGTATCCTAGTTGGTGGCATCACACGACATTAAAAAAATAACCTGTTACCATAAACTTTTCCACTTCAAAACACATTTCACATTGATATGCCCATTATGACCAGAATAATGCCCTGCATCTAGTCACAACTGCCACTTATCCTCCTTTTATAATAGGGTGTTAAGAGTCACCCTCCTTCTGTCACATTGTAAAGCATCAATCACAAAGAATAAAAACTTGTTAATTTCATCTGCATAATAATATGCATGCTCAGCTAAAGAATTTATTTTATCTTTGACCCTTTATTGCAAATAAGTGCTATTTTATTAGTCCTGTAACCTTCTAGTAGACTTGCCCAGGTAAGAACAGGTACAACTTAAACACATGGCAACATAAACTAAAAATGTCACATTAAATCAGCTTGTATAATCAAACCATAACTCATATGGGTGTGGCTTAAAAATAAAATTGGTAATTCTCTTACATACACTTGTAAAATTTACAGGAGCCATACTTGTAAACTCTCATATTTACATTCTACCACTAACTTATTTACTGTTATTATTATAACGTAGATCTTCTTACTCAAAATACTGTTTGAAATTGATCCAACTATTACAGGTAAAAAGAGCCTCCTTATCAATAATCTTTACTAAATCTGGATTACCTTCTAGAATTTTCCAGCTATTTCTAATAATCCTGTTTATTTCATATATATCTAAATTGTGCACTAGTGCATAGCTCTGTTATACTTATTTTTCATAATCAATATTTCATTCTTAGAAAACTGTAAAGATTTTTTATAACAAATAGGCAGTATTTCTTTTGTCAAAAACTTATTTACTTACTTTATCCAAAAGTTCCATTTTATAATCTCTTTCAATAAAAAAAAATCTTTCAAAATACTTTTCTCTTTTAGAAAGTGCATATCATCTGTAGTTAACCTTGATAAACTGATGAACTGAGTTTTTACAGTAACCCTCATATTATAAGGATGATAACTATAATAATATAAATACATTTTTTTAAATTCAGGTTTACTAAAATGTTGTATCCCAATATTTCCTTGTCATCTCCAATAAATAATTTTTTATCCAGAAAAAAAACTCTTTCCTTATTTGAATACAGCAGTACAAAATGCAAAAAAAAAAAAAGAGAGAGAGAGATTCAGATTTCTTAAACAGTGTAGTAGTTCTAATTCACTTTCTTACGAAATAAAAAAATACCAGTCACCATCATAATCAACACCCTTTTTCCCATATTCTGCAAAGGGTTGGGATGTCATGCCAACTGTCACCATCTCTTTCTATTCAATGTCGTTCTCCCACCTTCCTCCACAGTCATGCCTGTCACAGATCTTCTCTCACACAGTCCATTCCTTTGCTGATAACTCTGTTTCTTCTTGCCTAGTTCCTGTCTGACTCAAATCTTCTTCACTAGATTGTCTTCTGCTTTCCTGCACATGTGACCAAACCACCATAATCTGTTCTCTTTGACCATCTCTGCAATTAGAGCTACTTTGACTTCTGCTGTTATGTCCTCATTTCTTCATCTGTTCCACAATGTGCATCCTACCATTTGTCACAGGGGCTACGTCTCCATTACCTCTAGCTTCCTCATCTACTCTACCTTTACTGTCCAGATTTCTGTACCATGCAGTAGTACTGGTTGCACCAGTGTTTTTCACACCTTACTTTTTAGTTTCATTGGCATTCTTCTGTCATACACTACACCTGACACACACTGTCAGCCTCTCTGATTCTAGCTCTGACCTCCTCAGTCAGACTTACTTTCTCCTCAACCATCCCTCCCAGGTACATATCTTCTTTTCTATCTCAATTTTTTTTTATTTCTCCTATTTTCTGCCATTACAGCTACCTTATTCGTACTCAGTTTCATCCTATGTGCCTTCAGTTTTGCATTTCATTCCCCTATCCTTTGCTGAAGTTCTTGCACAGGTCTGCCTGCAATGACACATGGACTGCATATAGCAACTTTGTTTAGCTGTCCCCTCTGACCTGCTTGCTAATTAGAAAAAAATAACACAAATAAATATCTACAAAGACACACATTTAAAATATTTTCTTTGCACAACTAGGTTTCTTCTGTTAAGGAAAGATACAAAACTGAGAGTTTAACATAGCATGAAATCTCTTTATTGAAAGGCATGATCATGGGAGATCAAGTAAAACAAATGTGTGTCTCATCTAGCTAAGGGACAGCTCTTATTTTTATTGTAAAATCACACAGTATAAATGAAACAATTATTATGCAGTTTTAGCTAATGGACCAGAAAAAAAACAATATACATTTCTGAAAGATCCTGCTGACAGCATATCTTTGTTCTTTCTTATCATAACCTTGACCATACTGAATAATTTCATTTTTTTAATTCTCCAAGTCTTTTGGGTTTCTAATACCATTATGGGAATGGACGGCATTCCTAAGTCAAAGTATGTTTAAAGTTCATGAAATAAGTATTGTTTAAATTTTTGATATTAGCCAGAAGTGCTCTTCGCAGCACCAGCGATGTGCCCAGTAATGACTCTTTCTGCAATTCATATGGGGATACATGTATCGGTAACGTATCTAAGTATGAATGAAATTCGTCTTTTATAAAACCCATTGATTGTCTTACTACTGGAACTGTCTAGGTATCTTTCTTCCACATTGCTCTTGTTTCTGTCTACAAATCCTGTTTTTTATTACTTTGTGCCTCTCTGTATGTAAGACACTATAGTCACTGGGTGTAGCAATTTCAGTGATCGGTGGTACTTTTGTCTTCTTTTCATGGACTATTATAGCTGATTTTCTCGCGTCTATTTTTGAACTATTGGTAATGGATGATCCCATGTGACATAAACCATCATTTTCTATGATGCTTTGCGGCTCATGTTTCCAGTGTTTTTCAGCTTCTTCAGTATTATAATGTTTGCACAATCCCCAATGGAACAGTCATGCCACATTATCATGACTTTCACTCTGCAATCCTTCTGCCATTAGTATATCACAGCCAGCAACAACATATGCGACTGTTTCCAATTCTGTTTTACAAAACCTACATTTGTCCGTTTCTCCCTCATGTCCAATGGACTTTGTAAACCAACGTGTAAGTAGTCAGCTATCTTGGGCTGCCAATATTAACCTTTCATCTTTTGGTTTTAAACTCACCTCTCCTTAACCATTCTATATCCTTTATATATCTATTTCTTTACAGCTGAGCTAATGAAGCTTGAGAATATCTTAAATTTACTCAGTTCACTTAAAAATGTCAAAAGAGTTCTTAATGCAGGACTGACACTTCTGGACAATGGGATTTAATCATTTACCCCAAAATAATCACAGGGATATGAGTTTTGCTGCAAGCTGCACTAACTATAGAACACAAAGGGGGTTGGAAATACTTTTATGCAATTTTGTATTCCAAAAATACACCAGGCCTTTAACTTTCTGTAAAAAATCATGTTCTTGTAGTTTAACATCATTATTTTCAAAAAAATCTACTAAACCCATTATTAATGTACCTTATCCTTTATATATCTGTGGCATTGGGATTGTAGGATAATAATTAATATTTAAACAATTATAACATTTTAATTTCATGCATGCTACCATCGATAACCCTCATTATCAACTTTCATATTGCTTAAACTTTTAGATTTCATTTGCTTCAATATTATTGTCTTATGCACAGCTCATATCTAAACATAGTCTTTTATGGATCAGCTCTATTAGCTGTCAGTGATCAAATGAATA
Organism: Protopterus annectens; assembly: GCF_019279795.1. Classification (NCBI taxonomy): domain Eukaryota; kingdom Metazoa; phylum Chordata; order Ceratodontiformes; family Protopteridae; genus Protopterus; species Protopterus annectens. The sequence goes on along the minus strand of NC_056729.1, from coordinate 42,576,942 downwards.
AAAAAAAAAAAAGACCAGCAGCCAGATTCATAGTTTGCTCTATTGTGCATACCAGATGAAGGGCAGACTTTGCTTCAGTTGTTGTACCGCCCATGCACATGATTCATGACAGAATCATTTGCCTGACACTATGCAAGCCATGGGTCAATGTGAAAAAGGTATGGTACACCAAGTATGCTTAGTATGTTATACATTCCTGCTGCATTGATAGTATTCTACTGGTGAAAAAAATGTCACAGAAAACAGACTAGGGAGCACTTTATATGGATCCTGTGGGTGCATGACATATATCAGCCATTAGCATATGGGGGCAGGATGCAAAGGACACACACACACACACACACACACACACACACACACACATACACACACACACACTCACACACACACACACACACAGCCATCTGTGTGTGATTCTTGTGTGCATCTTTGTATCCTGTGGTAGTGTGGTTTGAGATTTATAGAGCAAATTCCTTACCAGCAATTAGCAGCCCGGATCTCTGAGCCTAATGTGCAGAACTTGGCCACACAATTCTTGAACCTTTGATGGTATTTTTGCAGCTCAGCACTCATGCTTGCATACTGGGCACCATTTTTATTTCATCATAGTCTTACTGTTTGAGACTGACATCATAGCCAGTGTACACTATACAGTTCTGCTAATCCTTCCTGTAAAAGTTCAGCCCACACTCACTGGATCAACAATAGAGCAGCTGTGCTTTACAAACCGCAGCAACAGGGGCAGGTTACGTTATCACTGTCAATAGAGCAGCTGTGCTTTACAAACAGCAGCAGGTTACGTTATCACTGTCAACACAGCAGCTGTACTTTACAAACAACAGCAGGTTACGTTATCTCTGTCAATAGAGCAGCTGTGCTTTACAAACAGCAGCAGGTTACGTTATCACTGTCAATACAGCAGCTGTGCTTTACAAACAGCAGCAGGTTACGTTATCACTGTCAATACAGCAGCTGTGCTTTACAAACAGCAGCAGGTTACGTTATCACTGTCAATAGAGCAGCTGTGCTTTACAAACAGCAGCAGGTTACATTATCACTGTCAATAGAGCAGCTGTGCTTTACAAACAGCAGCAGGTTACGTTATCACTGTCAATAGAGCAGCTGTGCTTTACAAACAGCAGCAGGTTACATTATCACTGTCAATAGAGCAGCTGTGCTTTACAAACAGCAGCAGGTTACGTTATCACTGTCAATAGAGCAGCTGTGCTTTACAAACAGCAGCAGGTTACGTTATCACTGTCAATAGAGCAGCTGTGCTTTACAAACAGCAGCAGGTTACGTTATCACTGTCAATAGAGCAGCTGTGTTTACAAACAGCAGCAGGTTATGTTATCACTGTCAATAGAGCAGCTGTGCTTTACAAACAGCAGCAACAGCGGCAGGCTATGTTATCACTGTTTCCTACTTATGATGTTTGTTACCAACATATACATTACAACATATGCTGCCATCATCATCACAACTGTCATCATCAGCATTTTCTGAACCATTTTGTGCTACTGAGGGTGTCAGCTGCCTCAGCTCATCTGTGGATTTCCCAAGCATTGGTATTGTCAAGCAACCTGAGACAATAATCATTGCAATGTGCCACATGCCTACCCTGGTTTCTCCTCATCTTCTGATGATTTGTTCCCTTCTCATCAAGGGCAAGCATTCCACCCTTTCAAAGCAAGAACCATGTCCTCTAATTTAGAGGTGCTGATTTTCATGCCAGCCACTTCACATTCAGCAGTAAATCACTCCATTGTATGCTGGAGATCACAGTCACTTGGCTAAGTCCTAACAGGACATTATTTTAAAACAACAGAGATTCTGAGCTGTCATCTGATCTCTGTTTGCTTGTTGGTGAGTTCAGTCAGATGGCTGGGATGATAGCTGTACTGAGCCAGGAAATAAAATATCATCTGCAAAGAGTAGTATCTTTTATGTGTATTAATTATCTTAAAAATTGCTTACATTTTGTGCATATTAAATGTCTATCTGATGGTTCCATAGCTCAGATGACAGTGGGCATTTTTGACTAGTGCCCCTTTTAATGTTTATTGTTTCTGACAGATAAGGGCCTCATGTATCATTGGCTGTATTATTATTATTATTATAAACAGTCTGCAATCATTTATGAATGTTTTCGGAAAGTTATTTTAATAACAAATAATTCCAGTTTATGGTATTAAATCTTTTTCTATGTCTAAAGTAAAAATCGCCATCTCTTCGTTTTTGTTTCTTACATATGCTGTTAGCGTTATTATAGGTTTATATGTAAGTGCTAGGCTAGCTGCCCTTGCAAGCCATTTTAAAGACACTCAATCCCCTCTTGCTTGAAATACCTATTCCATTTGGCTATAGATTGGACTTATCCATCCCATTGTTGTTAATTATATACTACCCCTAATGAGAACAGCCGGGATCATACCATAGACAATTTGAGGGGATTCATGCATGGGATAAATAATTTAGGAGCTGCCTCTGTCCATTAGTAGGACAGAGGGCAGTCCTGGGGTAAATTTTCTGTTTCCCATCTATAGAGCTAAGCTGCACTTCAAAATGAACAGGAATGAGCTTTGCTTTATGTGCATGTGGAGCATATCATTTTTATATTATCTAGGGCTTGTCTAGTGACAATAAATCCTACCTGATCTTCATGTATCAAGCGTGAGGCTTATTTTTTATTCTTTTAGAGTATATAGAAATGAACATCTAATAATCTATGTTTAAAAGTGTGACTCGATGATAAGACGCACAGATATTAAGATACCTATCTGCTTTTAATACCAGTGTTATTTCCGAACATCTCCAGGATCTCAGAATATCATTTTTATCTGACCATTAGTTTATGTATGTAGTATTAATTGTACAACTGTTAGAAAAATATGTATTAATGTATATGTTTAGTGCTTATTAGAAGCTAAAAGGGTTAACACATTTCATTCTATTTTATGTACAGCTTAATTCTGTATGAAATTGCAAGATGCTTTTCAAACTGCAGTACGCTTTCTGAAACTGCAAGATGCTCTCCGACTTAGTATTAATTAATATTTTATATAAAAATTGGACTATACTTTTATATGACAAGAAGTGTTCTACTCAGTTTGGTACCCTCCCGAAAGTAACATACAGGAGGGGTAAAAATCTCAAAGTACTGTTAGAAAGTAGAATTATAACTTCCAAAGAGAAAGAAAAGGGGACTTTCAGCTGTGGAAGCTGTAACTACTGTAAATACATTAAGACGGGTAGCAGACACATAATTAATAATAAGACATACATTCTTAACCACAAATTGAATTGTAATTCTAAAATGGTAGTATATGGAGCATTGTGCCTGAATTGCTCATGTTTTTACATAGGGAAGACGGAGAGGAGATTGCGAGACAGAGTTTATGAGCATATTAATGCCATCTCTAAAATGAAAACTGAAAATGCCCTAGTAAAACATATTCTTTCCCACCCTAATCACACCTTTAAATTCGTGGGACTGGACCAGGTGCAACCCGACAGTAGAAGAGGCCCCTTTAACTTACTGTTAGAAGAACACAAATTATCCTGGCAACTAAGAACCAGTGCTTTCTTGGAGCCAGGATTGAACGAGCAATGTAATATTTCATGTCTTCTAAAGCTTAGAAGCTTGAATAGATAAGAATAGATTGTAGCCATAAATAGTAATTAACTTTCTTGATTTATTAGTATTATAATATATCTATATACTTCAAAGGATACCCTACTTGGTTTATTCAATTGGGTCAGTTAATCTGGTTAGGTAAATCGGTTTTTAATTTAGTTTTTAAACTTTTAGATCTATACCCACACAGTGAACGCATCTCCCATGCATATTTAATCATGTCAGCTAATGGGCGTTGTGGTTAAAGGTGATTTAATAATATGTATTACATTCATAGTATTATGTATTTCTTAACATAGTTGTTCCTCACTTTTTAGTATGTTTTTAAAAACTTTTTGGACTTTTTTGTACCCCTTTAATGATTTAATTACTAATGTAGTAAGTTAATTAGTTAACAAATTAATTGGATTGGAATTTATATAAAAGCTGTAGGTTGTGATTTGTATTTTATCTGAAGAAGTCATTCTAATACGAATGACGAAAAGCGCTTAATAAAATACTTGTGGAATTCGGTTTTCCTTGCCTGGAGTTCTCTTTTTGAGTTTACAGCTTAGTAGGCAATGCCTTGTAAGAAATGTAGAAGAATAGCTTCACTTCCTGATTCTAGTTAGACAAACTCTGTATTAGCACGTTTTTGTCTCCTTGCTGCAAGATTAAAGTGCCTTAACCTGAACCTGCCATGTGTTGATCTTTTTGAAGTTGTTTTTCCTTTGACAACAACTTTAGTTGGAAATAGCTTATAGACTTCCAAAATTAATCCACCCTTCTCTGGAGCTTTATTTTCTTTTAATGTCTTTATTTATCACATAACTTCTATTCCACTAATCTGTTTTGTTAATAGGTCTTTAGCATCCTCAGATAACCTGTTATGTATATTATTGCCCAAGAAGGATTGCATATGTTTTTCTGGTTGCATTTCATTTATTTAATTGATTTTTTTTTTCATATTATTTCCTAAACTTCTTAAGTATAGCATCTGTGTCTGTGTTATTTTCATTAGTCTTTAAACACTTACTGGTGCTAGTCTTATCAAATTTATTCAATATTTTTGACCTATGAGCCAATATATGTAATCATGTGGAATTAATATTATATGATGCAAGTTTCCATATCTCAAGTATTATTTCATTTTTATGACCAAGTATTTTATATGTGTTATTTAGGACAACCACTATGTATATAAACATTTTTTTCTTTCAGCACTTTTTGCCAATATCTATTTTTTGTTCTATGTCTCTCAAATCAATGCTACATTCTTTGTATTTGTTTCATATCCAAAATGTAATTTTCCCATATGAACAAGATTTTACATTATCCCAGATTACATTTCTGTTAAAACATTCTTTGTCATTAAAGAACAAAACTATTTCTTCTAAGAACCATGGTTTTAATTCTTCCAGTTCCAGTTTTAGTAATCTATGCCAGGGTTTTGTATCATATTGGTAGCTTATTATTATTTACTCGATGTAAATGTTAAAAGAATTATAATATCATTTTGGTCATATTTTTATTCTTTGTGTGATGATGTGAGGTAGTGCCAGCTGTGCTAGGGGGAGCAGGGCAGTGCATGTGAAACATATGCCAGCATAGCTAGCTGGAGGTTTGTAAAGAATTATATGCCATTGGAATATCAAACTGATTTGTACAGATGTTTGTGTTAAAAATGTATTTGTAAAGTTGCTTGTGTTAAAAATACATCAACAGTAGTTCCTGCTGGACAGAAAAGAAATATACATGTATGTCAGACTGTATTGTTGTAACTGATTATATGTATATAATTTAACAGAGGATACTGGAAGGGAAGGGGTTAAGCTCAGCCCAGATAACCTTTGGAAAGATAGCCTAAAATTAAATGACTTGGTAGAGGCCATAAAGATTTTATCTCAGAGATGAAATGTCTGTGAAAAACCTTTCTGCAGGAAGGGTAGAAGTGTTGGATGGTTTTATACCTTCCAGATGCTGTATTAAGCCTTAAAGTTCTATGTGTGTATTGTAACAACTCTGTGCCAGTTCCTGGCTCAGTTGCTAGTGAGGGGGTAGTGTGGGAACTACAGGGTCAGGTGACCAGATGTGATGTCATTCTGTAGCCAGCATTGAAATTGTATCTGAATAAGAGTGGGAGATGTGATAGATGCACTTTATTAGACCTGACAAGAGACACGCATCTAACATCATCTTACCTTGCTTTAGTAAGGAACTAGGGAACAGTAATTCTTCAGTCAGTTAGGAAGATATAGGGAGATTAACTAAATATTATTTTCTGTATCTGTCTATGTCTTTCCATCTATGCTTTTTTTATATTTCCTGTGAATTGAAACTCTGATGGTTATTGTAAGTAGATGCTCATTATTTTCATTTTTTATTATTTATTATTAACTGTATCTATACCTTTCACTGAGCCTGGTCCTTTAGAAAATATTTAACTTCTGAAAGCACTTGCATTTTTGTGACACCGTGGCTCCACATTCTTGAAAGTCTTGCTGCTTGGTTACTACCATTTGTATAAATAATAATTTTACTAAGAGTAATTTGATACCCTGGTAAGAGCCTTAGAGTAGCTGGCTTTGGGTGTTCTGGTGGCACTGTAGCTACCTTATAGTCTGGGTTGAGGTGGCAAGGTGGGTAAGCTGTGCCAGCCTTTCCCAGGTGTGTGTGTGTGTTAAAATCAAATCTCAAAGATGGTGTGTGTCAGCTACTTTAAAGAGGGACACTGACAGCACTGATTTCACAGACAGGGTGATGGAGGACTGGGCTTGGAACACTTGGCTAAGAACTCAGCTCTATAGCTGTGTCAGTGGGGAGTTATGTGAGGCCTGGAGTGAAAGCCCAGCCTCAGGACTGGAGTGTGGATTCTCTGTGTGCTGCTAAGGCAAAGTGTACTTGATGCAGAGAGCTACATCTGAAAATACCGTGTGTGTCTATTGCTTTTCTCTGTGAAGATTTCCCACCGGTGTCAGTGGTGAGGATTGAGGCTCCTTGATCACTGGCCCAGAGGAGGGACATCACATATTGGTGAGCAGCGGTGTGGATATCAGTTGAACTTCTGTAGCCTGTAAGCAGTTGTCACTACAGGTATGTGCACTCTCAGCAGCCACAAGGAAAACATACAGAGTTTCATTTTCCTCAGAGGATTTAAAAAACTATCTGGAATTAAACAGTCTTGAACTGGAAGCAAAATGTATTTAACCAGATTCTGCAGAGAAACACTGGCATTTGGAAATTAGAGGAAATGACAGACTGTGGTGTTTGGAGGCTGAAGAAAATGAGAAGTATCATCAAAATGAGAGGGACATGCTGACTCTTTGATGGGAACATGGAGGTAATGGGAAAGGGACTAACCGAAGCCCAGAAGCAACAAAGGTCGGTAAATGTTTTCCACAGTGTACAGAAGGTGATAATTTTGATAGTTTTAGTCATATATTTGAAAGGGTATGTAGACAATATGATGTTGACCTAGGGCCCTGGGTAGGGTTCCTGACCCACATACTACATGGTAAAGCTGTAACTGCTGTTTCTAAATTGTCTGATACCGATTGTTTAAAATTTGACAAGGTTAAACAATGTTTATTGGAATACTATAAGTTAACACCAGAAGCTTACAGAAAAAAAGTTTCAGGAGCATAGGCGTAAGGCAGATAAAGGTCTCTGTGCTTATGTTGCTGAGCTAAGCACTTATTTTCATAGGTGGGTGAGTGGATGGGTGTCAGGTCACCACTTCTGAAAGGCCGGCAGGACTTTTGATCAGGGGACAAGCCCTTAGCACTTTGCCTGAGCACGATAATCTGGTTGGCAGACCAGAAGTATAATTCTGTAGATGGCCTAGTGAGAAAAACGGGATCTTTACTTAGCAAGCAGGGCACCACTGCACAAGAAGGGGATACCTAGTACTGCTCATGCATACAAGGGAACCGACAGTGGGCAGCCTAAACCACCCCAACAAAGTCCACCAGTAACAGGGGAAGCCACTAGTTCATGTGCATGTGCATGGCCAGGATCATGGTTTAGACATTTCAAATTTAACTAGAGGGGCCATGTACCATACAAATGTCCACTGAAACAAGATGGGGAACAAAATGTGGGGCAGCCAGCAAATGGGAATAACAGTATGCCACTGGTCAGTTGTCTGGAGACAAAAGGGGTACAAAACTATCATCAGAGTTTGTATCCTATCTTAGTGGATGGAAAATGGGATATTGCTAAGAGAGAGACAGCCTCTGACATGACTGTTGTGAAGCCTGCAACGGATAAAGAGGAGAAGCACTTGCTTGGGCAGTCCACTGCTGTCAGAGCTTTAGGAGGGACCTCATTTCAAATACCTTCGGCCAGGGTTCACCTTGACAGGGAAGGTGGAAAAGGAAGCAAGCAAGATGGTGTGTTTCAGGATATCCCTGCAGATGTCATGATAGGGAATGATTTTGATAATGCAGTACCTTGTGTGCATGCAGTTACATGCAGTCAGGCTTGGAGACAGGCATGTGGGTCTGGTAGACTGGGGGAAAAAAAGACAGACCTCACACCTGAAGCTAGGGCTGGTGATGTGGCTATTTCAGGGTGGGAACTGCCCTGTAAAGTGAGTTTGAAGGTGAGTCACAGCTGCTGATAGGTACTGATGTTCCCTTGGACAGGGTGACTGGAAGGGCAGAGGTGAGTGGTAGTACCCAAGCTGACAGTGATGCACCACTGTCAGAAGATACTAGACTTCCTGTGGAAGGGAAGCTGGGAAGGGTCACCAAGGTTGAGTTGAGACAGGCTCCGCTCTCGGAACCTACATTACGAGGCTTGAGGGAGGTTGCAAAGGAGGTACCTCATTATCAAGGAAAAGGGGTGTCTGTATACTGGAACAAAGGGTTACTGTATAGAAAGTGGAACCTTGAGGAAGGGCTAGAGGGAGAGGTAATATAGCAGTTGGTAGTGCCCAAAACCTACTGTCTGTTACTTCTAGCCAGTGCCAATGACATTCCATTTGCAGGTCATATGGGCATAAAGCATACCAAGAGATGTATTATGCAGAACTTTTATTGGCCTAGGATTGCAAGGGATATAACAGGGTACTGCAGAGCCTGTGAGCAGTGTCAAAAAGTAGGCAAGGCAGGAGATCAGGTCAAAGCTCCTTTGATGCCTTTGTCTGTGATTGAGGAGCCATTTCAGAGGGCAGCTATGGATATTGTGGGACCTCTGAGTACCCAAAGTCCCACACGGAAAAAATATATCCTACTGGTAGACGATTATGCTACTAGATACCCTGAGGTGGGGTGTCTGTCCTCCATCAAGGCAGAGAAGGTGGCAAATGCTTTGTTATATATTTTCAGCAGGGTAGCTTTCCCGAGAGAAATCCTGACAGACAGAGGTGCCAATTTCATGTCAGACCTGCTGTTTGGTCTGTGGGAGCACTGTGAGGTGAAGCACCTAAAGACTACTCTCTACCACCTCTAATGGTCTTGTGGAAATATTGAACTCTACACTGAAGACCATGCTAAGGGCATTTGTAGATCAGTTTAAGACAGAGTGGGACAAATATCTGCCCATCTGTTGTTTGCATACAGAGAGGTACCCCATGAATCCACAAGTTTTTCATCCTTTGGGTTGCTGTGTGGGTATAGGGTGAGGGACCCATGGATTGGATTTGTGATGAGTGGGAAGGCGAGTGCGAATCCCAAAAGGAGTTTGTTGTGGCATATATCCTAAACCTCAGGACAAGGCTTATGGAGCTCATGGGTTTGGCCCCAGGAGAACCTGGCAGGAGCCCAACAGCAGAAAAATGTCTGGTATGACAAGAATGCTTGAGCCCAAAAGTATGCCATGGAGCAGCATGTTATGGTGATCATTCCTGTCAGACACAGTAAGCTGTAGGCAGTTTTGGAAGGACTTTCGAAGTGGTAAGGAAGGTCAGTGATGTTAACTATATGGTAATAAGTATTAGCAATGTTCTACATGTGTATTGTGACACCTCTGTGCAAGTTCCTGGCTCAGTTGTTAATGAGGGGGTAGTATGAGAATCCACAGAGGCAGGTGGCCAGATGTGGTGTCATTCTGTAGCCATCACTGAAATTGTATTTGAACAGTAGTGGGAGATGTGATAGCTGCACTTTGTTATTAGACCTGACAAGAAACACTCATCTAACATAATCTTGCCTTGCTTAAGTAAATAACTAGGGAAAGTTATCCTTCAGTCAGTTAGGAAAATATAGGGAGATTATCTACTGCTTTTCTGTATCTGTCTGAGTCTTTCCATCTGTAAACTGAAACTCTGGTATTTATTGTAAATAGATATTCAGTATTTTCATGTTTTGTTGTTAATTATTTATTAATTATATCTATACCTTTCATTGCGGCTGGTCTTTTAGAATATATTTAACTTTTGAAAGCACTTGCAATTATTTAGCGGCACTGTGGCTCCACATTCTTGAAGGTCTTGCTGCTTGATTACCAGTACCATTTGTGTAAGTATTAATTTGACTAAAATTAATTGGCTACCCTGGTAAGAGCCTTAGAGTAACTGGCTTTGGGTGTTCTGGTGGCAGTATATCTACTTTGTCTGGGTGGAGGTGGCAAAGCAGATAAGCTATGCCAGCCTTTCTCAGGTGTGTATGTGTTAAAATCAAATCTCAAAAAGTGTGTGTGTGTCAACTACTTTAAATGGGGACACTGAGAGCATTCATTTCACACAGAGGTTGGTGGAAGACTGGTCTTGGAATACCCAGCTAAGAACTCAACTTGATAGCTGTGTGAATGGGGAGTCTTATTTGGGGCCTGAAGAGAAAGCCCAAGCCTCAGGAGTGGAGTGTACATTCCCTGTGTGCTCTTAAGGGAAATTGTACTTGGTGCAGAGAGCTGCATCTGAAAATACTTTGTGTGTCTATTTTTTTCTCAGTGAACAATCCCCACTGGTGTCAGTGGTAAGGACTGAGAGTCTTTTATCACTGGCCCAGAGAAGGGACCTCACACCTTACTACTAACATTCTCATTTAGGTCCACAGATATAAATATTACATCTATTGTAGACAGAGTACCAAACACATAAGAATAATGAATGAAGTTGAAAGAATTTTATTGGTTTCTTTTCTTCACATCCATTAATGTAACTGATTATACTGAATATTTTAAAAGTTTAGCTGTAGCAGAGATTCTAGGAGATTTAATTGCACCAATGTCTTTATTACTTAGTAACATCTCTAACCAATATTATGCTGTATTCCATATAGGTCATTAACATTTCCAGATGTTTTCTTGTATATTTAGTGTCAAGACCAGGTATCCAGTAAACATTTGCTATGTTATATATTCTGTTTTGGTACTCAAGAAGCATTGGATATATTATACTTGTATCATTGTAAGCAAATTGACATTATTAAACTTTTTCCACAGTATTAATGTACTTTGTTATTTAGATTTACAATAAGATACAGACGTTTCATATTGACCAATAGTAAATTTATCTTTATCTTCTTCAGTTATATGTGTTTCTTGTATAAACTCAACATCAATTTTATTTGTTTGCTTGTACTTAAACCATCGCGGTAATTAACTAAAGTGCCTAGCATGAGCCGTATGGCTTGTGCTGGAAGGGCCCTTGTACCACAACATGCCCATGTGTGATTCAGAAACATGTTAGCTCTGACAAGCTAACACCTCATTACTGGCTAATTTGTGTGTTTCTTGAATAACAATTACTACCATGACATGCAGAGCATGGCTAATCTGCATATTGTGGTAGTCACCTGCTGCTTGTATAGGCAGTGGCATACTCCCAGTCACTCATTCACTCTTTCACACACACACATGCCAAATTCTCTGTACCCATCTCTACCCTTTCTGTTTTTCTGAACCTGTTACACTGATAATGGCATTACAACATGTACCTATTAGGCGTGGTGGTCTAGTGTGCCCCCAACCCCCTGATCCCTGGTATGATGTTGGTGCTATTGCGGCACTTTAAAGAGTCACCCTGGTGTTTAGTGCATCTCCCCATCCTGATCCCCATTATGATGTTGGTACCATTATGCTGCTTTAAAATGTTTCTTTGGTGTGCAGTGGTCCACCCCTGATCTTTGTACAACCATTGGTGCCATTATGGAAATTTAAGAGTCATTCATGGAGTCTAGTGGCTCCCCCACCACATTTGTGTTAGGTGGTTGAACTCAGCCTTCAGTACTGCAGTGTGATGGGGTTGGCTGTGCTGATTTACATGGCCAAGCAATTTCTTGAATTGCTTGGCCATGTAGATGTCTTCCTGAAGGAGGTTCTGGGCAGTGAGAGAGTACATGGCAAATTAACATTTGCCTCTCCCCCCAGAATGCCTCATTTGCATTCAGCATGGCCACGGGGTCACCCCTTTGTGGTGTAACACGTCTTCATGTTAAGGGACCATGCATCAGTATTATCCCACACTCCTACCAGAAGCAGGAAGAGTTATGTGCTATTTGGTATTCAAATTGTATGTTAATTTGATGCCCAGTTTTAGCTGGATGTCCCTATTTTTCAAAGGCCTTTTTTTCCTATTTTTAATGTCTACAGGTTGAGAGGTATGACTGTGTGTGAAATGGCTGTAATTTCTTTATGTGCATGAATAAAAACTCAGTTTTAGCATATATTTGAGTTTATTATTCCTGTTTTAGGGATGCCACCTTTACAAATGCCCAAAGTGGGACATTTTTGTAGAAATGTGAGGTTTTGCAAGACTAAACAAACCCATTGCCAGTACAAAGAGATAACTTTACCTGTTTGACAAAATAAAAGCTTATTCTTATAACATTTGAGTTACTTGTACTATTTCATACAACAGTAGTTGTTTCAGATACAAAACAACTGTTTTATGCAACTATTAAATAAGACTTGGGAAATAGTTTTGTCCTAAATTCTCAGGACATTTGCCATTTTTTAGATTTTTTTTTTTTGCAGGAGATAACTGCCCAGAGAGGGACTGTCCCTCACAAAGACCTAACCTGTTTGTGTCCCGATTGACTTTCGTGGAGGGATGAACAAGTCAAAAAGATATGAAAACATTTTTGCCTTATAAATTCACTAACCAATAGGTGTTCGTGAATATATTCTCTAAGGAGTCTATACAAGCTGTGAAATTATGTCTATGCCTGAACAATCGTATCATAAATATTTACTAGGTAAATACATATTTATGAGTATAACCAGCATTTTTGTATAAATGAATCAACTGATTTTGTAAGATCAATTTAGCTTACTTCTATGTATTTTAAAATGTCATCAAGCAGAAAGTACAGTTTTGTACCTACCATAAATGTAGATGTTCGAGTGTTCACACTGCTGCAGTCATCACACTTGGGTTATCCTGCCATCAGTCGGTCCCGCAGTTGGCCAGAGTTCCAAAGTCTTGGTCCGGCGTCGGTTGCTGTCGCCTCTTCCCTGACGTCAGTGCGCCAGGGGTATATAAGATGCATCCGAATCCATTTTCTTCAGTTTTTCTTGCCCCAGATGTCAGGTGCCCCTAGGTAGGTAGGCAATACATATTGCTATAAACAGTTATGCATATAAAATAACAACAATACCTTCAGATACAAGCAAATGCACTACAAAGGATGTATAGGATAGAAAGGTATATATAAGGCCAGCCAGTTCAGAGGGGATGGAGGGAGGGTAACCAGGACTGCAGCAGTGTGAACACTCGAACATCTACATTTATGGTAGGTACAAAACTGTACTATGTTCATCGTGTCACACTGCTGCAGTCATCACACTTGGGTGGAATCCCAAAGCTAAGGTTGAGTGGCTGGTCTATAAAGAGTTAGGATTGGTTATGAGGCCCTGCAGAACTGCAGTGGCAAATCCTGCTCTGGATTTAGAGTAAGGAGGCAGGTGGTAATGCTTGGTAAAGGTGTGCACTGAACTGAAAGTTGCAGCCTCCAAAATTTCCTTTGTAGGTACTCCTCTGAGAAAGGCCATTGAAGTGGCTGTAGCCCTGGTGGAATGTGGCCTAATGTGTTTTGGAACTGATTTTCCATGATGTGTGTAGCAGTAACGAATACAGTGTCCTATCCATTTGGATATAGTCTGCTTTGAGATAGCCTTGCCCTGTGTTCCTGAGCATATGCTACAAACAGTTGCTCAGTTTTCCTGATAGCTTTTGTTTTGTCCAAGTAGAAGCATAGTTGTCTGTGTATGTCCAAAGAATGCAGAAGTTTTTCCCCTTTATTCTGGGGGTTTGGATAAAAAGTTGGCAAATGGATGGTTTGATTAAGAGCCACACTAGATACCACCTTTGGCATAAAGGTAGGGTTTGTCCTTAGAGAAACCCTGTCCTGATGAAAAATTATAAAAGGTTCCACTGCCATTAATGCCTGTAGCTCTGAGACTCTTCGTGCTGAAGTTACTGCTAGGAGCAGAGCTGTTTTCCATGATAAAAATTTTAGATTGGCTGTATGAACTGGCTCGAAGGAGGCAGGGTCAGTTTTTCCAAAAAGAAATTGAGGTCCCAAGTGGGCGGTCTTATGTTTTTAGCCCCTCTGAGGTACTGTTTTAGCAAAGGATGAGAGAATAAAGGAGGATCTGTGTTGTAATGTGCTGAAATGGCAGAGGCGTGGATCTTAATTGATGAAAAGGATAGGCCTCTGTCCAGCATCTCAGTTAAGTATTGTAAAATCTGAGGAATGTTTGGGACAAGAGAATCAAGGTTTTGAGCCTGGTTCCAGGCACAGAATCTTTTCCATTTTTCTGAGTAGGCCTCCAAAATGACATCCATAACTGCTTTAGAGAGAGGTGTTGCCTGTTTGTCTAATGGATCTGCCATGCAGCCAGGTTTAAGGTTTTGAGCTGCTAGTGCAGAATCTGATTGTTTTGTTGAGTCAGAAGGTGTGGAATTTGAGGCAAAATTCATGGTGGTCCTTGAGCAAGGTTCCTTACTATAGGGTACCAGTGCTGGCATGGCCAGTCTGGAGTGATCAGCCTGGAGTGATCAGTATCATCTGTGTTTTCTCTTGTCTGGCTTTTAGGAGCACCTTTGGAAGGAGAGGCAGAGGTGGGAATGCATATACTTTTAGGTTTTTCCAGCTGAACAAAAGAGCATCCACTTTCCATGCTTGTTTGTGGTAAGTCCTTGGGCAGAATTTTTGTAGTTGGTAGTTCAGTGGGGAGGCAAAAAGATCTATGTCTGGGCATCCCCATCTTTGCGTTACCATGCTGAAGATTTGTGGATTCAATTTCCATTTGTGAGGGTCCATATTTCTGCTTAGATCGTCTGCCAGAGTATTTTTCTTTCCTGGCAGGAATTGTGCTTGCAGGTGAACATGGTACATTAGAGCTGTGTTCCACAAGGTCATGGCTTGCCTGCATAGGGGGTAAGAATGAGTGCCCCCTTGCTTGTTTATATACCACATAACTGTGGTGTTGTCTGTCTTTAATAATAATTGTCCTGGATGCAGAAGGTCCTTGAAAGCTGTTAGGGCATTTTGTACAGCTA
The DNA here is from genome assembly GCF_019279795.1 of Protopterus annectens. Classification (NCBI taxonomy): domain Eukaryota; kingdom Metazoa; phylum Chordata; order Ceratodontiformes; family Protopteridae; genus Protopterus; species Protopterus annectens. Next base: position 42,561,877 of record NC_056729.1, on the reverse strand, counting down.
ACATCTCTTTTCGATTGATGTGTAGATGCATATGGTCTGTGGTCCACTTGCCCTGCATGCATTTTCCTGCCACGTGTGCTCCCCAGGTGTAATCCGAAGCATCCGTTGTTAGAGTTTGCCTGGCTGTGGGTAGGGTGAAAGGCTGACCCTTGTTTAGGTGACATGCCTGTGCCCACCATCGAAACTCCTGTTATAGGCAGGGAATCATTGGTATTATTGCTTCTAAACTGTGAGAGTGTTGGAGTCCAAACACTTTTTAGGTACCATTGTATTTTCCTCATATGCAGTCTGGCATATGGTATTAGTAGTATGCAGGATGCCATGAATCCCAGGGCCTGCAGAATTTTTCTTTCAGGGAGATGGGACTTTTTTGCCAGTAATTGAAAATATTGAGTTAGTTGAACTTGTTTGTCTGGTGTGAGGTAAGCCATCTGGGCCGTTGTATTTAAGCTGGCACCCAGGAATGTAATCTGTTGTGAGGGCACTAGTTTTGACTTCTTTTCATTTACTGTGTACCCTAGAAAGGTTAGCAACCTTTTCACAAACACCAGATGCTGTAGGAGGATGTCCTTTGTCTCTGCTTGAATGAGGCAGTTGTCCAGGTATGGATATATTTGAATTTCTTTTTGTCTGCAAAAAGCAACTACTGGTGCCAGGCACTTTGTGAAGACTCTGGGCGCAGTAGATAAGCCAAAGGGCAGTGCAAAGAATTGGTAGTGCATTGAGCCAGCTTTGAATCTGAGGTATCTTCTGCAATTCTGTCTGATAGGGACATGCAGGTATGCCTCTTTGAGGTCCAGAGTAACAAGCCAAGCGTTCTTGCCCAGCATGGGTAGAAGCTGCTGTAAAGTCAACATTTTGAATTTTGGAATATCCAGGTAAGTATTTAGAAATGAAAGGTCTAGTATGGGCCTCCAGGCCTTGTCCTTTCTGGGGACTAGGAACAGTCTTGAGTAAAATCCTTGTCCTTGTTCTTGCTGTGGTACTTTTTGAATAGCTCTCATGTCCATGAGGCCTGAAATTTGTTTTTGTGCCTCTGCCCATTGATTTTGTGGCAGGTCTGGCATTCCTTTTAGCCTTGGTAACGTATGAAAGTGGAACCTGCAACCGTGAGACACAATATTCAGAACCCATCTGTCTTGGGTGATTGCATGCCAGTTTTGAGAAAAAAGTGCTAGTTTCCCCCCCAAGGGGGCTTCCAAAAGGGAAGTGCTTGGCGTGCGAAGGGGAAAGTCATTGTGACTGTTTCCTGTAAGGCTGAGACTTGTCCTCACCTCCTCTTGGGGTTGAGGTGCCCCACTGTTTTTGTCTGCTTGAGCCTTTGGGTTGAGATCTGCCTCTTGGGCATCTGTATCTGCCTCTCTGTGGCCTGTCTGACACTGGAAAGGACCAATTTTTTGTAGGCCAATTTCTGCTAAATCGAGGTGGCTGTACTTGCAAGAAATCCTTGACTGTTTGCATAGATTTAGCTTTTTCCTCCATTTTCTTTAACACCTCTTCTGCCTTAACACCAAACAAGGTATCATGCTGTAAAGGAGCATCCAATAATTTGCCTTAACATGATCAGGTAAACTCTGTTCTTTTAACCAAGCATGCCTTCAAATCACTGAACCTGTAACTGCGGCCCTACAAGAGGCCTCTAGAGAATCAAAACCACATTGCAGAATATGTTTTCCCACCTGTTCAATTGCATGCAATAAATCCTGCATTTCTTTACAATCAGGAGCTTCTGAGCTTGCTAGCATTTTCTGTTTTAATTGAGTCATCAAATCTTGTTGGTACTTAAGCATGTGAAACTGGCAATTTAAAGCTCTTACAGCTAAAATTGCAGAAGTGTATACTTTCTTCCCCCATCTATCCAAAGCTCTGGAATCTCTGTCAGAGGGTACTGGATTTTTTGCAATGGAAGCCTTAACCCCTTTTGGACCCTGGGAAATAGTTTCTGGATCAGCAGAAGGGTTTTTATAAAGAAACTTGTGAGAGTTAGGGACTCTGTAGTACCCATCTGGCTTGGCTGGTGCAGGGGGCAAGGAGTCAGGAAATAAAATGGATTCAGAGAACACATCATCCACAATATCTAACACAGGTGGAATAGCCAGGGGCCTGTGCTGAGGTAGTAAAAGGAAATCTCTGAGCCTTTTCTTAGAATCTGAGTATTCCTGACTTTCCCAATGGAAGTGCTCCCTCATGGTATGTAAAGTTTCCCCAAAAGAATAATCCTCAGGAGGAGAGGCTGAAGGGATAGATTCTTCAGCATCAGAGTCCTCATAGGGAGGTATAGAGTACCCCTGGTCAAAAGTGGAATCAGAGGAAATGGAAACCTGATCAGAGGAATCATAGTCTGTATCCTGCCTAGGCTTTTCTCAGGAGGGGGATGGGAACCCCTGATTAGAGTAATGAGGTCTTCTGCCATTTTAAGCATCTGTTTTTTAGGCATGGAGGTTTGTCCAGGAGAAGGCTGTACTTGTTTATTTGTCTTTAGTGGTACTTTTGTCTTGGTTGCTGTTTTGATAGTAAGTTGTAAAGGTCTGAAAACACCATCAGAAGCCGATGCCTGCTCAGCGGCTCTGGAACCATCTGAGGGATTAGTTTCCGTAGGCCCAATACCTTGAGTTTCCAGAGGCCTAGTTGTCTCCATGTGGTAGTCGGAGGTGGCCTGTGGCTCTGAGGTAGCGGATGTCAGGGGCTGCGAAAGCACCTCACTGAGAACCGGCGAACCAGCGACTGGCCTAGAAGAGGCTTCATCGTCAGTTTTGGACCTCAGATGTCTGTCTTTACCCTTGTCCTTGCGTTTTTTCGGTAATGCATTAGTCGGATGATCCGACGGCATAGTATAATTGAACCTTCGGCCAAAGTAGTGCAAAGCAAACTCAAAACGCCTTTTAATAGTACGTTTGTTAAATCTAGCACAGAACAGACAACTAGTGACATCGTGATCAGGGCCTAGGCATGGAATACAGTAAGAGTGGAAGTCCTTATGAGGTATTTGCTTTCCACAAGAAATACAATTGTTAACTTTTTTCTGACATCGGTCTGAGGCAAGAAAAAGTTTCCCCAACGGGGTACTTAGCTTTATTAAAGACTTTGGTTCTGAAATTAGACTTCAAAAATCTCAGGAGTCGGCCGACCAGCACTTGCAAACTGCTTCTGCTTCGGGCACCGCGTGGCAAGAAAGACTGAAGAAAATGGCATCAGATGCGTCTTATATACCCCTGGTGCACTGACGTCAGGGAAGAAGCGACAGCAACCGACGCCGGACCAAGACTTTGGAACTGTGGCCGACTGCGGGACTGCCTGACGGCAGGATAACCCAAGTGTGATGACTGCAGCAGTGTAACACGATGAACATCAGCTAAAAGTATATGAGGCAGATGTATTTTCTTTGCATATTTCAAGACAACCAGAGAGATTCAGAGTATACTTGGAGTTTTATCATTCCTGTCTAAGTTTCCTGGCTTTTGATACAGTACAGCTTACAAAAGAAGACATTCTCATCAGATCTGGTCTACATGGAATGTACAGCTTTCTAACCTCTAGTCAAAGCAGGACACCTTGAATGGCATAAGGTTATTCTGAAAATGACTAATATCCTCTTTGTCAATGAGGCATAATATCAATAGCTTTGAAACATCAGAATTAAAATACTGCATAACATAAGGTGGCTTCATAGAGTATATATATGGCAGTTGATTATGATAGTTGCAGCAGCTTTTGCAAAGCTGCTTGCTGGTATAATAGTGACACAGATGCAGTGCTGGCAGTTTGGTCCTGGGCAGGTGCTTATTTTTAACATTATGGAAAGCCAAAGCCATTACATATAATGATCAGTGGAGGGAGAGAGGGAAGAGTACTTTGTCAGTTTACCCAATAACTTTTATGCACTTTGTCCATTTTGTGGCATAGAATTGGTTACTGTGTCTGGGGTTAAGGTATTTCTTTCTTTCTTTAAATATTTATCTGATTTATGTATGTATGCTCTGTGTGCATGTACTTTACTTTGTTACTTCATGGATTATTTGTTTATTTACTTAATTTACGTACTCACTTGTGTAAAGCTATGTGTGTGTGTAATCTTATTGTAAATATTTCTTAGATAATTATATATTCATGAGTATAACCAGAAGTTATAGTACGTATGAATTGATTACGTGGCGTCACATCAGTTCATTTGCATATACTTTTAAAGGGATGAATGGAGGTGCTTGAGTCCAAAGTACTTGAAAACCAGTGTCTCTAAGTCAGAGACTTGAGGTTCTTCTAGCTCTTGGAGTCTGCTGCTTACACTTGAATATGAATATATGTTCAGGCAAGAAGCCATAGGGAGGGAGCAAAAAGACCAGGAAGGAGTTCTAAGCTTAGGGAGCAGGAATGTACTTTTAGGTTTAGGGGATGGGAGGGGAGGAAGGGAATTTCAGGGTTACAGCGAGATTAGCAATTTAGGTTTAGGGATGAGAGTTGGAGTTTTAGGTTTAGGGTTCAATCGTCAACTTTAAGGTTAGGAATGGAGGTTTAGGGTAAGAGAGTGAGGACTTGGGTTGGGAAATGGGTCAGTTTTAGGGTTAAAGTTTAGGTTATGTTAGGACTATAGGGCTTCATAGAAATGGGAGATCTGGCTAGTGGGAGTTTGAGCGTTTGATTTTTTCAAGCAAGTAGCAGTAAGCAGGTGTGTTAAGCATGTGATGACCTATAGTAGACCCACTTTTAAATGTCATCAAGCGGAACTGTTAATGTGTGTGAAATAGATGCTCTTTCTTTGTCTATTATAATCAAGACAAACTCAAAGATTCAGGGTATATTTACAGTTTATTATTCCTGTTTTTGTGCTTCCTGCTTTTTGAAACCGTACAACTTAGAAGAAAAGACACTCCCTTCTCATTTGCTTTGTAGAGAATATTCATGTCATCAGATGCATTTTTTGTGGATATTTTTTCTGATCAGAATATACTACATGAATTAGCTTTCCAATTAATATCCTAACTGAATCTGAGGAGAAATTAATGAATTACATCTTTCAAGAACTGCCATATTTAAGACAAAGAAATAGTGTAAACATTTCTGTCTCATATATGCACCAATCAACCATGCAGCTATGAGTACATGTGGCCATATAAACTGTGAGACTATGTAAAGCCATCTTAATCTGTCATTTGTCTTTTTATTATGAATAGCTATTAAATATCAGATTATTAGATTATGTTTCAAACTAGATATCAGTTAACTCAGAAACCATTTTCAATATATTATTATGCAGTCGATTAATATATTAGAGTGGCTTACCTCAGTATCTGAAGACAATGGTTTGGCAGAGAAATATTTTTTTAAAAAAAATATTCTAAATTGTGTTCACTCAACAACTAATTCACTAGATTTCAAACATATATATGACTTCTAGTCCTTTAACATTTTCTGCTACAATTTGTGTCATTTAATTTTTCCTTCTTTAAGTGCTAGAATGTCAACATTTGTTTTATGTCTTCTTTGATGCCACTACAGTCCGGTTCTCCTGATCAAATCTTCTTTTAAGTGATGACTGTGTCCATTCCATTGATTCACTTTCTCGTATCATTTATGATATTGTACATAACTAGCTGCCTCTACTAGTATAGTAATTGGTTTGCCCCTAGATATTAGCTGTATTTTTATGTTTTTTTTCCTGGAAAAATTAGTTGAACCTTTACATTTTTTTTTTACAAAATTTACACCTAAGCCTAAGCTGCTTTTTTATATATTTGTTTACACTGAGTAGTTATCAGATCTCTTAGTATTTGTACCACGTTTTATTGGGGTGCTGTTTCATGAAGATCTCAATACAAGTTCCTTGTATAAATATGATATAAATTTAACAATTATGGATCTTGATCTTTTATTCCCTTTATTACAGACTTTCTTCTTATAGCTGGGTGAGCCTTCTTAATGCCAAAAGACAGGTTTTCAGACACTTTTAGTATCTTGGAAATCTATGTAGTCAGAAAGCTTACTATATTGTTTCCTTATAAACTCCCTATTACAACAAATATTCTGATTTATTTCATCTCTTTCTGTTTACTAACTTCTCTATCCTCTCTATTAGCCATATGTTTTGCCTCAATAGAAATTTTGATTGATGTTCCTTTTCCTTAACTCGCCCAATTGGTTCATTTTCTATTTCTTTTTTCCTCATGTCATACTGAGATATTATAATGTTTAACATTTCATTTTGTTTTATATAGTTTTGCTGTAAATTGTACATTTTGTTCAAAAGTCATTTTATTTTTATTGTTCATTCTTGCACTGATTTATGCAGTTGTTGCTACGGCAGTTTACTTCAGCACATACTATCACTCAATCTTCTCAGTCTTTTGATAAACTCATAGAAATGTTGCTTCTTTCAAAATTATTTATCTTTGCTAAAACACCGTTTCAGTCAGTATATATAACATGTTCTTACTTCCTAGGTTTACTTACTTCACTTTTATGTGGTTTTACTTAAAAGTTTCAGGCTAGTATAAAAGCTTTCCTGTAGAGCTTCTTTACAATGCTGCTGCCTGATCCCATCGTGGCCACACCCCTTCTGTATTTAACACTGATACTCTGTTACTCAACTGTCTTTTAATAAACTGTTATATTTAATGTTAAAAGCTTGTGGCTGATTTTTTTTATTTACCTTTTTATTAACTGACATGAGGGGGGTATTTGCTGCTGAGTGATAACTAGCTGCTTGTATGCATCTCTGTTTAAGACAGACTTCTCTGCTATAAACTACCAATAGTCTGCTTTCACTTTCAGCTAACTCCTACTTTAAGAGTAGAACATTAACTGCAGTTTTCCAGATTTAGATTGGAAATGGTGGTAGGGTCTACTTTGGACCAGAATAAGGAAGACTGTAGTACTGGTGGGCATTACTAGCCTTTCCTGGAAATGGATGAGTGTGTGTGTATATGACTGCAGTACTTTAATCAAATTACAGTTACCATGGATAACTTAACACACAAGTAGGAAAGAGGCCTTAGAAATCTGAACCCATAACTCTGCTCTGTGATTGATTGGTGTGGAGCACATTTGGTTGTGGATAATATAGGCCCACAGCTTATGGCAACAGTGCATATTTCCTCCACAAGGTCTTCATGCCTAGATGTATATAGTGATTATATATATATATATATATATATATATATATATATATATATATATATATATATAGTATATAGTTTGAGTTATGTCATTTGTATAAATCAAGAAACCATTCCCCTGGTGGTCATCTCTCGTACGTGCCACTGTGCAGAATTTTGTAAGACCATGCCATCACATTACTGTGGTTAGTGGTGTGGATTTAAAATCCATAGCCCCTGCCTATTACATATGTGTGTACATATATAAACACATATACATACACACACACACACACACACACACACACATATATATATATATATATATATATATATATTACATATACACTACATTGCTGTGATTAAATAGAAGTTGGACATCAACTGTGATGAAAGATTGAATGTGCCAAGTTAATGGTTTGTAAATAAAAAGAGGTGACCATTCTTAGGAAGGCTTGTAAAATTGTGCATATTTTGAACACATCTTTCTAACTAGTTTTCTTCTGTAAAGTGAAATGTTGCTGGTACCCCTAGTTGAGATGAAATATGTATATTGGTATAGATTAAGGAAGTTTGTTTAGTGTTTTAGATTCACAGGATAGGTACTTTTAAGATTCATAGACCATGCTGGCAGAAAACGTAGGATTTACACTAAAGTCAACAGAAAACAGTTCATTTGCAGCTCATAGCTTTAAGTAATCAAGCTCTCTTATACAAAAGATGAAGCATTGCTAGTAACATCTATGTTATTTAACGTTTTACTTTTTACGATTTTGGAATTGTAAAAAAAGAAAATTAAAACATATAGTAGTCTGGTATTTGCTCTTTTACCTCGGAAATCACCGTATGTGAAATAATGCCAACTCACCCATCCGAGAAAATGTTGAGGTTCCTTTCAGGCTATGGCTCTTGTGGAGACCAGTGTTTCCATTTTAGGTGGAGAGAGTGAGACAGTCCAGGCAGTTCATATACAGCAAAGGGTGTCAGTAAAAATCATGTGCCCCAAACCTTATCAAACTCATGGTAGTCTTGGCATTGTGGATGCAGACTATGGATAGGTCAAATGAGAAAAGCCTTTCCAGCCACGAGAATGACACTATATGGGATTACTGCTATCTTCTCATCACTTGGTGGTCGAGATTGAGGAAAGGTAATAGGGAATGACAGACTACAGAGATTAGGGAACACCAGCTCATAAACATATATTAGCTTCCGTGTTCTACCTCTTCATATTTATTTTGCTTATGTTTAAGTAACTGGGTTAGTCCCATTTGGATTGTGGCCTATTTAGACCTGAGAAGGTCTTCATACTAACTAGGGAGAATTTAAAGCACTAGAGAAATTCCTCTACAGTGTTGTACTTGGTTGTTTCCAAGATACAGGAATCTGAATATTTGCCAGATAACTCAAGTATTATTTCTGGAACTGCTGATTTTGATTCTACAATTCCTACCATTCAGATCACTATTTTTATGTTGGTTGGTTTATGTGATGAGGCTGCCTTACAGTTCATTGGTAACATCTACAATCATTTCTGTCTTTTTTTTCGCCCAGGAACAGACTTGTTGTATCCAAGAAACTTCTTATGCTATGGGGAAAATAGAACTACAGTACAACATTTTCAAGTTTTTTTGTCATCATTCTATGCATGTGAATATTTTCTTTTCTCTGTGCAACTGCAATACTGTCTTATATGTATAATCAGATCATTTTTGTAAAGTAAAGGAGTTTACATTTCTTTATTCATAAAAACATGTAGTTGATGTACTACTTCTAATGAAGGGTATCCTCATAGTATTGGTATGACTGTTTATGTCTGCCCTTTCTGAAGGGATAATGCCCATAACCTACTAAAATGAATTCCTGTGTGTGTGTAATATATATATATATATATATGGATTCACTTCAGAAGCTCGAAATACTGAAATCTCGAATTTCAGTATCTCGAGCCCAAGAAGTGGAATCCACAAAACAACGAAAACTAAAAATCGCGAAATTCAAAACCTCGAATACCAGAAGTTTTGAATTTCATGGTTTTACTATACACACACACAATCATTCTACTACATGAAAGCGGGGGGGGGGGCAAGCCCTCCGGCACCCCCCCACACCCCCCTACTTAAATATTCTTACTCTGAGGTCGCACTACATACACACATAAACCACCACCACACAAGCGACTTTCTCTTCGCACACACACACATCACAGCAACAAAACACACTGACACACCACAGCCCCTACCCAAACCCCTTAACACACACACTTACCTGAATACATAACCACAGCAGAACTTTAGAAGCATGAAATTCAAAGCCTATGGTATTCAACGTTTTGAATTTCGCACTTCTAAACTTTTGCTATTATGTGGATTCGGCTTCTTGGGCTCGAAATACTGAAATTTGAGATTTCAGTATTTCGTGCTTCTGAACAGAACCCATGTATATATATATATATATATATATATATATATATATATATATATATATATATATATATATACGTTGGCTGAATGGAATAGTAGTCAGTGACTTTAATCTTGGTATCAGGTTAATAACCAGCTTGGTGGAAGCATACTGAGAATGCAGGAAAAGGGTATCAAGAGTTCCCCTAGGAAATATTGTGGATGTGCGCATGAAAAATACAATGGTACAAACTAAGTTACTAATGGTAAGTTTGCATTGGAATGAACTGGGCTCAGACCACAGTGGGTGATTAAAGGCCTGTTCTACAGCAGACTGTGTAAAGCTTATTTGGGTGTTGTACCTGTTGGCCATAAACCAAGGCAGTAGACTGCATTTGCTGTAAACTAAGGCCAGTCATCCTCTTGCATATGCATACAGAGGTAGTGGTGCAGAATCAGGCTCTGTAACCCATATCCCTCACATTTCGCTGAAAGTAAAATAATTCATGCACCTCATCTGCACATATACAAACTATGAAAAGGCTTTAAAAGATGTATTATTTAGGACATTTTCTGCTTGGCTACTTGCATATCACATTATAATGACTTGCACAGCAGTTCAAAAATTCACATTTGTATGCAATGAATATACTGGCACAGGAACATCTACTGTACGCATGTTGCTGACTGCACATAACACCAGCTGTAATGAAGACTGTCATGAACTAATTCCTGGGCATGCCTGGCTTTTGAATCTGGAGAACCCTGATGCTACGTCCAACATTTTTGCTGTTGCTCCTCTATGTATCATGTAAATGGCACAGGAAAGTGATACATCATGGTTGACATGCATGGACAAGAAAGGCATCCATCACATTACATGGATTTCACACCAGAAGAGGTACAAGATTCTTGGCCCAGGTACCATGGCATACAAAGGTAAAGCCCTATGACTCAGATGACCCAAGTTCAATTAGCATATCAGCAATTGGAGGAACCAGGGCTGGGGGAATGACAGTGAAGTGGTTCTGCTGATCACCCATTCTTGGCAGAAGACAGGTGGTCTACTCTGCTGCAATGACAGGTTCTGCTGAGAGTGTTATGCTGCAGATAAAACTGAGAATGTCTGTCTGGCTTCTGTCAAGCTGCTTTGGCAGTGGTCTTCATAGAAGGCGCACACTTCCTAGAGAGGACATATAGAGCAGCATGCATGCCCTGACAATGGAAAGAGGGCATTATAGAGCCCTTGCATGCACAGTTAGGCTGTTAAGGTGCACATAGCTAAGACATGCAAAGCAAAACCCAAACTGTTACCTAAATGACAGCCTCACACAGCCGATTCTCACTCCTGTGACTGAAGAATGAATGGGCTAACTGGCCAGGATAGGGCTGATGGCTGTTTGGCAGCAGTGGATAGACAGACAGACACACACACAAACAATCACACACACATGAATAAAAAACAGGTACAAGCTCCATAGATGTAACAAGCAATGTCTGAACTGCTGAACTGAAACAAATGAGACCGTGACATGGAGGCAACAGGGCGAGGACGATGTAGGGAAAAAACAAACAATTACTCTAGAAGATGGTAACTGGTGTCAATCTGAAATAGTTTTTTGGGTGCTAGGCAAGATTACAGGTGTAATAAATAGGCTGCAAGAATACCAGTTAGGGTGACCTCTGCTTTCAGACTGCATGGCTGTAGAAGAGTGAGAAATATGCTAGAGCATATTACATTCCAACACAGTATGGCATTGTGCTTCAAATGCAATACCAAAGAATTCCATATTCAGTAGGTCTCCGGAGCAATACTGCTTGGTTCTTTTAACGTTTGTATATTCAGCAGTCAATATTATCAGCAGACAGACAACATAAGAACATGATCAGTATCCAACATATGCCTGCTGTGTTCTTGTTTCCAATACAAATGTTTGTTCTCAGCATCAAATGCAACACATAGCAATAAATAATGAATATTATTTACTTAAAAAAGCTCCAGATGACAATAAGCTTATGCCCAAAAGATATCATCACAACTACATGATTCTGCACTGCTTAGTTTCAAAGAATATAACTTGGAATGTTTAGTAATGTATTTATTACTTGTTGCTCTTTACATATGCCTACCAACTTAAGCATTAAGTAGCTCTCCTCCGTGCTCTTACACAAGCACATGTTCTACTGAAGTAAGTCCAGAACAAACCCCAAAAACAAACCACCCCGGTGACATCCCAAAATATTAAACAGTATATACAGCTGAAGGAAAAAAAGTATGATAAAAAATCAGGAAAGGTAATTCCCATAAAGAGAAAAACTCTCAAAGTAAATACAACTCAGGGTGCTAATTAGGTCAAGCAAAGCCAACTTTGAAGTCAGTATAGCCTCCCAGGTGAAAGATGACCATAAGGCCTTCTACAGCTATATCAGAAAAACATTGAGGGCAGTACACAGCAATGTGCTGAACTGGGTGGTTAATGGTGCTACATTCACTGAGCCGGGCAATATAGTGAACTTGTTAGTGGACAAATTCAGCTTCAAAATGACCCCCTTCTCACCCACAACCATCTCTGCAATAATACCCTCAAACATAACTGCACAAACTATAACTAGGGAGCATGTACTGGCTGCCCTCACTAAAGCCAAGAACATGGCCTCAATGGGCCCAGATAACATCTCAGGATGCCTTATAAATAGTCTAAAATATGACTTATCAGGACCCCTGGAGTCATTACTTAACAACAGTCTTAAAGCAGGTTTTGTGCCACATGACTGGAGGACTGCAACAATCATTCTCCTTAATATTGGAGGATCTTCAACTGATCCCGGAAACTGTAGACCCATTATTCTAAGCCTTTGGTTGAAGCACGTGGGCTTCAGACCAGTTGTTTAACATTAAGAAGGTTTGTGATCTGCACTGTTGTGGCAGGACAGGTAGCTTACATCTTTCTAAGAAAGGAGTTGATGATTGAAAGCTTAGTGCCTGTTATTATAAAAGTGTATTAGTTCTGGTTTAAGCAATTGGGCTTTGGGCCAGTTATTTTACATTAAGAAGGTGTGGTCTGCACTCTTGTGGGAGGAGAAGGTAGATTCTGCCCTTCTGAGCTGGGTGTTCTTGGTTAAAAGCTTATTGTACCTGCTTATTTGAACTGTTTCTTTCTGAAATTGGTACACCTTGTTTGATGTAGCATAGACTAAATTCAGACCTGCTGAATCTAGCTTTGTTTGTATAACGAGCACTAATCCAGACCACCTTTTTTGGAGAAGGTTCTCCTGCACCCTAGTGGCAGGAGTGTGCAGTTAGAACTTGTCTGATTGAAGACTTCTGGAACGGGGCTCAGTTTTTAACTTTTTATTGGTTAATTTGTTTAAATCAGTTTGCTAATTTGCTACTGTTGTATTATATATATATATATATATATATATATATATATATATATATATATATATATATATATATATATATATATCTATATATATATACATATACACACACACACTTTATGCATCACCGCTTAGCTAGGGTTAAACTATTCCTGGTGCCATAAAGTCTGTTCTTCAAATTTTCCCTTTGAACTAGCCAGTATTTTAGTTTTAGCACTAAAAGCGGTTTCTTTAAGCTCAGCACTTGTTCAGAACTCATTGTAAGCACTAAATAAGCTACAAATTACTACAGCACTCAACTTTCCTCACTTGTCTAGAGGAAAAAAGTTTTTAGTATTTAATAAATAAGCATCTATTCAGGCATGTCTAAGGGTCAGCTCCTGGTGTTTTCTCCTGTCTACCTGATGAATCTGGGCATCTTGGGGCAATGTAGCAATTGCCTCATGTACACAGACAACCCTCTCCTCCAACCACCCAACACTACAACCTGTGAGAGATGCACTTATACAGCCAAACTGGAAGCAAAGCTCTCTTCACCCAAGACTGGACATGACAGGCAAGAGGAGAAGGTAAACACTTGCACCACACCACACTCATCACATAGTCCCTCAAAACCTACACCACCAAAACACACACACAGAAACACACACCTACATTCATGAAGGCTGTCAATAAAAATCTGCTCAAGCAACAGAGACCTCCACTGCAGAAACGCAAGCAACCTCCACCCTCCCAACACAACCCTAATGGCACATAGCCCACAAATTCAGTGTACCACTCAACCACAGCCCATAAGGCATAACAACATACTCAACACTCTAATCATAGGTGACTCTATAGTCAGGCACACTGATGTTCCACTCACCAGGCTAAACAAGGAGAAAGTTACTGTCAGCTGCCTGTCGGGTGCCAGGATCCGCCACATAATGCATGGACTCAGGTCACTCCACAAGTACAAATATGACTCTGTCATTGTCCATGTTGGTGTGAATGACCTGGCACATACCTCCCTGGACTACATGAAAAGAGACATGGAGGAGCTCTCTGATCTTGTAGCCCAGGCAGGTATGACCCTATCCCTGAGAAGCATCCAGCCATCACCCAAAATGATACCACAGTACAAGGATACAATGATTTACTTCATCAATTGGCTAAGCTTCTGATGTCATTCTAAGGGGATCCAGTATCTGTCTGCCTGGGGTGACATGATCGACAGACCACGATGCTTTGCCAGAGATGGCCTTCACCTGTCGCCCTTGGGATTCCGGATACTGGCTAAGGCTCTTGCCACCCCTATAGTGCCTTTTTAGGCAAGGTTCAAATGACAAATTCACCACCTTAACAGGTACAAGCATGCAAAATCTGAGGGTAATGCTACTCAATGCTAGAAGTCTAAACCTCAAAATGCATTCACTCGAGGCACTCCTTAAAATGGAGAGCATCTTCATCTGTACAGTGACAGAGACCTGGTTCAAGGCTCCAGAGAGCACCCCTGCATTACCAGGCTATAATTCATATCACACATTTCGGCCACCTAACCTGGACTGAAAGACTAAAGGCGGAGGCGTGTCCATATTCATTAAGGATATCCACACCTCCAGGATAGTTGCTCAGCATAATGCATCCAAGATTATCGAAGTGCAACTAATTCTGGGCAAGACCACAATCCAAATTGTAACTTGCTACAGTTCCCCCACCATGCCCCAGGATTCCCACTCCTCATTTCTTGATAGACTGGAAAATATTAGGGTACAACCCAACACCCTAATAATGGGTGATTTCAACTACCCCACCATTAACTGGGAAAACTACTCATGTACCAACTCTTTTGCTCAATGTTTTCTGGAATTCATTAATTCCAATGCCTTGGATCAACTTATCCACACCCCCACCAGGGGCAGCAGTATCCAAGACCTCATTACCAACATGGGCGACCGGTGTTCCACACTAGAGGTCAATTCCTCGTTGGTCAGATCCTACAACAAGCTAATCACCCTAGATATCCACATCCCACCCTCACCCCCATTAGGAAAACCACCATAAAAAATTTCTCCAAAGCCAACTTCATGCTTTTTAAAACAGAAGTGGCAAATTTCACGACACCCATGCAGACAGACAATAGAGGTACAACTGCTGAATCCTACATAAATGCACTTTATAAGCACTTACACAAGTCCATGGATCATGCTATCTCTAACAGAACCAAGATGCTATCCTCCAAAAAAAGGAAGCCAATCTGGTGGTCCCCTGCCATAAACAAACTCTACAACAGAAGAAAAAAACTGTTGCAAAAAAAAAAAAAAAAGAGTAAAATCCCATGATTGGGGGAATTCCCTGGTCAGCCTCAGTAAGAAGCTGAGATCCCTCATAAAATCTTCCAAAGCTAGTTATGAAAAAAAAAAAAAAAAAAAAAAAAAAATCGCCACTGATTCTAAAGACAACCACAAAGCATTTTATAGTTATGTCAAGAATCTCAATGGCAACACTCAGATCTGCTCTGAGTTACAGCACAATGGCACTAAATATACAGAACCGACTGATATTGCCAACATCCTGGCAGATAGGCTCAGTGCTAACTTTACCCCCCCCTCTCACCCCTAAAGGGCCCATCTCTATACCGGAAGAATGCAAAATTCCTGTAATCATGGCTGCACAGGTAAAAACCACACTCTCCAAAGCCAAGAACACAGCATCTGTGGGACCTGACAACATACCAGACTGCATTCTACATAAACTGAAGAATGACCTGGCACCCGACCTAAGCACCATGTTCAGTCATTGCCTCACCTCAGGCTTTGTTGCCCATTGAATGGCGCACAGTGACAGTTATCCCACGCCACAAAGGGGGAGCCACCAAGGGAACTACCGCCCCATTAGCCTAATGAGCCTGGTCTGCAAGGCCATGGAATGTATCATTATGGCGCTTATACACAAAGACATTGGTAATCTCCAACCTCTGAACCCCACTCAGTTTGGGTTTGTAAAAGGCAGATCATGTCTCCTAAACTGGATACACTTCTTTGAAACAGTCATCAAAGCCGTAGATGAGAGTAAGGTGGTTCACACAGCCTATCTAGATCTCGCCAAGGCTTTTGACACCATCCCCCGCTCTGAAATTATAGATATACTCACTAAACTAGGTATAAATCCATATGTCACAAGATGGGTTGCCAACTGGCTCACTGACAGAACCCACACTGTGAAAGTAGCAGACTACAAATCCGACTTCAGACCAGTGACAAGTGGAGTACCACAGGGTTCAGTCCTGGGTCCTCTCCTGTTTGGTATCTACTTTTCTGAAGTACAGGCTAACACAGAAGGTCTTTGGCTAATGAAGTTCACAGATGACTGCAAACTAGGAGCCATAATCAAAATTCCTAACGATGTGGACATCCTACAAAAGGGCCTCACGGAGACAGATGCCTGTTGTCAAAGCCATGGCCTCAAGCTCAATGCCAAAAAGTGCATTGTCAACCCCTTTGGTAAAATCTCTGTACCCATGAGCTACCGCATAAGCGGTACTCTTCTTAACACTGAAAGTGCGATAAGAGACCTTGGGACACAGGTGGACAGTAGTCTCTCTTTTGATAATCACATCGCCACAGTAGTCAGGAAACCCTTCTACGTGGCACACCTCATCACAAAAGGTTTCTCATCCAGGAAAAAAAAAAAGAGGTCATTGTTTCCCTCTACACGTCACTCATTAGACCTATTATAGAGTATAATGCCCCTTTCAGTATGTACCTCACTAGACATCTACTACAACTGGAAAGGCCACAGAAATACCTCACAAAGAGGATTACCGGCCTCAAACAGATGCCCTATGCAGACCATCTCAAAAAACTCCAGCTTTACTCCATCGCATATCGCCTACTCAGAGGCGATGTCTGCCTAACATACAAAGCTATGTCAAACCCAGAGCTGTTGGACATGCTCCACTTAAAGAAATCCCAATATCTCAGAGCTACACGCTCTAGGGACCTAAACCATGTCACTACAATAAACAGAACATGTTGGAGGGATAGATTCCTGTCCAGAGACTTCCCATATTCTGGAACAAATTACCTATCCATATCAAACAAAGCTCCTCATTAGCATTCTTCAAGAAAAATCTTGATGACTGGATGGGAAATAGGAATTTCACCCTGGGGATCACCTCCGTGGCTTTGCTCAACAGGGGCACAGGAAAATAATTTTCTTGGGTGGCGAAAGCCAGGGTACCTTTTTGGCTAGGCTTATATAGGCCCTAGGACCAATAGCCTAGTACCTACCTATGGGTAATTGGAAATTCACCCCTGGTCTGGCTCCTATGTCTCTGATGGAAAGAGGCAGTCAGTAAATCAAATTTGTGGGTCACATTTGGGTTGCACAACTAGGCTTTAAAGGGCACTAGTGGTCGTTATCCGAGTATGCACCTATGAACCAGAGGCACTCTTCAACTACATCCCCAAAACAGGTTGTGCGACAAGTGAATGGATGGCTGCAATGGTCATCCCTCTTCATAAGGGTGAACCATCAACTCACCCTGAGAGCTACATACCCATTAGTCTGAAAACATTAACATGGAAAGCTAAGGAAGCATTATCAAGGAAATGATCAACAAGGACACTGGCAACCTGCAGACACTGACCACATCCCAGTTTGGTTCTGTTAAGGGAAGCTCTTGCCTACTTTAACTGGTAGACTTCTTCGACAGGGTCACCATGGCTATGCATGCGGGGAAAATGGTGCATACTACCTACCTTGATCTAACCAAGGCATTTGACACAATACCCCACTCAGGTACTGTTGACAAACTCTCAGAACTAAATTCCTACATAACTCATTGGATTGCCAGCTGGCTCACAGATAGTATCCAATAAGTCAGGATCTGTGGGACCACATCCACCAGGAGACCGGTCGCCAGTGGAATACCCCAGGGCTCCGTGTTGGGCCTGCACTTGTTTGACATTTACTTCTTGGAAGTCAAGGCTAATGTCAAAGACCTGTGGATAACCAAGTTCACAGACAACTGTAAATTAGGAGATATCAACAATTCCCCCATAACACCACCTACAAGAGATTCACACAAATAAATAACTGGTGCAAAAGCCATGGATTAATGCTCCATGCAAAGAAATGTATCATAGTGCCCTGAAGATGTGTTACTGATGTACCTATCAGTGACCACTCCAAGAATTTGAACAGTTTTACATTTTCATTTCCACTTCCTATAGTTAATGAGATGTGGACCATTAGAAAAATTATAGTTTACAATTGGAAAATTGTACTAGGTAATATAGATTTAGCCAAGATTATAGGACTGCGACCTCTGTTTACTTATAAAAAAAATTACAAACATTAACAGTCTATTAAAACAGGGTTGCATTAACAAAACTGACATAAAAAGTGCACTCATTCAGAAAAAAGGTAGTTGTTCTTGTAATTCTTGTAGACAGTGTAGGTACATCAGTAACGCATCTTCAGTGGAATTCAGTCACATAAAAAGAACTTTTTTTTGCCAAAGGATATTACACTTGTCAAAGTGAAATGGTAGTATATGTTGCACAATGTTTATCCTGCCCAAGTTATTACATAGGGAAAACTACTAGGTGTTTAAAAAGATGTATTTATGAACATCTTTTAGCAATTAAAAAAAAAGAACAAACCAATGCTTTGGCAAAACATGCTGATATTTGTATTGACTTCAAAAAAATTGTTTTTTCAGTGATAGATACTGTCAGTCAAGAAACTTTTTCGGGTGATTATAAAACCTGGTTAGAATGCAAAGAATCCTTATGGCAAATTTACTTGGGTGCAGATGTTGCACCAGGTCTAAATGACACCATTAACATAAAGTACTTTTTGCAAACTAAGTTATAAAGTTTTTTGAAAACTTAATTTTATGACATTTATTAGAATGTACAAAAAACTTTTGAATTATGTTTTCTACTTTTACTATTTCCATTATATGGATTTTTGTAAGTATTTTTTTACATTTATAAAAATTAGCTTTCTTTTTAAACGATGATTATTCAGTCATGTGACTGCTAATTAAGTATTTAAATGCTGTTTTAGGGTGGTTAGAGTGCTTTTCTGATGAAGTTCACAGCATATTAAAGTAAATAAAAGCGCTAATCTTTGGTGTCCGTGTCTTTTGGTCTTGGTTTGGAGCAGTTGTTTAGTTTTCCCAGTGATTTTGTGTCTTTTCAAGTTTTTTTGGAGTTTGCTGACCAGGAATATCTAACTGAAAGGATACGACTGATATATTCAAAATGTCTGTTGTGTATTATGGTCCCATGTTAAACTCACTGAGTCCCCTGACCTTCTCTGCTACCAGTATTTGCACTTGCATATGTTGTCATTGCTGATACCACTCACTTGAACCATTGTAATACTTATCTTTGCTAATCCCCTTTCTGTGCCTTTCTCATGTGCATGGAAACCAAGGCTAGGTCAGAGTTACGTGAATGCCATACTCTTAAAATCACTACGCAATTTTTTTTTGTGCACACTAGTTCTTCACTGATTAACATACTTACTGCCTATTTATCTGTTATAAAGTACAGTGAACACCCCAATACTTTTTTTCTTTCCAGTAACTACCCTCTTGCATGCTTAGTGGTTACTTATGGCATGCTGCACTCCTATAGCATAATTTGGAGAAGTACTTGTGTAGTGTTAAGTTGACCACTGATTACAAGGAATGTCATTCTGTGTAATCATATGATGAATTCTCCACTGAATGTGTAAAACTGATTATTGCTCAACAGTTGATTATTCACTTAAAAGGAAGACAGAATGCCGAATAACTAATTAATCTTGATTCCTTGGTCTATTAATACATATACCCAGTGGATACACCTTGTAGCATTCATACGCCACATAATGTTCATTGAAATTTTAACCAGGGAACTTCTTATAGTGCATTGTTTGTTTTAAAACTATAGTTCACTTGTCAATACAAATGTGAAATACATGATCAACTCTTTTCCTTGCCTATTTGCCCGCTCATGGGTTGTGTAATATTGATTACTTCTTCCCTTGTTTGTGTGAGTAATTTAACTGCTATTACAGGATATTGCCTTAAGCATAACACATCTTATATGCTTTTTTCCTGTCGGTCCTGCATGTTTAGTAACTTACATCTCATAAACAGTTTTTTTGCTGATGAAATGGCACTATTGGTATTGTTCCCAATTGATCTTGTTTATTTTGCAATGGACTTCTAAATTGCTTTATTTTGAACTAATTGTTTGACTTAACTGTGCTTTATAACTGTATTTTTCTGGTGACACTGCCTTGCCCTCTCCAACTCTTCGACATCCTCTCTATATCCACCTCTAACTATTCTGAGCAGCTTAACACCCTCTCCCTGTACTATACCTTTTGAACTGCATCGTTTAACTGCATCCCCATCTCACCCTCTTTACTTTATTTTTTTTTCCTAGATAAACAGTATTGGTAAAAATATTTTGACTCTAAAAATTGTAAATACCTACTTGAACCAAACCTCCCACTACCACTTGGGTTGACTTCAATGCCTTGAATCGTACATAGTTCTTATCTCTCCGTAACCACCCCTGAAACATGGACTGGTTCATTCTACCATTGGCAAGACAGTTTTACTTTTATATTTTTGATATTTAAAGTTAATAAAATCTGTCCCTGTAAATAGCAGCATACACGTGTTCCTTGGTTAATTGATTTATTAAAACTGTTGCCATTGGTTGGTTTTAAGTATTTAACTTTGTCAGCTGTAAGTAGTACTTGTTTTTCTGATGAAGTCTGGTTGATGATGAAGTCTGGTTGATGAAAGTGCTGAATAAAACAGTTTATGCTAAAGGCAGTTTGCTCGTTCTTGTGTGACTGCAAGTGTTTTTAGCCTTACAATATTACCTGAAATACTTAACTCCTTCAGTCAACTTTACACACTCAAATATCTCAACCCAAAAGACAAAACACACCCATCTTGTAAACTACTAAAACTACTTTTCAAACTATTACACCTATATGCAGCCACAGCTAGCCTAATTACATTATGCGGAGGCATACATCCTGACCAAGGTCCTCAAACCCTACCCTGTAAACTCAGCCCATTCAACACACCACCTTCCACAAACAAATTACCTACAAAAAAATCCTCTGACCTTTTAATACTAAACACGAACCTTAGAAGCCTACTTAATAAAATCCATGACTTCCATGCAACCATTGATCTCTACTCACCAGATATCTTCATCCTAACTGAAACATGCCAATTGCCATCCTCTCACCCATAGCTCCGGCGTCGGTTGCTGTCGCCTATTCCCTGACGTCAGTGCGCCAGGGGTATATATAATGCAACCAACGCCATTTTCTTCAGTTTTTCTTGCCCCAGATGTCAGGTGCCACCAAAAAGGTGGTCAGAAATTAGTACCAAAAGGAGCAACCACAGCACAAACACAAAATCCCTAAAGCTATAAGCAAATACATCAGTAAGGCATAGAAGAGATTTAGCCAGTAGATCAGAGGGGATTGGAGGGGGGGTGGTAACCTGGACTGCAGCAGGGTGAACACTCGAACATCTACATTTATGGTAGGTACAAAACTGTACTATGTTCATCGTGTTACCCTGCTGCAGTCATCACACTTGGGTTGAATCCCAAAGCTAAGGTGGGGGGAGGTACCATAGAGGGTTAGTGGAGGCTATAAGGCCCTGCAGAACTGCAGTGGCGAAGCCCGCCCTTGACAGAGTAAATAGATAAGTGATGGTGTTTGGTAAAGGTGTGTACTGAACTCCAAGTTGCAGCTTCTAAAATTTCCTTGGTTGGAACCCCCCCCTGAAAAAGGCTGTAGAGGTAGCCGCTGCCCTGCTAGAGTGGGATCTAATGGTAGCAGGAACTGGTTTCCCATGATGGGTATAGCAGAAACGTATGCAATGACCTATCCATTTAGAAATAGTTTGCTTTGATATAGCCTTCCCTTGAGAAGCTGTAGCGTAGGATACAAAGAGCTGGTCAGATTTTCTGAAAGCCTTAGTTTTGTCCAAATAGTAACGAAGCTGTCTGTGAATGTCCAAGGAATGCAGGAGTCTCTCACCTTTGTTCTGTGGATTGGGGAAGAAGGTGGGCAAGTGGATGGTTTGATTTAAAGCTACACTGGAAACCACCTTACGCATAAAGGAAGGATTAGTTCGTAGAGAAACTCTGTCTTGATGAAAAATGAGGAAAGGTTCCACTGCCATTAGTGCCTGTAGCTCTGAGACTCTTATAGCTGAAGTTATTGCTAGGAGCAGGGCAGTCTTCCATGATAGGAACTGTAGATCTGCAGAGAAAGCTGGTTCAAAGGGAGGTAGTGTTAGATTTTCCAGAATAAAATTGAGGTCCCATGTTGGTGTAGGAGCTCTCCTGGGCGGTCTAATGTTTTTTGCCCCTCTGAGGAACTGCCTTAGAAGAGGATGTGAAAATAAAGGTGGATCCGTGTTGTAGTGAGCTGAAATAGCCGAAGCATGGATTTTAATTGAGGAAAAGGAAAGTCCTTTGTGCAACATCTCAGCTAAATATTGTAGAATGTGAGGCATGTGAGGATGAATTGTGTCTTGGCCTTTAGCTTGGTTCCAGGCACAAAACTTCCATTTGTCTGAATAAGCCTTCCTGGTGCTTGGCCTCCTGGCTTCCAGAGTAACATCCAGAACTGCTTGTGAAAGAGGTGCTGGATGGATGTTTAGATGATTTGCCATGCAGCCAGATTTAAAGTTTTGAGCTGGCTGTGAAGAATCTGATTGTTTTGTTGTGTGAGCAAATGGGGGATTTGAGGCAATATCCATAGTGGGCTGTGGGCCATATTTTTCAATAGCGGATACCAGTGCTGGCGTGGCCAGTCTGGGGCTATGAGAATCAGTCGTGGTCTCTCCTTTTTGACTTTCAAAAGAACCTTTGTGAGGAGAGGCAATGGAGGGAAGGCATATACTGTCAGGTTTTTCCAACTGAAAGAAAGAGAGTCCACTTTCCAAGCTTGATGGTGAAATGTCCTTGTACAAAATTTTGTCAGTTGATAGTTTTGAGGACTGGCAAACAGGTCTATGTCTGGAAGGCCCCATTTTAGAGCTATCATTGCAAATATTTGTGGATCTGGTTTCCACTCGTGGGGATCCTTGATGTTTCTGCTGAGGTCGTCTGCCAATGTGTTCTTCTGTCCTGGCAGGAATTGAGCTTGTAACTGGACTTGGTAGGCCAGAGCTGTGTTCCGTAAGGTCATTGCTTGCCTGCATAGAGGGTAAGAATGTGTACCCCCTTGTTTGTTTATGTACCACATTACTGTGGTGTTGTCCGTCTTTATTGCAAGTTGTCCTGGATGTAACAGATCCTTGAAGGCTGTCAGAGCTTTCTGTACAGCTAGCATCTCTTTTTGATTTATGTGCATATTTCTTTGATCTGCAGTCCATAGGCCTTGAATGCATTGTCCTGCCATGTGTGCCCCCCAGGCGTAGTCTGAAGCATCTGTTGTGATAGTTTGCCTGGCTGGGGGCAAGGTGAAAGGCTGACCCTTGTTGAGGTGACATGCCTGTGACCACCATAGAAATTCCTGTTGTAGGCAGGGAATGAGAGATATCATTGTGTCCAAGCTGTGGCTGTTGAGACCATACACTTCTTAGGTACCACTGTAATTTCCTCATATGCAGCTTTGCAAATGGTATTATTAGTATGCAAGATGCCATGAAGCCCAAAGCCTGCAGAATTTTTCTTGCAGTTAATTGGGTCTTTGTTGCCATTGTCTTGAAATATTGAGTCAGTTGTAGTTGCTTGTCTGGCATAAGATAAGCCTTCTGGGCCGTTGTATTCAAGCTGGCACCCAGGAATGTCATTTTTTGTGAGGGTACTAGTTTTGACTTCTTTTCGTTTACTGTGTACCCCAGGCAGTTTAGTAGATGCTTTACAAAGGCCAGATGATGTAAGAGAATGTCTTTGCTTTCTGCTTGGATGAGGCAGTCGTCCAGGTATGGATATATTTGAATTCCTCTTTGTCTGCAGTATGCAATTACTAGTGCCAGGCATTTTGTGAAAACTCTGGGCACAGTAGATAAGTCAAAGGGCAGTGCAGAGAATTGGTAATGGGTTGAACCTGCAATGAAATGGAGGTATCTTCTGCAACTTTGTCGGATAGGGACATGCAGGTATGCCTCCTTGAGGTCCAATGTAACTAGCCATGCTTCCTTGCCCAACATGGGAAGTAGCTGCTGTAGTGTTAGCATCTTGAATTTGGGTACTTGTAAGTAAGTGTTTAGAATTGAAAGGTCCAGAATTGGTCTCCAGGCATTGTCCTTTCTGGGCACTAGAAAGAGTCTTGAATAAAATCCTTGGCCTTGCTCTCGAGTAGGTACCCAGTTGAATGGCTCTCATGTCCATGAGAGCTGTAATTTGCTTTTGTGCCACTGCCCATTGATTTTGTGGCAGGTTTGGCATTCCTCTTTTCACTGGCAAGGTGTGAAAGTGGAATCTGTATCCTCGTAAAATTATGTCTAGGACCCATTTGTCCTTTGTGACAATGTGCCAGTTGTCTGCAAAAAGTGTGAGTTTTCCCCCCAAGGGGGCTGCCAAGAGAGTATTGCTTGGCCAGATGAGGTGCAAGTCATTGAGTTTGCCTTCTGGTGGTTTGAGACCTTTCTTCTCCTCCCTTCTGTGTTGTAGAGCCCCATTGGTGAGGTTTATGCTGGGCTTGTGGTTGTCCTCTGCCTCTTGGGCGTCTGTATTTACCCCTCTGTGGTCTGTCAGTGGCTGGAAAGGACCAATTTTTTGTTGGCCAGATTCTGCTGAAGCGAGGGGGTTGTACTTGTAGGAAATCTTTGACTGTCTGCAAAGATTTTGCCTTATCTTCCATTTTCTTTAAAACTTCTTCTGTTTTAACTCCAAAAAGAACATCTTGCTGTAAGGGAGCATCTAGTAGTTTTGCTTTAACATGATCAGGCAGAGTTTGTTCCTTTAACCAAGCATGCCTACGTATAACAGACCCAGTGACAGCTGCTCTGCAGGAGGCCTCCAAAGAATCAAACCCACATTGTAAGGTATGTTTGCCCACCTGCTCAGTGGCGTGCAACAGATCCTGTACTTCTTTCAATTCAGATTGTTGAGGGAGAGAGGTTATTCTTTGCTTTAACTGAGAGATTAGAAATTGCTGATACTTAAGCATGTGAAATTGTGGGAATCAGGCACTCTATAGTATCTGTCTGGCTTAGCCGGAGCAGGAGGTAGAGAGTCTGGGTTGAAACTGGATTCTAAATAGACATCATCCACAATGTCCAAAACTGGTGGGATGGCAAGTGGTCTGTGTTGGAGGAGTAAAAGAAATTCTCTGAGCCTTTTCTTTGAATCAGAGTAGTCCTGACCTTCCCAGTGAAAATGTTCCCTCATAGTGTGTAAAGTTTCCCCAAAGGAGTAGTCTTCAAGAGGAGAAGCTGAGGGAATAGAGTCCTCACCATCAGAATCTTCATAAGGAGAGAAGGAGTAGTCTTGGTCCTCAGAGGAGTCTGAAGAAATGGACATTTGCTCAGAGGATGCATAGTCTTCCTCTTGTCTAGGCCTTTTGTCAGGAGGGGGCTGGGAACCCCTGATTAAAGAAATCAAATCTTCAGCCATTTTGAGCATCTGTTTCTTAGGCATGGGGCCTTGAACATGAGACTGAAGGGCAGTCCTTTTAGATTTAGAAGGAGTCTTCGACTTAGAAAACGTTTTAATGGTGAGAGTCGTCGGTCTGAAAACGCCTTCAGAAACCGATGGCATTTCTGTAGTACCGACGTCTTTTGTAGCAAAGTCGTCGGAAGGGCCTGAAGTAAAAGGCTGCGTCGGCCTGGTACATTCCGTCAAAATTTCCGTAGCGGTCTCGGGTTCCAGATCTGTGGTAGTCAGGGGCTGCGTCGGAGCCTCACTGAGGACCGGAGACCGGATCGGCCGTGGCCTCGGAATCTGGCTTAGGCCTGGGCTGTCTGTCCTTATCCCTGCGTTTTTTGTGCACGTCAGTAGTCAGTTGCTCCGACGGCATGGTGTAGTTAAATTTCCTACCGAAGTAGTGTCGTGCGAAATCAAAGCGTCTTCTAATAGTACGCTTATTAAACCTACCACAAAACCGACAAGAAGTGACGTCGTGGTCTGGGCCTAGGCAAGGTATGCAATAAGAATGAAAATCCTTATGAGGTAATTGCTTCCCACAAGAAATACAATTGTTAACTTTTTCTGACATTGGTCTGAGGCAAGAAAAGTTTCCCCAATGGGGTACTTAGCTTTATGGAAGACTTCAGTCTGAAATTCTAATTCGAAAATCTCAGGAGTCGGTCGACCGGCACTTGCGAACTGCTTCTGCTTCGGGCACCGCGCGGCAAGAAAGACTGAAGAAAATGGCGTCGGTTGCATTATATATACCCCTGGTGCATGGACGTCAGGGAAGAGGCGACAGCAACCGACGCCGGACCAAGACTTTGGAATTCCGGCCGACTGCGGGTCCGCCTGACGACAGGATAACCCAAGTGTGATGACTGCAGTAGGGTAGCATGATGAACATCTCCTTGACCATCTCCTTAAAAACAACCTCCTATCCACAACCCAATTTCGGCCTAAATATAGCACAATAACCGCCTTACTTAGCTTCATAAACACAGTCAATGAGCACAGAAACAATGGTCTAATTATCACATCTATCTTTCTGGACTTATCAAAGGCCTTCGATACCTTTTCACACCAAAAACTTATCGAAGAACTATCCTCCCTAAACCTCACCCAATCCACCCTCTCCTGGCTCATTAGCTACTTATCTGACCGTCAACTGGCCACTAGGTGGCTAAATGAACTTTCTCAAGTACTGCCAACACAGACGTCCCACAACGGTCTATACTTAGTCCTCTTCTCTTCAACATTTTTACAAATAAACTCAATACAGCTACACAAGTTGCTGTTGCTGTGTGGGCATAGGGTGAGGGGGCCTCTAGATTTAATTCAAGATGAGTGGGAAGGTGAGTGTGAGTCTCACAAGGAGTCTGTTGTGGCATACGTCCTAAACTTCAGGACAAGGCTCCGGAAACTCATGGGTTTGGCTGAGGATAATCTGTCAGAATCCCAACAGAAAAATGTGTGGTATCGCAGGAATGCTCAAGCTAGAGAGCATGCTGTGGGGCAGTAGGTAATGCTTCTCATTCCTGTCAGACACAACAAGCTGCAAGCAGCTTGAGAGAGACCCTACAAGGTGGTAAGAAAGTTAAGTGATGTTAACTACATGGTGGAACTGCTAGGCAGAAGGCAGGGGCACAAATTGTACCATGTTAACATGATGAAACCTTACCATGATAGGGAGGCCCTTGTGCTGAGCATTTGCAGTGGATTGCAAGAGAAGTCTGAGGGAGATCTGGGGACTGATCTCCTCAGTGAGGCTCGGGCTGACACCTCAGTGGAAGGGGTAGCAATGTCCTAGCAGCTATCTCCTACCCAGGTTTGAGAAATCCAAGCAGTGTTGCAGGAATTTGAGGACATGTTCACTGGGAAAACAGGGTGCACCCACCTGGGGCAGCACCAGGTGGATACAGGACCCCAAAGGCCTACTTGTCAGGCCCCTTATAGACTGCCTGAGAGAGTCAAACAGACTCTGAGGGAGGAGGTACAGGCGATGTTGGAACAAGGGGTGATTCGAGAGTCCAACAGTCCCTGGGCCTCCCCAATGGTGCTGGTGCCAAAGAAAGATGGCAGCACCAGGTTGTGTGCGGACTACAGGAAATTAAATAGTCACACAGAGTCAGATGCTTACCCCATGCCTAGGACAGATGAGGCCCTAGAGCAGCTGGGTGGGGCTTAGTATCTTACAACCATTGAGCGTACCAAGAGTTACTGGCAAGTGCCCTTGACTCCCAGTGCTAGACAGAAGTTAGCCTTTGTGACTCCTTTTGGCTTGCATGAGTTCACAAAGATACCCTTTGGGATGAGGAATGCCCCAGCGACTTTCCAGAGGCTGGTAGATCATATCCTAGAAAGAGCAGGAGGTTTGCCATTGCTTATCTAGATGATATTGCCATCTACAGCCATTCCTGGCCACAGCACCTTCAGCATGTCAGGGAGGTGCTGGATAGACCACAGAGGGCAGGGTTGACCATTAAGCCGAGCAAGGTCAGGTGGGAATGGCAGAGGTCTCCTACCAAGGACATAGAGGGGGGAGTGGTAAGATAAGGCCAGAACCTGCCAACGTGGAAGCCATTCAGGGATGGCCTGCACCTGTTACTAAAAAGCAGGTGAGGGTATTTTAGGGACAGCAGGGTACTACAGAAAGTTAGTCCCCAATTATAGTACTACAGCCACTTCCCTCACAGACCTGACAAAGAAGAACAGGCCAGATAAGGTAGTGTGGACCCCAGCATGTGAACAGGCATTCCAGAAACTTAAAGAAGCTTTGGAAGGACCCCCTGTGTTAGCCAGTCCAGATTACAGCAAAGAATTTGTTGTGCAGGTGGATGTTTCGAACCATGGGGTGGAGGCTGTACTTAGCCAGATTTCTTCAGAAGGAGAAGAGCACCCAGTGGTTTTTCTCAGTCATAGGCTCCAACCTAGGGAGGAATGCTATGCAGCTGTAGAAAAGGAGTGGGGGCACTGCAGAAACTTCAGCCTTATCTGTATGGAAGAAAATTCACGGTTATGACAGATCACAACCCTCTAACATGGTTAAACAGAGCCAGCAAAATGCCAAGTTGCTATGATAGAACCTAGGGTTGCAAGCATATGATATGTCAGTGCAGCACTGCAGTGAGATTAGCAATGCCAATGCAGATGGGGTCTCAAGACAGGGAATGGGGTAAAGTATACTCAGACCTAACCCACTGAAGCAGAGTTTCTCAAGGGTCACTTACAAAACTACCTTGAGTTCTCGGGGGGGGGGGGGTGATGTGAAGGCTGCCAGCCTAGCCAGATAGAACTTTGCAGATAATTCTGTTATTTGAAAATATGAATGTAAACCACAGGCTTGTTGTCTTAAATGCAAAGAAATAGTGTTACATGTGGAACTGGAAAAAAAAATGTGACGACAGTGCACTCTACTGACCAAAGTAAAGCATGTTGTGACCCTTTGATGTAGACATTGGTGCCGAAGGGTCTAGATGAAGAAATTATTGCTATTGTTTTAACCAAGAGTTAAATTGCTAGATTTAAACATGCAAATGTATTTTTATTGCTCTGCTTCCTGACCAGCTGCAAGATAACAAAAGGCGATGTTAAGAATGTAAATATAGTTCTGTTAGCCTGGGAACCCAAGGAAGTGTGAAGAATGATGTAATGTGTAGCCTGGAAATCCCAGGAAAGTGTGAAGAATGATGTAATGTGAATCAGAACTGCAATTTCAATTTAAACAAAGAGAACCAGAGATTATTGAGCATTTTTGTCTTGACCATCCAGCTCATCAGCACTCTGCCTGTTTTCTTATGTAAGTTTATCTTAGACTTGTGTTTTCTTTTAGAATTAGCTAGAAACTAGAATTAGCCTAAGTGTTTTTCTGTGATGTCAGAAGTGTACTACTGAATCATTTTAAGTATTTCTCTGTGATCTCTAAACTCTTGACTAGCATAGAAAGAAGTATCGTCTTGTGTTTTTATTATTATTAAATATTTTAAAATCTTTCAACTGTGGCTGTTTTGTGTAGAATTCATTTAAGCTCTAGAGTACATTGCATGTTTATAGTGATTACTGTACCAAGTCACTCTAATAAGCCTTGATGGTTTAGTTATACTACCAATTGGATAATAATATTGCACAGTAATAATTAGACACCCTTTTAAGGGCCTTTGAGTAGCTGATAAATATTTGCTGGGTGGTGGCAGGCGGTACTACCATATAGTCTGGGTAATAGGGACACAGCTGGAGAACCTGTGCCAGCCTTTCCCAGGAGTATCTGTGTGGCTGTATAAACTCTTACCTCAAAGTGTGTGTGTGTCAGCTACTTGGGCAGGGACATGAAGCAATGGTTGGACAGAGAGGGTAATGGAGGTTTTAGCTTGCCCAGTTAGGCTGAGACCTGGACCCTATAGCTGTGCCAGTGGGGAGTCTTAATGGGGACCTGGAGAGCAAGGGAGCGACCAGCCCCAGACTGACTGTGATCTCTGTGTGCTCTTAGGGGAAATTGCACTTACTGTGTGTATTTGTTATCCTTTCCTTCATATATGACACGCCCTCTCTGGTGTTAGTGGTGAGGATTGAGGCTCCTTGATTGCTGGGCCAGGACACGGGCATCACAAAGTCCAACTGCAGCAGCAGAACACTCAGATCCTCCAACAAACCACTTTTAAAACTAGCAAGCCCAATAATAGCTACAGGGATTGCTTATACTCCAGCACTATAGCTAAGACCTGAAATACATTTCCAAAAAACATGCTTAACACCAGCAACTCTGCCAAATTCGAACTAATGCTCAGGGAGCACTAAACAATACCTGTATCAGTTCCTTCTGTAAACCAGGGTAACCGTGTTGCCTACAAAGTCTAGCCACTATATTCCCCATTCTCCCCTGTCTTGTCATCAGGCTCTCCTCGAATGAAAGACCTCCAACTGAAACAGGTTGAAATTAGAGGCCAGTCACTCTTTCCAGATTCAATCCGTGAGGTGGCAGCGAAACAGGGCGGAGGAATCACAAAGGTAAGCAAAAAGAAAAGCTATTTTTTTTGTTGTTTCTGATTGGAATTTTTGTCTAAATTTTAAGGGACTAGTCAAGGGAGAAATTTAATTTTCTCAAAGTATAAGGAGTATATGTGAATAGATTCCATATACAAGAGATCTCAGGAACAGGAATAGTTTCTCGTAAGAGAAATGGGAACAGGAACCAGTTGCGCCAAAGGCGACGACAAAACTAAAGATGAAAAGTTTATGTTTGATTTACACACAAAGAATGTAAAGTATTTAGATAAATGGAAAAAAGATCATGGGTTTAGTGAATGTTTAAATAAGTCAGAATGTCAAAATCTAGTAAGATTACTGCACAAACAGGCAGGAAATAAGACAAAAAAAAAAAAAAAAAGAGAGGGTGTGGTAATTCAAGTGAAAGAGATGTGTACTTTGTTAAAAAGGAAGATAATAAAACTTCCAAGTGTGCAGAACTAGAATAAAGACTCTCTTAGATAAAATAGAAGAACATTGGAAGCCCAAGGCAGATTGGACTTGCATTAATCAATGCATTCAATCAGATGACGAAACCGTAGACAGTTATCTACATCGTCTCACACAATGTTTTGATGCTCATAGTGGGTTGATTAAGGTAGAAAATCAGGAAAATGACTCGCCCTATGAACAGCAACTGAAAAATGCATTCCTAAAGGGCTGCAAGACAGCCATTGGTAACTTTATACAAAAGCATATGATCACACACAGGACAGCGCGTCTACAGCCCCTTATGGATTAGGCTAGACATGCTGAGAAATATCTGAAGGAAAAAAAGGATAAAAAAGCCCAGACTTTTACAGTTAGTGAAGATGGAACTTTAATGTTAGTTCAAGGTTCCGCAAATCATGAAGAGGGCGTGGCAGGGAAGAGGACGAGGACGGGAGGCATAAGTCATTCTGAGGATTTCGAGGGTAGGCAAAGAGGGGAGTGTTTTAAGTGCGGTAAGAAAGGACATTTCGCCAGAGATTGCAGAGGACCGGAGAAACCGATGGTTGCTTCCGGTGGTACCGCATGACTATATGATGGTCAAAAAGACGTAGATGGAGGGTATGAGGAAGAAGAAGAAAGTGAGAATGGGGAAGTAGGTACAAGTGAAGACGATGGGTGGGGACAGGAAATGGCAGAAAATGAGAAATATCAAATGGTAAATCTAACAGCACTAGCATCAACTATGCAATTGGAATCCCAACCAGTGATCACATTGCAAGTTGAGGGCCGAGACATAGAATTTCTTTGTGACTCAGGGGCTTCTAACGTTAGTCAGAAGTACTGCCATATCATCCGATGTTACCTCGGATGAATATGTGCTTGTAAAAGCAGCAAATGGTCGATTTACAAAGAGCCATTGTCCAAACCTCTGTGGTTTACCGACCCAGAGACGAACCAAACCATACGGTTCCGAGTAATAATTTCAGAAATCTGCCCAGTACATTTACTAGGAAGAGATTTAATGCAAGTGTTCGGTATAGCAGCCGTCCCAACCTCCACGCGGATGGTGGCAACGAAAATAGAACTGAATAGTGCAATGCTATTAGAGGGCAGGGAGATCTACATTACTGGTATAGTAATGATTTGATAGAGACAGGCCCCCAGAGTGTAGTGACGGCTCTTACAAATTTGGCATTAAGCAAATACGGCATAACAAATCCGAAGGTGTCAGATCCATTACATTGCACAATGTATTACAGAAGATGTGCCGGACCTGATTTAGAATACGAAAAGATATTTCTTAGTTTTAAAGTCACCAAACTAGTATTGCATAGCCTTTTTTGGGACACACTAGGTAATTCTGCAGTCACATGTAGCCTTACAAGGGATATGCAGCTGCTGTATAAGAATGAATTAACCACACATATTTCAGTCACGGAGGGTGAAGGAATGTCATGGTACCTCGTGGGTAAGAAAATAACTGAATGGGTAGGATGGACACCAGAACAGTTGGCAGGTAAGGGCATTCAGGTTCAAAAACTTAACTGGGTTACACAAGCCAGACCGACCGTGCACCTCAGGGAAGACAAACCGATACAATCCCCTGGGACATTATGACTATGTCTCCTTACCCCCATGGAAGAATCTCAATTGCAGATGATTCCAAACTCATTATGGTCGCAGGGTCAGCACGATATTGGACTGATTAGAACGGCAGGACAGGTAAAGATTACACCCAAGTCAAAATTTAGACCTCATAAACGGCAGTATCCCTTGAGCAGAAAGGCAGAGGAGGGCATTTTACCGGTAATCACAGCACTTTTGAAAGCTGGAGTATTAATTCTGTGCACAGACTCACCGTGTAATACGCCCTTATTTCCAGTAAAAAAAACGGATGGGACATGGAGGATGGTACAAGACTTACAGGCAATAAATGCCACAGTGGTACCTCGGGCCCCCATGGTCCCAGATCCGTCTATTCTGCTGAACGATATCCTTCCTACGGATAACTACTTTTCTGTAATTGATATCAGTAATGCCTTTTTCTCTATTCCCTTGCAGAAAGATAGTAGATTTTGGTTTGCATTTACGTTTATGGGCAAGCGTTATACCTATACCAGGTTACCGCAGGGACACTGCGAAAGTCCGACCATCTTCTCACAAGAGATGTCCACCAATTTGGCTCAGTTCCAACCAGCCCAAGGATGCCACCTACTGCTGTACGTGGATAATATCCTCCTGGCCGCGACTACGGAAGAACTCTGTAAGTCCGAGACTATTCAACTACTACACTTTCTGGCACACGAAGGACATAAGGTAAATAAGTCTAAGTTACAATTTTGTAAATTAGAAGTACGTTACCTGGGTTATACTATCTCTGGGAAGGGCAGGCGATTAGATGACAGCAGAAAGAATGCTATTTTACAAGCCCCCATGCCAACTACAAAAAAAAAAGAAATGATGTCCTTTTTAGGCATTACGAACTTCTGTTGTAGTTGGATTCCCAACTACGCCGAAGAAGTGCACCCGCGATTTGCTGCACTGGACAGACAAGGCAGTACAGGCATTTACTAGGATCAAGCAACTGATAGCTGGGTCAGCAACATTGGGGTTTACAGATTACAGTAAGACCTTTATGCAGACTGTAGATTGCAAGCAGGGATTTATGACATCTGTTTTAATGCAAATGTATGGAGATAAGTTAAGACCATTGGCATTTTACTCTAGCAAATTAGACTCAGTAGCACGAGCATTACCACACTGTGTGCAAGCAGTAATTGCAGCCGCTTTGGTGGTACAAGCGTCTGCCACGTTGGTATTGTTCCATGATCTTACGTTAAAAGTCCCGCACTCTGTAGCAGTCATCCTTCTGCAGGACAAGTTAACATTTCTGTCACCTAGCAGACATTTATCTTGTATGACTACGCTGTTATCGCAGCCACACATGACAATTGAGAGATGCACTACCTTAAATCCAGCGACATTGCTACCTGTTGCTGAAGACAGTATTCCGCATGTATGCTTAGATCTCATACATTCTAAAGTTCTACCAAGACCGGATCTTAAAGATCAACCCTTACTACATGCGGACTGGACACTGTTTGTAGATGGGTCAGCACGCAAAACAGAAACAGGCACCACGCAGGTAGGGTATGCAGTTACTACTGCAACTCAGATAATAGAGGCAAGACCACTCCCCGGGAACTTATCCGCTCAAGCAGCGGAACTGATTGCTGTGACAAGGGCATGTCTCCTTTCAGAAGACAGGAATGTCACTATCTATACGGATAGTCAATATGCCTTCTCTATGGTATATGTGTTTGCTCAGCAATGGAAAAATAGGGGGATGGTTACAACCTCGGGGAAAGACATTATGCACAAAGAACTAATCCTTGAATTACTACAAGCCGTCCAACGCCACGGGTTTGGCCATCTGTAAATGCGCTGCTCATACCCATGCTAAGGACCCGGTATCACTTGGTAATGCCCTAGCAGACAAAGCAGCCAAAGAGGCAGCTATGTCCAGTATCTTTTCACTTGAAACCACACCTACAGAATTACAACCAACAGATAAATTTGATTTGCAAACCTTACAAGTCATGCAGGAACTTAGCACAGTACAGGAAAAACAACGCTGGACTAGGTATGGTGTTAGGCAAAACAAAGGAATCTATGTGGGACCGGATAATAAATATGTTTTGCCTACTAATCTTTTTAGGTATGCAGCACTAGTTGTGCATGGCCCTTCCCATCTGGGCCCTGCAGCTATGGTTAAAATTATCCACCGTACCTTTTGGACCAAGGGTTTTATTGCATATGCAAAACGTTTTTGTCTATCCTGCATAGTATGTGCTAAATACCACGGGGAGGGGTCAGAGTTGCTCGCATCATTTCCAACACCCCCCCCCTATCCTTTTCATACAATATGTATGGACTTCATCGAATGGACCCCCGCACAACTAAAGAAGTTTGTGTTAGTGATAGTGGATGCATTTACTAAGTGGGTTGAGGCCTTTCCGGTGACACATCCGGATGCTCAAACAGTGGCTAAAATTGTGGTCAATCACATCGTCCCACACTTTGGACTTCCTACACGCATCTACTCTGACAACGGCACGCATTTTGTCAATCAGATCATTCAGAAACTGTCTACAGTTTTCCAAATTGAATTGAAA
Organism: Protopterus annectens; assembly: GCF_019279795.1. Lineage (NCBI taxonomy): Eukaryota > Metazoa > Chordata > Ceratodontiformes > Protopteridae > Protopterus > Protopterus annectens. The sequence continues at coordinate 42,526,769 of NC_056729.1, read as the reverse complement.
CACCATTGTGCCTACCACCCACAGTCAGCAGGGTTGGTGGAATGCCATAACGGCATTCTAAAAGGCAAGTTGAGAAAACTCATGGCGAGACACATCAGTCTTGGATTACCTGTCTACCTCTAGCCCTCCTTTCCATGCGGACAACTCCCAACTCAAAGGAGTCACCCCATTTGAGTTGTTGTATGGGAGACTTATTACGTCCGCAGTGGCAAAACTTGTTGCCTGCGGAACGTGAGGGGGGTGAGGAGTTAGCTGAGTACATGAGGAAAATGCTGACCAATTCTAACAGCTGTTTAACGAATGATTATTTTTCAGGTTCAAGAGACGGAAGTCGCAGCAGTAACCATGAAGGACAATAATGAGAATAAGAAAAATGGTTCTATTGCAATGTTTTATTGTTTATAACTATTGTGATTGTAATATTTCTGTTTTGGCCATTTCTGTTTTTTTAATGAAGCTAGCCATTCAAAAAGAGACAAACACACCAGCTGGCATCCAAACTTTAATACATATCAAGCGATTAAATATGCATATGCATCCTCAATGAATGTCTCAAATTGTTGGGTATGTACTGCAATACCTACTGTACACAGTGGCTTAATGTTAGGGACAGCCCCTCTGGGAATAAATGATACTTGGAATAGTTTGTTGTTTGAAACCACAGAAGTACCACTGAGAGACAAGGTGGCGCTGCCTCTTCTGGGGCGCCAAAATGGAACAGTGTGTTTTCAAAAGATTGGGAAAGTTAAGGTGGGGCTGAGCCAATGTAATTTGACAATAGTTCATAATTGTACCCTAGAAGGGCAGTGTGAGACCAAGTTTGGAGCTATAAAAAAGACATCAATGTAAATGATATTAGTTTTGTTGAAAAAATGCTGTATGTATATGGCCTGTTATTTAAGGGCTAAAGCCAAATGGGAGTTATGAATTTGCAACCAATATTACCATCAAAACAAATGATTGTTATTTTATTTGTGGTAGGAAAGCATATAAATGGTTACCATATGGCTGGTCAGGAAGTTGTTTTTTGGGATATCTGATACCAGGTATCAGATACGCAAATGTATTACCTCAAGATAAAATACGAAATGCACGTTCTCTTAATAAACCTATTAATCCCGTAGGTAACATTGATGCGTCATGGATTTATCACCATGACTTGGCACACGTCAGCAGCAAAGGACCCTCACATATGGACCTAGGCGATGATGTAATTGCTTGGGCTGGTATTTTGCCAGCGTATGGGACAGTAAAATCCATCTGAGAACTGAGAAAACTGTCAAAACTGTTAGAGACTCTGAGTAATGTGACATTTTCAGTGCTAGAATTGGTGATGGGCAATTAACGGCGATGAGAACCGTAGTGTTGCAGAACCGTATGGCGCCGATTTCACCCTAGCGGCGAAGGAAAAATAATTCAACAAGTTTTTGAACTGACTAAACCTGGTCCAAACCCCTTGACTGACTTTTTCCAAAACCTGTTTGGAAACTGGGGTTCTGTGTTGATGAACATTTTAATTGCTGTATGTGTTGGTGCAATCATATTTTTGCTGCTTGGCTGCTGTTGCATACCATGTATCAAAATGATAATATCGAAGGTTATCTCTGCCAATGCTACAAAAGCATATTTCTCTGATTATGAGAAGGTATACAACGATCTGGGATTGTGTAAAATAAACAGTATACAAAATGTTGTAAGGGGAAATGTGGAAAAATACTGAAGTCAACATATTTTGTATTCTGTATTTAAAGGGTTAAGCAGAAAAATGTTCACTGCGTGCAAACTGAAATGTTCTGGAAAATGTTGATCACTGAGGAATGCAGGAGTTAATCTTAAACTGCTGATAAAGTTAATGGTGCAAGAATAACTGTGGTACTGGCTGGTAAAAACAAGTAATCAAACTATCAATTTTAATGAATGTTCTGTGCTACGTGTATGTACGTGCAGGAGGGTCTATATAAGGAGAACTCAAAGTACAAGTAACCAGACTGCTGGCATATTACTATCATGTAGTAGATCTCCATGCATGTAAAATAAAGCTGTTTTACTTGCTTACAAGAACTTGGTGTGATTCTTCCAGAATATGTTAGAAGAGTAAAATCTTTCGACAACTTCCTATAAAGTTTACTATCCACTTTATACCCCACTCTGGTCTATCAACCACCTGCCTACTACTAACTCCCATAAACTACATTGCTCAAACCTTAACATTCATATGCTTGTACTTCAAACTGATACATACTTTTGTTACTGTCTTATCTATGTATGAAACTGTTATCTACTCTGCCTTTGTATGAAACAGTTATCTACTTTTTATTTAAATCTTTGTTTAATTATTTCCTGTAATGTCACCCGAATCAAGCGTGGAATCTTTATCTTAGCTTTTTCAACTAACAGTTATCCTTTTAAAATATTGTTAAAGACATTATTTATCTTGTAACTTCATCTTGTATTATTTTGTGGAGCTTTTCTCCCCAGGCCTCTGCTGAAAACGGGCTTTTCAGCCCAGTTGGACTTTCCCAGTATACAAATGCAAATAAATAAATTTGCATTCTGGGTCCACGAAGGTTCCATTCCAGCAAATATCCAAAGATAAAAGAGAGAGCAAGATGCAAGAAAAAAAAATCAAGAAAGGGATTAAAATATCAACAAAATCATAAGGAGTACATGCAAAATACTTTGAAAAGGGCACTGTGGGATCATACATAAACAATGGTTACAATGTTAGCTTAGGACACAGTCTAACGTTTACAGAGAATTGTATTTGCATAAATGACATTTGGTGTAAACATCAGGGATTGTAAACCCTATCTTTGGTATTCAGAAATATAACTGTTTGCATTCAGAAATCTTACTCTTATTTGTGAAAAGAATACTTATTTTGAACTTACAGCGTCTATAAAAAGTGTTAGGCACTGGGGATGCACAAGCCAGTGCATTTCTTTGTGCCGGTCCCAAGCCCGGATAAATGGGGAGGGTTGCGTCAGGAAGGGCATCCGGCGTAAAACTTTGCCAAATCATTTCATGCAATCACCAGTAAATATTTCCATACCGGATCAGTCGAGGCCCAGGTTAACGACAACCACCACTAGTACTGTTAGCCAACAGGGTGGTGGCGGAAATTGGGATACTGTTGGCTGAAGGAGGAGAAAAGGCGAAAGGCATGGCCGAAGGCAGGAAGAGAGGAGAAAGGCTAGGACTGTGGTAGTGAGGGTCGGAACTTTGAATGTTGGCAGTATGACTGGTATAGCTGATATGATGGACAGACAGAAGGTGGATATATTGTGTGTGCAAGAGCCCAGATGGAAGGGGAGTAAGGCTAGGTGTATCGGAAATGGGTTCAAATTGTTTTATCATGGTGTGGATGGGAGGAGAAATGGCGTAGGAGTTATTCTGAAGGAACAGTATGCGAAGAGTGTTTTGGAGGTGAAAAGAGTGTCGGATAGAGTGATGTTTATGAAGCTGGAAATTGATGGTGTAATGATGAATGTGCTCCAGAAGTTGGGTGTGCAATGGATGAGAAAAAAAAAATTTAGAGTGAATTGGATGAAGTGGTGATGACTGTACCTAAGGGTGAGAGAGTGGTGATTGGAGCAGATGTCAATGGGCATGTTGGTGAAGGGAACAGAGGGGATGAGGAAGTGATGGGTAGGTATGGTGTTTAACAAAGGAATGCAGAAGGTCAGATGGTAGTGGATTTTGCTAAAAGGATGGACATGGCTGCGGTGAATATGTATTTTAATAAGAGGGAGGAGCATAGGGTGACATACAAGAGTGGGGGAAGATGCACACAGGTGGATTATATCTTATGTAGGAGGGCCAGTTTGAAGGAGATTGGAGACTAAAGTGGTGACCGGAGAAAGTGTAGTTAGGCAGCATAGGATGGTGGTTTGTAGGATGATGTTGGTGATCAATAAGAGGAGGAGGAGTGTGAGGGCAGCACCAAAGATCAAATGGTGGAAATTGAAAAAAGGGTAATTGTGAGATGGAGTTCAGGGATGAGTTAAGACAGGCACTGGGTGGCAGTGAAGAGTTACCAAACAGCTGGGTAACTACAGCAGAGCTAGTAAGGGAAACAGCTAGAAAGGTGCTTGGTGTCACATCAGGACAGAGGAAGGACGACAAGGAGACATGATGGTGGAATGAGGAAGTACAGAAGAGTATACAGGCAAAGAGGTTGGCAAAGATGAAGTGGGATTGTTAGAGAGATGAAGAAAGTAGACAGGAGTATAAGGAGATGAGGTGCATGGCAAAGAGAGAGGTGGTGAAGGCTAAGGATAAGGCATATGAAGCGCTGTATGAAAGGTTGGACACTAAGAAGGGAGAAAAGGACCTGTACCGATTGGCTAGACAGAGGGACCGAGCTAGGGAAGATGTGCAGCAGGTAAAGGTGATAAAGGATAATGAGGGAAACATACTCACAAGCGAGAAGTGTGTGTTGAAGAGACGGAAAGAGTACTTTGAGGGGTTGATGAATGAAGAGAATGAGAGGGAGAGAAGGTTGGATGATGTAGGGATAGTGAATCGTGAAGTACAATGGATTAGCAAGGAGGAAGTTAAGGATAGCTATGAAGAAATTGAAGAATGGAAAGGCTGTTGGCCCAGATGACATACCTGTGGAAGCATGGAGGTGTTTAGGTGAAATGGCAGTGGAGTTTTTAACCAGATTGTTTAATGAAATCTTAGAAAGTGAGAGGATGCCTGAGGAATGGAGAAAAAGTGTTTTGGTACCGATTTTTAAGAATAAGGGTGATGTGCAGAGCTGTAGTAACTACAGAGGGATTAAATTGATCAGTCACAGCATGAAGTTATGGGAAAGAGTAGCAGAAGCTAGGTTAAGAAGGGATGTGATGGATTAGTGAACAGCAGTATGGTTTCATGCTGGGAAAGAGCACTACAGATGCGATGTTTGCTCTGAGAGTGTTGATGGAGAAGTACAGAGAATGTCAGAAGGAGTTGCATTGTGTTTTTGTAGACTTAGAGAATGCATGTGACAGGATGCCTAGAGAGGAGATGTGGTATTGTATGAGGAAGTCAGAAGTACATAAGTGTGGTACAGGATATGTACGAGGGTAGTGTGACAGCGGTGAGGTCTGCGGTGGGAGTGCTGGATGCGTTTAAGGTGGAGGTGGGGTTACATCAAGGATCAGCTCTGAGCCCTTTCTTATTTGCAATGGTGATGGACAGGTCGACAGATGAGATCAGACAGGAGTCCCCATGGACTATGATGTTTGCTGATGACATTGTGATCTGTAGTGAGAGTAGGGAACAGATGGAGGACACCCTGGAGAGATGGAGATATGCTCTAGAGAGAAGAGCAATCAAGGTCAGCAGGACTAAGACAGAATATATGTGTGTGAATGAGAGGGAGGATAGAGGAATGGTGAGGATGCAAGGAGTAGAGGTGGCGAAGGTGGATGAGTTTAAATACTTGGGGTCAATAGTCAGAGTAACAGTAAGTGTGGAAGAGAGGTGAAGAAGAGAGTACAGGCAGGATGGAGTAGGTGGAGAAGAGTGTCAGGAGTGATTTGTGACAGACGAGTACCTGTAAGAGTGAAATGGAAGGTCTACAAGAGGATAGTGAGACCAGCTATGTTATATGGGTTGGAGACAGTGGCATTGACAAAAAGGCAGGAGTTTCAGCTGGATGTGGCAGAGTTAAAGATGTTGATTTGCACTGGGTGTGACGAGGGTGAACAGGATTAGGAATAAGTATATTAGAGGGTCAGCCCAGGTGGAAAGTTTGGAGACAAAGCCAGAGAGGCAAGATTACGTTGGTTTGGACATGTGCTGAGGAGGGATGCTGAGTATATTGGGAAAAAGATGCTAAGGATGAAGCTACCAGGTAACAGGAAAAGAGGAAGGCCTAAGATAAGGTTTATGGATGTGGTGAGAGAGGACATGCAGGTGGTTGGTGTGACAGAGCAAGATGCAGAGGACAGGAAGAAATGGAAACAGGTGATCCGTTGTGGCGACCCCTAACGGGAACAGCCGAAAGAAGATGATGAGTGTATATACAAAGTGTACACACCCCTGTTAAAATGTCAGATTTTTGTTGTATAAAAAAATGAGACCACGATAAATCATTTCAAAATTTTTCCCACCTTTAATGTGACCTATAACCTGTACAATTCAATTGAAAAACAAACAAATTTGTTAGGGGGAAAAAAAAGTACAATAAGCAGGTTGCATAAGTGTGCACACCCTTAAACTAATACTTTGTTTTAGCACCTTTTGATTTAATTACATCATTCAGTTCTTCTTGGGAACACACCTGCCATCAATTAAAAATACTCTAATTAACCCCAAATAAAGTTCAGTTGTCCAAGTAGGATTTTCCTCACATTTACTCAGTTGCCTGCTACAGCAACAAACATGATGAAAAGACAAGACGAAAACTGGTCAGGGAGGTTGTCAAAAGAGACCTACAGCAACAATGAAGGAGCTGCAGGAATTTCTAGCAAATACTGGTTATGTACTACATGTGACAACAATATCCTGTATTCTCCATATGTCTGGACTATGGGGTGGGGTTGCAGGACTGAAGCAGTTTCTTACTCAGAAAGACATCAGGGCCTGGCTAAAATCTGCAAAACAATACATAACATCTGCCAAAAGCATGTGGGGAAATATGTTGTGGTCTGATGAGACCACGGTTGAACTTTTTGGCCACAATTCCAAAAGATATGTTTGGCGCAAAAACAAAACTTTGCATCACCAAAAAAACACCATCCCCACAGTGAAGTATGGTGGTGGCTGTATCATGCTTTGGGGTTGCTTTTCTTCAGCAGGAACTGGGGCTTTAGTCAAGGTGGAGGAAATTAAGAACTGTTCCAAACACCAGTTTCACCTTTCAACACGGCAATGACAAGCATACATCCAAATCAACAAAAGAATGGTTTCACGAGAAGAAAATTGAAGTTTTGGAAAGGCCCAGCCAGAGCCCAGACCTAAATCCAATAGAAAATCTGTGGGGTGACCTGAACAGGGCTGTGCACAAGAGATGCCCTCGCAATGACAGATTTGGAGCACTTTTGCAAGCAAGAGGGGGGCAAATATTGCTAAATCAAGATGTGCCATGTTGTTCGACTCCTACCCAAGAAGACTGAATGCTATAATTAAATCAAAAGGTGCTTCAACAAAGTATTAGTTTAAGGGTGTGCACACTTATGCAACCAGCTTATTGTAAGTTTTTTATTTTTTTTTATTTTTCCCCTAACAGATTTGCTTGTTTTTCAATTGAATTGAACAGGTTATGTGTCACATTAAAGGTGGGAAAAGTTTTGAAATGATTTAGTTTGGTCTCATTTTTTATATCACAAAATCCTGGCATTTTAACAGGGGTGTTTATACTGTTTTATATCTACTATACATACAGTGCTAAACTGTGTAAAGTTACATCATGTTTTATTGTTTTTAAGTAGACTTCACTAGTCATAGCAATATTTCACATTAAGCACTGTCCTGGCTTTATATTAGAACATTACCCCACCGCGATTTTCGTGCAGGAATGGGCGCGGCATACAGGATTGACAGGGCAAGCCCTTGTGAGGTTGCATGAAAAATACGGCTGAGTGAAAAGCCATGCAGCTTATCCAGCCACCTACTGGATATTCATTCTGAATATTCCATCTGTGACCATTGCTGTTCTTGAAATATGGCCATTACAAGATAGTTATTTTGTGTATTGTGTGTCCTTTAATTATGAGGTGTAAGGCATAGCCAGCCTTAGGCATAGGCCAACTAGGGCGCCACTGTAGCTGGGGCACTTTTCCAGTATTTATTTGGTTTAGGTAGACCAGGATGGGGGCACCAGCTGGTGTGTGGGGAGCCCTTCTGCCTAGAGCACCAGTTGACCTAAGGCTGCTCCTGGTGTAAGGACAGGTTCAACTATTAGCTGGTCAGAAGGGCAGTATGTACGCAGTACTTTACACCCCTACCTAATTTTGCACCCCCCACCTTTCTTAATTATGCTACTGTGCTTATGAAAAGAACACAAAATGTGTGGTTTTCTGGTACATTCCGAACATGGAAGTCACTAAATAATGACATTTTAGTTTCAGACTTTACATTCTTCTGAAATGCACATTAACATAAAACCAGTCATGCTAGCAAGTGTCTTAGTTTATAAAGGCAATACTTAAATTCTCTCCCTCCCTATATTTGGGAGGTTCCCCGCAAGCGTCTTAGTTTATAAAGGCAGTACTTAAATTCTCTCCCTCCCTATATTTGGGAGGTTCCCCGCATTATATTAGGCTTTGTTCAGATTTTGTGTGTTACCACATTGAGATGTGTCATTGTTAACAACTGCAACTGTACCTTAAACATTACAGTTCTAGGTCTGTACCTGTCTTAGCTTAGTTACCGCAATCCACTGTCTTCCCCCCAAAAAGCAGACATCACAAATAAAAAAAAAAAAAAAAAAAATCACATTTTGAAAAATACATATCTGCAGACCATGCAAAAGCATAACTTTAATCGGAATAAGGCGTACCTACACACACTCACACCAAACCCCTTACCTTAAGAACACTGTTCAACAGTAAAAACTCATTTAGAAACAGAATGACATGTACAATTCTTTGGCATATAGGGAGTTGCACTACAAATAAATACTGATACTGCGGTGGTGGTGCTGCAGTGGCGTTGTCGCCTCACGGTAAGACGTTGACCTGTTCGATTTTCAGCTAGAGCGTCTTCTGCGTGGAGACATGCGTGAATGGGCGTACCATCGTTGAAGGTTGTGCGTCAGGGCGGGTAACTCGGCACGTAAAAATCAACCAGCAATCATTAGCGGACCGGAGTTCCGCTCTGGCGACCCGTAACGGGGAAAAGCCAAAAGACACAACATTTGATGATGTTTAGTATGTCATGTTTATTCATAGTAAGACTAGCAATTAGAGAAACAGAATAATGGGCGGTTCTTGCCACTGCGCATCTGGTTGGGTAATGTTGTAATACATTCATAAAATTCTGTATATTACCACCATGTAGCGTTGCCACCCCTCCGTTTTTTTTCCGGAGTGCCCGGAAATCAGTAGGGCACTCTGGCTCTCCGGTTCTTGTACTCGGAGTCCGGAAATAGTGACGTCAGGCTCGTCAGCGCGTATTAAAAAAAAAAAAAAAAACATTCCCGTCTTGGACTCTCGTTGATTGGCTGCTTGCTGCAGATGAGGCTCGTGCAGCAAGCAGCCAATCAACACGTAGAGTTAGTAGTCAAAGCCCTGCAAAGCCCGCGAAAATTTAAGAATATAAAGCGGCGCTTCAGCTTAAGTTTTTACCTTTTACTTTTGTACAAAGGGTGCTGCTTAAGATCTGAAATTCTTGCTTGAAGCCTTGGACATCGTCTTCAGTGGATTGCCTGCCGCCTGGAAGCCCTGCCTGGAAGCCCTGCCTGCTGCCTGGAAGCCCTGCCTGCTGCCTGGAAGCCCTGCCTGGAAGCCCTGCTGCCTGGAAGGATTGCCTTAGCCCTGCTGCTTGCCTTGCTTGCTGGAGGAGAAGTGCTGTGGACTGGGTGGTGTTGTGTTCCCCTGCTTGCTGGCCCTTTAGCTGCCTGTTCTCTTCTGCTGCTGAGAGCTTGTTTTAGTAGCCCTGCTGCTGATTTTTCTGGAGGTAAGTGGATTTTTTTTAATGGATTAATTCTTTGGAATTAAGGTAGATTTTCAAAGATTAGTGTGACAAGGGGAATGAAATATTGCCAGCACAGCTACTAGTGAATTTTTTAAATATTAAATTTATATTAATTCACTAGCTGTGCTGGCACTATCTCATTCATTGATGATGACAAGATGTGTGTAACTATCTAGATGTTCAACATGTGGTGATTAACTAGAACAGTTTCTAATCTGGTTTTGGACTTGGTTGCAGTGAATGTATAATGACTTCATGATTTGTATAAGATGCTTGGACTGTAGATCTGTCTTTCTAGTCTGTCATCACCGTGATGTTTACCTTGACCTGTGTTTCTTCCTAGGGTGTCTTTCTAGGGTGTACAGTCTTCGTAGTATAGTGAGGCTTAAATGTAGCTTTTTTGTCTAGTTTGTCATCACAACTGTTTACCTTTTATCTGTGTTTTCTAGGGTATACCGTCATTAAAGACTTATGCTGAAGGGTGGAGTAAAGGGGTGTGGCTATTAAAATGAATGGGTGTGGCTTGATTGTGCATGGGGCGGGGCTTGTTTGTCAGGAAATGGCACAGTAGAAAGGTGGCAACCCTACCACCATGGCTGTGTCAGGCATTCCATTTATTCTTCACTAAAATACAACTGTTAAAATCCGAGAGAAGAGATTTCAAAAATGCAGCCTAACTGTTCCATAGTTGCGAAACAAGAATAGCAAAATGCATACCGTACGCTAATATAACACTTATGAAGCCGTTTTTATCTACTTATGTGCATTTTACGAACATTAATGAATATAAAATGTCTTGCAGCAACATACATTTTCTGAATTATAAAGTTCTACTGTCCGAGACTGATTTTCTGGTAAACCGCTGAACATTACGGCTAGTCAAACATTTTATGACAGACGGTAAAATAGGACGCAAAATCAAGGTCATTCTGCAACGTCCCCGGGCCTCCGCTGAAAACGGGCAATACCTAGTCGGACTTTCCCCGCAAACAAAGACGAATAAATAAACTCACACAGCTACAGAAATGCTTTATGCTAGTGTTTCAAAAGGACCCTTGACATCGGCTACTTAACTTTTGTTAATCTTTATTTGCTGTTTTTTCCGGTTTAGTCTGTGACGCTACACGCTACGCTAACATCAGTATTGTAGTCCTGTGCTCCTTATTATCGCTAACAAGTTTTATAGACACCATAAAAAACCGAAATAAAATTCTTCCCCGGTCTGGCATTGGGAAGCAGAGAAAAATAACTGCATCGTGTAACTAAATACACATAGCAAAAAAAAAAAAAAACATAAATCATACAACTGTGCAGATTTCTGCAGAATGTCCAGATTTTTTGCCTTACGTTTTTGGTATATTCCTCATAAAATATTTGATTTTCTGGCAAATCAATGAGGATTGAAGACAGACGACATTTGAGCTTCAGAATTTATACCCTTCAGAAAATTTAGGCTAATGTTAAACCTTGTATCATATCAATTATCGAGATTTACAGCAGCAACATTTAAAAACTTGTTCCTGTTTTGGGCCCTTGCCCCGCCTCCTCCTTATTTAAGAGATTTCTTGTACTAGGAGGTTGAAAGGTATATAAAGAATGACCTTTATTTGTCACATGCATAAATGAAGTCAAACCCAAACAGAACGAGTCAGAAAGTGTGTTTTAAACAGCAGGCTAACGTAGTTTCTTTCTTTTTAATGGACTACAAGTTCATGCAAAGAGTAATGTCCTGTGGATCGATTACGGCAGAGTGAATGTAGTTTGGTCTCGCCGCAGCACAGGTATCTACCATTTGCTGCATCCCACTCTCCTTCGTGGTTAAGTATGAGCTCGTATTCATACTCCAAGCTGTTAGCATTAATGTTGATCATCTGGTTTTCAACGTGTCGTTGTTTACTTTTTTCAAGAAACACACTCCTTCCGGCAAAAATGCCGTTCATGATATCCCCTTTTATTTTTAGCAGTTCATAAGCTATATCCTGTGTCCCTAGTAAGTGGGACACCTCATGGATGAGGGTGCCTGGTTGGGAATCTTTCATTAAGGTGGGAGAAATACGCCAGAACACCGGGCACAGGTACACAGTACTTTTGCCTTCCTTTATATCACTAGCAGTAACATAGGCAAATGTTCTGGGGAGTTCCGGATTAAATTTAAATGTTATTTTCTCAAGCTTCTCCACTAGAGCCTCCAAAAACTCTTTGGTGGGGATGGCACAGAACTCGTAGGGGTCCTCCAACTCGGCACATGTGTAATGGAAGGTAACAGGCTTTCCATACATACTTTTCTTGAGGGCATCCTTCACAATATCCAGAGCAGCTACACGTGCATTGTTAGCTATCTGTGCTTCTTCCTCACTAAGATCCCTGATGCTCCATGAGGCGATGGTTGTCTGGGAAGAACCCTTGTTTAGTGTTATTTTCTGGCATTCCTCGTTTTCTAAGACTTTGGCATATGCGAAGTCCATGCTTACGTTTGAGGGTCTTTGAAGTATTAAGTAACTTTTTTGTCTCTTTCAGAACCTGTGCACTTAAGGGGATTTTTTTTTCAGTTCCTATCCGGGGAGACTTTGTTTCCTAAGCTCCCAGTAACAAATACCCCCAATGCACTTGCTCTGCGAGTTGGTTTGTCTTCAACTGCGCTTAGCCCTTTCATAAGAAAACTCCACAATGCGCACCACCCACCACAGGGCTTGGTTTATGGACCGTAAATTAAACACGCGTTTCTGCTGCTTCACAAAACGTGACTATAGAAATGCAGTGCCAAGCCCTTCTTAGCACGTTCGAAATCACACAGCTCCTGCAGTGATTAAAAAGCGAAATTCAATACGCTTTATTTGGAAACGCCGTTGGGCATAGAAGCTAGAAAGTAGAGCATAGGTTGCAATTGTGCCTTCACGGTATTAACTCATGTTAGGAAAATGCATACAAATATATCTAAGTAACGAATGTTCTGTTTAACCCTTGCAAACAAACGTCTAAGCATTGCAGAAATAAGAGTTAATGGAAAAGAAATTGCCACTTGGTTTTATTTGCACACTGGTTCATAGGTAGTTAACTAAATAGGCATTTCAGGTGACCGTTAGGGAAATTAGTCCAAAATTCTAACTTGTCCCAAAGCAGTGTGTGTCTGATTAAGGGACGATATTTCTATTACAGCAGTACCCAATGGGCGTGGCGAAAGTGATTAAGATGATAAGGGATGTCTGACGTGACATGTTAAGCACGCATGATTGACAAGGATGCAGATTTGACAGATTCTCTTGAATATTCATTGTGTGGTAATACTATACAGTTGTCAATATTAATTCTTGCGGAGAGCGGAGTTATTTTCTTCTTTAGTCCAATTGCCACAGATTTTAACAAATACTACTTTTAAGAGCAGATATCTTTCTAGCTGGATTTTTATAACAAATGCGGCAATACTTCGAAAAGCATGACTGATAGGGTTGCCACCTTTTCAAACACCCAAAGTGGGACATTTTGGGTACAGACATCAGATTTTGTAGGCCAAAACATACCCACGGCCAGTACAAAGGACATAACTTCACTTTTTTGCCTAAATAAAAGGCTTATTCTGTTTTATAGGTTAGTACTAGGCTAACTGCCCTTGCGAGCCATTTTAAGCCTAGCCAATTATCCCCTTTGAGGTTCAAACCATGTACCTTGTGTTTGCAAGCCAAATACCTTAACCATTAGGCCACCCTCTTTGATAAAATATAGGTGTTTTCGATACAGAATAACTATTTTATGCAACTATTACATAAAATATAGGAAATAATTTTGTCCTAAAATCTCAGGACATTTGGCATTTTTTAAATTTTTTTGCAGGACGCAACTGCCCAAACAGGGTCTGTACCTCGCAAAGTGGGATGGGTGGTAATCCTATGACCAGTAGGTAAGTATTACAGAATTCCCAGGCCAGTCTCGAACTCGCTGTGACTCGGGACTAGTTCAATGCATTTCACTAGAAGAAAATTTAACGGTGGCTGGTGACTTCAAAATAAAGGGGGGCAGCAGGAGACATCTCAATGAATGGGGCCAATGGGAAGGGGTGTGGTCAAGTAGAAAGGGACCGAGCTATGCTCAAAATCACAACTGGAACTTTAAATACGCTGCCCTGGGTGCCAAACAGTCATTACGAGAGTCCAATCAAGACAAAATGAAGTGTAGAAGAAAAATATATATATATTTCAATGCATTGGCTGCATGACAACTTACTTAATATCTAGATGGAAACACAGGTTATGAGGCATGAAAAAATAAATTACTTTTTAAATACATTACTGGAATACCAGTCAGAAGTCAGTCAGAAGGAGTTGCATTGTGTTTTTGTAGACTTAGAGAAAGCATATGACAGGGTGCCTAGAGAGGAGTTGTGGTATTGCATGAGGAAGTCAGGAGTCTCAGAGAAGTATGTAAGAGTGGTACAGGATATGTACAAGGCTAGTATGACAGCGGTGAGGTCTGCGGTGGGAGTGACAGATGCATTTAAAGTGGAGGTGGGGTTACATCAAGGATCAGCTCTGAGCCCTTTCTTATTTGCAGTGGTGATGGACAGGCTGACAGACGAGATCAGACAGGAGTCCCCGTGGACTATGATGTTTGCAGATGACATTGTGAACTGTAGTGAGAGTAGGGAACAGGTGGAGGATACCCTGGAGAGATAGAGATATGTTCTAGAGAGAAGAGGAATCAAGGTCAGCAGGACTAAGACAGAATATATGTGTGTGAATGAGAGGGAGGATAGAGGAATGGTGAGGATGCAAGGAGTAGAGGTGGCGAAGGTGGATGAGTTTAAATACTTGGGGTCAATAGTTCAGAGTAACAGTAAGTGTGGAAGAGAGGTGAAGAAGAGAGTACAGGCAGGATGGAGTAGGTGGAGAAGAGTGTCAGGAGTGATTTGTGACAGACAAGTACCTGTAAGAGTGAAAGGGAAGGTCTACAAGAGGGTAGTGAGACCAGCTATGTTACATGGTTTGGAGAAAGTGGCATTGAAAAAAAGGCAGGGGTTTGAGCTGGATGTGGCAGAATTAAAGATGTTAAGATTTTTACTGGGTGTGACAAGGGTGGACAGGATTAGGAATAAGTATATTAGAGGGTCAGTCCAGGTTGGAAGGTTTGGAGACAAAGCCAGAGAGGCACGATTACGTTGGTTTGGACATGTGCTGAGGAGGAATGCTGTGTATATTGGGAAAAATATGCTAAGGATGAAGCTACCAGGTAACAGGAAAAGAGGAAGGCCTAAGATAAGGTTTATGGATGTGGTGAGAGAGGACATGCAGGTGGTTGGTGTGACAGAGCAAGATGCAGAGGACAGGAAGAAATGGAAACAGGTGATCTGCTGTGGTGACCCCTAATGGGAACAGCCGAAAGAAGATGATGATGATGACTGGAATGCCAGTCAAAATCAAGTATAAAAAAAACAAGCAGCACTCAACTCAAACCACTTCTCCTTGCACTGCAGTTCTAATTATAATTTATATTCAGCTTTATAAAATTACCAAATTAACATGCTTAAAGTAGCAATCTCTGTGATACCCCTACTTGTAAAAATGTTTCTTATCCAAAAAAGACCTGCTGCCTGACAACAACTATCTACTTGTTTCATGGGGAAGACATGATCAAAGTAAAAAATGAGCAGCAAACAAGAAATAAGCTAAAGATAAATTGCTTAAAGGATTCCTGCACAAGTTATGGACCACACGATAGATTGGCATTGTGTTTAGTTTACGGGTAAAGCCTGCAAAGATGACTGCAAGTCTCCAACAAATGTAATGAGCTTCTGAAAATACTGTAATCCTATCCTTTATTACAAATACTGTCATATGCATTTCAATACCCAAGCCTTATATGTTATCTAGTTATGTAAATATTCCCTGCATGGCAACAACGAAAAGGCTTTCAATGCAGGTAATTTTTTAACTGTAAGCTTATTAAAGCTTACTTGTATCTTACAGTCTCCGACAAGCTTACCTGATGGTCATTAAAGCATTGCTACTTAAACACAGAGCAACAGGGCACTGCAACAGCATGCATTTCCTGAATAATAAGAAGCATAAATCAACAGTATAAAAATATGACAGAAAACCAGAACATTCTGCAAAATCAAGGACCGATGAAAAGCCACGGTCGTACTTGTGGTCTACCTTGGATGGGGGAATACTCTGCACACTTACACTGCATAACTGCTCCTTGCCTTCCTTGGACAAATCCAGAGCCACTACAATGGGGAGTGGGATGCAACAAGTATGTCACAGTTTGAAATGTCTCTGGCTGACGGTGATTGCTCTGACACTCATACCTCTCAACTTCAAAGCATTGTCATCCCGTTTGGTAAAAACTCTGTACCCATGAGCTACTGCATAAGTGGTAGTCTTCTTAACACTGAAAGTGTGATGAGACCTTGGGACACAGGTGGGCAGTAGTCTTTCTTTTGATAATCACATTGCCACAGTAATCAGGAAATCCTTCTACATGGCACACCTCATCACGAAAGGTTTCTCATCCAGGAAAAAAAAGAGGTCATTGTTCCCCTCTACACGTCACTCATTAGACCCATTATAGAGTACAGTGCCCCTTTCAGTATGTACTTCAATAGACATCTACTACAATTGGAAAGGCCGCATAAATACCTCACAAAGAGGATTACTGGCCTCAAACAGATGCCCTATGCAGACCATCTCAAAAAACTCCAGCTTTACTCCATCGCATATCGCCTACTCAGAGGCGATGTCTGCCTAACATACAAAGCTATGTCAAACCCAGAGCTATTGGACATGCCCCACTTAAAGAAATCCCAATCTCTCCGAGCTACACGCTCTAGGGACCTAAACCATGTCACTACAATAAACAGAACATGTTGGAGGGATAGATTCCTGTCCAGAGGCTTCCCATACTCTGGAACAAACTACCTATCCATATCAAACAAAGCTCCTCATTAGCATTCAAGAAAAATCTTGATGACTGGATGGGAAATAGGACATTCACCCCGGGGATCACTTCTGTGGCTTTACTCGAAGGGGCACAGGAAAATAATTTTCTTGGGTGGCAAAAGCCAGGGTACCTTTTTGGCTAGGCTTATATAGGCCCTAGGACCAGTAGCCTAGTACCTACCTATGAACCTATGGGTAATTGGAAATTCACCCCTGGTCTGGCTCCTATGTCTCTGATGGAAAGAGGCAGTCAGTAGATCACCCTTTATAAATTAAATTTGTGGGTCACATTTGGGTTGCACAACTAGGCTTTAAAGGGCACTAGTGGTCGTTATCCAAGTATACACCTATGAACCAGATGCACTCTTCAACTACATCCCCAAAACAGGTTGTGCGCCAAGTGAATGGATGGCTGCAATGGTCATCCCTCTTCATAAGGGTGAACCATCAACTCACCCCGGGAGCTACAGACCCATTAGTCTGAAAGCATTAATATGGAAAGCTATGGAAACATTATCAATGAAAAGATCAACAAGGGCACTGGCAACCTGCAGACACTGACCACATCCCAGTTTGGTTCTGTTAAGGGAAGCTCTTGCCTACTTTAACTGGTAGACTTCTTCGACAGGGTCACCATGGCTATGCATGCGGGGAAAATGGTGCATACTACCTACCTTGATCTAACCAAGGCATTTGACACAATACCCCACTCAGGTACTGTTGACAAACTCTCAGAACTAAATTCCTACATAACTCATTGGATTGCCAGCTGGCTCACAGATAGTATCCAATAAGTCAGGATCTGTGGGACCACATCCACAAGGAGACCGGTCACCAGTGGAATACCCCAGGGCTCCGTGTTGGGCCCACACTTGTTTGACATTTACTTCTCGGAAGTCAAGGCTAATGTCAAAGACCTCTGGCTAACCAAGTTCGCAGACAACTGTAAATCAGGAGATATCAACAATTACCCCATAACACAATCTACAAGAGATTCACACAAACAAATAACTGGTGCAAAAGCCATGGATTAAAGCTCCATGCAAAGAAATGTATCATAGTGCCCTCTGGGAAATCATCCACTCAAACTAATTTCTTCATTGATAAAACAGCCATAACAGCTGACCCGACAGTTAGGGATCTAGGAACATATGTAGACAGTAATCTGGGTTCGACCAACACACAGCCAAGGCAGTAAGAATGTCATTCTATGTTACCTAACTCATAAGCAAGGGTATGGCATCCAGGTCCAAGGAAGTAATACTACCACTCTACTCAGCCCTTATCAGACCAATCATTGAGTACAGTGGCATGTACCTAACCAGGCACTTGCAACAGTTGGAATTTCCCAAAAGGTTTCTCATCAGGAGAATCTAAGGGTATGAATACCCTGTTCTACATAGATTGCCTTAAGGTCCTACTTCTTTACTCACTCTCCTACAGATAACTGAGAAGTGATCTATACCTAGCATAAAAAGCATCCTCGGATTTATCCCTGATGGAGCTCTTGCACATCCACAAGACAAACAGCACCAAAAACACTAGATCCCAGGACCTGAACTTTGCAACAAACAGAACCTGCTGGGTGGACCTACATGTGTCTCAAAGGATCCCCATGCTACAGAATGAGCTCTTCATCTATGTGAAGCAGAGTTCATTCCTGACCCTATTCAAAGGAATCATTAGGCATTGGATGGGACATCATAAATTCACCCCTGGTCTGGCCCCTGTGTCTCTGATGGAGAGAGGTTTACAGTAAGTAAAGTAATCCCTAGCTAACATACCCCCCACATTAGCACACATAACCCTTAGTTACCTCTTTACTAACATAGTCCACCCATAAAGGTGTCCAAGGAACTCTGGAACAAAACTGGGTTGGGTTGCATGGCTAGTCTTGTAAAGATCCCTAGTGGTCATTAGACTGGTATAAACCTATTAACCTAAGCAGCTGTGACTGATCTTGGTGCCAGTGCAGTTACCTTTTACTTAAGCCTCGGGATGGGAGGGTGGCCTAATGGTTAAGGTGTTTGCCTTTCAAACACAAGGTGCAGGGTTTGAGTCTCACAAGGGATAATTGACTAGGCTTAAAATGGCTCGCAAGGGCAGTTAGCTTAGTACTAATCTATGAACCTATGAAAGCAGCTTTTTTTTTTTCAAAGCTCCCACTGCACAGTTCCACCTGTGGTTTGCCCCTGCAAACATGCAGGACAGTCTAACATGAATATCCCAGACATGTCAGTCTGACATCTATGAATATATACAGATCTGCAAGCATTAGCACATAGCTTTTATATTTTATATTTGTTTTTTCTTGTATGCTGACCAGGAATATCTAACTGAAAGGATACTACTGATATATTCAAAATGTCTGTTGTATATCATGGTCCCATGTTAAACCTCACTGAGTCCCCTGACCTTTTCTGCTACCAGTATTTGCACTTGCATATGTTGTTATTGCTAATACCACTCACTTGAACCATTGTAATACTTATCTTTGCTAATCCCCTTTCTGTGCCTTTCTCATGAACATGGAAACCAAGGCTAGGTCAGAGTTATGTGAATGCCATACTCTTAAAATCACTAAGCATTTTTTTTTGTGCAGAGTTCTCCACTGACTAACATACTTACTGCCTATTTATCTGTTATAAAGTACAGTGAACACTCCAATACTTTTTTCTTTCCAGTAACTACCCTCTTGCATGCTTAGTGGTTACTTATGGCATGCTGCACTCCTATAGCATAATTTGGAGAAGTACTTGTGTAGTGTTAAGTTGACCATTAATTACAAGTAATGATATTCTGTCTAATCATATGATGAATACTCCACTGAATGTGTAAAACTGATTATTGCTCAACAGTTGATTATTCACTTAAAAGGAAGACAGAATGCCGGATAACTAATTAATCTTGGTTCCTTGGTCTATTAATACATATACCCAGTGTATACCCCTTGTAGCATTCATACGCCCCATAATGTTCACTGAAATGTTAACCAGGGAACTTCTTATAATGCATTGTTTGTTTTAAAACTATAGTTCACTTGTCAGTACAAATGTGAAATACATGATCAACTCTTTTCCTTCCCTATTTGCCCGCTCATGGGTTGTGTAATATTGATTACTTCTTCCCTTGTTTGTGTGAGTAGTTTAACTGCTATTACAGGATATTGCCTTAAGCATAGCACATCTTATGCACATTTTTTTTCCTGTCGGTCCTGCATGTTTAGTAACTTACATCTCATAAACAGTTTTTTTGCTGATGAAATGGCACTATTGGTATTGTTCCCAATTGATCCTGTTTATTTTGCAATGGACTTCTAAATTGCTTTATTTTGAACCAGTTGTTTATTTGACTTAACTGTGTGTAACTGTATTTTTCTGGTGACACTGCCTTGCCCTCTCCAATTCTTCTACATCCCCTCTATATCCACCTCTAACTATTAAGAGCAGCTTATCTCCCTCTTCCTGTACTGTACTATTTGAACTGCATCTTTTAACTGCATCCCCATCTCACCCTCTTTACTTTATTTTTTCCCTTGATAAACAGTATTGGTAAAAATATTTTGACTCTAAAAATTGTAAAGACCTACTTGAACCAAACCTCCCACTACCACTTGGGTTGACTTCAATGCCTTGCATCGCACATAGTTCTTATCTCTCCGTAACCACCCCTGAAACATGGACTGGTTCATTCTACCATCTGCAAGAAAATATGTACTAAGTAAATTGTAAATTACAATCTGCAGTTTTATTTTATATTTTTGATATTTAAAGTTAATAAAATCTGTCCCTGTAAATAGCAGCATACACAAGTTCCTTGGACATACTTCTTAGAAAGAAAACTTTAGCTGCCAGCAAAAGTAGAAATAAAAACATTACTTTGAAAATTCTACTTCTACAACTCATAGAAAGACCTTTTTGTACCTAATTGCACCTGAAGCTCACCTTAGTGCTATTTCTTTTCTGAATCATGATCCTCTTACAAGGTCCTTCCCATGCCATTCCCCTACCCTACCCCCAATTCAAACCAACCCCCATTACTTCCACATTTATCTTAACCTTTGACATACCCTCTTTAAATCTCATCCAATCAACTCCAACCTCACCCAACCCTCCCCTTGTACTCTCTGCAAACACATGTAACTACCTACCTATTGACTCCCACCAAACCCTACCATATCATCCCATACATTTAGCAACTTATTCTTCACTCACAAGCAGCAACATACCACCATACATATATCAAACCTCCAACAATCTAATCACATAATCCCCTTACCCTTCACATTACTACTACCCCAACACATTAGACTATACTAGCTAGGATCATGCTATCTCAACTCACTACACTATTAACCTTACTAATCACCACCTATCTTGCAACATCCTACCATCAGCAACTATCAGTTATCTACTCACCCACCAATGCAACTAGTATTCATCCCCTAAACCCTCTCAGTAGCCTTACAATATTAAAAACAGAAAATCTCAAAAGACCAGTGTACACAACAAACCAAACTGAAAAAAAAACACTGGCAGCCACAGAAGAATGAACAGAAGAATGAGCAAACTGTCTCTAGCGTAAACTGTTTTATTCAATGCTTTTGTCAGCCAGACAATCAGAAAACAAATACTACTTACAACTGACACATTTAAATACTTAAAACCAACCAATGACAACACTTTTAATCAATTAACCAATTAAACAATTTTTTTAAATTTTTATGAAAAATAATGAGATATTTTTTAAAAAAACTTTATAAAACGTAGTCAATTTTTCTGTTAGCGAAGAAACATTTTATGTTCACCATATCATTCAAACCTGGGGGAGGGGCTATCTGCTCCCAGCTTAATTTTTAAAAACTGTTTAATTGGTTAATTGATTTATTAAAACTGTTGCCATTGGTTGGTTTTAAGTATTTAACTTTGTCAGTTGTAAGTAGTACTTGTTTTTCTGATGAAGTCTGGTTGATGATGAAGTCTGGTTGATGAAAGTGCTGAATAAAACAGTTTATGCTAAAGGCAGTTTGCTCGTTCTTGTGTGACTGCAAGTGTTTTTAGCCTTACAATATTACCTGAAATACTTAAATCCTTCACTCAACTATACACACTCAAATATATCAACCCAAAAGACAAAACACACCCATCTTGTAAACTATTAAAACTACTTTTCAAACTATTACACCTATATTCAGCCACAGCTAGCCTAATTACATTATGCGGAGGCATACATCCCGACGCAGGTCCTCAAACCCTAGCCTTTAAACATAGCCTTTTCAACACACCGCCCTCCACAAACATAAATTACCTACAAATAAATCCTCTGACCTTTTAATACTAAACACGAACCTTAGAAGCCTACTTAATAAAATCCATGACTTCCATGCAACCATTTAGCTCTACTCACCAGATATCTTCATCCTAACTGAAACATGGCTAAAATTGTACATCCAAGTTCATGAAGTATTAACCTATGGCTACAATACCCATAGAAATAATAGGACCTATAAACGCAGTGGTGGCCTTGCAATATTTTACAAAAACAATCTCAAACTAGAATGCATAGCTATCACTCCCCCTGCCTTATCAAATGTAGAAATACTTAACACTTACCTTCACATCAACCTTAACAAACATATTAACAACGTATTAACATAATAGACATCTATATCCCCCCAAGGCAACAATCTAACACTGAACACCTCCTTAGCTGGTACTCAACAATATTTAATCAGGAAACTATTATTATGCATGACTTTAACTTAGACTGCATACATGCACCTTCAACAATCCCACAAATTACATATATCTCCACGGCTTCTCACAATTTGATGCATATTCTCACTAGACTTGATAAACACAGCAAAAAAACAATCTATCCTAGTCTGGACTCTTACTGATATAGCTGCCACCTGTTACCAGTCAGCCTGTCTTCTAGACTCCCTAAATGATAACTTGCCCACATATCTGCAAAGATGGGGCACAAGTACCCTAAGGACACTATATAAACACATTCACAATAAAGGAAACTTCTCCCCCAAGACGTTTAAAACACTCTTATTACAATATGACTGGTCCCCCTTACAATATCTACACTTTGAGCAAGCTGTTTAGTACTTTAATGCCAAATTTATCTCTACCCTAAATAGTCTCCCCCCCAGGAAGATAGAAATACATACAAATACCATGGCTTACATGTGAGACTAAATTGCTTCTTAAACAAAAGGATAAAGCATGGCATCATCATGGGGTCACCAAAAATCAAGTATCTCTACAGAGCAATTGTCAGCTACAGAATCTAGCAAAACAAATAAATCAAGCACAATAAAAACCACTAAACTTCATTCCAACAAAAACACAAAAACAACCCTAAAAAAATCTGAGACACCATAAACCAATTGTTAAATCCTGGACAATCCACTACTCCAAACCAAACCAAAATAAAACTCCCCTGACAACATCTCAACTCAGTTGAACAAGTACTTTATAAACTCCATACAATTTCTAGTCAATATTGTCACCTACACTCATCTTTCAATCTCTACAGTACAAGTACCCAACCTCTTGTCCTTTGACTTTAAGCCCTTTCCAACTGTTAAAATAAAAAAACTCCTACTTAAACTCCAACCATCATCATGTGCAGTCGACCAACTGCCCAGAGAATATCTCAGGTGCAGACTCTATATCCGTCCTGATAAATCGAACAATATGTACCAAAACTTTAGAAGATATCACACATAATCCCCCTACACAAGGGTGGTTGCTCCACTGATCTTTCTAATTACAAGCCAATTGCCATCCTCTCACCCATAGCCAAAATACTCAAAAAAAAAACAAAAAAAAAACTCCTTGACCATCTCCATAAAAACAGCCTCCTATCCACAACCCAAAATGGCTTTCGGCCTAAATATAGCACAACAACCACCTTACTTAGCTTCATAAACACAGTCAATGAGCACAGCAACAATGGTCTACTTATCACATCTATCTTTCTGGACTCATCAAAGGCCTTCGATACCTTTTCACACCAAAAACGTATCAAAGAACTATCGTCCCTAAACCTTGCCCAATCCACCCTCTCCTTGCTCATTAGCTACTTATCTGACTGTCAACTTGCCACTAGGTGGCTAAATGAACTTTCTCAAGTACTGTCACCACAGACGTCCCACAACGGTCTATACTTGGTCCTTTACAAATAAACTCAATACAACTACCCAATGTGCATCCATAGCTTAATATGCCGATGACTACTCCCTCATATGCTCAGCTCCTTCCCCTCCTTAACCCCTAAAAAACACAACAATCCTTCCTGGACACAGAAAAATACCTAACTCCCAACTCTTCCTGACCCCCCCCTCCAAAAAAAAAAAACAAAATGTATGCTCTACTCTTGTAGCAAAAAGAGCAACCCCCCCTTTACTATCTACTCCTCAAACAAAACCATTATAGAACCAGTAAACCATACCAAGCTCCTTGGTGTCACTATTGGTAAAGATCTCAAATTTGAGAAACACCTATCATTAATCATTAAAAAGGTTCATTTCAAGCTAGGTTCTCTACACAGAATAAGGCCTTTCCTAACTGATTCTACCAGATATGCCATCTCTCAAATATACCTACTATCAACACTATTATATGCCTCACCAATATTCACAAGCTTAAGAAAATGTGACTTACACTCGAATCCTGTTACAATAAAGTAACCAGTTTTATGGCCAACCAGCCAGCAAGATCACATCACTCCACCAACTAAATTAGACTGAACTACCAAACCTACTACCCCTCAACCAAGTTACACTAGCCGATTCTACCCTACACTACCCTATTAATAATTCTGTCATTTGTAAATATAAATGTAAACTACAGGCTTGTTGTCTTAAATGTAAAGAAACAGTGTTACACTTGGAACTGGAAAAAATGTGACAACAGTGCATTCTACTGACCAAAGTAAAGCATGTGATGACCCCTTGATGTAAACGGTGGTGTGAGGGGTCTAGATGACAAAATTCTTCCTACTGTTTAAACCAGGAGTTAAATTGCTAGACTTAAACATGCAAATGTATTTTTATTGTTGTGCTTCCTGAACAGCTGCAAGATAACAAAAGGCGATGTTAAGAATGTAAATGTAGTTCTGTTATCCTGGGAACCCAGGGAAGTGTGAAGAATGATGTAATGTATAGCCTGGGAACCCCAGGAAAGTGTGAAGAATGATGTAATGTGAATCAGAACTACAATTTCAATTTAAACAAAGAGAACCAGAGATTATTAAACATTTTTGTCTTGACCATCCAACTCATCAGCACTCTGCCTGTTTTCTTATGTAAGTTTATGTTAGACTTGTGTTTTCTTTTAGAAAAAGCTAGAAAGATTAGACTGTGTTTTTCTGTGATGTCAGAACCGTACTACTGAATTATTTTAAGTATTTCTTTGTGATCTCTGAAATCTTGACTAGCGTAAGAAGTATTGTCTTGTGTTTTTAGTAATTATTATTAGATATTTTAAAACCTTTCAACTGTGGCTGTTTTGTGTGGAGATAATCTAAGCTCTAGAGTACATTGCATGTTTATAGTGATTACTGTACCAAGTCACTCTAATAAGCCTTGACTGTTTAGTTATACTACCAATTGGATAATATTGCACAGTAATAATTGGATACCCTTTTAAGGGCCTTTGAGTAGCTAGGGAACTGTTGCATGGAAACCTGACTAAGGCAGACCTGATTGCAGCCTTGGTTACAGCTGCAACAGAAAACAGCAACCAAGAGGGCAATTAAACTGGAAGTGGAGATATAATAGCCTCGGAGAATGGACAGCTCAACCTTTCTGCAGAGGACTTAAAAATCCATCTGGAGCTAAAGAGACTTGAGTTGGATGCCAGGCGTTTGGAGATAGAAGCCGAGGAAAAGGAGAGGCAGAGAAAGCATGAGAGAGAAATGCTGACTCTTCGCCACAGTCATGGAGGTAATTGTGAAGGGAGTAACTGGACCCCAGAAGCACAACACGTCAGTAAATTTCTTCTGCAGTTTAAAGAGGGGAATAATTTTGATAGTTTCATTCATATGTTTGAGAGGATATCCAAACAGTATGGTGTTGACCAAAGGCTCTGGGTACAGTTCCTGACCCCCTTACTCCATGGTAAAGCTGTAACTGTATTGTCTAAAATGTCTGATGTTGCATGTTTTGATTATACTGCAGTAAAAAACTGTCTATTAGTTTTTTAAGCTGACACCTGAAACGTATAGGAAAAAGTTTTGTGAGCATAGACGCAAGGCAGATGAAAGTGTGTCTGAATATGTTGCTGAACTGAGCACTTATTTCCACAGGTGGATGTCAGGTCACCACTTCTGAAGGGCTGGCAGATGTTCTGGTGAGGGCAGATGTTCTGGTGAGGGAACAAGCCCTTAGCACTTTGCCTGAGGACATGAGGATCTGGTTAGCTGATAGACAATATGCAACTTCAGATGAGTTGGGGAAGAAGGGAGAACTCTACTGGGCAAGCAGGGCAGCCCTGCACAGGAAGGGGACCCCCAGTACTGCTCCTGGGTCTAAAGGAACCCATGTTGGGCAGCACAGACTGCCCCAACAGAATCTGCCAGTAGCAGGGGAAGCCACTAGTCCAGGTACATGTCCAAGAGCTAGGGATAAATGTTTTGAATGCAACAAGTGGGGCCATGTGGCATACAGGTGTCCATGGAGGCAAGGTGAGGAACAAAATGTGAGAGAGCCAGTAAGTGGGAAAGACAAAATGCCAATAGTAGGTTGTCTTGAGACAACAGGGGTACTAAACTACCACCCTGCAGATGTCCTGAGAAGGCATTATTTGGATGAGGCAGTACAATGTGCTTATGCAGTTACACTCAGTCAGGCTAGGAGACAAGCATGTGGGTCTGGTAGCCTGGGGGAGACCCAGACAGACTGCATACTTGCAGCCAGTACTGGTGAGGTGGTTATTTCAGGGAGGGAGCTACTCTGTAGCAGTGAGACTGAAGGTGAGCCACAGCTGCTTGGGGGTACTGATGGTCCCTTGGACAGAGTAACTGCAAAGGTAGAGGTGAGTAGTAGTACCCAGTCTGACAGTGAGGCACCACTGTCAGAGGATGCCATACTTCCTGTGGAAGGGGAGCTGGGAAGGGTTACAAGGAGGGAGTTCAGACAGGCTCAGCTATCAGATCTTACACTGCAAGGCCTAAGGCAGGTAGCTAGGGAGGCGCCCGATTCTCAAGGAAATGGGGAATCTGTATACTAGGACAAAGGGTTACTATACAGAGAGTGAACCCCTGAGGGAGGGCTAGAACGTGAGAGAGTACAGCAGTTGGTAGTGCCTAGAGCCTACTGTCTGGCACTTCTAGCCATAGCCCATGATATTCCCTTTGCAGGTCATATGGGCAAAAAATATACAATGAGGTGTATTATGCAGAACTTCTACTGGCCTGGAATTTCCAGAGATGTAATAGGGTACTGCTGGACCTGTGAGTAGTGCCAAAAGATAGGCAAGGCAGGAGACAAGGTGACAGCTCCTTTGATGCCTTTGCCTGTGATTGAAGAGCCATTTAAGAGGGTAGCTATGGATAATGTGGGTCCTCTGAGTACCCCAAGTTCCACAGGGGAAAACTGTATCCTAGTGGTAGTAAATTATGCTACATGATACCATGAGGTGGTGGCTTTGTCCTCCATTGAGGCAGAGAAGGTGGCAAATGTTTTGTTAGAGACTTTCAGCTGGGTAGGTTTCCCAAAAAAAATACTGACTAACAGAGGTGCCAATTTCATGTCAGACCTGCTGGCTTGTCTGTGGAAATCCTGTGGGGTGAAGCACATGAAGACCACCCCCTACCACCCCCAGACTAACGGTCTTGTTGAGAGTTTAAACTCTACAATCAAGTCCATGCTACGGGCATTTGCAGATCAGTTTAAGAGGGAGTGGGACAAATATTTGCCCCATCCATTTGCTTACTAAGAGGTTCCCCAGGAATCCACAGGTTTTTCACCCTCTGAGTGGCTGTATGGGCATAGGATGAGGGGACCTCTAGATTTAATTTGAGATGAGTGGGAAGGTGAGTGTGAGTCTCACAAGGAGTCTGTTGTGGCATACGTCCTAAACTTCAGGACAACGCTCAGGGAACTCATGGGCTTGGCCGAGGAGAACCTGTCAGAAGCCCAACAACAGAAAAAGGTGTGGTATCACAGGAATGCTTGAGCTAGAGAGTATGCTGTGGGGCAGCAGGTAATGCTTCTCATTCCTGTCAGACACAATAAGCTGCAAGCAGCTTGAGAGAGACCGTACAAGGTGGTACGGAAGGTAAATGATGTTAACTACATGGTGGAACTGTTAGGCAGAAGGCAGGGGCACAAATTGTACCATGTTAACATGATGAAACCTTCCCATGATAGGGAGGCCCTTGTGCTGAGCATTTGCAGTGGATTGCAAGAGAAGTCTGAGGGAGATCTGGGGACTGATCTCCTCAGTGAGGCTCGGGCTGACACCTCAGTGGAAGGGGTAGCAATGTCCGAGCAGCTATCTCCTACCCATGTTCGAGAAATCTGAGCAGTGTTGCAGGAATTTGAGGACATGTTCACTGGGAAACCAGGGTGCACCCACCTGGGGCAGCACCAGATGGATACAGGATCCCAAAGGCCTACTTGTCAGGCATCTTATAGACTGCATGAGAGACTCTGAGGGATGAGGTACAGGCAATGTTGGAACAAGGGGTTATTCAAGAGTCCAACAGTCCATGGGCCTCCCCAGTGGTGCTGGTGCAAAAGAAAGATGGCAGCACCAGGTTGTGTGTGGACTACAGGAAATTAAATAGTCACACAGAGTCAGATGCTTACCCCATGCCTAGGACAGATGAGGCCCTAGAGCAGCTGGGTGGGGCTAAGTATCTTACAACCATTGAGTGTACCAAGAGTTACTGGCAGGTGCCCTTGACTCCCAGTGCTAGACAGAAGTCAGCCTTTGTGACTCCTTTTGGCTTGCATGAGTTCACAAAGATACCCTTTGGGATGAGGAATGCTCCAGCAACTTTCCAGAGGCTGGTAGATCATATCCTAGAAGGAGCAGGAGGGTTTGCCATTGCTTATCTATGATACTGCCATCTACAGCCATTCCTGGCCAGAGCACCTTCAGCATGTCAGGGAGGTGCTGGATAGACTACAGAGGGCAGGGTTGACCATTAAGCCGAGCAAATATCAGGTGGGTATGGCAGAGGTCTCCTACCTAGGACATAGAGTGGGAAGTGGTAAGATAAGGCCAGAACCTGCCAACGTGGAAGCCATTCAGGGATGGCCTGTACCTGTTACTAAAAAGCAGGTGAGGGTATTTTAGGGACAGCAGGGTACTACAGAAAGTTAGTCCCTAATTATAGTACCACAGCTGCTCCCCTCACAGACCTGACAAAGAAGAACAGGCCAGATAAGTTAGTGTGGACTCCAGCATGTGAACAGGCATTCCAGAAGCTTAAAGAAGCTTTGGGAGGACCCCCTGTGTTAGCCAGTCCAGATTACAGCAAAGAACTTGTTGTGCAGGCAGATGCTTCGAACCATGGGGTGGAGGCTGTACTTAGCCAGATTTCTTCAGAGGGAGAAGAGCACCCAGTGGTTTATCTCGGTCATAGGCTCCAACCTAGGGAGGAATGCTATGCAGCTGTAGAAAAGGAATGTCTAGCCCTAGTGTGGGCACTAAAGAAACTTCAGCCTTATTTGTACGGAAGAAAATTCACTGTTATGACAGATCACAACGCCCTAACATGGTTAAACAGAGCCAGCAAAATGCCAAGTTGCTAAGATGGAACCTAGGGTTGCAAGCATATGATATATCAGTGCAGCACCGCAGTGAGATTAGCAATGCCAATGCAGATGGGGTCTCAAGACAAGGAATGGGGTAAGGTATACTAAGATAGACCTAACCCTCTCAAGCAGAGTTTCTCAAGGGTCACTGAAAAAACTAGCTTGAGTTCTCGGCGGGGAGGGGTAATGTGAAGGCTGCCAACCTAGCCAGACAGAACTTTGCAGATAATTCTGTTATTTGTAAATATGAATGTAAACTACAGGCTTGTTGTCTTAAATGCAAAAAAATAGTGTTACACGTGGAACTGGAAAAAAATGCGACAACAGTGCACTCTACTGACCAAAGTAAAGCATGTGGTGACCCTTTGATGTAGACATTGGTGCCGAAGGGTCTAGATGAAGAAATTTTTGCTATTGTTTTAACTGAGAGTTAAATTGCTAGATTTAAACATGCAAATGCATTTTATTGCTCTGCTTCCTGACCAGCTGCAAGATAACAAAAGGAGATGTTAAAAATGTAAATGTAGTTCTGTTAGCCTGGGAACCCAGGGAAGTGTGAAGAATGATGTAATGTGCAGCCTGGAAACCCCAGGAAAGTGTGAAGAATGATGTAATGTGAATCAGAACTGCAATTTCAATTTAAACAAAGAGAACCAGAGATTATTGAGCATTTTTGTCTTGACCATACAACTCATCAGCACTCTGCCCGTTTTCTTATGTAAGTTTATCTTAGACTTGTGTTTTCTTTTAGAAATAGCTAGAAACTAGAATTAGACCAAGTGGTTTTCTATGATGTCAGAAGTGTACTACTGAATTATTTTAAGTATTTCTCTGTGATCTGTAAACTCTTAACTAGCACTGTGTAGTAAGAAGTATCGTCTTGTGTTTTAATTATTATAAAATATTTTAAAATCTTTCAACTGTGGCTGTTTTGTGTAGAATTCATTTAAGCTCTAGAGTACATTGCATGTTTATAGTGATTACTGTACCAAGTCACTCTAGTAAGCCTTGACAGTTTAGTTATACTACCAATTGGATAATAATATTGCACAGTAATAACTGGACACCCTTTTAAGGGGCTTTGAGTAGCTGATAAATATCCGCTGGGTGGTGGCAGGCAGTACTACCATATAGTCTGGGTAATAGGGACATGGCTGGAGAACCTGTGCCAGCCTTTCCCAGAAGTGTCTGTGTGGCTGTATAAACTCTGATCTCAAAGTGTGTGTGTGTCAGCTACTTGGGCAGGGACATGAAGCACTGGTTGGACAGAGAGGGTAATGGAGGTTTTAGCTTGCCCAGCTAGGCTGAGACCTGGACCCTATAGCTGTGCCAGTGGGGAGTCTTAATGGGGACCTGGAGAGCAAGGGAGCAACCAGCACTGGACTGACTGTGATGTCTGTGTGCTCTTAAGGGAAATTGCACTTACTGTGTGTATTTATTATCCTTTCCTTCATATATGACACGCCCTCTCTGGTGTTAGTGGTGAGGATTGAGGATCCTTGATTGCTGGGCCAGGGCTCGGGCATCACAAAGTCCAACTGCAGCAGCAGAACGCTCAGATCCTCCAACAAACCACTTTTAAAACCAGCAAGCCCAGTAATAGCTACAGGGATTGCTTATACTCCAGCACTATAGCTAAGACCTGAAATACATTTCCAAAAAACATACTTAACACCAGCAACTCTGCCAAAGTTGAACTAATGCTCAGGGAGCACCTAAGCAATAACTGTATCTGTTCCTTCTGTAAACCAGGGTAACCATGTTGCCTACAAAGTTTATCCATTATATTCCCCATTCTCACGTCGTGTTTCTACTTCCTATAAAGTTTACTATCCACTTTATACCCCACTCTGGTCTATCAACCACCTGCCTACTACTAACTCCCATAAACTACATTGCTCAAACCTTAACATTCATATGCTTGTACTTCAAACTGATACATACTTTTGTTACTGTCTTATCTATGTATGAAACTGTTATCTACTCTGCCTTTGTATGAAACAGTTCTCTACTTTTTATTTAAATATTTGTTTATTTCCTGTAACGTCACCCGAATCAAGTGTGGAACCTTTGTCTTAGCTTTTTCAACTAACAGTTATCCTTTTAAAATATTGTTAAAGACATTATTTATCTTGTAACTTCATCTTGTATTATTTTGTGGAGCTTTTCTCCCCAGGCCTCCGCTGAAAACGGGCCTTTCAGCCCAGTTGGACTTTCCCAGTAAACAAATACAAATAAATACATTTACATTTTGGGTCCACGAAGGTTCCATTCCAGCAAATATCCAAAGATAAAAGAAAGAGAGCAAGATACAAGAAAAAAATCAAGAAAGGGATTAAGGTATCAACAAAATCATAAGGACTACATGCAAAATACTTTGAAAAGGGCACTGTGGGATCATACATTAACAAAGGTTACAATGTTCGCTTAGGACACAGTCTAATGTTTACACAGAATTGTATTTGCATAAATGACATTTGGTGTAAACATCAGGGATTGTAAACCCTATCTTTGGTATTCAGAAATATAACTGTTTGCATTCAGAAATCTTACTCTTATTTGTGAAAAGAATACTTATTTTGAACTTACAGTGTATATAAAAAGTGTACACATCCCTGTTAAAATGTCAGGTTTTTGTTGTATAAAAAAATGAGACTGCAATAAATCATTTCAAAAATTTTCCCACCTTTAATGTGACCTATAACCTGTACAATTCAAATGAAAAACAAACAAATATGTTGGGGGGAAAAAGTACAATAAGCAGGTTGCATAAGTGTGCACACCCTTAAACTAATACTTTCTTTTAGCACCTTTTGATTTAATTACAACATTCAGTTCTTCTTGGGTACACACCTGCCATCAATTAAAAATACTCTAATTATCCCCAAATAAAGTTCAGCTGTCTAGTAGGATTTTCCTCACATTTACTCAGTTGCCTGCTACAGCAACAAACATGGTTCGCAGAGAGTTTACAAAGCATCAAAGGAATCTCATTCTTGAAAGGTTATCAGTCAGGAGAAGGGTACAAAATTTTTTCACAGCATTGGATATACCATGGAACACAGTGAATACAGTAATCAAAAAGTGGAGAACATATAGGATAACAGCGACATTTCAATGAACTGTATGTCCCTCCAAAACTGATGAAAAGACAAGACGAAAACTGGTTAGGGAGGTTGTCAAGAGACCTACAGCAACAATGAAGGAGCTGCAGGAATTTCTGGCAAATACTGGTTGTGTACTACATGTGACAACAATATTCTGTATCCTCCATATGTCTGGACTATGGGGTGGGGTTGCAGGACTGAAGCCGTTTCTTACTCAGAAAGACATCAGGGCCCAGCTAAAATTTGCAAAACAATACATCAAGTCTGCCAAAAGCATGTGGGAAAATGTGTTGTGGTCTGATGAGACCAGGATTGAACTTTTTAGCCACAATTCCAAAAGATATATTTGGCTCAAAAACAACACTTCACATCACCAAAAGAACACCATCCCCACAGTGAAGCATGGTGGTGACAGTATCATGCTTTGGGGTTGCTTTTCTTCAGCAGGAACTGGGGCTTTAGTCAGGGTGGAGGAAATTAAGAACTGTTCCAAACACCAGTTTCACCTTTCAACACGACAATGACCCCAAGCATACATCCAAATCAACAAAAGAATGGCCTCACCCGAAGAAAATTAAAGTTTGGAAAGGCCTAGCCAGAGCCCAGACCTAAGTCCAATAGAAAATCTGTGAGGTGATCTGAACAGGACTGTGCACAAGAGATGCCCTCGCAATGACAGATTTGGAGCACTTTTGCAAGCAAGAG
Source organism: Protopterus annectens (assembly GCF_019279795.1). NCBI lineage: Eukaryota > Metazoa > Chordata > Ceratodontiformes > Protopteridae > Protopterus > Protopterus annectens. The sequence continues at coordinate 42,493,614 of NC_056729.1, read as the reverse complement.
TGGGCAAATATTGCCAAGTCAAGATGTGCCATGCTGTTCGACTCCTACCCAAGAAGACTGAATGGTATAATTAAATCAAAAGATGCTTCAACAAAGTATTAGTTTAAGGGTGTGCACACTTATGCAACCAGCTTATTGTAAGTTTTTTTTTTTTTATATATTTTTCCCCTAACAGATTTGCTTGTTTTTCAATTGAATTGAACAGGTTATATGTCACATTAAAGGTGGGAAAAGTTTTGAAATGATTTAGTGTGGTCTCATTTTTTATATCACAAAATCCTGGCAATTTAACTGGGTGTGTATACTTTTTATACCTACTGTACATAAAGTGCTAAACTGTGTAAAGTTACATCATGTTTTACTGTTTTTAAGTAGACTTCACTAGTTATAGCAATATTTCACATTAAGCACTGTCCTGGCTTTGTATTAGAACATTACCCCACCACGATTTTCGTGCAGGAATGGGCGTGGCGTACATGATTGACAGGGCAAGCCCATGTGAGGTTGCATGAAAAATACGGCTGAGTGAAAAGCCATGCAGATTATCCAGCCACCTACTGGATATTCATTCTGAATATTCCATCTGTGACAGTTTGTTGCCATTCTTGAAATATGGCCATTCCAAGATAGTTATTTTGTGTATTGTGTGTCCTTTATTTAAGAGGTGTAAGGCATAGCTGGCCTTAGGCATAGGCCAACTAGGCAGCCACCTAGGGCGCCTTTCCAGTATTTATTTGGTTTAGGTAGACCAGGATGGTGGGCGGCCACGGTGGTGCAGCGGTTAGCATTGTCACCTCACAGCAAGAGGTTCTCCGGTTCGATTCTCAGCTGGGGTGCCTTCTGTGTGGAGTCTGCATGTCCTCCCTGTGGTTGCGTGGGTTTCCTCCGGGTGCTCCGGTTTCCTCCCACATCCCAAAGACATGCAGTAGGTGGATTGGACACTCTAAATTGGCCCTAGGTGTGAGTGTGTGCATGTGTGTACCTTCTGTGGATGGTTGGGTGCCGGGCTGGCAACTCGACACTGCAAAACTCCTCTACCAATCATGAGCAGACAGATGATCCACTGTGGCGACCCCTAACCGGGAAAAGCCAGAAGAAGAAGGTAGACCAGGATGGGGGTACCAGCTGGTGTGTGGGGAGCCCTTCTGCCTAGGGCACCAGTTAACCTAAGGCTGCTCCTGGTGTAAGGACAGGTTCAACTATTAGCTGGTCAGAAGGGCAGTATGTACGCAGTACTTTACACCCTTACCTAATTTTGCACCCCCCACCTTTCTAAACTATGCTATTGTGCTTATGAAAAGAACACAAAATGTGTGGTTTTCTGGTACATTCTGAACATGGAAGTCACTAAATAATGACATATTTTAGTTTCAGACTTTACATTCTTCTGAAATGCACGCTAACATAAAACCAGTCATGCTAGCAAGTGTCTTAATTTATAAAGGCAGTACTTAAATTCTCTCCCTCCCTATATTTGGGAGTTTCCCCCCATTATATTAGGCTTTGTTCAGATTTTGTGCAATACCACATTGAGATGTGTCATTGTTAATGTCGTATTCTTTTACCAAAGAAAGAAGACGCGGGACAACTGTGTGCAGTTGGTACCAACTCCAAACTTTATTGACCGGCCAGCATACATACAGTACACAACAACTTCCTGTCTCACGCCCTTGCGTCATGCACTTTCCCCGCCCAAAGAGCACTAGCTAAGGCAAGACAACACAGTCCATTGAATACACCACATCTCCCTTTCCAAAAAGGCCCCCTTTCACTTAACACAAACCCAGGTCTATTCAATTTCTCCCACTTCACTACGAACTTGGTACATTGACACCAAATGCTCACTTAGCCACATTCAGATTACTATAAACCCCAAATGACATTGTTATTTATACACTGATCTTCACAGATCCAAACGGTCCGGCTTGTTAATAACTCTTCCTGATCTGGTCCTCACAACATCACTGTGTGCCCGGCTTCCGGGAGGACCATTGCAAAATGGCAAGGCCTCATTGGTCTGACTTAGCACACTTTCTGGACACTCAGGGTTTGATTCACAGTCAGGCTCAGATAGGGGGATCAGATGCACACGGTTTGCCGCACAGTCCCTTGGGGCACATCCACCTTGAAGGACCTCGGCGAGTAATGTTTTGCTCTACAGTACCTGGGGTCTTCATATCTGTCACCCACACCTGGTCACCGGGCAACACATCCCCCAGCGGCCTCGCCCGATGGCGTCTATTGTAGTTTTCGCCATTATACACCCTCTTCTCCCCCTCTTTCCCCATGAGCCTTCTCCAGTCCGGCTGCACAGGGTCCAACTGCGAAGGATGAATCGGAAGAGGTCCACAACCGTCGTCCCATAAGAAGTTCCGCGGGCTATAACCATTCTGCAGTGGCGTTGTCCTGTACGCCAAAAGAGCCATGTACGGGTCAGCACTTTTTAAACAGGTTCTTCACCGTCTGCACCACGTTCTGCCTCCCGTTACTCTGCGGGAACCTGGGGCTGCTAGTGACATGCTCGAAGCCATAAGCGGTTGCAAAGGCCGCAAAGACTGCCCTGAAAACTGAGGTCCATTATCAGACACCAGTACCTCTGGGATACCATGGCGGCGAAGAAAGATTTTAGGTGGGTGATGACCTCGTTGGATGTGCTATGTTTCAACAATGCGATCTCCAGAAACCTGGATAAGTAGTCCACAGCAAGGAGGTAAGTGTGACCTTTTAATTCAAATAAATCCGCGCCCACTCTTTGCCATGGTCGGTCCGGACATTCTGTTGGGATGAGGGGCTCAGGAGGATTCCTTCTCTCTGAGATGCACGTCCTGCATCTTAAAACCATCTCATTTATCTGCTGGCTAAGTCCCGCCACCAGACGGTCTGACAGGCTCTAGCTTTGCACTTCACGATGCCTTGATGTCCCTCATGTAATTTCAACAACACCTCATTACGCATGGCAGAGGGGATAACAAGGCGCGAATCTTTTAAAAGCAACCCATCTTTCACTGTTAGTGTGGACCGATCTGGCCAGTAGCTCTTCAGTAAGGGTTCCTGGTTCGCATACAGCGGCCATCCCTGGCTGCACAAGTCCATGACCAGACACACACTGTCCGCTTTCAGCTGCTCCCGTAGTGTTTGGAGGAAAGATGGCTTCACCTGCATGTTTTCCACAATACTGTTCACGTAAATATCCGTGTCCTCCATTAACTCCGTTTCCTCCGGTGTTAGCTTGGTTTTAAGTGGAGAACGTGACAGGGCATCTGCCACCCACAGTGATTTCCCTGGAGCGTACTGCACCGTGTATGAGAACTGCATCAATCTCATCCTAAAGCGTTGGATTCTGGGCGTAGAAGATCCAGCGCTTGACCTCCCAGCAATGAAACCAGGGGTTTATGATCAGTCTCTAGACAGAACGATTTGCCTAATAGGTAATCTCGAAAGCGTTCACATGCCCAGGTAGACGCTAGGGCCTCTTTCTCAACCTGTGCGTATCGTTGCTCTGTGGGTGAGAGTGACCTTGATGCATATGCTACGGGTCTCCAGCCGTCCTCCCATTGTTGCTGCAACACACTCCCTAACCCAAAGGAAGAAGCATCCGCGGAAACCTTCATATCCCTCTCCGGGTCATACACAGCCAAAACTGGAGGTGAGGTGATTGCCTCTTTTAAGTCCTTGAATGCCTTTTCCTGGTCCCCACCCCAGTACCAGCTGTTCCTTTTGATAATAAGTCTCTCAAAGCTCTGTCCCTCTCAGCCAAATGAGGGATGAACTTCCCCACCTGATTCACCATGCCCAGGAAACTCCTAAGTTCTCCTACTGTAGCAGGTGCCGCCATCTCCGTGATGGACGCGGTCCTCCTTGGGTCCGGGCTTATACCAGCATTCGTAATGACATGGCCCAAGAAAGTCACTGTGCCCTCGACAGGTCACATTTCCCTACATTCAACGTAATACCTGCTTCTTCCAGTCTCTTTAATACTGCGTGAAGCCGGGCATCGTGCTCCTCCTGGCAACGCCCCCAGACCAACACATCGTCCATGTGACAAATCACACCCTCTAAGCCTTCAATGACCTCTGCCATCATGCGTTGAAAGTGTTCGGGTGCAGAATTAATGCCAAAAGGAAGGCGATTGAAACGGAAACGCCCAAAAGGGGTTATGAATGTGGTAAGCGCGGCCGACTCCTCTGACAAAGGAATTTGCCAAAATCCCATATTTGCATCCAGTTTGCTAAACACCTTCGCCCCAGCGAGCATCCCAAGACTCTGCTCAACCGAGGGCAGCACGAACCTTTCCCTGCATACGTATTCATTTAGCTTAGTGTAGTCTACACATAGTCTCAGTCTGTTACTGTCTTTCTTTGGGACTACCACCATGCCTGCACACCAATCAGTAGGTTCTTCCATTCTGGTAACGACACCCAGCCTCCATCCTCATTAACTCCTCTTTCACTTTCCCCATCAATGGCAGTGGTATCCTCCTGGGAGTCTTCAGAGAGTATGGCACCGCCTTTGGCTGAAGCTTTATGTGGTACATTCGCTGCACTACCCCCAACCCAGAGCATAAGTCCGGGTATGAGGTCTTCAAAGACTCCATGGTGATAGCATCAACACGTTTCAGGAGGCCCAGCCCCAAAATAGCAGGAAGGCCTAAAAGCGGCATGCGTAGTCCTTTTACAACGTACACTTTCTCACATGTCTGTCTTTGTCCATAGCCAAGCTGAAGCTCCAAGGATCCTGTAACCTCCAGTGGCATCCCTCCCGGACCCAACAAGGGTTTCTCCGGCTGCTGGAGTACAGGAGCATTCTTTCCACTGAACACGTTGTGCAGGTCTGACTTGGAGATAACAGTAACATCCGCCCCCGTGTCAAGCTTGAAAGTCATAGGTGTGCCCTGTATTTTCACCTCCACAATCCAGGAATGGTTCCCGGAGGAGACAGAACCAAGGAAGAACCCCTGTTCTTCACGCCACCCGACTCCTCGCCTTCCTCAATACTCTGCACCGCCTTGAACTGTCGGCAGACCGCTGGTAGTGGCCCTTCTTCCCACACGGCGACATCTTGCAGCAATCGCCGGGCATAGGAGTCTATGGTGAAATGGCCCCCACACCTGTAACACTGCGAGTTCGGGCGTCTTTACTCTTTGCATCTGGCGCTGAAAATCGGTGCCAAAGGCTTACCCAACTTTTCGAGGCCTCTGGCCTGCGCTGGCGTCCAGTGGTGTCTGCACAGCATTCACCTTATACTGCAGGACGGTACTGTCACACCGCAAGGCCGTTTGCTGCTTCTTGACCTCCTCCGACTGTCTGGCCATATTTACAGCTCTCTCTAAGTCCAACTCTTTCTCCATCTGCATCCGCCGACAATCTGGTGTCTGCTAAGCCCACAACAATTCTATCCCTTATAAGCTCGTGTGCAGCGTCCCATAACTGCAATGTTCGGCTAAAGCATGCAGGGCAGTAACAAAACCATCAACAGTCTCGTTCAGTTCTTGTTTTCGCATGTTAAATCGCACGCTCATAAACAATGTTCTTTTGACAATAAAAATCTTTCAAACCCTCCTTCACTTTGGCATACTCCTGATGCTCTGCCTCGGTTAGCTTGAGGCCTCTCAAGACATCGTCGGCCTCGCCCATACAGTATATCAGGGTGTTCACCTGGTTCCCCTCTGGGTTGGAAGATAGGTTACTGGCCTGCGGAACCGCTCAAACCGGCGAATCCATCGTGTCCATTCGTGGGGTTTGGAGAAGTCAAAGGGCTCTGGCGGCTGAATACTGAATGTAGCATTGGGAGCACTTGCTGCCATGTTGATTCTAGCACGTGGCTGCCGACCATTCTCGCGTCCGACATGTCCGCTCTCCACGTCACTTGGCCACTCGTATGGTCTTCAGCAAAAGGTCAGCACGCCCAGGCACTGCCACACAGCACTTCTGACACCATGTCGTATTCTTTTACCAAAGAAAGAAGACGCGGGACAACTGTGTGCAGTTGGTACCAACTCCAAACTTTATTGACCGGCCAGCATACATACAGTACACAACAACTTCCTGTCTCACGCCCTTGCGTCATGCACTTTCCCCCGCCCCCAAAGAGCACTAGCTAAGGCAAGACAACACAGTCCATTGAATACACCACAGTTAACAACTGCAACTGTACCTTGAACGTTACGGTTCTAGGTTTGTACCTGTCTTAGCTTAGTTACCGCAATCCAATGTCTCCCGAAAAGCAGACATCACAAATTAAAAAAAAAAAAAAAATCACATTCTGAAAAATACATATCTGCAGACCATGCAAAAGCATGACTTTAATCGAAATAAGACGTACCTACAGATACTTACACCAAACTACTGTTCAACAGTAAACACTCATTTAGAAACAGAATGACATGTACAATTCTTTGGCATATAGGGAGTGGTGCCACAAATAAATACTGGAGGGGCGTGGCCAAGGATGAACACAGGATAGCAGCAGATTTCTTCAGCTCCACCAATTTCATTACATTGACAGGAATTAATTACTTAAAAAATTAATTCTTGAAGTAATTTTCTTTCTAAATATGTTTGTTTTATATAGTTCTTGAACTATATCTAAAAAAGAAAGGAAATCTTAATAATATTCCTGTCAGAAATTACTTTGGAAATTTTCCTGTCAGTTTATCAGTCTGAAATGAGTTCCAGTAAGACAAATTCTCAAGACTCCAGCATCAAGAAAGAACTTCAGTCTCTGATAATTATAGTCCAGCAACTTACTGCTAAGATGGATAAAATGGATACTAAAATAGACACTTTCATAGAAAAAACTACAAAACAAATAGACTTGTTACATATGGACCTGCAACAACAGAAGATCCAGATGACAGGCATAGAAGAAGCTGTGAATGACATGGAAAATAAAATACAAGAACAGGAAATCAACATTGAGTTTCTGCTGAAACAAAATACACATTTACAAACAAAGCTGGATGACCTGGAAAATAGATTTAGGCTCAATAACATTAGGATTTTTGGACTGCCAGAAAATATTGAAGGTAACAATATTACTTCTTTTTTAACAACATGGCTCCCTAAAACTTTAGATTTACCAGAAGCATTCTCTTTTGGTATCGAAAGAGCACATAGATCTATAGCTAATACTA